>NC_140943.1:44783170-45388170 GCF_014529385.1 Adiantum capillus-veneris | reverse complement strand
TTGTGATGTCTCTCTCCCCTTTTCGTTAATGAAAAAGGAGAGAATTTTTTTTAAAATACAAAGTTTTTTGATTGGTAGAGAAGTTAATGGGCACTCATTGTGGCAGGATCATTATCAAGAGAAACATGAATTTAAGTGGTCGTTCTTTCTGAGCTATCCCACCCGTTCCACACCACCTCGCTTCGTCGGCAACCACCCGCTCCAACCCAGGTCTCAAGGTAAAGGCCACAACTCATTACCACTACTCGTAGCCCTAAAACCCACTTGTAGTCGTAGCCCGAGTTCAATGCTCACAACCTGATGTAAGGATGGAGATGGATATTCAATCATAATGCCTCGATACAACACAAGGCTCCAATATCAACCTATTGATGACCTTGTGCAGTCTACTTCAAAGTGTTGCACCAAAGTTTTGGGGACGTTGCAAATATCCCTCGATTGGAAATAAGCCATTTGATGTTGTGGGGGGCTTCATTTGGTTTTTCAATACAAGCAACACATACACATGGGAGGTTGATGACATGATACTATGATCCCTAGGCGTGTGCCCGGAGTGTGGCCTATGGGAAGTGGAGTATCTTTGACTGCAACTAAGGTGTCAACACTACAATCTAAGGGCTTTCTTTTCGAGTAGAGAAGGAAACATTCCACATGTGCAGGGAGGTGTGATGGCAAATAGCAGAGTACCAAGTGGCTTTCATCCCAATTATCAGGATGGTAAGCTAGTAAAGTGGAGGAGTAAACTCACAAAGGACTTCCAAGAAAGAATTTAGAAGGGTAGAATGATGAATGCTTAATGAGTCAAGAAAGCATCTATGGTTTTAATTCGGAGCCATGTTTTTAATATCAGCAGAGATGGCTCTGTTGCAAAGGGTGTCAAATTTTTTTTGACCCTTGCTGACTTCCCATGATGCACATGTGAGTTTCTAGCAGCAAGAGAGCAAGATGCTCACATATGTACTTTTTTTTCATATATTTGTGGTATGGATCCTATGGCACATGAGTTTATGCATTAGGACGCTCTCACCAAGGTTGAGTTGTTCTAGGAACTTGGAGGTGCAAGATCATCCACACAACCATGGATCTCAACACTTATATAGTAGCTCTTTTGAGAAATATGTTTACTTGATGCATAAGATATCATGCTACAAGGTTTTTGATATGCATCTAGTTAGGCTTACTGCGTTCTTGTCATCTTGTGTGGCATGCTAAAGCATCTATATGATCTTAAAGCATATTTTGAGTTTATGTAATTGTCTTATTTACAACTTGCTACTATGTGATCACCACATGTTTTGAAAGGACTTTTTTTATCTCTCTCTTTGGTTGATAGATGAATGGGTCCAAGAAATTCATCTCTTTTTTTCTTAGATCCATGTAAATTCTCTTTGATTACATGGAAAAACTTGCTCGGCTTTGTGTTTGCTCGGAGATTTTTGCTTGAAAGTTGTTATTCCTCCTTGAATGTGTGTTCAAGCATACGTTGGCTATGGACATAATTTAAAGTGAATTGGGCTTTCCTAAAGATGATTGAGCTCACTAGAGGTTGGCCAATAGAGTGGAAGATGCCAAAAGTTCCATGTCTTCAATAGTGGTCGAGTGCAAAGGCCTCTCTCTTTCTCTCTCTCTCTCTCTCTCTCTCTAGCAATAAAAAGTTGTGTAGTTGCATGGCCATGCTCCTCCAATGATATAAATTCCCCTACCTCCATATCCTCTCTAATGTTTAGTTTTCCAGTCAAAGGGACTCCTCATGGATGATATATTAGTTATTCCTATGGACCATTATTTTCTTGGTTTCACACGTGCATTTTCTCCATAATTATGGTCTTATCATATCTTTAATGACCTATACATAGCTCCCTTGCATATCATCACGATGGACACGTGTGTGTGTGTGTGTGTGTGTGTGTTAGAGAGAGAGAGAGAGAGAGTTTATTTCCCCCCTAATTTCCTTATCTGTCCATAGGACTAATCAGACAATATTTCATTAATGATTGCAATTGTTTAACTTTTCACCCAATAGTCACATCACTTCTTTCTTCATTGATCTATAGGCTACCTACATGGTCATTGCCTCCTTGTTGAACATCAACTATATTTGTAATATCATAGCCTCATGGTCAATTCGATTGCACACATGATCTATCTATGGTTCATTGAATTAATGCGCAAGGTTATGTTCAGATGTCCATTGCATCCTTGCAACATAACCCCTATTTAACATAGATGTCTACTAGTGAAACTCTTACAATTGTCAACAGTTAGCCATACCTCTATCACCACTATATTGAGAAGAGATAGTGTGCAAATGATGGTCGTGGTTACTTTTAAGGGTTGGTCACCTGAGAACTAAAGAACACAGGTTCTTGAGGGAAGGACAAACTATAGGATCAAGGGCAGGGAAGCAAGGTATGAAGAGAGAGGAGATCTCGACATCCCATGTCATCACAAAAAGTAAATTCGGACAAGATTAGGAAACTCGGACAGGCTTTCTGATGTTGCACGCGTTTCTGAGGTGGGGGACTAACTGGGACGAATCATAGTTGAGGTGGAGGGGTTGTAATGGAAATTGATAAATGTATGTGTATTGCAGCTGACAGGTGAAAAACACATAAGCAATTAATGAATAATGCAAAAGGATAGCATGTTTATTGATATTGTATTACTAAAAAATCTCTTTATGAGCTATGTTCACTTTCAGCATTCAAGAAATGGATAAATAAATACGTGCAAAAGAAAAATTCTTGCTTGTGTGTCACTTTGCTCTAGGAGGTGCATGCTCTCATGCTTTCTCCCACTCCATGTCTCTCTCAAATCACGTATAGCTTTGATTATGTAACATTTAATGGCCTAGCAATTTGTGTGTAGCAGAAAATAGCATGAACATAGTGAGCATTTCATTAGAATAGATTCCTAATGAGCATAACAAGAGTGCTTGGGTGGAGGGAGAGCAACAAAAAGCATAACACCTAGTTAGATAGCATGAACAATACTTCAAAAGACAGAGAAATTAAAGCTATTGACAATAGTTGAGGACCGGATTTACATGGAGCTGGTCCCCCCTCCAAAAGGCTTTGTATTATAGGTTCTCCCATCAAGAGAGACATTTTACAATACAATTTTTGTGTTCCTTCAATACTAGCTAGTGCAATGAAAATGGAAGCTTCAAGCACTAAGAAAAACACTTATAAAACACAACATCAATTCCCTCACGGTCTCAGAACCAAGACCTCACACCTTTGAAGATGTTGAGAGCTAGCGGGGTATGAGAGTAGATTGAGAGGAAGAAGGAGTAGTCTTACGAGAAAGATGTACATCTCCTCACATAATCACTCATATTAGCATAGCATTGCTTAGTAATTAGCATGGTAGAGGAGATGAACATGCATTGAAGCTTGGCTCTTGGTTGGATTTGCATCACAAAGCCAAGAGTTGGTGGTGTAGGCCTCCCTTCTCACAAGCTTGGAGTAGGTGATAAGCTTTCCATTAAAGCTTGAGAAGGAGAAGAGAGAGTCTTCTTGCTCAACACATGAGATTGAGTGTGTGTGTGTAGAATAATGACTTGACAAATTCAGCCCCCTCTCTCTCTTTGTCAACCCCTCTTGCATTTTACTCATGTTGACACCCCATTGGACCTCTCCCAGCCTAGCCAATGAACATTAAGCAGCATAGGTGATAGCCTTCTGACACGTGTCTCCCGTTCTCCTTTTGTAAAATCTTTAGGTAATTAATTAATGCAACTAAACTCTCATTGGAACCCTTTGTCTCCTGGCCAATAGGAATCAGGCAAGCCATTGGGCTGTTGAATGCTCAGTGGACCCCTTTGGAGACTGTCCAATAGTCTTCTAGAGAGCTTAATTCTTATTGATTCTTTTATTAAGTGTTGTGAGTGTGTGTGTGTGTGTGTGTGTGTGAGTGTGTTTCCCTCTCATCCCCTATTTGCAAGGCTCGCCCCCTCCTTTGTAGGATTCATGAAGACTTTTGGTACACACACAAAGCATCCAATTTTTACTAAGCTTTGACCTTTGAACACAACCTTTGAATTTTGGAACCTTAGCATTTTGGAAGTCTTAATGGGCTGAACCTTAGGGTATTTAAAGCCCATTGTTGCACATTGCTCTTTTGCAGATGCCCCCCCCCTTTGGATCCCTATTCTCCCTGTTTTGGATCCCTACTGTGGCCGGCGGTCTGCCAGCTTAACCAATATTCTAGCTTTTTCTCCCCTGGAACTTCTACATATTAAATGACCAGTTTAACATGAGAAAATCATTGAGGAGAATTATATATTAGTTAATATGACATTACCTCTTTCTTGAAATCATAGTTGTCCTTAACTATGGGGTAGAGAAGATAAATCCTATTCATTAGTCCTTTTTCTAGCGGGTAGAGGATCCCTATCTAACCATACGACATCGTGCCAGAATGGATGACTAGTCCATTTGGCGCTTGAGAGCCTAAGCTGCCTCAAGCATGTTTGCACATTAGTACTATCAATCTTCCATAGTAGAGTGAAAAGCTCTACTTGGTGTTTGGGAAACGTCGTCTCCGCAAACTTGATGTAAGCATGCATACTACTTAACATTTGTGCACAATAAAGAAAAAGAGAGTCTTATAAGACAAAAACTTTGTTCATTTTAAACATTTGTAAATTTGCTTACTCTAGGGAAGCATTGTAAGCATTAACAAGGTTTAGGTTATCCTTTAACTGTATGCTTTGCATCCATCTAGCATCTTCAAGGATAATTCTTAAACTTAATAAGATATTATCGAATAGTCTTACCACCTCTTAATACCTTGTCTTCATGTCGGAGAATGGACTCGGGCTGCAGCACCTCTTCTTGGTCCTCGATCTCCGGTGGGTCTTCAATAGTTGGTTCTTGAGGTGGCTCTCCTTTGTTTTGTAAGGCTTTAGTAGGCTCACATGAAAATCATTGTGTATGAGCCAATGGCTGGGAACCTTGAGTTGATAGGCCATCTCATTGATTGGTCTAAGAATCTGGAAGGGACCATAGTACCTTTTTGCTAGCTTAGCATAGTACTTTTGGTGTCCCGTAGGATTCTTGCTTGTCGTGTGCCTTAATCGGGCCTTGGGAAATTTAAGTAAGACCCAATCATTTTCTTTAAAGGCTTGGCCTCTTATGTGCTTATAAGCAACCTTTTGCCTTTGCTGTGAGATAGAGATAGCATCCTTAATCTTTTGGAAAGATTCTTGTAGGTCTCAGCTATACTCATCTACAATGAAGATCTTCCCATGTACTTTAAGTAATAGGGGACTTTTTGATCTTCCCTCAATTACCTCGAAAGGTGCTTTTTTCGTGGAAGTATGTACAGTGTTATTGTAGGCATACTCCACTAAGGGTAAGTACTTCTCCCATTGGGACCTTTGATCTACTTCCGTTACATAGGCTTTTAGTAGATCAAGAATTGTTAGGTTAGCTATTTCACTTTGGCCATCGGTTTGCAAATGATAGGCCAAAGATAACTTTATCCTTGTCCCTAAATTCTCAAAGAGACCCTTCCAAAAATTACTAGTCGTTCTAGGTTCTCTATATGACACTATGAACATTGGCAAGCCATGGTACTTGAAGATTTGTGAAATGAAGAGGGTTGCCATTTGATGGGCTTTGATAGTCTTTTTGACAGGTATAAAATGAGCTTGTTTACTGAACCTGTCTACTATCATCCATATTCTCGTATTCCCATGGATAGACTTAGGAAATCCAAAAATAAAATCCATGGATATGCTCTCTTGTGGTGAATTAGGGATTGGAAAAGGTTGAAGCAATCCAGGTTGCTTCCCTCTATCAAAATTCGTCTTTTGGCATACCACACATTTAGAAACATATTCTTGTATGTTTGCTTTCGTGGTAGGCCAATAGAAATATGTTTCAATCCCTTTTAGGATAGACTGAATCCCTCTATGCCCGCATAAGGAGGAGCATGAGATTCACACATTAATTTCTCACGTAGTGAGTTAGTCATTAGGAAATTTCAGAGGTCATTTGGAGGGCCATATGAAGAGAGAGAATAATAGAGCGCGTCCAATGAGCATGAAGGCTACGTTACGTAGGAAAGTACGTGGAAAGACTCAAAAAATAGGAAAATAGCATAAAACTTTCACGAATCTAGGATTGTAGCATCGTAATTTCCTTCCTTTTATCGAGCTTTTAGGTGCTTGCATGTGGTCCCACTTCTGATATTCTCTTATGGTCATTAACGTACTGGAGGGTGACCATTAAGCCCACACAAGATATTGGAATTCTAAAACACTTTCCCTCCATTAGAATGCTTTCAAAGTGAATCTCCCTCCACTAAATCTTTTCTCTGAGAGCTATGGCGTCCACGTCTTCTCGCCCAAGAGGCTCCAGGTGTTTACTGTCTCTCACACCAACAACCAACAACTGCACTTTTCCTAGAAGGCCAAGTACTAGCATATCCTCAATTACAATACCAGCTTCAATAAGTGCAGAGAACCAATGGGTTGGACAAAGGATAAACAAAGGTTCATGGGTCCTCATGCAACCAAGAAGACCCAAGAGGTCTAGTGGTATCAACGTTTACCGCTCAGCATGGAAGGCCAGAGTGTTGGATTTCAAAGTTGAAATCGGCAAAAGATCTGTAAAGGAAGTTCTTGTTCAGCATGTGTTTACCCATCCAGAGGTGATAGCAAACGGTGGAAATGTATCAGATATACATCAACCACGTTGCAATTGTAAGTACTCTTGACATGTGAACTTACTGATACTCTCATTATAACTTTTCTTATATATTTTGCAATGTTTCTCCCGCTTGTTATGAGCAATGTCTCCATTCTTCACAGCTCAATTACATTAGATTTGTCATTTGTACTTATTGATACTCTTAGTTTAACTCTTCTTATATATATTGCAGATGTTTATCCCTCTTCTTATGAGCAATGGGAGCCTGTGGAGTGCATAATAGGCCTCTTCCATGTTGTTCATGCCCACATTGGTTCTCTACAGTTTTCAGGGAGGAGCAACAAAAGACTGGCTGATGAGGGAATATTTTTTTATGACCACTTCTACCAACTTAGCTTAGGGAATAAGAATGCCATGTTGGTGAAAGTGCCTCTACCAACCGATTGGAACACTGTGGACTGGCCAGTTCCCGAGGAAACAATGGTGGAGGCAATGCGAAGTAAGCTCTACAAGGATATACAAAGGTCTCTACGTAGCTCTATTCCCACCAAACTGGTTAGAATTGCAAACTTCTGTCCTGTTGCACTCTTCATAGAGCTGTTTCATAGCTACAACATCCGAGTTACGAAAACTATGTTCATGTGCAAGTCATTTCAGCAGTCATCCTGTGACAAACTTCTTGACAGAGGATGGTATGCAAAGGAAGAGATTGGTTTACTGTGCGAGGTCGCGCTTGATACTCTAGTTGTCAAGTACATGATTGCAAGCCAATCACTGTTACTCTCGTTTTGGTATATGCGATCACAAATGCTCAATGGTAAGTACATTCCTATGGACCAGGTTTCTGCAGGTTTGGAAGATAATCCTGCTGTGGATGTGGAAGTGATTGATAAAGAGCATGGCCTACTGTTGGTGGTTACAATAAGGGAGCTATGCAGTCTTCAGCATTTGCGGCATGACATAATTGAAGAGTCAATGGACAACGACCTATCAGATTTTTCCTTTTTCCTAGCTGGCCGTAAGGTGATGCGGCGAAGGGAAAAAGATATTTTGTGCAAAGAGTTGGATGGTCGGGTTGAAGTAGTGTCAATGTAACAGATATTCTTGTGAACCCAAGTGTATACAAATGACTTTCAAGACATGAAGTTTATTGAGCTCATTTTTCAATTGTGCCCTGTGAAAAAGTGTGCTTGAAATACATTTCTTTACCATGTCAAATCTCTCTCTCTCTCTCTCTCTCTCTCTCTCTCTCTCTCTCTCTCTCTCTCTCTCAATGTTAGACAAGACAAAGACATGATAGAAGAGTCATCTTAATTCATTAGAAAGTACAAACTCGTCCGTGAACAATGGACTGAGATACAATTTTTGTAAGTATGGAATCAGAATGTCTTCAAGGTAAAAATCGAAGAAATGCCCCTCGAAAGAAGGTGGTGAGATAGTTGTTCCCGGCGGATTTAGTTCTCCCTTTTCAGGAGTATCATCAATCAGTAGTGTATTAGTTGCATCAAAGGGTACACCGATTTGGCTAAACGGTTTGTACAAAAGAGGTAAGTGTGGTTTTTTAGGGTGGTAGTGGCCCTCAACGGTAACGCATTTTCTTTGATCATACAAAAAGGCAAACTCTGACGTGTGAGCGTGGCATACACTGCAAACTATTGCAACTAGTGGCGACAAGTTTTGCCTTTGCATTGAAGACCATATGGCAACTCTGAAGCGCGGAAGAAGAAACTGAATAAATTCCTTGGTTCCTGGATGAACCACGACTCGACAAGTTCCCATCCGAAACGTTTGCAGATCCTCAAAGGGTTCTCTGTCACTGAGAGGCACCCGCATTAGCAGCAATCCATTGACGTCCAAGATAATCAACCTCTGGAAAAGTTGACAAGTACATATAAGTATTTAGAAGCTGAACATATTTTGCCATACTTGAATAGACATTACCGGAACAACCGTATCTACAGGTAGCAAGGGTCCATACTGGGTCTCTGTAGTGTTCATGTCGTTGTTGCTCTCCTCTGCTTTATCTTCATAGTCATCATTCACATCTTCATCAGGGGTCTCCCCCATGGCTCTTTCTGCCTCATTCAAGGTTTCCTCCAAGGTCTTTTCCTCTCCCTCGGTTGATCGGCTTGCCTCATACATCCTTGCATGATCCATATCAGTTTGCTCATCCCTAGGCCTGCTTTCCTCATCCATATCCTTTTGCTAATCTATAGGCCTGCTTTCCTCATCTTGGGTTTCAGCCATAGGCTCTTTTGGCTCCTCCAATGGCTGACTTGGATCTTTCATTGTCTCCTCTGGTTGTACACTAGCACCTTCCATATGCTCATTTGACCTTTCCTCATCCTCGGCTCTTTCATCTTCTGTTGATATGACCCCCTCGGCCCGTTGTGATTCCACTGTATCGGATGCAGGGGTTTGTCGTGGTGGCACGTCATGTTTTGTTAGATCAATAGTGCGGTCATCCAAGCCGCTATCTTCAAGCTCTCTGGGGCTAGACATAGTAAGCAGGTGTTGTATTAAACTTACCCGATATCTTTGCAAATAATCATATGTGTAGTTTTTTAAAGCACTCTGCAAAATTGAAAGACCACATGGTGAGAATTATTTTATAGACTAAACCAAAACTAACTGAATGCATTGCCAAATGGGTACCTTAGTCATGAAAGGTTTTAATGCAAAGTAGCTTTGCAGGACATATTCTGCATGGAGAAGACATCTCCAGCCGCAAGAATTTCCATCGGTTTGATTTGGGACAGGTACATCTTTGATTGGGGCCTTGTATAGTTCATACCTTCCACATAACTTGCCATAGGCAAGCAACAACCTCTTTATACAACTGCACAAAGCAATATCAAGATGTTAGCATGAGGCTTCAAATTTACATGGATATCTATAAGAAACACTTTCTGATACAAAAACTTATAGCCTAATTTCAGGGTGGGTTCCTTTTATTGAATTGAACACCCACACTGCTGGTTGGTCAACATCAAGGCATATGAGACTCCAGTGATGGTTGTTCTCATATGGAAAGATGATGACAGTAACTTCCAGCATAGCACAGTGGAGAAACCAACTCTCAAAGGTCCCAGATGGACTGTTCTTTTGTCTAATAATCACTGACATTTGTGGATCAAGAAGAAACACCTCTGTGTGGGTGTGCAGTGGGAGTTGACTTTTGATCAGGCTGCAGAGACTCTACCTGAGTTAGCAAACCTATTATCTGAGTTTTCAAAGCTAGCAAGATAGTAACACTTACTTAAGACAAGCATAGATAATTGTGTCTGAAATCTGAGCATCTGGATTCTGCAATAAATTAATGTCCACTTTTTCCAGAGCTAGCTTTCTGGCTCCATCTACAAATGGTATCTCTGCAAGCAAACCATCCTTCATTGAAAGTAGAGTTTCTTGATTGCTTGCCTCTATGGACAGGGTCACATTGCATTCTGTTTGCCTCTGGGACTCCACTGCTACTTTTGCTTTCTCCTTAAGCTCTGCTTCCCTCATGTCCTCTGTTTGGCGAGCAATAGTCTCTGCCCTTGCCCTTGTATTCACATCATGTGTGACATCTACAACTGTGAGTTGTGGCACTAGCTCCGGGGGGTATAACAAAATTTCCCTCATTTTCTTATCCTTGCAGACATTGGGGACCAGTAGTTTGTCATACCTCCACCTTATTCTTTTCAGTGTCTCACTATCTTTGTCCATTATAGTAACCTTGTGGGCATGGGTTGCAACAATGGTCATGTCACTGAAGTACTCCAGTAGGAAGTCCTCTGCTGCTTCTTGTAGAGCCATTAATGCCACCACCTTCCACCTTTTGGTGCCCCAGGTAGCTTCATCACATATGGACCTCACCATCCTCTGGAAGGGCAGCTTTGGTATGCATAAATCTACACATTTCTGTGCCTTTCTGATTTCTCTGAAAAGTCCCATGCAGGTTTGTAACTTCTTCATCCTTGGCCCTTTCAGAATTTTATTGGGTTTTCCAGGTCTTTTCTTTGGGGTTGCAGATCTGCTACTTGCTTTAGATGCTAATCCTGGTCCCTTGCCTGCCTTCCTTGCAGTGGCTTTTGTTCTAGCCATTTTACTGTACACAAAAATAAGAGTCTCTCTCTCTTTCTCTCTCTTCTCTCTCTCTCTCTCTCTCTCTCTCTCCTTTCTATAGCTTAGCATATTTAAATAGAGAGAGAGAGAGAGAGCCCATTACTAAAGGCGCGCGTGGAGCACGTTTTTACCTCAACAAACACCTCCGCGCGCCGTTAGTATAAGGTAAAAGAAATACACACTCTCTCTCTCTCTCTCTCTAACACTCAGACATACACTGGTCAATGCACAGTACTAACGGCGCGCATAGAGACATGCACACCGGTTATGCCTCTCTACGTGTGCCTTTGGTATAGAGAGAGAGAGAGAGAGAGAGAGAGAGAGAGAGAGAGAGAGAGAGAGAGAGAGAGAGAGAGGGTATGTGTGTGTGTGTGTGTGCCTGTATTTGTGTGTGTGTGTGTGTGTTTGTGATTTGTGATTTGTGTGTGTGTGTGTGTGTGTGTGTATGTTATATTTGTGTCTCTGTGTGTGTATGTGTGTGTGTGTGTGTGTATGTTTTATATGTGTGTCTGTGTGTTTGTGAGTGTGTGTGTGTGTGTGTGTGTGTTTGTGTGTGTGTGTTGTGTTTGTGACTGTTTGTGTGTGTTATTTGTTAAGACTGAGCTTGGTACTGTGACAGAAACAGAGATAGAGAGATAGAGGCAAAGGCAGAGGGAGTGGCAGACCTTTGTTATGTCGATGGGTCGGCTTGCTGTCGGAGACGCAGACGACGGCTCTCGCACTCTCTCTCTCTCTCTCTCTCTCTCTCTCTCTCTCTCTCTCTCTCTCTCTCTCTTTCACGAGGTGTGGTTTTTCTCTCTCTTGATCTCTATATATGACGTACAAAGGTATACGGTCTCAATAATGACCGCACGTGTGACAACATGCAATTATACTCTAATTTATAGTGACACGTGGGGCGCCGCCGTGTGTATCCGTTATAAGTGTGATTTTGAGAGAGAGAAAGAGAGAGAACAATAGAGAGAGAGAGAGAGAGAGAGAGAGAGAGAGAGAGAGAGAGAGAGAGAGAGAGAGAGAGAGAGAGAGAGAGAGAGAGAGAGAGAGAGCCATAGAAAGAGAGAGAGTGATAAAGAGAGAGAGAGAGAGTGATAGAGAGACAGAGAGAGAGAAAGAGAGAACAGATTGTGAGAGAGATAGAGAGAGGGAGAGACACAGATTGAGAGAGAGATAGAGAGAGGGACTCCTTACTCTCAGAGAGAGAGAGAGGGAGGGAGAGAGACAGAGTCAGTTTGACACACAAAAAGCAATGGAGGAGACACCTCCCTTGGAGTTCCTGCAAACCCCACCAACAAAAGGTGATCTCTCACTCTTTCTCTTTGTATTTCCAACAGTTGGTACAAATTGTGTGTGTGTGTGTGTGTAAACAAAGAAAAACCTAGACTGTTGTTCAACACACACACCTCAACACATACTTCCATAGATAGAGACACACACACACATACACACAGACACACACACACACAGAGATATACACATTCTCTCTCTCCCTCCCCTCTCTGTCCCCGTTACTAATGGTGCGCAGAGCCAACCAAAGACTGGCTCCAGCTCTCTCCGCACACCTATAGTATAGTTATGACTCTCTCAAAAGGCACGTTTACATCTTTACGCGTCTTTCCCTCAATTGCACTTAAGGCGCGCGTAGAGAGTTGCAAAAAGCACGTTTTCGTCCTTGCGTGCCTTTAGTACAAATAGACACATACAAAGAGAGAGAGAGAGAGAGAGAGAGAGAGAGAGAGAGAGAGAGAGAGAGAGAGAGAGAGAGAGAGAGAGAGAGAGACTATGTGTGTTTTTGTTTGTGCTTTGGTGAGAGACAGATATATATATATATATATATTATATATATATATATGGAGAGAGAGAGAGAGAGAGAGAGAGAGAGAGGAGAGAGAGAGAGAGAGAGAGAGACTTGTCATGTTTCCTGATGAATAGGATTAAGGTCCAGTAGGCAGAAGAGGCTGAAACCAGATCCAGAGCTTGTGCCAGGATTTCAACCCTTGCAGGCTCATTTGCTTAATGTATCTGCCAAAAGAACTGTTGACTTTTTTCAGGACATATCTGAAGAAAAGTCAATTGGTGAAGATCAATCAGAGAGGTCACCAGGGCAAGAGGATCCCTCACCCTACAAGGCTGTGGTGCCCTGTAGAGTACTTCTGAAGAAAAATACAAGAAAGAGGAATATAGACTTCTCAAATGATGCAGATGTGCTAGAAAGTAGTCCCTGTGCAACTAAATGTAAAGCCAAAGAGGATGTGTCTTCTCTGGAAGACCCAGCTGCAACTGATGAGAGGCTGTTTGATTTTGCAGCATCTTGTGGTGCTGGGACAAGTTTGATCTAGTTCATTCTATGTTTAATCCAAAGTTTGACATTGAAGACCTGTTAGCTCAGCACAGTAATTTCTTGCAGTCCTACAGAGATAAGTTTGAAGTGATGGTGCAGGTAGGGAGGGTTGTTCTGCCTACTATGACTCTTGTGCATTTAAATGACTGTGGTGGAAAGGGACAGGGACTGAAGAAGTATAGGGAATTACCACCTTCTTGCCGACATTTAGCCTGTCCTTTGCATCAAAAAGAATGCAAACTCATTCAAGAAGCCTTTGGCTTTATGATTTACCTGAATAGCCTGTTTGGATTCCTCATGCAGAATCCTGTTGAGGTGTTAGAGGAGCAGGATGCAGCACCAGATGAAGAATGCGAGGAGACAACTCATATACAATAAGTCGAGGAGGTTGAAGACACAGTCGACCTTGAGGTTGAGGCAATTGAAGTACAAAGAAGTAAGATGCTCTCTGTGAAAACCACAAAAATCAAACTTCCATTGGATGTCAGTAACTTCACTGAGAAGCATGCTCAGATGATGTTGCCTGCTGTGCCTGACTTCAAGATTGGAGACAGGACCTATATCTTCTTACATGATGTGCAAAGTGTCTTTTATTTAAGGGAGGATTTCTCCCTGGCTATTATTTCCAGAGTCCAAGAGGAAACATCCAGCAATTCAATGGAATGCCTTCAAAGATGCTTTGAGAAAGCTGAAAAATACAAGGAGACACTACATGATGAAGCCACCTTCCAAGAAATAAGACAAAGCCTAAGACCATCAACAAGTAACAAAGAAGTGGAGGATTGGTTTAACCATTCAGGTCAGGGGTCAACTACATCTGTAGACCTGTGGCAAGAAAACCTCTTTCCGCAGGATGAGAGCTTCATGGTAACTCTCTCTCTCTCTCTCTCTCTCTCTCTGTCTCTCTCTCTCTCTCTCTCTCTCTCTCTCTCTCTCTCTCTCTCTCTCTCTCTCTCTCTCTCTCTTTGTGTCACTTCTGACATGGTATGTGCAGTCTTGGATTGCTGACAAGGATGACTTCCTTCGGCGCCGGACTCGAGAGTATCGAGGAAGGGATGCGGCCCTAGCGCAGTACCTTTCAAAGCTTTGCGAGTCGCCGATAGTATTTTTTCACAATTCCATGTCACAAGAGGGTTCAATAGCAACTTACACATTCAAGACACTATCACGCTTCTTGGGTGGACCGGTGCTGCCCAAAAGCGTAGATAAAGTCATTCTTGTGGACAAAGTGTTTGCTAGAGATTGTTTTGGTTACTGCCCGGGCTATACAGGTGGTCGGGCAGCGTATTACTACACCTACACAGCAATGGCACTAGCTCTTGGTAGACGAAACCCAGATGAACTTTTAGAGTATGGCAAACATCTCATGATTCGTTACAAGGGTGACGTGCCAAAAAACAAAATTGAACCTTCAAAATCTTGATACACTTCAAGTAGCAATTGTATAAGATCATGTATTACATAAATTTTGTACAATGTCATCCACTCAGAGTATCTTTCTCCACTTGTGATTCACATACACCATTGTCTCTCTCCACCTTCGTTGACTTTCACGAGCTCCGGAGTTGTTGTATGCCATTGATATTTTAACTTTTTGTTGTTGTAAATGTCTGATGGCTTGTGCTGTTGCTGAATTTGCCAAGACTTCTTTTGCCTGCATTCGATGAATGATTCTATGATAGAACCATTCAAATAGTTCTCTCAAACTGTTAGCCTTGATTCAAGAGCCACCATGTCGTGTGTGCCTGAAATAAGCATTTCTCGCCATGTAATGAGACTTTTCCATCCCTTGGGTATTCCATATTGCTGGGTTCCCATACTTTTGTATAAAATATGGTAAATGATTGAAGATGATGTGCTGGATATGAAAACAGATTAGTTAGAATGTTTTACAGTCACATATTTGCACATAAGAGAGAAAGAAATACATGATAATACCATGTAGTGAGTAATCTCGGTGTCTGTCCATGCTGTCTTGAATGATTTTTTCAGAAGGTTGAGATTTTCCTTGAACTTGTTCATATCACCTTGTGACCAGTCATCTTTGTCGCACATCAAAAATAGGATGTCTATTGATCGCCAAACCTCAGCCTTCGCGTTACGAGTAGTTGGTTCGTGGTCTTTGACTGCAATATGTAGCTTTTTCCAGCTCTGATACTCTACCTTGCTAACATAAGATGTGTTATATATTTTTTCATGTTTTGTTAGCTTCGGATCTCTTGTACCTTGGGGCTTAGATAAAAACCTCCGTGCCTTCACCCCACCGATGGATGGTTTGCATGGGACATCCTTCTCAGCAGTTGATCTCTTTTCATCCCGCTGGATTTTCACATTGCCACCATGAAGCCCCATATTCGACAGTACCATTTCTAAGCACTGCAGGGCTACTTGTCGTTCTGCACAGTTCTTAATCTTCCAAGCAAACCCGATGTATAAGTAGACCAATTTCTCCACAATTCTACAAAGGGCATGCATTGTACATATGTGGACATTCACAAGTGGTATTTTCAAAACCGGTCGAAAAGCAGGATCCTCAATGTGAAGTGTTGGAGCTTTTCTCCACCACTTTGGTTAGCCTCATTCCCTCCATATTGACGTGGTTCATTCAATGCAACTGAAAAGAGGATTATCCCTCAATCACTACGAACGAATGTTTAGAAGAGTAAGGAATCTACTTAAAGTACACTTTTTGAACTTTTACTATGAAAGACCCAGCTCTTTTATTTGCCATTTTTTTTAGAGAGAGAGTGCAAAAAATACATTTTCTTAGAAGGCCCTCCAAATGACCTCCGAAATTTCCTAATGAACGCATAGTCTATTGCCATAGAGAATATAACCATCTTGTAAAGTAAATGGTTCCTCTTTCTTCCCTAGTGCAAGGGCTGAAATCACATTTCTAAAATTGATATCAATAGCGTATTCATCTATCATAGAAGATAGATCATTATGAGGTGCTATGGAAACCGCATTCACTCTCGGTTGTCTTGAGAGTGCATCAGCTACTTGATTATGCTTGCCACCAATGTGAGCAATATGAAGATGAAATTGAGAAAGGAAATTTTCCCACCTCATTTGTTTGTCGGAGAGCTTGATCTGCATCATGAAGTACTTAAGGCTTTGGTGATCCATCCGCAGAATGAAAGGATTTCCCAATAAATAGTGCTTCCATGAGTCTAAGGCATGTAGAACTGCGAGGAGTTCCTTTTCATATATGCCTAGAGCTTGCTCAATAGGGTCAATCCTTTGACTTTCATAGGCTATGGCGTGCCGAGTCTTGGAGCAAAACAACTCCAAGGCAATCATCACAAGCATCACATTGGACCTCAAATGGTTTTGAGAGATCCGGTAGTGTAAGCATAGGTTGAGAGATAATCTTTTCTTTAATTTTTTTGAAAGCATTGTTCTCCCTAGTAGACCATGTATACCTAACTTTTTTCTATGTTAGGTTATGTAATGGTCCCGTGATTTGTGAGAACTTTCCTATGAAGCATCTATAGTATGCACACATACCTATAAAGCGTCTTAGTTCATGAAAATTCCTTGGTTTAGGCCATCCTTTTATTACCTCTAACTTTGATGGATCCATTTGGATGCCATCTTGAAAGATAATGTGACCTAAATACGGAATCTCTTGTAAGAAAAACTCACTTTTCTTTTGATTAACATAAAGTTTATTCTCTCTTAAGACTTGAAATATTACCTGGAGGTGTTGCTTGTGTTTGTCTAGTGAATTAGAGTAGATGATAATATCATCAAAGAACACTCCAGTAAAGGTTCGGTGAGGCCTCAATAGCTTCTCCATCAAGCGGTTGAATGTTGCTAGTGCATCAAGCCAAAAGGCATGACAATGTATTCGTAAAGACCAAACGTAGTACGAAATGCGGTCTTTACAATGTCTTGATCAAATATCCTTATTTGATGGTAGCCACTTTTTAGGTCAATTCTATTGACATAGGTCGATCCTTGTAGCTTATCAAATAGGTCTTCTACCCGTGGAATGGGAAACCTATATTTGATAGTGATCCTATTTAGTGTTCTATAGTCGACACACATACGATATGTGTCGTCTTTCTTTTACACTAATAACGCAGGTGAGAAAAATGGATATAAGCCAGGCCTAACCATGCCCTTTTCAACTAACTTAGGCACTTGGCGCATAATCTCCTCTTGTTGAGCTTGAGAAACTCTATAAGGAGGTTTATTAGGTGGTGAAATTCCTGGAAGAAGTTCAATTGCATGGTCATCATTGCCTCTATTAGGAGGTAGTTCACAAGGGATTTCGTCAATAAAGACATCTTGAAACCCCTTGAGAAAATTCGATAACTCTAGTTCCTTGTGGTTGTTTATATTTTCTTTTGCTAAAGCATTAGGTTCATTTTGAGAATCTTTAACAAAAATCATGTACACGGAAATAGAGCTCTCTATTGACTTATTGAAAGCTTGCGTATGTACAATGGGTATGGTGTTACCCATTTCCTTAGCATCTATGTACATATCTTTTTCCTTGAATTTAAAGTAGATTCTCCTTTCAGGGAATTTAACATTGACAGCCATGCGATCAAACCATGGTGCCCCTAGGATTATATTCTCATTCTTGAGAGGAGAGATAAAGAAGTCCTCTTTGTCCACATAGCTTTGGACATGGAGCCTCAATTTCCTGATTAAGGAAGTGATTGAAGCTTCTTGCCCCTCGAAAGCACCATCTGCGGGTAGGACATCGCCCATCTCATTGGCTTGTATGCCTAGCTTGGTGGCTAACTCTGTGGATATGAAATTGTGAGTAGAACCAGGGTCAAAGACAATAAAAGCATCATGTTCTCTTACCTTTCCCCAAGCATGGCATAGAGGATATCCTTCCTCTTCTTGGATTTCGACCAAGGTAGCTCTAGGAGGCTCATGGCAGGTGCTCTTTTGGGGACAATGCATGGTACACATGACCTTGCTCACCGCACTTGAAACAACGGTTATCCTTGCGATAACGCTCAAGCTCTTCAAGAGAGAGATTGTTTTTGCCTTTGTAAACTCCCTTTTCCTTAGCTTTATTGTTATTGAAATTGCCCTTAGGAGACTTTTGGACATTGTCCTTGCCCTTAGGCTCATTGGAACCCTTGTTTTCCATGGGCTTAGAATTTCTCTTAGCCCCTGTTTGGAAATTGATTTGAGACCATAGTATGGTGTATAACCACAGATATGGTGTGTGGCCTTTGGGATTTAACATGCTACACCATTTCTTCAGTTAAGGCCGCACAAAATTGTTGTTTTTGCTCACCCAAAATCCATCTTTTTGAAGACAGTGGCTTTGAGATGTAAATCCCAAAACTTGTCTACGTATTTGTGAATGGATTCGTAGGGAGGGAGCTTCAAGCTTCGCCATTCGGTGAGTACTTTGTCTTTGGAATCAGTGGCCAAAAATTGCTTCATGATGGAAGCTCTTAAAGCTTTCCATGTTCGTGGAGCTTCACCGTTGGCCCGTAGGCTAGGCCACCATTGCCTGACGGACTTTTGAAAGTTCATGGCTACATGGTGTAGCTTAGAGGACTCCGTGAAGCCCTCATCTCCAAATGCCGCATCAAATTGTTAGATAAAGGCCAAGAATTTGTCCGTAGCACCAAAGGTGCCATTGTAGGTAAGGAAAGAGATGCTCTTTCCTCCCTCTTTGAACTTCTTGAGCTTGGACAACCTCTTCCATGTGGCATAGGATTTCCTATGGCCTCTTCTTTTTTATGGTTCAAATTTGCACCATCGCTTTCTTCAAAAGAGGAAGAATTTGAGGAAGATGGATAATAGGGTGACCTTTTTCTCGCCTTTTTCTTGCCTTGGTTCTCTTTGTCCGCACCATCAATTTCTTTGTAAGAGGAAGAGGATGAAGAAGATGGAGAAGAGGGTGACCTTTTTCTCGCCTTTTTCTTCTCTTGCTTTTTGTCATCCCTCTTTGAATTATAGTGTGGAGAAGTGTGCGATGGTCTTCTCTGTTTAGGAGGTGATGGAGAGCATTTAGCCCGCCGTCTTTGAGGAGCCATCTGCACCGAGGTGGCAAAAGACTCACTTATTTCTCGTTCCTTTGGTGGGGGCTCTTGAGTTCTCCTTTGGGAAGGAGATACGTCATCAAGAAACAAATTTTTGAGTCCTTTGTATAGATCTTCTTCTTCTTCCCGAATCGGAGAGATGCCTCTTTTTGGAAGTCTCGCAAGGAGGCTTCCTAGGTACTCTTTGGTCATGGTGGGGAGCTTGGAGAATCCCAACAAATCCACCTTTGCACTTCAATTTGGAGGGATGTATTACCCATGGCTTGTTGAAGCCTAGAAACAAGGTAGTTAACAAGCATGGGGGCATCATTAGAAGCCTATTCATTAGCAAAATCAAAGCTATCAACAATAATTGTATTCTCTTTACTACTATCAGCCATTCTAACAACTTTTAGGTGTAAAATTTTTAAGGTGTACTCTGGCACTTCAAGCCCTAGTTGCTACTCCTCTTTACCCCTTTAGAAAAGCACTCAAGCTATTGTACCTATGGCTCGAATACCATTAATTGCAAGGAACATAAGAGAGGGTCATTCAACACCAAAACAGCACCGGCTCTTGTGAAGCTTCTAATAGCTCAATAGTGGTTAAGCCGTAGGCAAGCCCCATAGGACTCCACTATTAAGACCATAGATCTCAAACGTGATGCCCCGTTATCTGCATGAAGGCAGGCACACTGCAAGGTTGAAAATCCCTATTCTCCTTACTCAATTGCAATTAAGCATACCGACCATTTATAGCTAGCTTGAGGACATCCCTTCTTGAGCAAGAAAAGAGAAACCTTGTGCTCTGTTACCAATGTAACATCTAATGGCCTAGTAACTTGTGTGTAGCGGGAAATAGCATGAACATAGTGAGCATTTCATTAGAATAGATTTGTAATGAGCATAACAAGAGTGCTTGGATGGAGAGAGAGCAAAAGAAAGCATAACACCTAGTTAGATAGTATGAACAATACTTCAAAAGAGAGAGATTAAGCTATTGACAACAGTTGAGGACCGGATTTACATGGAGCCGGCCAAAAGGCTTTGTATTATATGTTTCTCTCATCAAGAGAGACACTTTACAATACAATTCTTTGTGTTCCTTCAATTCTAGCTAGTGCAATAAATATGGAAGCTTCAAGCACTAAGCAAAACACTTATAAAACACAACATCAATTCCCTCATGGTCTCAGACCCAAGACCTCACACACCTTCGAAGATGGTGAGAGCTAGCGGGGTATGAGAGTAGATAGAGAGGAAGAAGGAGTAGTCTTACGAGAAAGATGTACATCTCCTCACATAATCACTCATATTAGCATAGCATAGCTTAGTAATTAGCATGATAGAGGAGTTGAGCATGCATTGAAGCTTGGCTCTTGGTTGGATTTGCATCACAAAGCCAAGAGTTGTTGGTGTAGGCCTCCCTTATCACAAGCTTGGAGTAGGTGATAAGTTTTCCATTAAAGCTTGAGAAGGAGAGAGAGAGTCTTCTTGCTCCACACACGAGATTGAGTGAGTGTGTTTAGAATAATGACTTGACAAATTCAGCCCCCTCTCTCTCTTGGTCTATCCCTCTTGCATTTGAGGAAACTCAAATCTCGAGCGAGATTTTTCGAGCGATCCCTAAAACGAGAAAGACTAGCCAAGGCACACTATACGTGGTTTCAAGCACCAACAAAAAAACTAAAACAAGATTACAACTAATTTTAATGGTAAAACGACCACAAATTTTTGTCCAAAAAAACCCCTTGAACAAGGGTTTGGTAGATGTTTCCTTTGATGGGCTAGAATGATTAGAACCCATACAATGGAATGTTGATATTCCTCTTCTTGGAACTAGTTGCCCTCAGATATTGGAAGCTCATTTCTACCACCATTGATCCTTGTTGGGAATAGTCGTACCATGATTCCAATGGATATAAATCTCCTATTCCTTGTTGCCACTCGAACAAATATCATGAATAAGGAGAGTCTGGGAGCTTGAGCTTCTCTTCACTTCTTCTTCTCCTCTCTCTTGCTCTACCTCAAGTTATTGTGGGTTGATGTACAACAACATACTATGCATTTTAAGTTACTGTAGAGAAAACGGTGGAAACTTGAAAATAATTCTACTATTGCAATGAGGCTATTCTTTTGAGAAAATCCACATCATGGTATATATTAAAGTTTGGATCACACCATCATAGGTAGCCTTCTATTTGGGGGGGGGGGGGGGGGGGGGGGGAGTGGGAGTTAGTGGTGTTGCCAAAGGTGGTGGCGACAAACGTGTCAAGGGAGGTGGTAATGGTGGGGGATTATAAAGAGTGCTTTGATAAAAGAACGTGCAAGGTTGGATAAAGCTATGAAAAACTTTCTTATGACAACTTTGTCCACATGCTAGTTCTCTTTCACCTACCCATATCGATAGAAACCTAGGTTAAGTGTAATTCCACATACAAATTTTGGGATTTATCTTCAAAATTCAAAGTAGAAGGTGAATAAACCTACAGATTTTAGAGAAATTTAGTGTAAAAACATTCTCTTTAATTTTCCATGTTTATATGAGCACAACTCAAAGTTCCTAGATTGCGTGGGGTTCCTACTCTGCTGAGTTGTCCATCATGCCTCGATCGTGATTACCCACCCAGCATGTGATGCCCCTATGGTGAATACATTTCTTAGGGCTATGGTGTATGATTTTCATTGTAGTCCTTTGGAATTCTTTTCCTAATGCGGCTTAGCCCTCCATTTTTGTTTGTACTCTATCTATTGCTTGGGAGTTCTACGTCCATCAATGTCTCATAGCAATTCAAATGGATGGTAGTTTAGAATTGCATGTGTTCTCTTGCATAATGATGTGGCCCAGGACTCGGTCCTTAGCACCCCATAAGGTGACCCCCTCCAAGGGGTAACTGGGAGGTTGGTTGTGCTACATTAAACAACATTGTGCCATGTTGAGACAACTGTGTTGGCTAGGAAAGGTAAATCTAAGGGTCCTAATCATTGAAAAACTTGATTTTGAAGGAGTTGGGCAAGGAAACTCACAATAGATGAGGTAAGAAGGTCCTCAAGTTCAATCGTCGTCATTTTCAACAACTGTTTAGTATAAACAAAACCCTTCAAAAAATCTCTTCGAAAGAGATGCGGACTCTTTCACGCAGGGACTAGTGCTCAAAAAAAACTATGTTATGAAAACTTGGCAAACTTACCTATGAGAATTTTAGTGGTACGCTGACTAAATTTGAAGGTTTTTACACCAAATGACGCTAAATTTCTCTAAATTTTGTAGGTTTTCTCACTTTTAAATTTAAAATTTAGAGATAAATCTCAAAATTTACAGGTGGGATTACACTAAACCTAGGTTTTTTTTCCAACCCCTCCCCCTCTCTTTATCTCTCCTCGCTCTCTCTCAATCTCTTTAAAAGAAAAGTCTGTGAAAGAGCTCGTGCTGGTTTGGACTTTTTTTTCTGAGAGATGGAGGAGAGAGAGAGAGAGCGAGAGAGAGAGAGAGAGAGAGAGAGAGAGAGAGAGAGAGAGAGAGAGAGAGAGAGAGAGAGAGAGAGAGAGAGAGAGAGAGAGAGAGAGAGAGAGAGAGAGAGGAGGAGGAGGAGGAGGAGGAGGAGGAGGAGAGGAGGGGATCGCATATGGGCGAGGGAAGCCTAGAAGAAAAGAGGCTGAGAAGGTGGAGATCGTGCATGATGTAGGATCAACATATTTGTGCTAATGTGTGTTACCCGACCTTGGACTCTGTCACAAGTAGATCTTTTGCATGTTGACGCAGCCTGACCTAATCTCTTGTCGCACCATCATTTTTGGTGTTGCGGCTTGAGTAGGTTTTACCCCAACCTGATTAAGCATCAAGTGTGAAGAATCGTGGTGGTTGTTGGACTAAACCAGCTAGGGGAGGGAAAGCACGTGCTCCTGCGATGCAAGAATTTAAAACTTCTGGTGGGGACGGGTAGAGGCAGCAAAAGGAGACCGGAGAGGTGCAACTGCTAAATCGCATTTCTCTCTCTCCCTCTCTCTCTCTCTCTCTCAATACATATGGCTCACATTTAAATAAATTGTATTATTAGTTGAAAAGATTCCCTCCCTCCCCACCACCCTTTCACTTTTCTGATATGCACCTCACCACGCACCCCCCTTTTTTAATATATCCCCCTACTCTCTAAAATGGCGCAGCTTGAAGCTCCTCTCCCATGAGTCTATCCACAAATATGTAGACAAGTTTTGGGATTTACATCTCAAGGCTACTGTCTTTCAAAAGATAGACTTTGCCGAGCAAAGGCAGTAATTCTGTGCGGGATTACTTGAAGAGATGGACGAATACATCAACTCTCAACGGCCTGGTACTATTATCCAAGTAATCCATCACACCATGATTGCTTCACGCATCAATTTACATCAAGGGGCTAGATGTAATGTCAAGCCCATGGAAAACAAAGACAAAAATGATACAAAGGGGAAAACCAATGTTCAAAATACTTCCCAAGTCAATTCCAACAACAACAACAATTGGTCCAAGGAGAAGGGAGTTTACAAAGGTAAAAAAAAACTCTCTCGTGAAGAGCTTGAAGCTTTTCGCAAGGACCATAAGTGCTTCATCTTCTTTGACCCTGGCTCTACTCTTAACTTCATATCAATGGAGTTGGCCACCAAGATGGGCATTCAAGCTTTTGAGATGGGAGATATAGTAGTGGCTGATGCAGCTTTCAAGGGAAAACAAGCCTCCATTACTCCCTTGATTGGGAATTTGAGGCTTCATGTCCAAAGGTATGTTGACAAAGAAGACTTCTTCATCTCTCCTCTCCAACATGAGGATGTTATCCTAGGGGCACCATGGTTTGATTGCATGGCTGCCAACATGAAGTTTCCTGAAAGGAGAATCTACATCACCTAAAGGGGAAAGAACATGTATATAGATGCTAGTAAGCGTGGTCGCACTATTCCACTTGTAAATCCTCTTGCTTTTGATAAGTCGATGAAGAGCTTAGTTTCTACGTACATGATTTTTGTCAAAGAGTCTCTAAAAGATACTAATGTTTCATCAAATATAAATGGTAGGAATCAAGAAGAGTTAGACTTGTCTAATTTTCTAAAAGGATTCCAAGATGTGTTCATCGATGATATCCCTATGGACTTACCTCCAAAACGAGGGGATGATGACCATCGCATTGAGCTCCTTCCTGGAAGCTCACCACCTAACAAGCCTCCTTATCGAGTCTCACAAGCTCAACAAGAGGAGATCATGAGGCAAGTACAAGAGCTGGTAGACAAAGGGATGGTGAGGCCTAGTTCCTCTCCCTTTTGTTCTCCAGTCCTTTTAGTGCAAAAGAAAGATGGTACATACGGTATGTGTGTGGACTATCGAGCACTAAACCATATCACTATCAAAAACAGATTTCCCGTACCTCGGATAGAAGATCTATTTGATAAGCTACAAGGCTCGACCTACTTGAGTAGGATTGACCTTAAGAGTGGCTATCATCAAATAAGGATAGTGGAAGAAGATATCTTAAAGACCGCGTTTCGCACAAGTTTGGTCTTTATGAATATCTAGTCATGCCTTTTGGCTTGACTATTGCACCAGCTACGTTCAATCGTTTGATGGAGAAAATTTTTAAACCATACTTCAAATTCACTGGAGTGTTCTTTGATGATATCATCATCTACTCCAAGTCTTTGGAGGAACATAAGCAACATCTCCAAGTGATTTTTCAATCATTGAGGGAGAACAAGCTTTTTCTCAACCAAAAGAAAAGCGAATTCTTCCTTCAAGAGATTCAATACCTAGGTCATATTATCTCTAAAGATGGTATCCAAATGGATCCATCAAAGTTAGAGGTAATAAAAGCATGGCCTAACCCAAGAAATCTACATGAGCTAAGAAGATTTGTTGGTATGTGCTCATACTATAGACTCTTCATAGCAAAATTCTCTCAAGTAGTAGGACCACTACACGACTTAACTAAGAAGACGTTAAGTTGGTATGGACTCCCAACCAGTCCTCGTGCTTCCGGATCTCTCAAAGCCATTTGAGGTCCAATTATGGTGATTGCCTTGGAGCAGTTTTGCTTCAAGAAGGGCATGCCATAGCATATGAGAGCCGAAGGCTCAATATTGATGAACGAGTCTTGGAAATTTATGAGAAAGAGCTTTTAGCTGTTCTACATGCCCTAAACACATGGAAGCACTACCTATTGGGGACTCCATTTATCCTACGAACCGACCACCAAAGTCTCAAGTATTTCATGACGCAAACCAAGCTTTCCAACAAACAAATGAGGTGGGCAAATTTTCTTTCTCAATTTAATTTCCATATTGCTCACATAGCTGGTAAGCACAATCAAGTGGCCAATGCACTTTCACGATGACCCAAAGTTAATGCGGTGTCTATAGCTACTCACAATGATCTATCCTCTATGATAGATGAGTATGCTACTGACCCTGACTATAGAGACATAATGTCAGCCCTTGCTTTGGGGAAGAAAGAGGAAACATTCACCTTGCAGGATGGTTATCTTCTCCACGGCAATAGGCTATGTGTTACCCATTTCCTTCGTGACAAAGTTATGTATGAATCCCATGCTCCTCCATATGCGGGGCATAGAGGTATTCAACCTACTCTCCGAGGAGTAGAGACGTACTTCTATTGGCCTACCATGAAAGTGGACATACAAGAGTATGTTTCAAAATGTGTAGTATGCCAAAAGACCAAGTATGATAGAGGGAAGCAACCTGGATTACTCCAGCCATTGCCTATCCCAAATTCACCATGGGAGAGTATATCCGTGGATTTCATCTTTGGATTACCCGAGTCTATCCATGGGAATACAGGAATATGGACAATAGTAGACAGGTTTAGCAAGCAAGCACATTTTATTCCTATCAAAAAGACTATTAAGGCACATCAAATGGCAACTCTCTTCATATCTCAGATATTCAAGCACCATGGATTACCCACATCCATCGTGTCAGATAGAGATCCTAGAATGACCAGTAATTTCTGGAAAGGTCTCTTTGCAAATCTAGGAACAAGATTGAATTTCTCTTCGGCCTATCACCCACAAACGGATAGCCAAAGTGAGATAGCCAATCTTACGATACTCGATCTACTCAAGACTTATGTTACCGAAGTAGATCAACGCTCACAATGGGAAAAGTACTTACCTCTTGTAGAGTATGCTTACAATAATACTATACATACTTCTACGGGAAAAGTACCTTTTGAGATCATTGAGGGAAGACCTAAAAGTCCCTTGCTACTCAAAGTACATGGGAAGATCTTCGCCGCCGATGAGTATAGCCGTGACCTACAAGAATCTTTTCAAAAGATTAAGGAGGCTATATCCATCTCTCAACAAAGGAAAAAAGCTGCTGCTGATAAGCACATAAGAGCCTTAATGTTCAAAGAAAATGATTGGGTCTTACTCAAGTTTCCTAAGGCGCGATTAAGGCAAACGATCGGAAAAAATCCTACGGGCCATCAAAAGTATTATGTTAAACTAGCAAAAAGATACTATGGTCCTTTCCAAATCTTAAATCCCATCAATGAGATGGCTTATCAACTCAAGTTGCCCAACCATTGGCTCATACACAATGCCTTTCATGTAAGCCTACTTAAGTCCTACAAAGGAGAGCAACCAACTGAACCAATTATTGAAGACCCTCCCGAAGTTGAAGACCAAGAAGAGGTGCTACAACCAAATGGATTAGTCATCCATCTTGGAAAGATGTCGTAGGGTAAAAAGGGATCCTCTACCCGCTAAGTAAAATTGACTAATGACTACCCGAAGTTGAAGACCAAGAAGAGGTGCTACAACCAAATGGATTAGTCATCCATCTTGGAAAGATGTCGTAGGGTAAAAAGGGATCCTCTACCCGCTAAGTAAAATTGACTAATGACTAAGGCCTTATCTCTTCTACCTCATAGTCGAGGACGCCTATGATTTCAAGAGAGAGGTAATGTCATAAAATCTAATATCTAATATCTAACCAACCCAAATGATTTTCTCATATTAAATTGATCACTTAATGTGGGAGAATAAACGGGAACAATTGTTAAGATATAGACATGTGCTTATAGATCTATCTCAACACGGGGCCAATGGTAAAGGGGCCCAAATGAGAGATGGTCTATCAAAGAGCAAGGCTAACAAATGGATCATAAGACCTTAGGGTTAGCTTCATTGAAGACCTCCAATAATGTGTGTAAAAGGCCTTTGACCTTAGGTAAGATAGGGCTGAGCTTGAGGCACGGGAACCCGACCCAGCTCGAGGTGCTTGTCCTGCTTTTCATGCTTGATGACTAAGGTGCTTGAGGTGCTTGATGATTGAGGTGCTTGAGATGCTTGAGGTGCTTAATTATTGAGACGCTTGAGGTGCTTGACATGCTTGAGATGCCAGGGGTGAACTTGAGGTGAGAACCCAGCCCAAGCTTAAAGTGCTTATGAGCCAAGCTTGTGGTGGGAACTGGCCCTATGCATGAGGGGCTTGAGGTTTCAAAAAGTCAAAGATTCAATCCCTACAAGGAGGGGGCGAGCCCTACATGAGGTGGGATGAGAGAGAACACCCACACACTCACACAAGGCATGCATGGTACAAAGAAAGCAAAAGGGACACTTGTTAAGTTCCTCCTCATGTTGCCCTCATGGTGTGCCTGAATCCTATTGGTTGGCTACCCAAGGGGTCCAATAATAATTTAGGAGATTTAATTAATTGATTTAGCATTTATCTAGCCCTCTCTCTCAAAGGGTGTAATGGAATTGGCCTATTTAATTTGAGAGTAGCGGAAATTAAAGAAAGTACTTTTGAGAAATGACTTTGTGAGCATAGCGGGTGAACATAATTGAAGGTAGCAACATAATCATAACAATTAGTTAACTTGGCATGAACAATACTTTTGCAAGAGAGAGAATTTAGAGAACATGACAACAGTTGAGGACCGGATTTATGTGGAGCCGTACCCCCCTCCAATAGGCATTTGTATTATGATTTCTCCCGTTAAGAGAGACTTGTTACAATACAGTCTTTTTGTTCCTTGTGACCTAGGTGATGCAATGTAGATGCAAAGATTCATGCATCACAAACATAACATAAACTTGAAGAAAGATTTAACTATCCCAAGCCTCAGTCCCAAGACCTCAAACACCTTCGAAGGCGGAGAGAGCTAGCAGGGAATGAGGGTAGGGAAGAGGAAGAAGAAACATTTTGTAGGAGAAAGAATTAGTTCCTCACTTATCATAACTCTTGTTGCTAGCATACATAATAGCATAGTAATGAAGAAGAAGGAGATGGCAAGCTTAAGCATTGAAGCATGGCTCTTGGTTGGCCCTTTGCACTCGATAGCCAAGAGTGTTGGTGTAGGCTCTCAACCTCTACTTGCTTGGAGAAGGAGAGGGAGCTCTTGCACTTTGCATAGCACACACTGAGAGTCTTTGTGTGTGTGTGTGGGTGAGTATACCCCCCAAGAAACCCCCCTCCTTGCTAGGTCAACCCCCTCTTCTAGCTCATCAATGAAGCTCATTGGCTCTTGCCAAGCCTAGCCAATTACAAGCTTGGGCCATTTCTAGCAATAGGTGTAGTCTTGGGACAAGTGTCCCCCTTTCCCCTTTGAGAGAGAGGACTTGATAAATGCAAAAACAAATAGATAATTCTAGTAATTTATGATTGGACCCCTTTGAAGCTTAGCCAATAGGATTCAAGCATCTCATGAAGGTAACATAGGTAGGGGTCTGACATGTGTCCCTGCTGCCTCTTCAAGCTTGGGCCTTCCTTGTGTGTGTGAGTGTGTGTTCTCTCTCTATCCCCTAGGAAAAGGGCTCGCCCCCCCTCTTGTAGGGATACTTTTGACTTTTGGTTCTCAAGCACCTTAGTCATCAAGCATGACAATGCACTTGAACTAGGGGTGTTCCCACAAGCATCTCAAAGCACCTCGATGACCTTAATCAAGTAGCAAGTCAAGCACCTCAAGCATGTAGCAGGTCAAGAACCTCAAGCACCTTAATCAAGAATCTCAAGCACAACAAGCACCTCAAGCACGACAAGCACCTTGAGCTTGGGCCGGGTTCCCGCCTCAAGCTCAGCCCTAGCTTACCTAAGGTCAAAGGATTTTTACACACATTATTGGAGTTCTTGAATGAAGCTAACCCTAAGGTCTTATGCTCCATTGGTTAGCCTTGCTCTTTGATAGACCATCTCTCATTTGGGCCCCTTTACCATTGGCCCCGTGTTGAGATAGATCTATAAGCACATATCTATATCTTAACACTTGTTCCCGTTTATTCTCCCACATTAAGTGATCAATTTAATATGAAAAAATCATTTGGGTTGGTTAGATATTAGATTTTATGATATTACCTCTCTCTTGAAATCATAGTCGTCCTCCACTATGAGGTAGAAGAGATAAAGCCTTTGTCATTAGTCAATCTTACTTAGCGAGTAGAGGATCCCTTTTTACCCTACGACATCTTTTCAAGATGGATGACTAATCCATTTGGTGCTTGGGAGACATAGCTGCCACAAGCATGTCTGCTCTTTAGTCCATTTCATTCTCCCAAAGTAGAGTGACAAATTCTACTTGGTGTTTGAGAGACGTCGTCATCACAAACATGATTCTAAGCATGCATACTAATTAAATTTGTTCACAATTAAAAAGAGGACTAGTCTTATAAGATAAAAACATGAGTCATTTAAAAGAAATTTGTACATTTGATTACTCTAATGTAGCATTGTAAGCATTGACAAGGTTCATACTATCCTTAAGCTGTATTCCTTGCATCCATCTAGCATCTTCAAAAGGATAATTTTTCAACTTAATAAGATACCGTCGGATAATCTTACCATGTCGTAGTACCTTGTCTTCATGCCGAAGGATAGCTTCGGGTTGTAGCACCTCTTCTTGGTCTTCAACTTTGGGAGGGTCTTCAATAATTGGTTCAGTTGGTGGCTCTCCTTTGTAGGGCTTAAGTAGGCTTACATGAAAGGCATTGTGTATGAGCCAATGGTTGGGCAACTTGAGTTGATAAGCCGTCTCATTGATGGGCTTCAAGATTTGGAAAGGACCATAGTATCTTTTTGCTAGTTTAGCATAATACTTTTGATGGCCCGTAGGATTTTTGCTCGTCGTTTGCCTTAATCGAACCTTAGGAAACTTGTGTAAGACCCAATCATTTTCTTTAAACATTAAGGCTCTTCTGTGCTTATCAGCAGCAGCTTTTTGCCTTTGTTAAGAGATGGATATAGCCTCCCTAATCTTTTGAAAGAGATGTTGAGAGATGGATATAGCCTCCCTAATCTTTTGAAAAGATTCTTGTAGGTCATGGCTATACTCATCGGCGGCGAAGATCTTCCCATGTACTTTGAGTAGCAAGGGACTTTTAGGTCTTCCCTCAATGATTTGAAAAGGTGCTTTTCCCATAGAAGTATGTACAGTATTATTGTAGGCATACTCTACAAGAGGTAAGTACTTTTTCCATTGTGAGTGTTGATCTACTTCGGTAACATAAGTCTTGAGTAGATCGAGTATCGTAAGATTGGCTATCTCACTTTGGCCATCCGTTTGTGGGTGATAGGCTGAAGAGAAATTCAATCTTGTTCCTAGATTTTCAAAGAGACCTTTCCAGAAATTACTGGTCATTCTAGGATCTCTATCTGACACGATGGATGTGGTTAATCCATGGTGCTTGAAAATCTGAGATATGACGAGAGTTGCCATTTGATGTGCCTTAATAGTCTTTTTGACAGGAATAAAATGTGCTTCTTTGCTAAACCTTTCGACTATTGTCCATATTCCAGTATTCCCATGGATAGACTTGGATATTCCAAATATGAAATCCATGGATATACTCTCCCATGGTGAATTTGGAATAGGCAATGGCTGGAGTAATCCAGGTTCCTTCCCTCTATCATACTTGGTCTTTTGGCATACTACACATTTTGAAACATACTCTTGTATGTCCACTTTCATGGTAGGCCAGTAGAAGTATGTCTCTACTCCTCGGAGAGTAGGTTGAATGCCTCTATGCCCCGCATATGGAGGAGCATGGGATTCATACATAACTTTCTCACGAAGGGAATGGGTCACACATAGCCTATTGCCATGGAGAAGATAACCATCCTGCAAGGTGAATGGTTCCTCTTTCTTCCCCAAAGCAAGGGTTGACATTATGTCTCTAAAGTCAGGGTCAGTAGAATACTCATCTATCATAGAGGATAGATCATTGTGAGTAGCTATAGACACCGCATTGACTTTTGGTCGTTGTGAAAGTGCATTGGCCACTTGATTGTGCTTACCAGCTATGTGAGCAATATGGAAATTAAATTGCGATAGAAAATTTGACCACCTCATTTGTTTGTTGGAAAGCTTGGTTTGCGTCATGAAATACTTGAGACTTTGGTGATCGGTTCGTAGGATAAATGGAGTCCCCAATAGGTAGTGCTTCCATGTGTCTAGGGCAAATAGAACAGCTAAAAGCTCTTTCTCATAAATGCCCAAGACTCGGTCATGAATATTGAGCCTTCGGCTCTCATATGCTATGGCATGCCCTTCTTGAAGCAAAACTGCTCCAAGGGAATCACCGCAAGCATCAAATTGGACCTCAAATGGCTTTGAGAGATCCGGAAGCACGAGGACTGGTTGGGAAGTAAGCTTCTCTTTGAGATTTTCAAAAGCATTTTGCTCCTTAGCAGTCCATACAAACTTAACGTTCTTCTTAGTTAAGTCATGTAGTGGTCCTGCTACTAGAGAGAATTTTGCTATGAAGCGTCTATAGTATGCTCACATACCAACAAAGATTCTTAGCTCATGTAGATTTCTTGGGTTAGGCCATGCTTTTATTACCTCTAACTTTGATGGATCCATTTGGATACCATCTTTAGAGATAATATGACCTAGGTATTGAATCTCTTGAAGGAAGAATTCGCTTTTCTTTTGGTTAAGAAAAATCTTGTTCTCCCTCAATGCTTGAAAAATCACTTGGAGATGTTTCTTATGTTCCTCCAAAGACTTGGAGTAGATGATGATATCATCAAAGAACACTCCAGTGAATTTGCGGTATGGTCTAAAAATTTTCTCCATCAAACGATTGAACATAGTTGGTGCATTAGTCAAGCCAAAAGGCATGACTAGATATTCATAAAGACCAAACGTTGTGCAAAACGCGGTCTTTAAGATATCTTCATCCACTATCCTTATTTGATGATAGCCACTCTTAAGGTCAATCCTACTGAAGTAGGTCGAACCTTGTAGCTTATCAAACAGATCTTCTACCCGAGGTACGGGAAATCTGTTTTTGATAGTGATATGGTTTAGTGCTCGATATTCCACACACATACGATATGTACCATCTTTCTTTTGCAATAAACAGACTGGAGAACAAAAGGGAGAGCAACTAGGCCTCACCATCCCTTTGTCTACCAGCTCTAGTACTTGCGTCATGATCTCCTCTTGTTGAGCTTGTGAGAGTCGATAAGGAGGCTTGTTAGGTGGTGAGCTTCCAGGAAGGAGCTCAATATGATGGTCATCATCCACTCGTTTTGGAGGTAAGTCCATAGGGATATCATCGATGAACACATCTTGGAATCCTTTAAGAAAATTAGACAAGTCTAATTCTTCTTGATTCCTACCATTTACATTTGATGAAACATTAGTATCTTTTAGAGACTCTTTGACAAAAATCATGTACGCAGAAACTGAGCTCTTCATTGACTTATCAAACGCAAGAGGATTTACATGTGGAATAGTGCGACCATGCTCACTAGCATTTATATACATGTTCTTTCCCCTGTAGGTGAAGTAGATTCTCCTTTCAGGGAACTTCATGTTGGCAGCCATGCGATCAAACCATGGTGCCCCTAGGATAACATCCTCATGTTGGAGAGGAGAGATGAAGTAGTCTTCCTTGTCGACATAGCTTTGGACATGAAGCCTCAACTTCCCAATCAAGGGAGTAACAGAGGCTTGTTTTCCCTTGAAAGCTACATCAACCACTACTATATCTCCCATCTCAAAAGCTTGAATGCCCAACTTGATGGCCAACTCCATTGATATGATGTTAAGAGTAGAGCCAGGGTCAAACAAGATGAAGGCATCATGCTCTCTTACCTTTCCCCAAGCATAGGAAAGTGATGATCCTTTGCAATGAGCATCCTCTTTTGGAGCTTCGATGGTGTAAGCCCTAGGAGTCTCATTGCGAGTAGTCTTCTTGGGGCAAGAACGATAGCCATGTCCTTGCTCCCCACACTTGAAACACTTATGGTCCTTGCGAAAAGCTTCAAGCTCTTCACGAGAGAGTTTGTTTTTACCTTTGTAAACTCCCTTCTCCTTGGACCGATTTTTGTTGTTGTTGGAATTGACTTGGGAAGTATTTTGAACATTGGTTTTCCCCTTTGCATCATTTTTGTCTTTGTTTTCCATGGGCTTGACATTACGTCTAGCCCCTTGATGGAAATTGATGCGTGAAGCAACCATGGTGTGATGGATTACTTCGCTAATAGTACCAGGCCGTTGAGAGTTGATGTATTTGGCCATCTCTTCAGGTAATCCCCCACAAAATTGCTACCTTTGATCGACAAAGTCTATCTTTTGAAAGATAGTAGCCTTGAGATGTAAATCCCAAAACTTGTCTACATATTTGTGGATAGACTCATGGGAGAGGAGCTTCAAGCTGCGCCATTCGGTAAGCACTTTGTCCTTTTCATTGCTTGCAAGGAACTGCTTCATGATGGAAACTCGTAGAGTTTTCCATGTCTTTGGGGCTTCACCATTGCCACGAAGGCTAGCCCACCATTGACGAGCTGATTTTTGGAAGTGCATAGCTACATGGCGTAGCTTGGAGGACTCTGTGAAGCCCTCATCTACAAAGGCCGCATCAAATTGCTGGATGAAGGCCAACACTTTGTTGGTAGCACCGAAGGTGCCATCATAGGTGAGAAAAGAGATACTCTTTCCTCCCTCCTTGAACTTCTTTAGCTTTTGTGACCTTCGCCATGCAAGAAATGATTTGCGATGTCCTCCCCTCTTGTATACTCTAGGAGAATAACCATAACTTTCTTCAGAAGAGGAGGAAGGTGAAGAAGAAGGAGAAGAGGGTGACCTCTTCCTAGCCCTTTTCTTCCTTTTTTTCCTCTCTTGCCTTTCAGAGTGATGAGGAGAAGGACTATGTGTTGATCTTCTCCTCTTGGGAGGAGTGGGCGATCGTCTAGACCGCCATCTTCGTGGAGCCACATCTTCAAAGGAACTTAAACTTTCATTGCTTTTTGGATTCCTCCTCTCGAATGGGAGAGAGTCTTCTTTTGGGGGTCTCTTCAAGAGGCCTCCTAAGCTCTCTCTCCTCTTGGAGAGGAAGGGAAATTCCATAAGCACGAAGTTGTTGAGTAACTTCGGCTTGCGAAGTAGGGTTGCCCATAGCTTGCTACAACCTAGTAACGAGATAATTCACAAACATGGGAGCATCATCATTAGTACCTTCATGTGCAAAATCAAAGCTATCAATGTTCATTCTACTCTCTTGATTATTGTCAGCCATGTTAACAAGATTTATGTATGTACTAAGTGTATCCTTTGGCAATTCAAAACCTTAGTTGCCACTCCTCTTAGCCTTTGAAAATCGGCTCTTAAGTATCTACACCCATGGCTCGAAGTGGTTAATTATAGAGAGTAGAGGAGTAGGTCTAACATAGCAGAGTTGCCAAGGGCTAGCTCCTTTCGGACTTCTTATGGCTCAATAATGGTAAAGCCGTAGGAAAGTCTAAAAGGACTCCATTATTAAGTCCAAAGCTCCCAAGGTGTGCACCATCCCCCACATAGTGGGCTCAACAAAACCGATATTAGATCCCAGTTCCACTTACCCTAATATAATTAACAAAATTAACCATTTATAGGCTACTTAAGGACCTCTCTTCTTAAGCAAGAAAAGAGAAACCAAATTCTCTGATACCAATGTAATGGAGTTGGCCTATTTACTTTGAGAGTAGCGGAAATTAAAGAAAGTACTTTTGAGACATGACTTTGTGAGCATAGCGGGTGAACATAATTGAAGGTAGCAACATAATCATAACAATTAGTTAACTTGGCATGAACAATACTTTTGCAAGAGAGAGAATTTAGAGAACATGACAATAGTTGAGGACCGGATTTATGTGGAGCCGGTCCCCCCTCCAATAGGCATTTGTATTATGATTTCTCCCATTAAGAGAGACTTGTTACAATACAGTCTTTTTGTTCCTTGCGACCTAGGTGATGCAATGAAGATGGAAAGCTTCATGCATCACAAACATAACATAAACTTGAAGAAATATTTAACTATCCCAAGCCTCAGTCCCAAGACCTCAAACACCTTTGAAGGTGGAGAGAGCTAGCAGGGAATGAGGGTAGGGAAGAGGAAGAAGAAGCATTTCGTAGGAGAAAGAATTAGTTCCTCACTTATCATAACTCTTGTTGCTAGCATACATAATAGCATAGTAATGAAGAAGAAGGAGATGACAAGCTTAAGCATTGAAGCATGGCTCTTGGTTGGCCCTTTGCACTCCATAGCCAAGAGTGTTGGTGTAGGCTCTCAACCTCTACTTGCTTGGAGAAGGAGAGGGAGCTCTTGCACTTTGCATAGCACACAATGAGAGTGTTTGTGAGTGTGTGTGGGTGAGTATACCCCCCAAGCAACCCCCCTCCTTGCTAGGTCGACCCCCTCTTCTAGCTCATCATTGAAGCTCATTGGCTCTTGCCAAGCCTAGCCAATTACAATCTTGGGCCATTTCTAGCAATAGGTGTAGTCTTGGGACAAGTGTCCCCCTTTCCCCTTTGAGAGAGAGGACTTGATAAATGGAAAAACATTTAGATAATTCCAATAATTTATCATTGGACCCCTTTGAAGCTTAGCCAATAGGATTCAAGCATCTCATGAAGGTAACATAGGTAGGGGTCTGACATGTGTCCCTGCTGCCTCTTCAATCTTGGGCCTTCCTTGTGTGTGTGAGTGTGTGTTCTCTCTCTATCCCCTAGGAAAAGGGATCGCCCCCCCTCTTGTAGGGATACTTCCTGCCTCAAGCTCAGCCCTAGCTTACCTAAGGTCAAAGGATTTTTACACACATTATTGGAGGTCTTCAATGAAGCTAACCCTAAGGTCTTATGCTCCATTGGTTAGCCTTGCTCTTTGATAGACCATCTCTCATTTGGGCCCCTTTGCCATTGGCCCCGTGTTGAGATAGATATATAAGCACATATCTATATCTTCACACTTGTTCCCGTTTATTCTCCCACATTAAGTGATCAATTTAATATGAGAAAATCATTTGGGTTGGTTAGATATTAGATTTTATGACAAAGGGGAAAGGGGGACTCTTGTCTCAAGGCTACCCTTGCTGCTTGTAATGCCTCCTGTTTGTGATTGGCTAGGCCTGTAGGGGTCCAATGAGCTTCAAGCATGAGCTATAAGGAGGGGTCAACCCAAGCAAGCTAGGGGGTTGATTAGGGGGTATACTCACCCATACACACTCACAAACGCTCTCATTGTGTGCTATGCAAAGTGCAAGAGCTCCCTCTCCTTCTCCAAGCAAGTAGAGGTTGAGAGCCTACACCAACACTCTTGGATATGGAGTGCAAATCCAACCAAGAGACATGCTTCAATGCTTAAGCTTGCCATCTCCTTCTTCTTCATTACTATGCTATTATGTATGCTAGCAACAAGAGTTATGATAAGTGGAGGAACTAATTCTTTCTCCTATGAAATGTTTCTTCTTCCTCTTCCCTACCCTCATTCCCTGCTAGCTCTCTCCACCTTCGAAGGTGTTTGAGGTCTTGGGACTGAGGCTTGGGATAGTTAAATCTTTCTTCAAGTTTATGTTATGTTTGTGATGCATGGAGCTTTCCATCTTCATTGCATCACCTAGGTCACAAGGAACACAAAGATTGTATTGTAACAAGTCTCTCTTAATGGGAGAAATCATAATACAAATGCCTATTGGAGGGGGGACCGGCTCCACATAAATCTGGTCCTCAACTGTTGTCATGTTCTTTAAATTCTTTCTCTTGCAAAAGTATTGTCCATGCCAAGTTAACTAATTGCTATGATTATGTTGCTATCTTCAATTATGTTCACCCTCTATGCTCACAAAGTCATTTCTCAAAATTACTCTCATTAATTTCTACTACTCTCAAATTAAATAGGCCAATTACATTACATACCATGTGCATCTTGATATGCATATGTGAGCTTGATCACATGTAACTGTTTGAACACTATGGGCTTTGTCGGCTTTTGACTCTGACTTGCGGAGATCAATTGAAACTTTTGTCCCTAATGATCTTCATATAAGCATTTGTCTGCAGACTCTTATGGAATCTGGATCCATTGGAAACTTCCAACAACCATATGATTTTCACTAGTTTCTGCTTTGAAGAGGTCTGTTGACTAGAATCTCTAGGGATTCTAACTGCTGTAGTATTTCTTGGTACATAAGCTGAGCTTGATGGATTTATAGCTCCCCCCTTCCTAGGGTGATCACTATAGCTTGCATCATTTTAAGAGTTCAAAATTGTTTGTCTCTGGTTTAATCTCACCTTTTGGGACTATGAAGGTACACTTTGGGTAGCATTGTTAATGTTTGGCATCTGTAAACCTTCTACATAGTTTCCTATGTATATCCGTGAAACGTGACAAATTATTCCCAAGTCAAGCTGTAGATAGCATTATCTTTGCCCTGATATTTTCTATCCGATGGGTCTTCTATGATTTGAGCTTGTGTGGTTTCAGGATCCAATGCATCATAGATGCTAGACTCTCGTCTATATCTACGACTGTTTTGGTCAAAGTATGTGCTCGTTTGGTCACAACATCGAATCTTGATTTCAATGGAGGAGAGTTTGGCTCTGAATAGATTTCTGGGTTCACTCGGGTAATATCCTTCATCTCTAGAGAGGATGGGCTATAATAGATTCTTTCCTCTGAAATGAACCATCCTTTCTGATCTATCACTGGATGCACTTCTATGAGTTGTTATGTGGGTCGTTCAAACATTGGTTGATCCTTTTTGTACAGTTTCCCTTTTTGGTCTACATAGTGTGCATATGAATGATGTGTACCATACAAAGCTAGCATTATTCTGTGTGATGTGTCCCTTAGACTCGTGACTGATTGGACACTTGTGGCAATGGATGCAAAATCATTTGCAAATCTAATAGTCTTTTCAAACTTCGGTGATATCTCAACATCTTGACTAAATTCATGCAAGAATTTATTGTTCAAAGAATCAATTTAAGCTTTTCAGGTGTCTGTGCATCTTAATGCTGATTTTGAACTTACACTGTTTTGAATTGTGCTTCTAATGGTAATGTAGAATCATCTGATTGCATTAAAAGTGATGAGTTAAATGCACTTACATTGAGATTCGCATTTCCATTTTGCTCTGTATTTTTCTTGGCAGTTGATGTACCCCTGTTGTCTGGATTTCTTCGACAATCTTCAACAAAATGTCCACCTTTATGTCCACAATCTAAGCAATACGCCATGACTTGTGGTATTTCATCTGGCTCTATCATGTCAAGCTCTTGCTGAGAAGCTTCTATTTTTGTGCTTGACAAATTGTCGGCATCTTCTTTCAAAACACTGAGCATCAAGCTGTAGACTGCTCCATCTTGCCCTTTGTACCGTCTTTGGCTTGGTTCTCCAATTAGTCTGGCTTCTATTGGTTGATCTGTTGGATCTTGCAATTCTGGCTCTCGATTATATATTTGACCATTGTAATCCATGTACAATGACCCTGATTGCATATGCACTAAATGGATGCTTTGCTGGCTTGTGCCGGTTCCTAGATAAACACTTGGGTTGATCTTTCGCACCTCTATCTGCACTTCATCTTTGAGCTTGCAATATCTGGCTCCACTGAAGTCTGTGAACATCTGGGAGGTTTCTGAATCTGGCTTTACTCTGATCAACGGGATCTTGGCACCTATGCTGTTTTTACTACTCATAAGATACCTATGACCTTCTGAATCTGTGTACAATACTTTGTCTCCATTGTAGCCATATAGTTGTAAAATCTGGTCGATTGCAGTTGCACTTGTGCTGCCACTGTTATTGGCTTGTCCTGCTGTACTTGAACTCTCGGATCGATTTGAGTCCATGTTGATTGGTTTGTAAAAACTGTCAATTGGCAGATCTTTACGTTGCTTAGCAGAATTTTTGTTGTGCTCGATTTTGATTAAACTGCTTTAGCCAAAGCACTTTTGCAGTTGACTACTCTTCAGACTCGCAAGAGTTGATTAACTCTAGCTTGACAGTTTCAAATTTAATTGCAACCTTTTGAAACGATAAAAAATTGAGCCTTTAACAGATTAATCTGCAATATACCATGAATTGTGCCTGTTCGTCCAATTAGAAGCTAATTTGCAACGCAATTACTTGCACTAGCCAATTTCTAGCATGCAAAACTTAAAAATTTGCCTTCCGCTCAATTGCTTCGAGTTAGTCTTTTTGCTCGTTTTTTTATTGGCCGTTGTTCTCGATTTTTGCTCGCTTTTGTGAAATTTTGAATTTTCTTAATTTTTGATATTTTTATGATTTTTTTTAGAATTTTAGAATTTTATTTTGATTTATTTTATTTTTACGAACAATTTTTGTGAGTTTTTAACTATTTTTGTGATTTATCTATGGGATTTTTGGATTTTTCAAGATTTTTTATGAGTTTTTTTTGTGAATTTTCTATTTTTTTGAATTTTTGTGGGTTACTATGAAATTTTTACAATTTTTTATGATTTTTTTGGTCATTTTTCATTTATCTGTGAGTGTTTTTTGATTTATTTGTGAAATTTTAGATTTTTTAATGATTTTTGGATGTGTTTTTTATTTTCCTCTGGATTTTCTATGTTTTGTCCTATTATTTAATGATTTTTAAAAAACATTTTTTGATTTTTTATGAGCTTTTTAATTTTTTGAGATTTTTTTCAATGTTTTTGTGATTTTTTTTGAATTTTTTATTCCTTTCTATAAGTTTTTTATTGGATTTTTTATTTTATTATTATTTTTTTAAAAAATCTTTTTGTGATTTATTGTGATTTACCTTTTTGTGCTTACTGCTTGCCTGCGAGGTTGACCTGGGCCTTTGCAGGCCAACAGCTAGACTGTTAGCAGAGCGTGCAGCGCAGCTAGCGACAAAAGCAAAACGTGCGCGCGCGTGGGAGACAACGGAAAATCTGCGCGCTGACAACCGAACAGAGAGGGAGTGGACGTGGTAGGCGTGCAGTAGAGAGAGAGAGAGAGAGAGAGAGAGAGAGAGAGAGAGAGAGAGAGAGAGAGAGAGAGAGAGAGAGAGAGAGAGAGAGAGAGAGAGAGAGAGAGAGAGAGAGAGAGAGAGTTAAAGTAGGGGAGATAGAGAGTAGAGAGAGAGAGAGAGAGAGAATGGGTTAGAGGGAGTTCTCGCGGGGGCAGTGAGGGTTAGAGAGAGATGAAGGGAGAGATGGGAGAGGTGCAGGGCTAGAAAAATACTTTTTCTAACCGAAGAAAATAAGGGCAACTTGAAATTCTACTAGTTTTTTAGGTCAAAATTTGAAGCTTTTGTCGATATTTACACAAAAACTTGTGTAAATTTGCCTAGTTTTCTTCAAGGCAAGCTCAAAATCTAACCGAGATTTTATGATTTCAGCCAGCTAAAATACACTCTACCCCGGTTTTCTTTTCTAACACTAGAGAGAGGGGAAGTTAGAGAAGAGAGAGAGGGTGAGGGATGTGTTCACGCGGAACGAGCGCGGGTGACAGAAAGAAGAAGATTTTTTTAATGTCGTAGGAAACTATCCCAAGAGACCGTGAAGGTCTATCCGACGAGGAGTTTTATGCGCCGCAAAGCACGGAATCAAAGTTGAACCCGACTTTTTATCAAAAAAAAAAAAAATCCAATCGTCCAGAAATGCCAAAAATAGGCCGAAAATCCAGAAAATCCCAAAATTTGCCAAAAAAGTCCAAACTATTCCTCGAAAATTCTAGGAATCTTAAAAAATCATCGACATTCACAATCAAACATTTTCGATACGCAAAAGCACACCAAAAATAGCAGATTTTACCAAAAATGCGATTTGCGAGACAAATATCAACATGGCCCCTGAAAATAGCAAAACGCTCAAAACTCGACCATGGAGGGCACAAATGCAAACAAAATGATTTCGTAAATACGCACACACAATTAAGCTCGTAAAGATCGCAAAATCAAATTTATGGAATTATCCAAAACTTAATGCAAAAATTAGCAAAAATTGCCAAAAAGTTACAAAAATTATCCGAAAATACCCAAAAATTTTCTACAAATTCTCCACACGTTGGGGAATAGTGCAGCCAAATAAAATCACACAAATCACATCAATTCAATTGCCAACAATTTTATCAATAAAATCAAGATTAGGCAATTAAACATGCAAAATTAGGTCGAAATTTGACGTAATTAGAGTGTGTAAATCCTTGTTTTGAGCCCAAAAACACAGCATTTAATCATTACACACATCAATATACAATCAAAACATTGAATTAACCATGCAAACTAAACACTATTTTAGGCACACACACACAAAAAATTGGCAGTTTTTGACAATCTTAGGTGCGCACACAAAAGGGTTAAATTTGTTGAATTTGTAATGTGACTTCACAAATCATTACTTGGGCATGAGCACAACACACATCAATCATCACACTTGAAAAATCATAACGCACACATTGATTTCTAGATGCTCACACACACCTAAAAGTAGCATACACACATTCAATTAAAATGCACACACACTTGAAATTGACTATCAAAGCATGAAATTAACTCAATTAGTCACCCAATTAGCAATCCACAATCATCAATTAGCAATTGAAACTTGTCAAATCATACGCCACCAATTCTTAAAATTTTTGGCATTATGATAGCGTGAAAATGAATAATCGCAAAATTTTCAATTCATAACATCAACATTGCATTGCATCAACATAGCATAGCATTACATTGCATCATGGTGGGATTTCTACACAATTCTACACATCTCTAGATTCTATGGAGGTTGTAAAATACCACCTTAATTACCTTTCCGTTGAAGATCAATTGAATGTTCGAATGCTCCAATCCTTCATAGCAAATTAGCAAGGGGTAAGTGAGAAATTAGAGTGTGTAAACACACAATTGGCAAGATATGGTTACACATTAGGGAATTATGAACACAATGCTTCATGCACACACATTCAAAATCCACAAAAACATAAACACACAAGTGAAATTAATAGTGAAATTAGTGAGGGAATGCATTCGTTTATGCCACAATTACACTAGTGCAGGCCATCGTCCCCGAAAATGGAACCAAATGTTGGGGGTCCCGTCATTGCAATAGCTCCAATGACCAGCAAAATTCTCAATTCGGAGGGCAAAGGTCGAGATTTCTCATCTCCAACTTTGCAAAAATTGAACAATTTCAAGGAATTAAGATTCTACTCACCTACTCTTCACAAGACACTTGAAAGAAATCTCCTCAAGGAATTCCAGCTTTGGGGGGTGTTGACGCCGGCAATAACCCTTGCAGGGGGTTTGACCAAAGAGCATACTATGCAGAAACAAAAAGTGCTTGTCAAGCCTAGGTGCTCCCTTGTGGAGCCATAGCCGCAACAAATGGCATAGGTCACAGGTGTTAAAGTTATAGCATCTCGAGGTTGCTCCCAATGTCAGAGAATCTAACACTTACTTTCAGATTTAGCGAAATTTCACTATGAAAGGAGACTCATGGGGGTCATTGCAATAAGAAGCTGCCTATCACTTGGGTTCAATAGTAGGGATTATTTTACTTAATATTTTCTCATGTGTTCACATATAGAGGGGTGTTGAAAAATGATGTTGACAGATACCCGGCTAGGGCATGGAAACACTCACACGATTAGTGAGCTAATTGTGGCAATACAAATGGTTAACTCTACGAGGTGAGCTTCTCGGCCTATGGAGGAGCTAAGCGGCAATGAAGGGCAGTCTTATGGAGCTTCTCGGCCTATGGAGGAGCTAAGCGGCAATGAAGGGCAGTCTCCATATCCACTTCTCTTCACCTCTAATCAACCCAATCACACACACTACATTGCAAGACACACACAACACTAATCCTATCATGCAACACACTAGCACACACACATAGATCTATCGAGCACCAGACTCCAATCAAACCTACATGCACACACAAGAAAAAGAGGGAAATCACATAAGATTAGAGAGGGATTAACCACTAATTAGTTAAAATCTAGTTAATCTAAGCATCATAGAAAATCATAAGAAGTAAGAGAGAGGCATAGTGAGAGAGAATGAATCATTGATTAGTGTTAATCAAGTCTCATGAGCAAGGAGAAGCTCAAGGACTCCACAGCCACACACCTCAAGAGCTCTCACCAAAGAGTGCTCTCAACAAATGACTTGAGAACCCTAATTTCATTTACACACTGCCTTATATACCTAGGGTAAAAATATGCAATGTTCGGGCGCCCAAGGCCTTTAGGGCTCCACCACTTATTGAATCTGCAACGGCCTAGACACAGTAAATGACCTATTCTTTACAGCTTGGAACTCCCATTGAGCCCGTAACACATTAAAATATTACAATGGCTTGAAATAATTTGGAAATTTACAATACGTGACCATTTTGGAAAAACGTGGAAAATTTGTAACTCCAATCTTCACTGCTTCTTCACTTTGATCTTTGATGTGCATCCGTACGTCTTTGATCTTTAGCATCTCCTGTTAACTGACGTTGTCTCAGTTAACAACTACTTACAATGAGTAATACAACTTTACTATGTACAATGAGTAATACATCTTCCATTATTGATAATTGCAAGTTTCACTTGAACATTAAGCTCAACCAATAATATGCAACTACGCGGAGTGTCTATCAAAGACCAGTTACAAATGAAAATGAAGCAACAAGGGGAAGAAACACATGGATCTATGGGCAGTTGGGAGCTTGTATCCATTGGATTCCAACATTGGAAGGTATCCATCATTTCACACATCCCATGATTTAACTTCTCAACAAGGGGAAGAAAAATATTGATCTATAGACAGTTGGGAGCTTGTATCCATTGGATTCCAACATTGAAAGGTATCCATCATTTCACACACCCCATGATTTGATGAGATTTGTTGGAGATGGCTTACTATGATACAATTCTAGGCTATCTTAGTTACACATTAGTCATACAAATTACATTCAATACCTCCAAACTTCTTTGTCTTCAAATGCAACAAGAATTTTAGAACATAAAAATCAAATAGCCTCTCTAAAATGTTGGGATCGGAGAGCACACACACAAAGAGCCAGCACGAAGAAGGAGATAGACGCAGTGTGTGGCGGGGCGGTACTCACACTACAATGTGTAGTTATGAGTATAGTTATTATGAATGAGTAAATGAATGGCTGTACATGGGCGGCTGAACAACGGACAGCCGGGCACACGGGCCTTTAACCCAACAATCTCCCACTTAAAGGCAGTGTGCCTTTAAAGTGGCCAAAGTACAGCAAAAGAAGTCAAGCCATACCCATCAGCGATCTACAGTGTGCAAACCGCTGTGAGGCTAACGACTTCGTGAGTAGATCAGCAGGGTTATCGTTAGTGTGTACCTTGACAAGCTCTATGCGCTTGTCCTCTAGCACCTCTCGTATGAAGTGATACCTCACCTCAATGTGCTTTGTCTTCGCATGGAAGACAGGATTCCGTGCCAACGCTATGGCACTCTGGCTATCACAATGTAGAATCGGAGCATCACAAGCCATACCAAGATCTCCCACTAGTCGTGAGAGCCATACGGCCTCCTTGGCAGCCTCAGTGGCAGCCATATATTCAGCCTCTGTAGTGCTCAAAGCAACGCATGGCTGTAAACGTGAAGCCCAGGAAACCGGTCCACCTGCAACTGTGAACACATAGCCGCTAGTAGACTTCCTCGAGTCCACTGACCCTGCATAGTCTGAATCTGTATATCCGCAAACAGACATATCCTTCTCACCATAACATAGGGACAACTCTGAAGTCCCTCTCAAGTATCTGAGAATACCTCTCACTACATCCCAATGACGCTTGCCCGGGTTAGACATGTACCTGCTAACGACACCAACTGCATGAGCAAGATCTGGACGCGTAGCCACCATGGCATACATCAAGGAACCAATAGCTGATGCATAGGGAATCTGAGACATCTCTATAGTCTCCAAATCTATCTGAGGGTAGTCATCATGGCTGAGTTTTACATATGGAGGCAACGGGGTACTAATGGCCTTCCCCCCTTGCATATGAAAACGCTCAAGCACCCTGTCAATGTACTCTTTCTGACTAAGAAAGAGCATCTTGCGAGAACGATCACGAGTGATCCGCATACCCAAAATATGACTGGCATCCCCAAGATCCTTCATGGAAAAGGTCTCATGTAGCCTATGTTTCAAGGCATCCACATCAGAAATACACTTCCCTGCGATCAGCATGTCATCCACATACAAAACCAAAACAATAAGACTACCATCTGCAGCCTTGCGAGTATAGAGGCATGGGTCCTCATAACTGCGTACATAACCCAATGAACTCATGAATGCATCAAACTTACGATACCATTCACGAGATGATTGCTTCAGCCCATACAAGGTCTTAAGAAGCCGGCATACCATCTTCTTTGAACCATGAATAACAAACCCACTTGGTTGCTCCATGTACAAATCCTCGTGCAAGTCCGGATGTAAGAAAGTTGTCTTTACATCCATTTGCTTCAACTCCATGTCTTCTGTAGCTACCAAGGCAAACAACATACGCAAAGTAGACATCTTCACCACTGGGGAGAAGATCTCGTCAAAATCAATGCCCTTCTGTTGCTTGAATCCTTTAGCCACAAGCCTTGCTTTGTACCTAGGCTTTGCATCCATTGAACACAATTTTATCTTGTAAACCCACTTGCATGGTAGTGCCTTCTTACCCTTTGGCAAAGGAGTAAGCTCCCACGTTTTATTTTGGATCAACGAATCCGTCTCTGACTGCACAGCCTGCTCCCACTTGAGCTTGTCAACACTAGACATGGCCTCATCATAACATGATGGCTCCCTGCAATCAGTCAACAATACATAATCCATAGAAGGCACAAAACGCTGAGGCTGTCTTGCACGCCGCTCTGAACGCCTCAAAGACTGTGCAGGAGGTGCATCTGGCTGTCCCACATCTACATGATCTCCCAACAAGGGCTGATCTGGCTGTCCCACATCTACATGATCTCCCAACAAGGGCTGATCTCCCACTTGAGTGTCAATGGGCTGCCCACGAGCAGCCATGGGACCATCATACCGATGACCATCCTCCTCAAATATCACACGCCGAACCTCAACCGTTCGCGGTGATGCTCTATACATAGAGTCCTCATGAAAAACAACATCATGGCTGCGCACAATCTTCCTGTCAATAGGATCCCACAATCGATAACCCATCTCACCAGAGCTACCATAACCCAAGAAGATACATCTCTTGCTCTTTGGATCCAATTTGCTGCGTTTTGCCTTAGGTACATGTACATAAGCTTCACAGCCAAAAACACGAAGGTGACCATACGAAGGTGGAAAACCTGTCCATACCTCTTCAGGTACTTTGAAGCCCAAAGGAACACTAGGTGAACGATTTATCAAATGCACAGAAGTGGCAACAGCTTCAGCCCAAAATCCATTTGACAAACCAGCCATAGAAATCATACTACGGACTTTTTCCTGTATAGTCCTGTTCATGTGCTCTGCCACACCATTTTGAGGAGGTGTATAGGGAGCACTAAGCTCGCGCCGTATACCCTTCTCAACACATAATGTTGTGAAAGCATGAGACATAAATTCACCCCCATTGTCCGTACGTAAGCACTTCAACTTACAACCTGATTGGTTCTCAACAAGAGCCAACCATTGCTTAAATATATCAAACACCATATCCTTCTTACGAATGGGGTATGCCCATACCTTCCTGCTAGAATCATCAATGAACGTAACAAAGTACATAGCACCTCCAAGAGAAGCATTGGGCATCTGCCCACATACATCACTATGCACCAAAGCTAGCTTTTCCAAAGATCTGTGTGGAACACTTTTCTTATGAGAAGACCGAGCATGTCGACCATAAAGGCAATGCTCACAAAACTCAAAACCACCAAAATCTGAAACGGGAATGTAATCCGCACGTGCCAACAACTTCAAACCTTTTAGTGACATATGCCCCAAACGCTGATGCCATAAAGAAGCAGGAGGTTGCTCAGTGATCCCCACAATGTGATCGGCCACACTAGCTACACAAAGGGAATACAACGTATTCCTCTTAGCACCTTTAACCAAAACAAGGCTGCCCTTAGTGATCTTCCAACCTCCATCACCAAAAGATACATTGAAACCAAGTGAATCCAACTGACCCACACTAATCAAGCTTTTTGCAAGAGCCGGCACATGACGCACACGCTGCAAGACAAACGTAGTAGAGTTTGGCATAGCCAAATGAATATCCCCAATGCCATGAATCTGCATAGAACGCCCATCGGCAATCCTGACAGTACCTGTGCTCGAAGCATCGTAGTCATGAAACCACGACCTATGAGGCGTAACGTGAAAAGAAGCACCACTGTCAATGACCCAATCCATAGGCATACTACGCTCATGAGTGAGAAGAAAAGCGTCATCAAAATAGGATGCAAGCAACACATCACCAAGCTCTTCACTAGTAGCACTAGTCGGAGCACATACATGGTCATCTTGAGAGCTACACTCTCCCTGTGTTGCATTTAACTCCTCAATCTTGACATTGGATTTAGGCTTGTCCTTAGCATCATGGTCTTTCTTCTTACCATCTCCATTTTCCCTTTTCCACTTGTAACAATCCTTTTTGAAATGGCCTTTTCTACCACAATGAAAACATTCCACATCCTTTTTACTTGTGCCTGCACGGGACTTGCTTCTAGATTTACCCCTGTTGGACTTATACTTGTCCATAGTCCTGCCTCTGACAACCATTGCACTAGAAGACTTACTACCTGCATTATTCTTTCGATTAATCTCTTCCGTGAGAAGACTAGACTCCACATTAGTACTTGTCAACTCATTCGCAGGAACCGAGTTACTTATGGTTGTCCTAAATGTGTCCCATGACTCAGGCAACGTGACAAGTAAAAACATAGCTTTTACATTTTCCTCAAACGTAATTTCCTGCGTAGCAAGTTGGCTGAAAATTGTATTGAACTCATTCAAATGCGCATTCATGGAAGCACCTTCCTCCATTCGCAAATCAATAAGCTTTTTAATCCAATACACCATAGAAGCAGCCGAATGCTTATCATACATATCGCAAATCCGCTGCCATAGCTCATAAGCTCCACCCTGTGCATCTTTCACATTGTAATAAACAGACTTTGAAAGGGAAAGCCTAATGGTAGACCTGCACATCTCATCCAACTCCTCCCAATCATCCCTCTCCATGTTCTCTGGCTTAACTCCCTGCAACTTTAGAGGTCGAATCTGTTTCTTCTGCACCAAGACATCCCAAATCTGATCTTTCCAATATGAGAAGTTATCACCATCCAACTTCTCAATATTGAAAACTGTGTCCTCTTTAGTGCCCATTACAACAAGAATGCAACAATGAGAAACCTGTAACCAACCAACAAACTGCCACAACAAAGTAGTGTTGCAAATCTGACAACACCTGTTGCTCAATCAAAGAGCAAACGCATAGAGTATAAATCAACCCATAATATGGTCAAAAAACGTACGTAGAAATCCACAAAGAAATGCATAAACCCGTGACACCTGTAACTCAACCGGCCTAGGCAAACTGTGCCACAAAATGCATCAACAATGAGCTGTCATAGAGGCATAAACATACTCCATGTCTGAATAACCACAATAGAGACATAAGCTGACCAAGCTTACACAAATCCGTGAGCATAAATGGATCCAAGTGAGCATATAACCAATGCACAAGCTCAACGAAGTCCAATCTCTACTGTCAACCAAGTACCTGTCCGTACTCAAACGGCAACACTGCAAGCAAGAGCAAACCCACTCTATGTATAAGTGAACCAAATCTCCACAATATCATGCATAAAGAGTGTCTGTCAAACTGCCATATCCACATCCATCAACATACATAGATGATGTAAACCTGTAGCTCAAGAACACGCATAAACAGACTGCCGAGAAGAGTAGAAGCTCCCACTCAAACCACAACCATATACATGGCTGTCCCACAGTCAAAATACATGTTTTGTAACCACAGAAGAGACCTGTATCCAAAGCTCCCTGTAACCTGTAACCTGTACCCGTACCTGCACCTGTACCTGTACCTGTAGTCGAAGAAGACAATGTCGCCAAAACTCCCACTCTTTCTGTGTGTATGAGGCCACTCCAAGAAGAGGCTACACACTCTCAAATGAGTTGTGGGCTCACGTAAGTGGAAGACACTACAACAATGGCACCTGTAATGGCTATGGAAGCTCTGGCAGCAGAAAACTACCAAAGAGAGCTGAAAAACGCAGGTCCTAGTCTGTAGCTCGGATGGGATTTCTGATGGCACGAATGGCTCCGAAAGGGGGGTTAAACCGTAGGACACCTGGACACCTGATGAAAATACTCGCAGAGTGCTAAACCTTCCAATGCCAAGCTCAGAAAAACCTTCTGCTCTTTGGAAATGCGCGCGTGCGCGAAATCGAAAAACGGCAATGAAACAGCAGCAAGTTTCAACACACTCAACAATGATGATGAAGCTCTCAATGCTCTCACTACCAAGCTCTGATACCACTTGTTGGGATCGGAGAGCACACACACAGAGAGCCAGCACGAAGAAGGAGATAGACGCAGTGTGTGGCGGGGCGGTACTCACACTACAATGTGTAGTTATGAGTATAGTTATTGTGAATGAGTAAATGAATGGCTGTATATGGGCGGCTGAACAACGGGCAGCCGGGCACACGGGCCTTTAACCCAACATAAAACAAGAAAATCTTCAGCTGCAGGCCTTAAAAGATGTTACCATATACATGTGGTAGTGATGTGTGTGAACACACTAGGACCGTCGGGGCATTTTTTCCCTCTTTAGGAGTTTTTTTCCCCCGTGTATTGTATATACGCCCATCACTCTAGGGCTATCTATCTTTCCATTGCACACTAAGTAAAACACTCTCTATTGTGTGCCTTGAGCTTCCTTCGTCTTCTCCAAGCTGTGTGTGTTTCTCTGCAACCCTAATTCCAACAATTGGTATCAAAGAAGGTCACGTCCTCCCGGGCTTAGTCGCCAGCTGCTCCAGCACACGCCTGCTCACTTTCTCCAATTTCAGTGAGCTTTGGTGAGCGTTCGCAGTCTGCTCAGAATTTTGATTTGGGCTCATTTCGGCCTCCGTTTCCACTACAGGCATTACTGCATAGGCTATTTCAGTCTGCTCAGAATTTTGATTTGGGCTCATTTCGGCCTCCGTTTCCACTACAGGCATTACTGCATAGGCTATTTCGTCATTTTGTGTAGAATTTCTGTCATTAGGAAAAAAATGGACTCTCCATGGGCCTTGTAAGAATCCCTAATTTAAAGGAAGCTTGCCAAGATTAAGGGGGACAAAGGCTTTGAATGGGGCTATTTTGGTAGGGTCTCCTCCACCTTTGACCCCTAAAAAGGTAGGGGGAAGGGGGAGGGGGGTAACCATTTAAAAAGTAGGGAAGGGGGGGGTAAACCATTTGAAAAGTAGGCGGGTAGGGGGTCTTCTCTCTCTACCTTTTTGGCCAACTTGTAAGTGGCCTCTTAACTCTCCCATGCCACCTAAGCAAATCCGTGGGTCAAAGAGATTAAAAAAATGACTTTTTTCAAAAACTTTCAAAAAACCTCTATTCCCCCCTAAAAAGTACCCCCAACATATACACATAATAAAAAAAAAGATTTTTAAGTTAAATTACTCAAAATTCAACATTTTTTGACTCCCTCCAAACTTTTAGAAAATTCCCCCCAAAATTGAAAACTCTCTCTCCTAATCTAAGCTCCTCTCCTACACCCATCCCCCTTGCACCTGCACCTGCTGCTGCACCTACATACCCATCTCTCCATCCTTCAAGCTCCATATCTCCATCCTACAAGCTCTATCTCTCCATCCTTCAAGCTCCATCTCTCCATCCTACAATGCCTCTTGACGACGTGACCAATGTCCCAGCAAGCTCTTCACGCGGTAGGTCTCCAGGGATTTTCCTACGCCTACCTTAAAAGTATGCTCCGACAAAGAAAACATGCTTGGGTACATTACCTTCAGCCAACGAACGCCGCGCTCAAGGGGAGAAGAATGTGGATCTCTGGACAGACGGATGCTTGTATCCAAAGGATCCTTCTCTCAATGTTCATCCGTCTTTTACAAACATTCCATCACTGTTGCAATACGTTGGAAATGGAGAGCAAGGTTTGTTGGGCTACTGCAAGAGACTCAACAAACACGAGATTGCGCGGTCCGAGATCTACTTGCATCATTGGCAGTTGCTCAATGGGAGTTTCCACAATCTTCAAGCTCAGATGCAAACAACTACTAGTGCGATTGAGGAGGCAAAGAGCACCATCACAACCAAGAAAAATGTAATTAAAAAGCTTGAGGGTACTCTTTCACACATGAAGAGTACTGCCATGGGAGGTAGGGTGAGGAAACGAGAGTTTTCTGAAATTCACACTCTTGCACCACGTGGAGGTGCAAGAAAACGAAGGGTGATAGCTATGAGGTAACATGTTCTATCCCTCATGTTGTTTAAGTTTAATACGGCTCATCATTGCTGTTTTGGGCAATAGGAACTTCGTCCAAGAAACATGCGGCGGCGAGAATGCGTCAGCTAGGGCTACTTTACTTCGTTCTTGTTTCAACAAAGAGGATTTTATTGGGATGCTTGATGCTCCAGAGGCAAAACACTTGAAAGACGCAATCACTAAGAGAGTTCTTAGAGATTTTTCTGATAGTGTCACTGATCTAGATGTTCAGGATATTTGTGATGCTGTTGGGATTAGTACCAAGGGCTATCAAGCAATACATCAAGTGTTAAAAGATGCATTAAGAAGTCGAGGAGTCACGGAAAACCTATTCCCACTTCCTCACAGAGTGCACATTGCCAAGAAGGTGTCAAATGAAGATGTTGTTCACCGATTAGGGGACTAATTGTATATTGAAGACACGATGCCTCTTCAGCCGCTCCGTAGAAAATCACAAGGAAGGAAGGGCCGCGGGAAGGGAAGCGGTGCTGTTTCTAACAGTGTGTTGCGGACCGAAGGGTTTGTTTACACCAAATTCAACAATATCTTTGTGGACTTGATACGATTGCAGCAGTCCATGGCTGTTTTCTACAATTTGAGTGATGCAGGTTAGTTTAGAGTTGCCTACATGCTCTATGATGTGTCATAACATGCATTCTGAGGCTTTATGTTGTTGGCAATTCTTGAAGGCAAGCTTGTGTTCGTGTTGAAGTTGGATGAGTGTGTAATTGTTAAAGGGAGACAGTTGGAGAGAATGAGCATCACGCTTATGAATGAAGCCCTAGCTTATGCCAAGCAATCTTGCAGTTCGAGTGAAGCGACAAAGCCCTCTTTTAGTGTGCAATCAGAGAAGGATATATGGTGGCTTGGTGCAATTGAATTTCCGAAAGAGACACATGAAGTCCTTGCATGGATTTTCAGTAGAATCCCATGGGTCACAGAGGTCATTAAAGCTCAAATAAACGGTGAGAAGCTCATGGTTCCAGGACGTGGGGAGTTTGATGCTGAATGGCATTTAGGTGGTGATCTAAAGACCATAAAGTGCATGCTTGGAAAGGTTGTGCAATTGATGAATCTTTCAAGCACCACCGTTGAGCAGCGAGAGGAGTTCAAGAAGGTGCTTTATGAATTCACAAAGGCCGCTAAGGACGGATGGTCTGAAAGCAAGATTACACACTACATGGTTTGTTTTAACGGACTTAATACATATGCAATGTTTGAAAATGTAACTTTTCTATTCGCTTATCTCCTTTTTGGTTGTTTTAGCACATTCTCTATGCGCATGGTGCATACTTCATGGACCGCTATGGTTCGCTTGATATATGGAGTACACAAGGCATGGAGAAGTCCCACTATCGAGCAAAAGGAGTCTACTTCAAGAATACTCGGCATGGTGGTGGTAGTTCACACTCCAACTACCTCCAAGAGATGTTTAATTGGTTTTTTAGGCACACCTTTGGGAGAACTCGTACTATTGAGAAAGCAAGAGAATCGATGTTAGCAAAGAAGTTACGCAACGCTTCCCATACTGCAGCATCAGAGAAGTGGAAACGCTCATGAGCGTCCCTCGGCCACGAAGCTTGGCGTGCAACTAAATATCGAAAAGGCAGCATTTGGGCGTCGCGTCAGCCGTCCGCATGATCCAGGTTTAGTTGTTCAATTCAATTGCTTTTTTTGAGTTTCACTCAATTGGCCGCATTGTGTGAAAGGGCCCAAATCTCAAAAAAACCTATTTAAAGGTTGAAGGGGCTCATTTTGTCATCTTCCCTACTAGGTGTAACCATGGCATGAACAAAACAAACGGCTAGGATTGCATATCCAGAGGGGCCGGATGGCCAACGACTCAAAGGTACAGCAACAAAAGCTGGAACTTCACAAGCTCAAGGTGAAGTCCACACAGAAGAAGCTGGAGCTTCAAATCAGCATGGCCAATCCTCTACAGCAGCAAAAGAGAGACGGAAGCATCGTCTTGTTGTCTATTCATCGGACTCCAACGATTCTGATGGCAACAGGGAGGATGAGAGCGACCAGGGCAAAGAAACAAATAGCCAAAAGCAGCCGTCAGAAGGCTCAGAAGAGACACAAACGGATGAAGATGCCCCATGGGTTGGCGTCCAAATACAAACTTATCAGGCTCACATGTCTATTGGGGGTAAGACACTTCCTAAAGGGAGTGGACCTACACCATCACATCCGGTCGATAGTGAAGAGCACGAATCAGATGGAGAGTGGGTGGAATCCGATTATGAGGTGTTGGAAGGGCATTGTCTACAAGAAGAGGAAGCAAGCTGCCCCGACTCGTGCCAAAAATGCACCTCCACGTCGACCTCAGAAGGTACGAAAGCGTAGCCGTGATTTTGCGGAGATTCGACACTATCAAAAGAGCACCGAGCTCTTGATTCGGAGGGCCCCTTTTGCAAGGCTATGCAGGGAGGTTTTGCAATTGTACAACACTCAGTTTCGGATGGGCGCCGTGGCCATAGAGGCAGTCCAAGAGGCAGTAGAGCAATATTTAACTGGCATATTCGAGGATTCTAACCTCTGTGCCATCCATGCAAGGCGTGTAACCATTATGCCCAAGGATATGCAGCTTGCTCGCCGTTTGCGCCATGAGGAGTAGCTTGTAATTAGGCATCAACCTTTTTGTATTTACGGAACTCCAAGATTGGGAAGAATTTGAATACAAGCGTCTTTTGATTCTATATCCCACTCTGTGCATTGTATTGGGAAGAATTTGAATATAAGCGTCTTTTATTGTATACCCCAGTGCGCATTGTATTGTTTTAATTATGTACCATGCAATGTAGCACTGGTTCAAGTTTTGTCTACCTTCTACTGTATGTATGTAGCCATTAGCTTGTTATTGTGAAAAATTGCCTACGTTTAGCACCTTGGCTAAGTGGGGCATGCACTTCCTGATGTATCCATGCTATGTGACTCACTATTGCATGGAAAAAACATCTACAAAGTGTTCAAAATGGCTTGGAATGCCCCCAAGTTGGCTGCCACAAGGACGCGCATTTGGGGCTTCCAGAGGACTATGGATGGACATAATGCGTGCCCTTGTGGCAGCCTCTCCTAGTGCTTTGCTGACACTCTCCAGTGGTTTCCAGACAATTTTGACAAGCAATAAGTATGTTTTGTTTGCTTCAATGCTTCAATTAGCATAGATGCTGCTGGAATTCATCCCCCCTTAGTCCATGTCAGTCCTAAACTCCAGAAAGGGCTTAGATATTGCCACAAAGTTTACTCTTGTGGTTTGTTAATACAACTTTAGGTATCTGGGGCAAGATGGGCTTAAGGTTACCTGGGTATCCTTGTCTTCCTGTTTTGCAGATGGGTATTATTGTCTTCTCACTCTGTTTTGTAACTGGATATGCTCCTATTCTCCAAGAAGGGTTTAGATATTGCCACAGTTTTGTGGTTTGATAATACATCTTTAGGTATCTGGGGCAAGATGGGCTTAAGGTTACCTGGGTATCCATGTGTTTCTCTTTTGCAAATGGGTATTAATGCCTTGTCACTCAGTTTTGTACTTGGGTATGCTCTTAGATGTGTCCAATTTCATCTGCCACAAGGGCTCGCATTTGCACACTTCATCTGCTGATGGAAAGCCCTAATGTGCGCCCTTGTGGCAGCATTGTTTAGGGACTTCCAAGCCCTTTACTAGGCACATACATAACTTTGGAAGCTTAGATATAACAAAGTATACATTTTTTAAATTTTAATGCCTGCCAAACCCTTTAGTAGTCATAACAAAAATTATCGTGCTTCTCATACACAATGGAAGCCCAACATATAAGAAATTCAAAACCTTGCAAGAAAGAGAGTCATAGAGAGCAAAAAGTAGTTTCATTAAAGAAATCAATGCTTTACATGATATCCGGCTTTTGCTTTAGGATCTTTCTAATTACAATTTTCTGGCGCTTGGCCTTTTGGGGTGGCTCCCTGTTAAGTAAAGTGGTTGTGATTTCTTGGGTGTCATTAACCCCTACAGCTTGGTTCATGCCGACATGGGCAATAAGGCGCCCGCGAAAGTTTACACCAAAAGTGGATATTGCAAAATCTTTCTTTACAAGCACTACAAGGTTGGCCTTTTGGGCAAGTGTTGTTAAACACAACGCCTTGGAGAGTGAACGGAGAGCAAAAATGTTGTAGCGACCATTGAGAGAGTAGTTGGCATGGACAAACACCACGACACCAGTGGGAAGTGTGCCGAGGTAGTGAGCAAGTGCCGCTTGAGGTCCGAACGGCGTCCTCCTCCCCCCTGACCGTTGCGCCCAGGCGTCAACCTCCAGAACATCCTGCAAAACATAGGTTTTCTGAGATATGGCACAGAATTATGATATAACATTAACAAAATCATTTGTAACAATCAAATTTAAGTGAGCATATATACCTCTTGTCTACGATCCTCCTCATCGGCATCCGGGTGCAAGTAAAGATCCACGCTTGACTTTCTCTTTGGATCAAGCAAAACAGGTGTTGCAGCAGGTGGTGGTGAATCCACTCTTGCGCGTTTAGCCAAACACATGGCTTGCATGGCCACAAACTCCTCCTCAAAGACCTTGGCCTGCTCGGACGCTACCACCTCGGCTTGTGCGATCGCCACTGTGTCTGCCAAAGTATTCCCCATGGGCAGTAGGAGATCATCGTCATGGGAGGTGGTGGTATCAAGCTCAAACTTTCCATGGGCATCGAGGATGGCGAAACACTCATCCATGCGAAGCTCAAAGGATTTCTCCAGATCGTGCATAAACACAAAATCCTCCCCACCCACCACAATGGAGGAGAAGCGGGTAATCTCTACCTCAAGGATGGCATCCCGAGTGGTGGTTCCTTCTGGCGGTCCCGAGGATGAACCGACTGATGGAGAGGCCTCCAAGAGGCCTTGAATCCCTACAGGGTAGGTCAAGGCAAGTGTCCTCTCCTCTGCGGATGAGTCAATGGCCGCGGGCTTGGGGTCCTTCACATCAGCCAATACCCCGCCGATCTGCAAGTGAGGTCGCACTACGTCAGGGCCTGCTAGGCACTCGTGAAGGAGGAAGATCATTATGGCCTGAACAGAGAAAAAAGTGTTTCCGATCCTTTGCTTACGCATTTCTCGCACATCATCAGCTTCAAGCGGCACATATTGTCCGGTGGGTTGTGCTATGGTGGCAAAGCATGCAAGCCGCTAATGAAATGGCCTGTCCCCTTGGTAGATGTGGTGGAGAAGGCCTTCAGGGACCCATTTCCCTGGTCGGTTTGGTAACTCAACAATGAATCTCCCCATGCACGTGGAAATGTATGAAGTAATGTGCTCAAGAGATTGAGAGTGGAGGGTCAAGGTGGTTTCCAAATCGGGTTGGGTTGTGAAAAATGCTTGAAGCTCAGGGCGATTTGCATGCCCAACCTCAGTAAGGAATGCATCTAAAGCACTAGTAGCAGCCATGTCTTCTCTTTGCGTGATTGGGTATGCTAGGTCTCTCTGCAATATTGGGATGAAAATGGTGAAATGAGGAGGTGGTCCTCCTTATATAGACATATTCTATCTCGAAAAAAATAAAAAATATGGATTTAAAAAATAAATTTACACCACCTTAAAACTCAAGTACAACACCTTAAAACTTTTCAAAATCTTTAATAAAATATCCAATATATAAACGATTAAAGTTACAAGCCAATTCACTTAGACAAGATGATTTCGTCTGTAGCCCAATCTTTGTAAACAAGCATAGTGGCCTCCATCCGCCTTCCAATCTATACAACCAAAAATGGGCAATCAAAATACAAAAACCCACAGAAAATAAGAAAAGGTAGCTAAGGAAGCACAAAGCAGACCTTGCCTTGTTCTAGTTTGAAACTTGCGTTACCGACATCCTCGAATCCCATTATGACAAAGTGTTCCCGAAGGTTGGCAAGAGTCCAATGCGGATTCACTGCAACCACCTCCACCTCGTTATTGGGCATGCAGACACGAATTTCAAAGGATTGAATCTCTTCGGCTATCAGCTGCAAGGGTATCCATTTGCCACGTTTGTGCATCCACCTCTCATAGCTAAATCGTGCATACAAGGTGCACCTTGCTTTCAAATACCGAAGGCAAAGCTGTGTGGGGGACACATTGCACTTATAACGGTCACCATCATGCAAACCGTCAACATAGCCCCAATTGACACCTAGAATGGTGTCCATTGCATCTATGTCAACTTCTTTGCAAACAAACATTGTTGGTGTTTCTACAATCGGTAGAGAGCGGAATGCATGCACAAACAAATGAATGGGACAATGCCAACTGAGACCCACCTATCTGGTTGCCTTACCAAACTTTACGGACCCTTGGAAAGCTTGCAGCACCTTTCGCTTGAAAGAAAGCAAAGCCCAATGGTCTGGAGTTAGCCATTCTGCACTCTGCAATGAGGGTGTCTCCACGGCTTCTAACCTACCTTAGCTTTGGCTTGACTTCGGCACCACGTAGGCTTGTGGGAGTACATGAATATTCGCTGCTCGGTAAGTTTTTTCGATGAAACATTAGGAAACATAAGCTCCCCAATGTGAGCATGCACAACCATGAACGTACCTGAGTGGAACTCAAGCGGCTACTCCTCAACTAAGCTGGATGGAAAAACATCTTTACAAATGTCCTTAGTTAAACATAATGATCACATAAACGTAAACATGACATATGCATGGGATAGCTAAACCATGAAAACTTACAATGAGGTGCAAATTGAGTAGAAGCTCTCTTGAGGTGGAGCTCAGCTGCACTGTAGACGTGTTGCACGATGGCCACCATTCCGAACTTTGTTTCTTTGAATGTCAATAGCCGGCCCTTCCAATGACGTTCCAATACGCCTCGACACCGTACGCGATGAGGTCCAGCACGTGACGGTTGCATGTAGATCCATGCACCCTTCTTGAACACTTGTGGGATCCATACCCCCTCTGAGTCTTTTGTGTTGTGCAACACAATCTCCTCTATCTCTGGTTTGGGCCGTCTATGCGTGGACATGCTTGGGAAGTTGGGCTTAGGAAGGGATTTGAAAGAGTTGAGTACTGTGGAGAGAGAATGAGGAGCTGAGGGGAGGGTGAGGTGAGCTGCCTATGGTGGCTATGGTGGCTTTGACAGTGGAGATAGAGAAAGAGAGGAGTGAGAGGTAGAGAGGTAGAGAGGATAGTGGAGCTGTGGGCTATGGAGTGTGGGACTGTAGAGGGTTGATGGAGGTGTGAGAGAAGGGGGAGCTATGGAGAGAGAGGAAGAGAGTGGTGGAAAGCTTTTGGCTATGGCTGCCTTGACTGTAGAGAGAGAATGGGAGGAGGGAGAAGAGGGAGAGTGTGGGAGAGAAAAGTAATGAGGGAGAGAGAGAAAAGTGGATTTTGGGGGGAAAATTTGATTTTTTTAAGTTATTTTATGTTTTGGGGCAGTTTTGGAGGCAAATGGGTCAACTTTGGAACTTTAAAAAAAAATTCAATTTTTTGGGTTTTTAAGCATGCGCGTTTTTTTTGGGGGGTCCCTCCCTCTTTTATGACACCTCTCTCCTCCTATTTACCCCCCCCCCCCCCCCCCCCCCCCCCCCCCCCCCCCTAGCCTACCTCCCACCTCTCTCTAAGAACCAAGCATTGAAGAGGGAGACAATTAGGCTGCACCCCTACCATTCCTCCCCCTCTAAGTGATATCCCAAGAGCCTTCTCATTGGTTCTCCCTTAAGCCTTCACTAATCAAAAAGGCCCAAGGATAGTCCATAGTTTTCCTAATGTCAGTGCCGTTTTTTGCATAACAGGTGCCTTATAGTCTTCTACGGTTTGTGCTATATAGCACAGGTTGTTCCCGCTCCATTTCTCCTATTTTCGGGCAGTTTTCACATCTGGTGTAGCATTTACCATGGCTGACAACAACAACACAGATGTGTTCAAGATGTTTGTTGCTAAGGACAAGTTGGATGGGGACAACTACACTATGTGGGCTTATATGATACAACATGTTCTTGTGTCAAAAGGTGTCTGGAACATTGTGTAGGGCATTGATGTACGTCCTCGTTCTGAGGATGTAGGCGATGTTGAGGATGTTGCAGGTCTTGCTGCAAGGATTGCAGCTGTTAGAGTTGTTTTGCCTACGGTAGAACAAGCTCGTTGGGATGTTAAGGATGCACAGGCTCATGCATTGATTGCGTTGTCTGTGAAGCGCACCATTGTTCCTCACATCCGTTCAACAAAATCTGCAAAACAGGCTTGGGATATTCTAGCAGGTCTTTATGCAAGCCGCAATGAGGCTAAAATTGCTTTGCTGCGTAAAGAGTTGGAGTCGAAGATTATGCATGAGAAAGATGATATGGACACTTTCCTTGCTAGTGTCAAGGATATCAATGAGCAGCTTATTTTTGTAGGTGAAGTCATTTCAGACAGTTTCCTTGTGCAGACTGTTCTTGATGCCTTACCAGATTCCTACCAGACTTTTGCTAGTACTTGGAGACTGATGACCCAGGAAATCTTGAAGTTGTCAAGTCCCTCATGGGAATTCAGTCACTCATGGGAATTCAGTCACTTGTGCCAACAATGCCTCTTATCCAGTTCACGGAGTTGGAAAGATTGTGCTCACTGCTGCTAATGGCAGTTCCTTCACACTTGTTGATGCACTTTATGTACCTAGGATCAAGAAGAATATCTTGTCTGTATCCGCACTTGCTAGACTTGGACTTGTAGTCAAATTTGTGGATGATAGATGTACAGTTCATGATCTCAGTTTTGGTGATGAAATTGTTGCATCTGGGCTTTTGTGCCGTGAGCTGTATAAGCTCACTTTGTATGACAAGTGTGGAAAAAACTTTGCAAATGCTGTTGCAGATTCAAGGGCTATTTCAGATGCAAAACTCTGGCATGCACGTTTTGGTCATCTGAATTTTGCCAGTTTGCTGCGTTTGCAGGCGTTTGCAGAAATCTGATATGGTTGCTTCTTTGCCGCCTCTTGAAGCACTTGTCAAACATGTTTGTGAAGGCTGTATTTTGGGTAAGATGCAGCGTTCTAAATTTCCAAAGGATGGTTCAGTTCGGGCCACATGCAGGTTGCAGCTTGTGCATAGTGATGTTTGTGGGCCCATGTAAAGTCCTTGGGCAATTACCTGTACTTTGTGACTTTCATTGATGATTACTCCAAGCATGCATGGGTATTTCCGCTTAAAGTGAAGTCCGAAGTTTTTATGTGCTTTAAACAATTTCTGTCTATGGCTGAAAATGTCTCGAAATGTACTATGGGCACCCTCCGTTCCGATCGAGGGGGAGAGTATATGTCTCATGAATTTAATGCATTTTTGGCTAGTCGTGGGATAAAACACCAATGTACAGTGCCTTATACACCTCAGCAAAATGGTGTTGCTGAGAGGAAAAACAGGTCACTGACCAAAATGGCACGATGTATGGTCAAAAGTCAAGCTTTGCCACATTCTTTTTGGCTTGAGGCCATCATGTGTGCCACTTATGTACTTAACAGGTGTCCTACGAAAGCTTTGCAGTCTATTACTCCATATGAAGCATGGCATGATAGAAAGCCTTCTATTGAGCACATGCGTGTTTTTGGGTGTTTGGCATATGCTTTGGTGCCACAAGTGCAGCGCAGAAAATTGGATGATAAGGCTGTCAAATGTATTTTTGTTGGTTATAGTGCTGAAAGCAAAGGTTACAAGTTGTATCATCCGCAAACAAAACGTATTCTGGTTTCTTGGGATGTAGTGTTTGTGGAAAATTCTGTTCAACCCTTGCTGTCATGTACTAGAGATAGTAATGTAAGCTCACAGGACATTTATGACACTTTGTTGCCTCTTTTTAGTGGTGGAAATACAAATGTAAGTTCTAATGAGGCAAATGTACAGCCTATGGGGGTTTCTGAAAATGTTTTAGATTAGCCTATTATTGATGCAGATGTACATGATGTACTTGATGAGGAAAGGGCTGAAAATGAGCAGGCTAGAGGTATGCCAAAATGGCTGGTGCACACTTTGCGTGACAGTAAATTGGATGCACCTTTGTCTAGTGGTACTCGTTCAGGCTCTCGCCATGCATCTTATGCATCAGATTGTTATGCTTTGGCTGTGTCTAGCTTACATGATGTTAAGGAGCCTCTGTCATTTGATGAAGCACAAAATTCAGAAAATTGGATGGCTGCCATGAAATCAGAATATGATGCACTTATAGAAAATGACACATGGACTTTATGTGATTTGCCTCCTGGCAAAAAGGCCATTGGTACGAAGTGTGTTTACAAGTTGAAACGCAAACCGGATGGTGAGATCGATCGCCATAAGGCTCGACTTGTTGCAAAGGGTTATGCACAGCAAAAAGACATAGATTATGAAGAGACTTTTGCTCCCACTTGTCGTATGACTGCTGTGCTTTTTCTATGTGCATTGGTAGCTCATTTTGGTTCGGATGTACATCAATCAGACATTGTTACTGTTTTCTTGAATGGTGACATATTTGAGGAAGTTTATGTAACGCAGCCTCGCGGTTTTGTCATAAAAGGACAAGAGGACAAAGTGTGCAAATGTAACAAGGCTTTGCATGGGTTGAAGCAATCTCCTCGTGCTTGGTGTGAGAAAGCTGACACTCATTTGGTTAAATGAGGCTTTCGTAACACTCCAATAGAAAGCACATTGTATGTAAAGAGTGAGGATGATGTATTTCTCATTGTGGTTCTTTATGTCGATGATTTGCTTATCACTGGACCAAATGAGAGACATATTGCTGAATTTAAGGCTGATTTGAATGCTACTTTCAAGATGAAATATTTGGGGATGTTGCATCATTACTTGGGTATACAGCTTAAGCAGTGTGATGGTGGTATTGCCTTGTTTCAGAAAAGTTACATAGAGACATTGCTATGTAAGTTTAGACTTGAGGATTGCAAACCTATTGCCACTCCCATGGAAACATGTTTGAAGTTGAGTCTACATGATGCTGGCGATCCTGCTGATGTCACTCTTTACCAAATTGCTGTTGGTTGCCTCATTTATGTATGCAACACGAGGCCGGATATTCAGTTTGCAGTCTCACAGGTCAGCAAATTTATGCATAGCCCAGGGTCTAAGCATTGGCAGGCTGTCAAGAGGATTTTTCGCTACCTTAGTGGCACTTTACATCTTGGCTTGTTTTATCCCAAGGGGGGATCATTGCTGCCAGACTTACATGCTTTTTCGGACTCAGATTGGGCTGGTTGTTTTGACATGCGAGTGTCCACAAGTGGTTTTTGTTTCATGCTTGGCAGTTCATGTATATCATGGTTGAGCAAGAAGCAACCTACTGTGGCCACTTCGAGTTGTGAGGCTGAGTACAGGGCAGTCTTCACAGCTACGGTTGAGTGTGTATGGCTCAGACGCCTTATGGCTGATTTGGGTGTTGGACAGGACACTGCCAACACTATCTACACTGACAGTCAGAGCGCATTGGCAGTTGCGAGGAACCCAGTTTTTCATGCTCGCACAAAGCACATTGAGGTGCATTACCACTATGTCAGGGAGAGGCTCTCAGCAGGAGAGATCAGCTTGGCTTATGTGCCAACACAGCACAACCTTGCAGATCTTTTCACAAAGTCATTGTCTCGTGAGAAGCTTGAAGCTTTCCGCAAAGCTTTGGGCTTACTCCCCTTTGTAGACCGATCCTGTCCTCAGGGCATGGCACTTCCCTTTACTCATGTGCCAGCTCTTGTTCACCGCATCACTCCAGGGGGGATTTGTTACCATATACATGTGGTAGTGATGTGTGTGAACACACTAGGACCGCCGGGGCATTTTTTCCCTCTTTAGGAGGTTTTTCCCCCGTGCATTGTATATACTCCCATCACTCTAGGGCTATCTATCTTTCCATTGCACACTAAGTAAAACACTCTCTATTGTGTGCCTTGAGCTTCCTTCATCTTCTCCAAGCTATGTGTGTTTCTCTGCAACCCTAATTCCAACAAAAGAAACTCCAATAGGATTAAGAACATGAGTAAAATGAATGAAGGATCTGGACAAAGAAAAAAAAAAGGTTAAAAATTACAAGAGAACATTTGAACAGCCTCTTAGGATTTGATATGTCCAATGGTCAAAAAAGGATGAGATTCTTGAATGAGGTAATGAAAAATTTTGAAACTTCCCAAAAATCGAACCCAAAAGAAATCTGTATCTCAAAATTTATTAAAAGATATGGATTTATTGGTCCAGCCTTCTCAAATGCAAGAAGTTTGTGACACAGTGGGAGTGAGTAGAAGGGGTTATAGGGCCATGTCTAAAACCTGGTTCCAGGTCCTTAAGTATTACAAGATTAAAGCTTTTGGGTTGCCTAGGCCTCACAATGTTGAGAAAGTAAGGACTCTGTTGAATAAAAAAATACCCGAGAAATTTGGAGAATACTATTATATAGTGGGAACGATGCCATACAAAAAACAAAAGAAGAAATCTTCTTTTGAGTATAATGTTTTTAATAACATTTGGATGAGTATAGAAAAAGTTCAACTGGCTATGGTAAATACTGTAAAATGCGATAAGTAGATTATAAAGGAAAACTTATATTTGTTATGAAATTGGATGAGGTCAAATTCAAAAATGTCAAGAAATGGAAAGAGTATTTATATCCTTAATGAATAGAGCATTGGACTATAGCTAAGGTAAGCTAAATTTTCCATACACAAAACTCAATAAAAAATGGAGCTATGGTGGATTGGAGCAGCTCAAATACCAATAGAGAACCACGATACATTAAAATGGCTTTTTTTGGAGACCGACATCCCTTCTGTTATACAAGACCAAAATGCAGGTGAACAACTCCATGTAGATGGCATGGGTGAATTCATTGTAGAATGGCACTTGAGTGCCGACCTTAAGGCACTGAAGTGCATGTTTGGTGTATGTGGAGGTGCCAATACCAAGTATCCATTTTTGTATTGCATGGCAAGCATGGGAACGAAAGGATGGCTTGCAAAACATGAGGTTGGGAAACCACCATTGATGAATAATTTGAACGTTGTCGACTACCCATCATCTTCTATGGTTTAGGATCCAATTCTAGCAATAGATTTAAAAAATATACAAATATGTTCAATGCATGTAGAGATTAGAATCTTGGACAAATTGCTTTGACTCCATCTTGATTATGCATATTCTATTAAGACCAGTACACTTGCAAATGTGTGCATAGAAAACTACGAAGCTTTGCTCTCTTGAATGGGTTTCCATCGTGGTCAAGTGCATCTAAAAAAATATCCTACTCTTTCTAACGGGATGGGTGATGTTTTGCAAGATGTTTCAATGGAAGGAGTAAAAAGCCTGAAGTTCTTTCAGCAACCATGACAACAAATAAGTTGATGCTATGTGGAACTGTTGGAAGGATCTCTGTGTCATAACAACCAATGTCAAAAGTAGACCAGATGTAGCCAACAAACATATGGAAGTGTGGAAGAATCTTGACAATTTTTTGAAATTCTTGAGACAATAAGTTAGCTCAACTACTTATGCAGATGAATTTAAGAAGGCAATAAATCTTTTAATAACTGCTGTCACAGATGCTTGGGGAGAAAAAGACATCACATATTACTTGGTGATATGTGAAAGACATCACATCGAAATCTTTTAATAAGTGCTATCACAGATGCTTGGGGAGAAAAAGACATCACATATTACTTGGTGAGTGTTTACTTCTTAAATTCTGAATAGTTTTTCACATTGCACCTTATGAGTTTAACTAACATTGTTTTTTGAAACTTTTAGCATATTCTCTACCTGCATGGATGTCAGGACAAGGGCAAGGCTAGACTAGACAAGGGCAAGGCCGGGCTAGGCAAGGTGGAAAGGGAGTCCAACTAGGGCAAAGGGCTAGGCAGGGTGGAAAAGGAGTCCAACTAGGGCAAAGGGCTAGGAGCCATGTTATATATTGGGAGGTTGGGAGGTGGACTCCAAGGCACTAGTTCCCTAGTCTTACATTGGTATCAAGAGCCAAGTTCCTATTTTTGGGACAAAGGAAGGCATGGTGATTTTTAGCCACACAAAGCCTTGCATGAGCTGCATGCCATGGTCAAAAATCGTGGAACTTCTCTCTTACTAAGGGATGACCACGTAAAAAAGCTCCGTGTGCAAGCGGGCTTGGCAAGGCGAGCCGCCGGGTGAAGGGGCATGAAACTGAGCACGCGTAGGCTTAACGGAAGCACGTCGGGCTGCTGGGAATTTTTCGACACAGGCCAAATCCCGCTTCACAACACGCCGACCCCCCTCATCTTCCCAAGCTCTCGCATGCTACCTGCTCTCAACGATGGCGTTTTGGAGTTAGGAGTTTTCTCTTAGTTAGGCGTTTTGGCCTTAGGACTTAAAAACTGGTGGTAGGGGTGATACAAACCCCGCAATGAGTAAAAAGCTCCGACCCCCGGATTTCGTGAGCATAGATCCGAGTTGGATCGAAGATGGGGCCAGCAAGTACATGGCACATACACAAATTCCTTGCGTGCTGGCTACAGAAAGTCACCAATTCGATAAATCTTTGCAAGGGAATTCATTGGCGACAATATTTCTCAAAGTAATTGCGGTCGAAAGCAATACCATTGTAGACCCCTGAATATTTTCACTTTTTGTATCGAAATCAAGTTAATTTGTGAACCTGCATGGGCATATTAGGAGCATATGCATGTAAATCACTGCATCATAATGACTGTTTAGTATGATTTTATGGCTGTTGCATATAATTGTCATTGAAATTTGAATGCTTGGTCATTGTTTTGTGGGAAGCTTATAAGTGCCAAGTGTGAACGCCATATTGAGAGAGAGGACCGTGGGCCGCAAGGTTACTGAGTATGAAGTTTAGGGAGAGAGAGAGAGAGAGAGTGAAAGAAGCCAACTTTTCTTTTGGGCAGATAACGAGAGAGAGACGAGCCGTGAAGAAGGGTTTTAGGTTTGGGTTGAGAATTAGAGGAAAGGCGAGCCCTGAATCGAAGTGAGAGAAGAAAAGAGTTTTAACGTCCAAGGAAACTATTTTAAGAGACCTTAAAGATCTAGCAGACGAGAGTTGAACTCAAGATGAGAGAGAGAAAGAGAGAGAGAGAGAGAGAGAGAGAGACCAAGTCGAGGTGTGAATGGGAACTTAAAAGGAGTAATTTTCACATTTTAAAAAACAAAATCAAAAATAAAATTTTATTGCATAGCTCTGATCAAAACCGTCGAGAGGAGGCCATGATGGCGTTGTGAGAATGGAGTAGCAAGTAGTTACGGGGAGCCTATAATGGCGTTGTGTGTGCAGAGCATAGGAAGAGAGAGAGAGAGATTGTCGCCATGTAGTGAGCGGGGAGAGAGAGTGAGAGCAGCGCATCCTCCTATGAGGGGGGCATGACTAAGTAGAGAGAGAGAGAGAGAGAGAGGGGATGGCGCATGACTAAGTAGAGAGAGAGAGAGAGTGAGGAGGAGGAGGGAGACCAAGTGCGCAACCCTCTGTGTGTGTACTCATTGGGGAGACAAAGGTGAGGCTGCAGGCGAGCTCAAGAGGAAGCCGGGTGCTGTAGAAGGCAATGCTAGTCAGAGGGGCGAGAGAGGGTTGCCATAGTGAGAGGCCGCAAGCAGTTGAGAGAGGGTTGCGAGCATGAGCAGTGGGAGAGGAGAGATGCCGCAAGGAGCCGAGAGCAGGGAGAGTCATGAACAATAGTGCTGTGTGTGTGTGTGTTAGAATGAGAGAGAGGAGAAGTTCTGTTAATGCTAGTGAGAGAAGGGGAATTCTCTATAGCGCTGAGTGTGTATGTAGGTCCTATGAAGAATTTTAGAGAGAGAAAACGTGATCAGAGAGCCGAGAGCAAGAAGTGGGCATAGTTAATTAGTTAGAGAGAGATAGGGAAGCCACAAACAGTTTATGTGTAGAGGGAGAGCATCTGAGCGGGAGGAGTAGGTAGCCTGTATGTTTGTGAGAGAGAGAGAGAGAGAGAGAGAGAGAGAGAGAGAGATACCTGTGTATGTGTGCAGTTAGTAGGTCGCAAGGAGAGAGAAGATGTGTTAGTAAGCAAAAACCAACAGACAGAAGCAGAATATGTTGCCAGAGCTAGAGAGAGAATAGGAGAGAGAAGGAAGAAATGTTGACTGTTTGTCTATGTGAGTGTGTGACTATGTAGCGCTATAGCTAGACAGAGAAAGAGAGTGTTTATGTTAGTGTATTCGTGTGTGGGAGAGTAGGAATTAGAAAAAGAAAGAGAGAGAAAGAGAGAGAGAAAGCATCATAATTAGAGATGGAGAGAGACGACTTCTAAACGCCATTGAAGCAAGAGAGAATACAACGAGGTGGCATCACAAAACTGCGATCGCAGGAGTCAACGCGAAAAATTGTTTTGAAAGCGTCATTGGTCAGTAATATTGCTATAAATCAAAATGATAATATTTGTTCTTTTGATTATTTTACATATTACGAAATGTTAGGAGATCATGCAGAAAGTTATCAGTTTAAAATATAAAAACTAAAAAAATAAAAGAAAAGAAAAACTTTGAAATAGAGTCATTAGTGTGCATCGTATTCATAAACGAAATAGAAAAGTAGTTGTTTAATGAAATTTTATAATCTGTAAAGAGCTTGTCTGAAAATGAAATGCACGGCATAGTTTGGCATATTTAAAAGCAATTTGGGAAATAAAAATCTCAATATTTATACATTGTAAAATTTTAATGAAAATTGACAGTTCATTGTGATCTATTTGGCATTTTAAAAGGAAAAGGAATGATTAAAGTCCATTAAGTGACTGAAACAGATAGATAAATTTGAACTTGTGCAAGCGTGTTTGCTTAGTAAATTAAATGGAGATCTGTGGTTAATTGGTTTATTGGTTTAGATAAGAAAAAGTAAGATGTATAAGTGAGAGCTTAGGTTGAGATTGGATAGTTGGACTACAAGACTAGGAGGGTAGACATTGTTGGACTACGAAAATTTAGCAGATTAACTAAAATACGAACGTATGATAAAAAATTAGTGAAAATGAGCTTTAAAGCCGTAAATATATGGCAAAATAGTGCACGTCTAAGTTAATTAGGGGACCATTGGGTTATTTGAACGTTGTGAAGACTTGGAAGCGACGTTCATTTGGTGCGTCCGTCGGGAGCCAGCTAGCCGTAGAGCTACGGGGCACCCCGGTGCATATATTTTACATGCTGGTACCCAGGGTTTGGCCAATAAGGAAGAGGCAATGTTTGTGTAGTAATGCCGGGAAAGGAAAGTCTTAAATAGACTTAGGGCCGGTTTATCCCAGTGCATAGACTTTCCATGCTTATACCTTGGTCTTGATGACCTTGAGGTTGCTAATAGAATATGTTAGTCGAGAGCCGTTGATTAGTTTATAGAAGCTGAGAGATTCAATCACTTGTTAGAGTTAGCATAAACAGAAAGAGAGGGAGATGAAGTTGGTGGAAGTAGACCTAAGTGTGTTAGAGGGGTGCGTAGGAGATCCTAGTGCACTTAAAGAAGAAAAGGATATTCAAGTAAAACTATTAAAACAACAAAAACTAGTTGATGAGGCTTTCGCTCAAATTCAGAAAAATTTAATTAGATTAAAGTTAGAAAATGAACAAGCTGTGATGAAGGCTAGACAAGATAAAGAGTCTGCCATGTTAGAATATAATCTATTTCAACAAGATATAATACGTTTTAACAAAGAAATAGGAAAACCTTGTGAAATTTTAGAAAAGGAGTGTAAATTGCATGTTGAGGAATTGAAAACCATGAAGGGGTGCATTAATACAATGGGAGAGGAGCTTGATGAGACTAGGCAGCTTATATTTGGATGTCAAGTCCTTTCCAATGATGAGAGGTCTCATGAGAGTGAGAAGCCTATGACTCATATAGTCAATAATGATTGTTGTATTGACAATATTAACAAATCTATAGATGTAATTTCTATTGACAACCAATGTTTACTGAGAGATGTAGAAAGGGAGGAAAGAGAGCTAGTAGATAATAATATAGCTACCTTGATAGATATCGAGAAAAGACAAGCCTTCTTAGAAGTGTGTCTTGATAGGGAGCATTTAGAAATATTTCAGCAAATTTACTTTCAAACTTTAGTACCCTATGAATTAAGTGATGTGTGCTATAGTAAAGAAGAGAGGTATACTTTTCTTTTGATGAAATATAGCATAGAAAGTATACTTACTTATAAGGTTGCATATACAAATTACTTTGCATATGAGAAGTACTCTGAGATTGAAATTGAATTAAGTTCTTCTACTTTTGAGACTAAACGTGACTGTGAGGAGTTAAATATAGACAAAACTTTAATTTTGAATAAACCTGAGAGATTGAGAGAAAGTCATACTCAACATGTTAGTGGGAATGGTGAGGAATGTAAGAGACATATTAGATATGAATTTCAAGTAAATGTGGTCATTTTAAGAAATGAGATTACACAATATATTACACATATACAAGAGGGAGATGAAACAGAGAGAGGAGAGGATAATAGTATGCCTAGGAGACCAAATGTCCACACAAGGTTTTCAACAGAGCCCAGAAAATACAGGATAGAGAACAAGGATAGCAAAATATATGAAAAGAGACAATCTGGGTATAAATATTATGGTGTAATACGCCATATTGCAAAGTTTGGTGAAAAATTGAAATTAGTAAACCAAATTACCTGAGCTCAATGATGAGAGAATCATAGGAGAGAGTAAGTAGTGATTGTTTTGGTTTAGAAAAATGAAAAATAAAACAGAATATTTTCTTGTTTTTAATATGGAATAGCTAGCTCATTTTGATTGAGATGCTCATAATTAGAGAGATGTCATTTCATGTCATATGGAAGTGAGTGTGAGTTCTAATGGATTGTCATTTATGTGTGAATATTTGGGCTACACTGAGGAGTTTTTCTTGTTCCCATTTGGATGTTTAATGGTTTTATGTGTGTGCAAGATGAATTAGAACATGGAAGTTGATTAAGTGGTTAAGTTATCATGTGAGCAAAGAAGTTAAGAAAGATTGTGAGTTTGAGGCCGGAAAGTGAAAAGTGAGTAAAGAGTAGTAGTGAGTAAGTGTGACTTGAGTGGCGTGAGATAAGTTTTGTTGAGGAGAGGATTCCTTGTTTATTCTAGCTCACATGCAAGTTAATTTCATTCATTTGTAGGAAGAATGATGAGTTTCAGTGAAATCCAAATTCAAACATATTTGGAAAAACTTTGGTGTTTGACCAATAGAATTTTAGCAAAATTTTCCATGAGAGTTGACCAAATGAGAAAAATTCAATGAATAATTCTATGACAATTGAAATAGGTACTTTAGACTTAGTAGATGAATAATTCAATGAATAATTCTATGACAATTGAAATAGGTACTTTAGACTTAGTAGATGCCATGTTTGGTGGGATCTGTGTTTTAAAATTGAAATGCATATGTTAGTACAAGGAAAATGTGTGTTTAAGGATTAGAGATGCATGAGAGTAATGCAATGCAAAAATATTATTGATTGTACCTAGTGAGTTATAATACATGATGCTAATTTATTTGCATATACATTTTGGTTTTTGAAAAGAAGGAATATTTCTTTTAAAAATTTGTGTATTGGATAGGGCATTATATAAGTAGGACATTGTAGCTTTTCAAGTGAAAAGTAGGTGTCTATAGCATATTTATATGTTTGGAATCCATAGCACACTATAAGAAAAGTGGATAGGGTTTGACATACATGTAGGGAGCTATAGCTTTTTGGTAAAAGTAGGTTTTTGGACCTTGTATAGATGTCTTTAACTAGGGCATTGTTTAGGAGTAGGATTCTGAAGCTTTTACCGAAAGTAGGTAACTAGACCATGTATTGATACATGTAGTCCATAGCATCTAGTACTTTTTGGCTTAGCCAATGCACCTGCACTATTCCGTCATATGTAGCGAGAGGCTTATATATATATATATATATAAAAACAACAAACAAAACCACAAAACCCAACAAATAAAAAATTTCACAAAATGCAAAAAGAATCATTTCTTTTATGCTTGATTTCTTTTGTTTTATTGAAAACAAAACACGAAAAACAAGCAAAAACATCAAAACAACAAAAAAAAAACCCATAAAAATTAGGATAATGTTCAAAATTTTCTTCTTCTTTTTAGTTTTTATCATTTTTATGCTTACTGTAATAGATGTGTCAGTGAAAAGTTAATACCACACTATTCATAGTCATATTAAACTTGTTGGCTTAGGGGGTTTATATTCTTTTTAACTTTCCTTTATCTACACTTAGCAATCACCGATCGGTGACCAAGCTGTAGTGGTTGAGAGAAGTAGTCAAGGTGATTATTTAATAGGGTCAATGTAGCTAAACTAGTTTTGGGCAATATATTTATGCTCTTAATGGTAATCTAGCGATCCCTTAGAAGTGATGTAGGTCTATATGGTTGGGAGTATAGACCTTTAAACTCTAGATTATGGGCGATATGCTAGTTAATCTACACTAGTGATGAGCCAAGGGGAGAATAAAACAAAACTTTTCTGTTATATGTTGTGTGACCGTCGCCATACAAGTTTGGTAGGCAGGTGGCCGGTCCACTTTGTCTCTAGTGGCAGAGCCACGAGCCGTAGCCAAGTTTGGTAGGCAGGTGGGTCCACTTTGTCTCTAGTGGCAGAGCCACGATCCGTAGCCAGGTTTTGTATGGGGTGGAAGTGTAAGTGTTAATAATTCCTGCTCGACGCAGCAGTGAGAGTAAATAAATAAATTTAAAAAAAAACCAATCAAATCTGACATGACTTGCTAAAAATAAAAATAAAAACAAAAACAAGAAAAAGAATGCATGAAAAAAAACCACTAAAAATTTGGAAATTCAAAAGAAGGGAACTTAAATTAAGGGCAATGACTTCCACTTAGATATGAATACTGTATATTTTCTATAATATAGGGGTTAATTGGTTTACCTCATAGAGCTCTAGCGCCATGGAGGGGGGTTGTTATTGCTATTAAACAGTAATAAATTTATGGTCTTGCCTAGGGCGGTTTATAGTTATTCCATTAACTAATCACTTATTATTAATTTTAGTTACTATTTGTGAGGTTTAGGTTTGTGATTTTTAAATCTTTATAAATGCTAGTTAGTGAGGGTATATACGTTTTCTGGGGTTAACATGTTTATATAACTATGTCTAGTGTTTATTGATTTGTCATTGATTTGTTACCGACTGACTGATGATTAACGCTTTTATTGTTGAAACAAATATAGTTCTTGTTTTAAAACAAGTAAGAATGGACAGACTACTGGTGTTAGTGTAATGTGTTTCAGACTTTATGCTCACGAGGGTGCTCGCAGTTAAGGAGGGAAGAGAGTTATTTTTCAAAAGTTGCTTTGAAATGTAGCTGCCGGACTGGGGAGTTGCAATAGTCAAAGAAGTTTATTCCAGTGTAGAAGACATTCCTGTTCGTTGAGGACGACTTCAAGTTTCGGTAGGGGAGACCCCTGAATATTTTCACTTTTTGTACCGAGCTCGAGTTAATTTGGGAACTTGCATGGGCATATTAGGAGCATATGCATGTAGATCACTGCATCATAATGCCTGTTTAGTATGATTTTATGATTGTTGCATATAAATGTCATTGAAATTTGAATGCTTGGTCATTGTTTTGCGGGAAGCTTATAAGTGCCAAGCGTGAGCGCCATATTTTGAGAGAGGACCGTGGGCCGCAAGGTTACTGAGTATGAAGTTTAGGGAGAGAGAGAGAGAGAGAGAGAGAGTGAAAGAAGCCACCTCTTCTTTTGGGCAGATAACGAGAGAGAGGGTTGAGAATTAGAGGAAAGGCGAACCCTGCTCTGCAATGAATCAAAGTGAGAGAAGAAAAGAGTTTTAATGTCCTAGGAAACTCTCCCAAGAGACCTTAAAGATCTAGCGGACGAGAGTTGAACTCAAGATAAGAGAGAGAGAGAGAGAGAGAGAGAGAGAGAGAGAGAGAGAGAGAGACCAAGTTGAGGTGTGAATGAGAGCTTAAAAGGAATAATTTTCACATTTTAAAAAACAAAATCAAAAATAAAATTTTATTGCATAGCTCTGATCAGCTCTGATCAGAACCATCGCAAGGAGGCCCATGATGGCGCTGTGAGAATGGAGTAGCAAATAGTTACCCGGGGAGCCGAGTAGGGTTGCGCTGTTGTGTGTGCAGAGCATAGGAAGAGAGAGAGATTGTCGCCATGTAGTGAGCGGGGAGAGAGAGTGAGAGCAGCGCATCCTCCTATGAGGGGGATGGTGCATGACTGAGTAAAGAGAGAGAGAGAGAGAGAGAGAGAGAGAGAGAGGAGGACGAGGGAGCGCAAGTGAGAAACCCTCTGTGTGTGTACTCATTGGCAGCCCTTGCTGTCTTGTACTAGAGAAAGTAATGTAAGCTCACGGAGACGAAGGTGAGGCTGCAGGCGAGCCTGAGAGGAAGCCGGGTGCTGTAGAAGGCGATGCTAGTCAGAGGGGCGAGAGAGTTAGTGAGAAGCCGCAAGCAGTTGAGAGAGGGTTGCGAGCATGAGCAGTGGGAGAGGAGAGATGCCGCAAGGAGTCGAGAGCAGGGAGAGTCATGAGCAATAGCGCTGTGTGTGTGTGTGTGTGTGTGTGTGAGAGAGAGAGTGAGAGAGAGAGAGAGAGAAGAAGTTCTGAAAATGCTAGTGAGAGAAGGGGAATTCTCTATAGCGCTGAGTGTGTACGTAGGTCCCGTGAAGAATTTTAGAGAGAGAAAACGTTATCAGAGAGCCGAGAGCAAGAAGTGGGCATAGTTAATTAGTTAGAGAGATAGGGAAGCCACAAACAGTTTATGTGTAGAGGGAGAGCATCTGAGCGGAAGGAGTAGGTAGCCTGTGTGTTTGTAAGTTAGAGTTAGAGAGAGAGAGAGAGAGCTGCATGTGTATGTGTGCAATTAGTAGGTCGCAAGGAGAGAGAAGATGCGTTAGTAAGCAAAAACTAAGAGAGAGAAGCAGAATATGTTGCCAGAGCTAGAGAGAGAGGAGGAAGAATTGTTGACTGCTTGTCTATGTGAGTGTGTGACTGTGTGACTGTGTAGCGCTATAGTTAGACAGATCAGAAAGAGACTGTTTATGTTAGTGTATTAGTGTGTGGGAGAGCAGGAATTAGAAAAAGAAAGAGAGAGAAAGAGAGAGAGAAAGCATCATATTAAGAGATGGAGAGAGAGACTACTTTTGAATGCCATTGAAGCGAGAGAGAATACAACGAGGCGGCATCACAAAACTGCGATCACATGAGTCAGCGTGGAAAATTATCTTGAAAACGTCATTGGTCAGTAATATTGCTATAAATCAAAATGATAATATTTGTTCTTTTGATTATTTTACATATTACGAAATGTTAGGAAATCATGCAGAAAGTTATCAGTTTAAAATATAAAAACTAAAAAAAGGAAAGAAAAAAAAACTTTGAAATAGAGTCATTAGTTTGCATCGTATTCATAAACGAAATAGAAAAGTAGTTGTTTAATGAAAGTTAATCAGTAGAGAGCTTGTCTGAAAATGAAATGCACGGCATAGTTTGGCATATTTAAAAGCAATTTGGGAAATAAAAATATCGACATTTATACATTGCAAAATTTTAATGGAAATTGATAGTTCATTGTGATCTATTTGGCGTTTTAAAGAGGAAAAGGAATGATTAAAGTCCATTAATTAGTGACTGAAGCATTAAAATAAACAGAGAACTCTAGAAAAACTTATTGTGAAATTATAATGTCTAGTGAGTTTGGAAGTTGGTAAAATAAAGAGATAGATAAATTTGAACTTGTGCAAGCGTGTTTGCCTAGTATTTTGTTGAGAAATCATATCGGGAAAAAAAATAAATGGAGATTTGTGGTTAATTGGTTTATTGGTTTAGATAAGAAAAAGTAAGATGTATAAGTGAGAGCTTAGGTTGAGATTGGATAGTTGGACTACAAGACTAGGAGGGTAGGCATTGTTGGACTACATAAAATATGAACGCATAATAAAAAATTAGTGAAAATGAGCTTCAAAGCCACAAATATATGGCAAATTAGTGCATGTCTAGGTTAATTAGGGGGCCTTGGGTTATTTGAACGTTATTGTGAAGACTTGGAAGGCAACGTTCAACCACTTATACTCGATTCGGCTACAACGTGTTCGAATCGAGTACCAGCACCGCTGAAATTTCGGATGGATTTCAACTTGGACAATCGACGTAATTAGCAAGGCTGATTAACCTTTATGGTGCATTCTCCATTTACGGAACATCTTCTCGAAATCATGTTTTCTTTTTTGGCTATTCCTTCCACTGCACTATGTCGCCATGGATTCCGATATCAGTATGACTTTTGATTTCAAGCAAAATACTCCTAATCCTGTCCGTAATGTCTCGAGGCCGGATGCTCTCACGGAGAGTGCCCACGATGCTACGGCGGGTGACGACACATATGAACTGCTTGATATTCAAGAATTTTGTGTACTTCAGACACGCATATTAGTCATGGAAGTAAATTTTGCATCTTTAAATGAAAACGTCACTAAATTATCCACGTTAGTGATACAATTAATGCAACAACAGTCCAAGGGTCCTGCTGACACGCACATGCATGAGCACGTTGCTACATAAGGGCAAGGCCCTTCTGATCATGGACAAGGTCCATCTGCTGATGCTTTGCACACTCTCACTGCAAAAGAGGTGGATGAGTTGTTGAAAAACACCAAACCACCGACTTCTAAGGGAGAAGACCGAGATCTCAATAAGGATGCAGTAAATATCTTTCTCAACAAGTGGGATGGAATTCATGCCTTACGGCGTACTCCGGATGCAGGCAGAGCACTGCAAACAAGTTTAACTCTGCAAGGCAAGGCCTACAAATGGTGGATGTCTCTCAAGGAGAAAATATAATACCATAGAGTTGGGCAACTTTTGAAACTATGTTTCGCAAAGAATTTTTGCCTATAAATGAAGCAGATCGGAATTGGATGGATTGGGACATGTGTTCCATGCGCCAATATCCATCATTAGTTGAATATATATCTCACTATTGGGATGTTATCCTCAAGTTGGAAGGCCTAGACACCTTTCAGCAAGTACATGGGTTTATCAGTGTTCTGACACCAGAGCTTAAGGAAGCCATAGTGAAAGCACATATTCATGATGATCCAAATGAAAAGAAATCACATCATAATCACGTGCGTGCTAATACACATGGTAATACGCGCACATGGTAATACACACACACACACAGTACGGGCACAATAAAAGAAAATTTATAGTAGCACGATTCAAAAGCATCTAAAATTTATAGTAGCCAATTCACCAATTCAGCAAGTACGTGGGTTTATCAGTGGTCTGACCCTAAAACACTTGAGGAAGCCATAGTGAAAGCACATATTCATGATGATCCAAATGAAAAGAAATCACATCATAATCACGTGCCTGCTAATACACATGGTAATACACGCACACAGTACGGGCACAATAAAAGAAAATTTATAGTAGCCAATCCAAAAGCATCTAAAAAACCCAAGGGGTCCAGAGGTCCTCTCTCTCCTGAGGACTTTGATAAATCTAAGAAAGAGAAATTATGTTTTCAATGTTTAGGAAGCGGTCATGGCAAAAGGATTGTCCCAAGGAGAAATTTGTTGCTCATGGCAAGGAGAAAGCAGTGCACACGGTGCAACTACTACCTCTTGAGTCTTCCTCAAGATTCTCTACAGTGGAAGTAACACACACCGAGGTGGTGCATGAATGCTGTCTCACAGCTTCCATGTGGTAACAGACCTTCGGACCACATGAGTTAGTACGTATGCGCGGATCTCTGCAAGGTCACAAGGTGCGCATCTTGGTAGATGACGATGCTACTCACAATTTTTTCAATTATGGATTGGTGAAAAAACTCAAATTGCCTCAAACTCCGAGTACCCACCACTACAAGCTAGCAATGATGAACGGACATGATACCAAAATCTGGGATACTCAAGTCCGAGCCGTCTCGTTGGGAGTACAAGGCTACTCCACATCCTTGGATTTCAGATTATGAACACGGAGAGGGCAGATGTGGTCCTTGGTAGGGAATGGTTTCATAGCCTAGGACCATCATTGAAGCGTAGCTATGAGCACAACAGTTTGTTGTTCGAATCCCATGGCGCACATGTGTTGTTGTTAGGAGAGAAGGATGTACCTTCTTCACCATGGATATATATAGCTGAGCTTATGCAGCTCGTTTTTTATAATGAAATAGATCAAGTTTTATTGTGTTACTCATTGGCTCATTTTCTCTCTAACATTGAATCTGTTGAACATTCCTCAACGCCGCATGCTTCTCTCTCGTCTCTTCCACCAATGGCTACTTCCCAACAAGCAAAAGTTTCTAGTGAGTTAAAATTTTTATTAAAGGGATTTCACGATGTTTTTCCTAATGATTTGCCACCAGGATTATCGCCAACACGATCGGTGCAACATAGCATCGATGTGGTTGCAGGGAGTAAACCTGTCAGTAAACCACCCTACCACATGGGTTACTCTGAAGTTACTGAGGTGGAACGTCAGCTTGCTAACTACCTTAGCAGAGGGTTCATACAGCCTAGTTCTTCACCATGGGCTTCTCCTATCCTATTAGTGAAGAAAAAAGACGACAGTATGCGCATGTGCATAGACTACCGTGGCTTAAATACGGTTACTGTTAAGAACAAATATCCATTGCCAGGCGTGGATGAGTTGTTCCACAAACTCACTCATGCTCGTATTTTTATGAAAATAGACTTGCGGTCAAGTTATCACCAAGTCGGTATTCGACTTGCTGATATACCCAAAACTGCTTTCCGAACAAGGTTTGGACACTACGAGTTTTTGGTTATGCCTTTTGGGTTAACCAATGCGCCCGCAACATTCATGGCACTTATGGATAGTGTCTTGAAAGCCGTACTTGAACAAATTTGTCATCATTTTTCTTGATGACATTCTAATCTATAGTGCTTCTGAAGAAGAACACTTACAACATCTGAGGCAGGTGTTCAAATTGTTATGAACAAATAAATTATACACCAAGGAATCGAAGTGTGATTTTTTAAAAGAAGAAATTCACTATCTTGGGCATGTTATTTCAGCTAATGGGTTGTATATGGATCAATCCAAAGTGGATACAATCCGGAAGTGGCCTTCTCCTAAAAATCTGGAAGAGTTACAGTTTTTCTAAGATTTGCAGGTTTTTGTGGAAGGTTCGTTAAAAACTATGCTAATGTTGTTGTTCCCATGATGGACCAACTAAAAGTCAAAGGCAAAGCTTTTCAATGCGGACCCACTCAACATCATAGTTTCGATATTCTCAAGGATGCATTAGCTACAGCTCCAATACTATCTATTGTAGATCCTTTGAAACCATTCGTTTTGGAAATGAATGCGAGTGACCGTGCTAATGGAGCAGTCCTGTTACAAGATGGACGACCAATTGCATTTGAAAGCAAGAAGCTTGATGCACCACAGCAGAACTACTCTACTTATGAATGCGAACTCTATGCAGTAGTGTCTGTCTTAAAAACATGGAGACATTATTTGTATGGTGCTCAGTTTGAGATTGTGTTTGACCATGAAAGCATCAAATGGTCTACACAACAAACGGATTTGAAGGGTCGGAAAGCCAGGTGGGCTGAGATCCTTCAGGAATATGATGCCAAGCTTTGGTATCATAAAGGACAATACAAATGTGGTGGTTGATGCTCTAAGTCGTATGTCGGAGATCAATTCTCTCTTGTTCACGGAACTTCGTAGTGAATTTTTGGATTCTCTAAAGGGCAAATATGAGCATGATGACGCATATTCTAAAGTGTGGAGCCATGTTCAAATGAGGGATCCTTCTCACTCCAATGATGATAGTGTAGCGTTAACCTCCACACATAGTTCTTCTCTATCGAGTGATGAACTACAGCGATGGAAGAATTTCACCATCGACAATGGGTACCTACTCCATAAGGAAAGAGTTTGTGTACCGATGGACACAGACATTCGGCGCCAAATTCTTTATGAATGTCATGATAGTCCAAGTGCAGGGCACCCGGGTATTAGAAAGACTTATGCTCTCGTACGATGACAGTTTTACTGGCCAGGTTTACATGGCTTTGTTCAAGCTTATGTCTTGCATTGCCAAAAATGTCAAGTTAACAAAGCTGAGCGCCTGAAAGCAGGAGGACTCTTACATACTTTGGAGTTTCCCAATGGTAAATGGGAAAGTATCTCTATGGATATTTTTGTGGGTTTACCAATCACTGTATGAGTTCATGACTCGGTATGGGTGGTCGTAGACCGGTTGGATAAACTATGTAAGTTTATTCCAACCAAATCAACGATTAAGACTCCATAACTAGCCAAGTTATTTGTGGACAATCTATACAAGTTGTATGGTTTGCCAAGTAACATTGTAAGTGATTGTCATCCCAAGTTTAACAGTCATTTTTGGAGGGCTGTGTTCAAATGATTGGGTACACAACTAAACCTTAGTACAGCCGATCATATGGAAACAGATGGTCAGACTGAACGAGTTAACCAAGTGCTAGAGGATATGCTAAGAGCATACGTTAACAAGAAAAAGTCAAACTGGGAAGAATATTTACCTATTCTCAAGCTTGCCTACAATAGTGCTAAGCATTTCACAACTGGATTTAGTCCTTTCATGCTCATGTATGGTTTTCAACCTAGGTCACCTGTTATGGTGGGGTTTGCAACCAAAAAACTCCAACATGTTACAAATTTTCTCCAAGACCACATGGATATGCTGAAACTTGCTCGTCAGAATGTTTGACAAGCACAAGATTGGTATAAGAAGTACGTTGATGAGAAACGTCAGCAAGTTACCTTTGAGGAAGGGGAGGAAGTATTTTTACGTGTGCCAGAACATTTCGAAAGTCTGAAAACTGGGCCAACACCTAAATTATCTCCATGATATTGTGGGCCTTTCAAAATACTCAAGCGAGTAGGTGATCATGCCTACAAACTATTGCTACCTACACATTTTTGTATTCATCGGGTGTTTCATGTAAGCCGTTTACGTAATCGATTACATGGGGACGACAATGTCATTGACCAAAAAAATTTGGTTGATTAATTCGTTGAACCTCCTACCTTACCGCATCACCCTGAATGCATTCTCGACTATCATGATTTACGTACGCATCATCATGTACGTTAACAAGCCTTAATCAAGTGGAAAGATCGACCTGAGCAAGGCGCCACTTGGGAAAACATTAGTGTTCTTAAGAAGAAGTTTCCCACTTTTGTTTTCGAGGACGAAAACTCTTCTTTAAGGGGGGAGTGATGTCAGGACAAGGGCAAGGCCGGGCTAGGCAGTGTGGAAAGGGAGTCCAACAAGGGCAAAGGGCTAGGAGCCATGCTATATAGTGGGAGGTTGAGAGGTGGACTCCAAGGCACTAGTTCCCCTAGTCTTACAATGGACCATATTTTGCAAAACAAGGACCCTTTGCAACATGGAATACTCAAAGGGGAAAAATCTCACTATCAAGCAAGGACTTCATTTTTCAGATGTACGAGAAAGGGAGGGGGGCAAAGAAGAAACAATGCACTAATATTCAATTGGTTCTATAGGAGTCAATTACAAAGGATGAGATCAGACAACCATGCTGCTCAACCACAAATGGAGACTTATGGTTCACTTTGAAGCTTTTTACCTCTTTCTAAAAAGATCAAAAATAAAAAAACATATCTTTATGCAAAATGTTGTCGATTTTACATCAATTTATTATTTTTTTTGGTATCATTGGGCACGTCACCCTATATCTCAAAATCCTTGTTCTTCTATAGCCCCCAAGGAGGTTGAAGTTTGTCTCCTCAGGTGCAACTTCATAGCTAGAGTAGCAGAGAAAATATCCCACTCTTGGGCACGTCACCCTATATCTCAAAATCCTTGTTCTTCTATAGCCCCAAAAAGGTTGAAGTTTGTCTCCTCAGGTGCAGCTGCATAGCTAGAGTAGCAGAGAAAATATCCCTCTCTTGACGCATTGAATCTTGCAGCATACCCAAATATTCTAAGTGCTGCAACTTTCTCAAGTAGCAGGACCTTTTTTTGCATTGATTTGAAGGGGATTTTTGGGGTGTTCACTGTTTAGTACCCCCCTATGTAATGTGTGTTCATGGGGTATTTAAAAAACCCCTATTTTAAAATGTCTAAATGAATAAATGACCCCTTATTTTAGGAATTTTTTTTAAAATTGATTATAAAAACCAATTATTATAATGTATCTCTTTTAAATTTCTTAAATTTTTTGCATTTTAAAAAACCTACTATCAAACTCACGTTATACATTAACATGATTACATAGTGCACCCCCAAGAGGGGAGTGTACCCCATAAACCGTGACTTTATCTTGAAGGAAAATATTGGCAACTCACGATATTCAGAATACTGCATGTGAAAAGCACAAAAGGTGGAATTATCCAATGTAGGCAAGTAGTGCATGAGGGAAGAGGCATCCCTTATTGAATTGCCCTCTGTTGCTTTCCCTCTTCAGCCTTTAGCTCTCCCAAGAAAATTATCCTTGTCAAGGAGTAGGATCTGCAAAACAAGAAGTAATAATTAAATAACAAAACTTGGAAAAAAAAAAGAAGATTGTAGGAAGGGAGATCAGGGTGAACCTGAACCTACCTTTTGCAGCTTATCCTCGGCAATGGCTTTTTATTGAAGGAGATTGCATGATCCATTTATCTCTCTTTTTTCAACATCCTTTAACTTAAAATCTATGCCAAAAGATTGGATACAAGGCTCAATGTTGGGGGTTCTATCATTGCATAGCTCCAATGACCAACAAAATTATCAATCCGGAGGGATGAGCTACCTGGCTAGTGCATGGAAACACTGACACGATTAGTGAGCTAATCATGGCAACACGAATGGTTAACTCTATGAGGTCAGATTCTCGGCCTATGGAGGAGCTAAGCCACAATGATGGGCAATCTCCACATCCACTTCTCTTCACCTCTAAGCAATCCAATCACACACACTAATGATTGCAAGACGCACACAACACTAATCCTATCATGCAACACACTAATCGCAAGCACACACACACATAGATCTATCGAGCACCACACTCAAATCAAACCTACATGCACACACAAGCAAAAGAAGACAATCACACAAGATTAGAGAGGGACTAACCACTAATTAGCTAAGATCTAGCTAATCAAAGCATCATAGGCAATCATAAGAAGCATGAGAGAGGCATAGTGAAAGAGAATTAAGCATTGATTAGTGTTAACCAAGTCACATGAGCAAGGAGAATATCAAGGAATTCATAGCCACACACCTCAAGATCTCTCACCAAAGAGTGCTCTCAACAAATGAGCTTGACAACCCTAATTTCATTCACACACTGCCTTATGTACCTAGGGTAAAAATATTCAATGTGCCATTAGGGTGCTTTGGTTATTAGCAGTTAGGTAAGCCCATAGGCATTTGAACCTATAAGTCACCTTATCGCTCCATTTGGGCATTCTTATCGGTTATTTCATGAAAAGCCCTTGTTCTTGCTCATATGGCAAGAACAAAGCAAACTTTTAGAAAAAGTTTACAAAGTTCTAGGGCAGTCAAAGAAACATGATGACAACCAAGAGGAACCAATTGTCAAGCCAAAATCAGAGAAGAATGATCAGGAGAAGACAATTCCAAAACCTCGTTATAGGCCCACTGCTAGGAAGAAAATGAATTATCAAGTGAAGGCTTTAAGGGAGATAAGGAAAGCACATAGATCTACTTGTCTTCTTATCCCTAGGCTGCCTTTCTTGATAGTTGTCAAGGTGCTATTAGACAGATTAGTTAGCATGATGATAAGTAAAACTTTTGTTTTAATAAGGTGGAAATCTCAAGCCTTGATGTTCATTCAAGAGGCTGCTTAGGATTTCTTAATAGAATTTATGAATGATAGCTACATTGTAGCTGCACTTTCTCATAGGGGTCACACTTATGAGAAAAGATTTTGTGCTTCTGTCAAGGCTGAGGTACAAGTTTGATAAGTTTCTAGAGCCAATACTAGTGGAGGACCTTAGGGCCTATCAAATTTGAACTATTTCTCTTGCTAGACAACATAAGAAGTTAGGGGTTGTCATTGAAGATGTTACACATAAGTATGACACAAGAATGACCAAGGATATCAAAGCAGGCAAGGAGGTTGAGAGAGAGAGAGAAAGACATGATATCAGAAGGTTCTATCCTTACAGAGCAAGCAAAAATTTTAAGGGCATCCAAACTCCCTCGCTCCTTTATGAAAAAGTTACAGGCCAAATGGTTGTGGATGTCTCCATGCATGGGGATCATGAGGTGTACTGTGACATATTTCCTCAAGACACAAGTATACTTGTAAACCCCAACATTGAGGTTGGTGATACTGTTCTATTTATCTGTCTCAAGTATGTTTTTTCCCTTTGCTAATTATTAGTGCATGCCTACATGGGCTTTATTGGGGGATGTATTTCCTTTGACTTCAGGTGTCTTATGAGAGATCTTCCTGAGGCTATGGCTATGCAAATATCCATACTTGATCCTCTAGTGACACAATAAGCAGAGAAACCTTTCAGGTTTTTTTGAAGAATTTGACATGCTGACATGCAATTACATAATAAACCCCTATATTGAAGGGTAAGTCTTAATTCCTAATTTTTTTCTATATTTTATGGTATTCCTAGCTAATTGTTATTTTCTTGTAGTGGTAATTGGAGTCTTATTATCTTCAATATTTTGGAGAAAGATGTTATATTTATGAATTCACTACCAAATATTCATACGAGAAGTAAACTGTAAGTCTGAAGTATGCTCTATGCTTGATGGCCCCTTGTTTTCTATTAGTAGCTCTTTGATTGATGTCTGCTTGCACTGCTTCCAAACTTATTGTTGGTCACCTGAGTACCACAAATAAGGATTACAATATAAAAGCTTTCAAGTACTGCAATAAAAAAGTGCCTTTACAAACAGACTCAACATCTTATGGATGGAGGGTGCTTGCCAATGCATGGAGATATCTTGAGTCAAGGTGCAATATGACTACACTCACTGTAAGTGTGCATCACATGTGCCATTGATTTGTTTTGACTTTTTAACTTATATACTCATGTTTTGTTTTTTCTATTTGCTACAGTTGCATGAATATCCAAAGTCTTGGGTCATGTGGGTGAAAGAGAAGGATATTTCTATGGTCTTGTAAAGATCACTAAACCCAAATGATCCATACTCTCCCATGGCACCAAACCCAGATGATCTAGACTCTCCTATGCCACCAAATAAAGGTAGATCCACCAAGGGTGTAAATGCAAAAAAAAGGAAGGACAAGAAGAAGATCCCTGCAAAGAGGAGCCATGCAAAGAAGAGCCATGCAAAGAGCAATGCAAAGAAGAGACCTACCAAGAGGAAGAGCTCTACCAAGAAGAAGAGCCCTGCTACTCCACAAAAGTTATGTACACTTTTGTTCTTTTTGTCCATATGAGCATATTGTTAAGTATGGAGCCTGATTTACCCCTTGTAGTTTTTTGTGGTAAAAACACACATTTGTAAGGTCCCCATTTATGAGAAGAATCCATCGTCCATGAAGGAAAATCACTCGCCGAAAATAAAAATCAATCACCGGAAACCAAAATTTTCACGGCCAATCTCAAGCAGGACAGGACGAAGAAGACAATAAAGCTATCTCAAGAGGATTACATCAAGAAGGTACTAGAAAGGTTTGCAATGCAACATGCAAAACCAGTTTCTACACCGTTGGCTGGTCACTTTAAACTAACGAAGGATATGTGTCCAAAGATACAAGAGGAGATAGCCTATATGTCTAAAGTTTCATATGCTGCAGCGGTAGGTTCTCTAATGTATGCTATGGTCTGGACAAGGCCAGATATTGCACATGCAGTGGGAGTTGTGAGTAGGTTCATGGACAACCCAGGTAAAGAACACCGGCAAGATGTGAAGTGGATACTTAGGTATCTAAAAGGGACAACAACAAATGCTTTGTATTTTGGAGGAACTGATATTTTTCTAGAAGGGTATGCTGATGGAGATATGGCAGGTGACAAAGATACTCAAAGGAGCACTACTGGCTATTAGGAAACATGATGTAGCTAAATAGATATTTGAGTAGATTACTTAATGGAGAGAGATAGATTTCACGCACAAGAGATTATAGAGTAGAGAGAGAGTACACACAATATAAGTGGTTCACCCAATGTGGGTTACGTCCACGGGAAAGCTGCCACTCAATGGCTTTAGTACTTCAAAACAAGAAGTAGTTTACAAAGGGATTATACCCTTAATAGAGCTCTCGCCTTGCTTCACTCTCACCATCTCACACCCACCTTGTTGCATCAACTTCACACTATGAAATGTGTGTAGAAATGGCCTCCTTTTATAGGCCAAAAGTGCTGCCCTCTCTCATGAGAGGCAGCCATGTGTAGCCGCCCTAGACAAGTCCAAATCGGACCCTCCAATCCACCCATGTGTGGCCGCCCTTGAGAAGACAGGTCCGCTTTTGAATTTGGCCACCGGCCATTGACTATCGGCCATCGACCACTGGCCATTGACTTCCGACCACCGGCCACCGGCCATTGACTACCGGCCACCGACCAATCGACCGGTCGTTTTTCGACCACTTTCCGGCCGCCAGCCGATCATAATATTCCGGTGAAGAAAAAAAAAGTCTGAATTTTGGCTGTGAAAATTTTGGTTTCCGGTGAGTGATTTTTATTTCTAGCGAGTGATGTTCCTTCATGCACGATGGCTTCTCCTCATAATGGGGGCCTTACAAATGTGCATTTTTACCACAAAAAATTACAAGGGGTAAATCAGGCTCCATACTTAACACTGGCTATGTCTTCACGGTAGGAGGCACAACAATAAGCTCAGCTTCAAAGCTGTAGAAAGTGGTCTCACTTTCTACCACGAAAGCAGTGTATGTAGCAATGACGGAGGCAAGCAAAGAAATTTTGTGGCTTCACAGATTCTTAGAAGAGCTTGGATCCAAGCAAGACAATTGTGTCTTGTACAGTGATAGCCAAAGCGCTATCCATCTTCGAAAGAACTCAGCCTTTTATTCATGGACAAAGCACATTGAGGTGAGATATCACTTCATACTCACTCTTTTGGAAGAGAAACAACTAAAGCTAGGAAAGGTGCATACAAGTGAAAATACTGCATATGCAAGGAGGCTTCATTCTTGAGTATCCACTCTTGAGGATCCACTTTTGAGAGCTCTCTCTCTCTTGAGTGTTCACTCTATGGCCTAGCCTTGAGCTTAATGACCATGCTTAAGAGGCTAGTGATAATCCATTGTAATTAGAGTAAGCTCTTCTTGATTAATCTAATCCCTATTTTCTCATTAGTCTACTTCTTCTCTACATTTCATTATGTCATGAAGTAGTATTACACTCTCATTATTCTAGATTTGAGAGAGGTATGTACTTCTTTCTATTAAACACTCTTATTCTTCTATGAGCATTTGATTTGTGATATTTAGAATCAGTCATACCCAAACATATGATGATGACCAAGAGAGGAAAGGAAATGTTCCCTACTCTAAGAATACTTTTGCTAAGAGCAATGTGGCTAAGAGCCAATGGTGAGGTAGATCTCCCACACGTTCCAAGAGGAATAAGTGACAATCTACCTCTCCACACCCACAAGAAGCTAAGAAGCTTAAGAAATCACGAGATACTCCACATGGGTCTCTCAGCACTGCTAATTTTAAGCGTGCAAAGAAACACAATTTGTGTTTTAGATGTCTTTCAGACCAACATAACAAGAAAGATTGTCCTCTTTTGCAAGGCAAAGAAAAGGCCATGCACACGGTGTAAAGACTCACATTAGATTCATCTCCTAAATATTGTGTTGTAGAGGTTCTTCATATGGAAGAAAAGCACAAGTGTTGTGTGCTTGTTTCAATGTGGCAGCCCACCTTTGGCCCCCATGATTTGATTCACATGCATGGCACTATTAACGGACAACGTATTCGTATTTTAGTAGATGATGGTGCAACTCATAACTTCCTGAACTATAAGATAGTCAAGACATTAAAGCTTGCACAGACTCCCTGCTCTCACAACTATGTGGTGGAGCAGATGTCTGGGAATGATAAACAAGTATGGGACACGGTAGTTCAAGGGGTGAGCTTGATGTTCAAGATCATACAATGACCCTTGACTTCCAAGTTATGAACATGGACCATGCTGATGTAGTTTTAGGACGGGAGTGGCCGCATGGTTTAGGAAACACATTGCACACTAGTTATGAACACAACTCCTTATCCTTTATGGCCAATGGTAAACATGTTCTTTTGCTTGGTGAGAAAAATATACCATCTGCACCTCTTATATGTACAATCGAGCTTTCTATTTTGCAGAAAGCAGATTTAATAGATGAAGTCTTTTTGTGTTACTACTTGTCTCCAAGTCTTGTGAATTCTCAAGAGCAAAGTGCGGTGAATTCTAGTAATGGTATGCAAATTGCAATGAATTCTAATGGTATGCAAACTGCAATGAATTCTACTGATAAACAAAGTGTTAACAAATCTAATGAGCAAAGTGCTCTCAATTTTAATTCTATAGAGCAATGTGCAACTGTTGTAAAACAAACATTACATGAATTACAAGGTTCTCCATCCTAGCATTGCAATGAATTCTACTTATAAACAAAGTGTTAACAAATCTAACGAGCAAAGTGCTCTCAATTTTAATTCTATAGAGCAATGTGCAACTGTTGTAAAACAAACATTACAGGAATTACAATATTCTCCATCCCAGCATAACTCTAGTTTACTTTCTCCTTTTGCACGGAAAAATCTAACTTACTCACGGAGTATAGTGATGTGTTCTCAAGTGATTTACCACCTGGTTTACCCCCTACACGTGATGTGTAGCATGGCATAGATGTCTTGCTAGGCACTAAACCGGTGAGTAAACCACCTTATCATATGAGTGCTAAAGAAGCCAAGGAGGTTGAGAGTTAGTTGGCTGACTACCTCGCTCGTGGTTTCATTAGATCTAGCACTTCTCCTTGGGCATCACCAATTCTATTGGTAAAAAAGAAAGATGGTACTATGCGCATGTGCGTAGATTATCGCAGATTAAATGCGATAACCATGAAGAAAAAGTATCCTCTGCCTCGAGTGGATGAGTTGTTTGATCAACTCCATGGGGCGAGATACTATACAAAGATAGATCTTCGTTCAGGATACCACCAGGTGCGTATCCTACTGCAAGATATCTCCAAAACTGCCTTTAGAACACGGTTCGGGCATTTTGAATTTTTGGTTATGCCTTTTGGTCTAAATAATGCTCCAGCTACATTTATGACACTCATGGATAGTGTCTTGCGTCCCTATCTTGGAAAATTTGTTGTGGTTTTCCTTGATGACATTCTCATTTACAATAAGACTGAAAATGAACACATAGAACACTTACGATTAGTGTTTGAACAGCTACGAGCTCACGTGCTGTATGCTAATCCAAGCAAGTGCGATTTCTTTAAAACAGAGATACATTACCTCGGTCATGTGATCTCTTATTCTGGCATCAATATGGACATTGACAAGGTCGCTACCATTCTTCGATGGCCACATCCCAACACGATTGAGGAGCTTCAAATATTTTTAGGTATGGCTGGATTTTATTGACAGTATATCCGTGACTATGCCAAAATCATTGTTCCTATGACGGATCAACTTAAAGCAAAAGGTAAGACCTTTTCTTGGGAAGAAGCCCAAAAATGCAGTTTTGAACAGCTCAAGGTAGCTATAGCCACTGCTTCCATCCTAGCAATCGTCGACCCACTTAAGTTGTTTTTGGTAGAGACTAATGCTAGTGATAAAGCCATTTGTGTGGTACTTCTCCAGGGGGAAGACCTATAGACTTTGAAAGTAAAAAGTTAGATAGAGCTCAATAAAATTATTATGTTTATGAGAGAGATCTCTATGCCATAATCACGCTTTACGAAAGTGGCAACGCTATTTATATGGTGCCAAGCTTGAAGTAGTTTTTGACCATGAGAGTATCAAATGGTTTACTACTCAAAAAAACTTGAAGGTCCGTAAAGCTAGATGGGCAAAAATCCTTCAAGATTATGATTGTAAGCTACAATATCGCAAGGGGCAATATAAGTAGCGGATGCACTAAGTCGGATGCCTCGGATTAGTTCATTTGCTTTCATGAAACTAAAGAGTGGATTTTTGGAGTCGTTACATGTGTCTCTGGACAGCCAGATCAACATGTCTCTGTAGGCACAGATAGAAACTCCAACACACAGAGCTCCACCCCTACTCAGGAAGAGCTTAAGTGATGGAAGAATTTTTCCATTGATGATGGCTACTTACTAAACAAAGGTAGAGTATGTGTGCCAAAGGACCCAGACACTAGGCACCAAATTTTATTTGAGTGTCACGATAGTCCAAGTGTTGGTCATCCAACTATTCGTAAGAAGTATGTCTTAGTTCGACGACAATTTTATTGACCGGGATTACATCATGATGTTCAAGAGTACGTACTAAACTGCCAATAGTGCCAAGTTAATAAGGTAGAGAGCCTCAAGGTAGGTGGCCTTTTACATCCTTTAGAGAGTCCACAAGGTAAGTGGAAGAGTATCTCTATGGATTTTGTAGTAGGACTACCTACTACAAATTGTGGTCATGATACCATTTGGGTAATTGTAGACCGTCTCACAAAGATGGGTCCATTCATTCCCACTAAGACTACGATTAAGACACCGAAATTAGCACGGCTATTTGTAGAGAATATATATAAACTCTATGGTCTGCCAGCTAGTTTCATTAGTGACAGAGATCAAAAGTTCGATAATCACTTCTAGAGAGCTGTGTTCCAAAAGTTGAAAACTAAACTTAATCTAAGTACGGTTGATCATCCAGAAATGGATGGTCAAATAGAAAGAGTTAATCAAGTGCTAGAGGATATGCTACAAGCGTATGTTAGCAAGAAGCAAACCAATTGGGAAGACTACTTACCTATATTGGAATTTTCTTATAATAGTTCAAAGCATGTGACTACGAGGTTTAGACCATTTATGCTTTTGCATGGATTTCAACTTAGATCACCCATTACGGTGGGGTTGGCTAAGGAGAAGATACAACAAGCAAACGATTTTCTCCAAGACCATTTTGACATGCTTCGAGTTGCTCGACAAAATGTTAAGCAAGCTCAAGATTGATATAAGAAGTACGCAGATGAGCATTATTGTCTTGCTACTTTCGAAGAAGGAGACATGGTTTTCCTCAAAGTTTTGGAGCATTCAAAAAGTCTGAAGACGGAAAAAGTTGCTAAACTTTCACCCACGCTATTGTGGACCATTTACCATTCTCAAACGTATAGGTCAAGTGGCCTATAAGTTATCTCTCCCAGAGCACTCACGATTTCATCTTGTTTTTCATGTTAGCCGTTTACAAAAACAGCTAGGACAGAATAATAACGTCAATTGACAGAAATGTGTTAGTTGACCTTATCAAACCGCCAAGCATTCCTCAAAATTAACTTCCTCAAATCAACGGATGCCAAGTGGCATGCCTCCTCTTGCTCCGTTCCAAACGGTGGTATTAGATAATCAAGGTAAAGATTTTGGACTCTCATGAGCTTTGCACCAGACATCATGTCAGACGACAGGTGTTGGTAAAATGGCAAGATAGACCTGAAGAAGGTTCTACATGGGAGAATGTCTCCGCACTTAAGAAGCATTTTCCTACGCTTGTTTTCAAGGACAAAAACGATTCTCCAAGGGGGGGGGGGGGGGGGGGGGGGGGGTAATGTAAGGACATGGGTCCTATGGGCAAGGCCACCGTCATGGCCAAATAGTGTGTACGCTAGGGAGAGGCTATAAGATAGCACGGTTGGGTGGAGACTAGCACACGCATTACCACCGCCCTTTCAGTCCCCTCCACTTCAATATGTGCATTGCCCCATATTAGGGATTTTTTGTATTATTGACATAGCAATCAAGGTTGACAAATTTTTTTCTCATGTCACTAATGCTAACACCACAAATATATCTATGGCTCCAAAACAAAATTGTTGGCTAAAGGCAAGAAATCAATGCTAACAACAAGCATCTGGAACTTTATGCTCATGTGTAGAAGACCATCCTCCAAAGCAGCCATTTGCCTCCGATTAAGAAAAGATAGTAGGATGATGTTTTTAGGCTCACAAGTCATCCTTAGCAAATAGGAGACAAGCCTCTCAAACTTGGAGGAATCCCAATTTATTCCTTCTACTTCATGTGCAACATCAAAGATAGCTACACCAATGGTAATTGGATCTTTGTACACACTATATATTAGATCAAGGGCTTCTAAATCATACCCAACAACATACACTGACCAAGGAAAGGTGCTAGAAGATTGAGGGGTCTCCTTTATTCAAACAAAGAAATTCACTATGTCTCTTGCACCATTGAGTAGTGGACCTGGATCAGCCTTATATGCTAATTTGTTTGACAACCAGTCACTACAAACACCTACAAACTTTGAGTAAACATCCTCCGCGATATTGTATACATTAACTAGCTCCTCCCATGTTTTCAAGACACTGTTGTTGGTTGATATTGATGCATTGAAAAGTGTGACCAACTATTCCTTTAGCACCCTGTCCTGATTTTACTGCTTTGCCCTTGTTTCCATATCTATAAGATCTTCCTTATCCCACTTATTTCTAAGAAATAAGATTTTCCCTTCATTGATTTTGTTTGCAACCTATCAATCTCACCATCCTTTAGCCCCATCAAGCAGCAAAAGGTAGCTAGTGATGCTTGTCTTCCCTTCTTTCCAAGTCTTTCCGCTTGAGATAATAAATCACCTTTGGCATATTGTTTCATTATTGAAACCCATCCGTCAAATACTTGCTGGGAGCTTACTATCATTCGATAGTCCCTTGATGCCCATTTATCCCCAATGTAATCAACAAAACCCTGAAAACATATATAGACAATAACTTTGTAAGAAACATAACAAACATGCTATTTTGTAAAAGAAAAAAAAGGTAGTGTGTGATGCTGTACCTGCCAAGGTAGCCGTGGCGTGCTAGACATGGGAAGTCCTTGTTGAGGTTTTGATGGAGATCAAATGCCATCCATAATTGCTTGAGTTGCTCAATATAAGGAGAATTCTTCACGACATTATGTGGTTCTTTGTTTATCATGCAAGATAACTCTATACACATTGCTACTGGCCATTCCACAACTATTCAAGCATTCCGTGTTGCATATATAAATGTTTGGTTGCCATTCAACGTGGTGTTGTGCTTTTAATATAGCTTTTTGTTGCATGTATAGAATGTAGGCATGATATAATCCAGTAAGAGTATGTACTCAACATGGATTCCTTGACCTCATTGCTTGTAAGTGGTCTTGACTCCCCATTTTCCCTAATGTAAGTCATTAGGTAAGCTCAGGTGGCAGGAGGAATCCCAAACTCCGAGCGAACTTTTTCGAGCGATGATAAAATCAAGCGAGATAATGAGAGGCATTTTATCCAAACACACATAGTCAAGAGTTGATGTAAGGCACTCATTTTTTTACTCGAGAGACTAAATAAATTGGCCTTATACCTCCTAAAGATAGCGGTTAAATTTAAGAATGGATATGCCAAGCAAGAGGTCCATGCTAGCAAGCTTGAGATTGGATAACTCTTGAGCTTTTTCTTTGTTGCGTTTTTTGTTCGCAAGTAAACAAAACCTTGTAGATTTTCCATTGGCCAAAGGAATTTGTCAGTTTGTGAATATCATTTTTCCCAAACACTAGTCGAACATTGCTAACATGATGTCTGTAGGCCTCCCTATGCATCATCACTTGACCTTGTAGGCACCCCTCCCCCCCCCTTTCGTTTTGTATTGGAGTATTTTTCAACTCTTTGCTTAATTATAACATACCTTAGTATTTCTCAACTCTTGCTCATGGGGCACCCTTAGTAGCCGACTATCGTGAATATTTTAGGGTGTTGCAAACTGAGAGTGTCACCTATTTGTTGCTATTTGTTGACCAGTATCAGTATCCTCGTTGAGTTTTATTTAGCTTTTATGAGGAATCTACCAAGATCTCAAAAGAAAAACTGATGGTCGACTGTAGGCAATCGACTGTAAGCAAGAAGTTTGTGTTGAATCAACTATTGCATGCTTGTCTCCCCGCCTTATCTCTCTCTCTCTCTCTCTCTCTCTCTCTCTCTCTCTCGTGGTGTCATCTTGAAGGCTTCTCCCAGCATTGAGAAATTGACATGCGTAGAAGCTTTAGGCTCTTTTTGGTAGATGGATGCAATTTGGAGGCCTTTGGTAGATGCTATTGATGTGTAAGAGGAAAGGTGCCTTTGTCCATGCTTAAGGAGCGAGGAAGAAATAAAGGAAGAAATCAAACTAGAGTTTGAAGAAAAGAGCCCACAGTATCTTTGATCCTCAAACTAGAACTGGCAAATTGCAATGCTCTTTGTTCCAGCCCCCTCACAAAACTAGTAGATCTTGATCATGTCTCTCTTTATCTCCCTATCTACATATGCATATGACCAACAACAACATGAGATCCTAGTGATAATTCTATATACATATAAATCAATGTGATGATGAAGCCCCTTGTACAAAGCTAAAGAATGTGACTCTAGTATCCTTGTGCTAGTGGGAAAAGGGAGTCTCTCTCTCTCTCTCTCTCTCTCTCTCTCTCTCTCTCTCTCTCTCTTCCCTACATTTACTAGCTAGATAGCATCATACACATTGCAATGCAAGCACATGAAACTACTAACCAAACAATGATAGTTTTATATTCATATTCATTGAATGTCCACAATATTGGACAAAGGGGAAACCTAGGTTGCATGTTTGTCACATAAAAGCACATCCACTCTCCTCATACGTAAGAAACTTGTGAAATAAAAGGGGACCCTAGGGAGAAAGGGCTACCAATGCTGATGGGGTGGACTACACCTAGGGCCATTGCATCCATCCATACACTTTACTTCCTCAATTCACCTCCTACCTATTAAAAAAAAGAGTTCAGCTGGCCTTGGCCTTTTTCCTCTTTCTACCTCTTTTCAACCGAAAAACTAGCCATCTCAAAGAAGATCCCAATTAGTGGATACAATGTCATATGTGATACCCAATGCGGCTAGGTCATTGAGGATCTCAACTTATCCCCCCCTTCTTTTCTCGACCTCTCCAATCCCCGTGCAGCAATGCAAGGGGCTGAGGTAATTATTTACTAAAAAAAAAGGGAGGGTGGGGAGCTGAACACAAATCCACACGATGGCTCTGTGTGTGTGTGTGTGTGTGTGTGTGTGTGTGTGTGTGTGTGTAAAAAGACAGACCCTTTGATGGAGATTTTTATTAAAAAAAACTGCATAGAGAGTCCGTAGCATCTATTTTTTTGAGAAAATCTTGAAAGGAAGAATCTTTAAGAAATTCATTAAGATTTTGTCCCCCCCCCCCCCTCTCTCTCTCTCATTGTTCATGCAATAAACAAAGACTCTAGACCCTCACTTTGCATCCAAAAAACCTCTCTCTCTCTCTCTCTCTCTCTCTCTCTCTCAAATTGTGAATTATGTCTTTGATGACTCTGTGACAGTTCATGTGAAGTGGCCTACACGAAAAGACCCTGCCTCTCTCTCCTCAAGGGTGCTACCCTAATAAACCGATGTATTGGAAATGTATCGATTCTTATTCAGATGGTCTTGACCTCTGAGATCATTGGGTTATGGATGTGCTCTATGGAAAGATCTATGCATGGAGTTGTGCCTGTAAATTTTTTTATTATTCTTAATATATTCACTCCCATAATGTGAGTTTGGCAAAAAAAAAAGGACTGTCATCCCCATACAACAACCCCCTTTCAGGAATACCATGCAAATGAACATACCTATCAGAAGAGCGGAAGGAAAACTTTGGTTGCCACAAACAAGTTCTCACCTGCCACATGCAAGTTCCTCCCTCGAAGAAGAATATAGAAAGGGCAAGACCCAAGGTCCCATCACCAGCTCGTGGGGGCCCAAGTCCTTCACACCACCATCCAAGCACACCAAAGACTAGGTTTTCCAAACACCTGGACCAACCGAGGTACATGGCCCAAATGCTATCATAGGAAGCGTGAATGTTGCCACCACTTTGCACTCCCCCCTTTGTCCCATCTCCCCAAGCAACACTAGGTTCGAAACGGATCCCAGTCGTTGTTCGCGCCCTTCACAGGGCTTGGAAGGGTAGCCTCTACCATTTCCAAAAAAAAAAGGGCCTGGAAAAGGAAGGACAAAGAAACAAGGGTCGGAGGTGCCCGCTGGCTCACCCCAAAGAATGTCACCCTCCAAGCATCCACTACTCTTGACCTTCAACTGACGCCATCGAGGCTCATAAAACCCTTCTTTTGTACCTCCGATGATAAGGACTCACATATAGCAAAGCCACGAGCGGAGTATCTCCAAAAACACTAGAGAGAGGGTGTTTTTAAAAAAACATCCCTCAAAGATCTGCGCCGACGCAGATCTTTTTAGAGAGGTTAAAAAAAAAATAACGCTATTTGGGAGGTTTTTTTTTAATCATATTAAAGGGTTTTACAAAACAAAAGTCCACAAACTTTTGCATTTGGTACATTGAGGAGCTTTAAAAGACAAAAGCCAATAAACGTTTGCATTTGATACAAAGGAGAGAGAGAGAGAGCTAAAAGTTAAAAAAAAAACCTCCCCAAAGGATCTGCGCCGCCCATCCTTTGAGAAGGTTTTTTTTTGCATTTCTTTTGTGACAAATGTAAAGTGTATTGATTTTTTTGGCCAAATGTAAAAGATTATTGGCTTTTGTTTTTTAATTCTCTTCTTCAAAACTCTTCTATGGACCCTTGGGTCAAACACGTGTGGAGGATCTCGAACTATAGACTCTTTGAAAACGCCAATGAAATAGCTAAAATTCAAGATCTTTCAAGAAAGTAAGGAACTGATCCGCTCTAATGAGAAATGGAGGAACTCTGAACCCGGGTTAGGTTGGTTCAAAGAGGTGGTGATTGTGCAAGGGGTTTGAATCTCTTTGATCCATGTCTATTGAGGTTGTCAAATCTAGTCAGGTTTGGTAGTTCTCATGGGCTATTTGGCTTGAAAGTGCGTGTTGCTTGGTTGACAGCTTCGGAGGGGTTGTGGATCACCTGGTGTGTTGTTGATGGTCAAGAGGAATGGTGCTTGTGTGGCCTTTCTTGTGATCCATGATAGGGATTTGCTTTTTTTTTTTTGTGGTGGCCCCTTTGTGGCGGTTGACGGAGCTTTGGATTCCTCTCTTTGTGCACCTTGCAGCAGCAGTCTTGTGGTCATCATGTCTAGGTGGGTCCTACTCGATGACAAAGGGTAGTTCTTCGATGGTAGCCATACTGGATTATATACGTCTTATGTTCCTCAAGGGTGGCTCCCTGTTCAGCCACTGTCTAGTGCTCTTTGGGTGTATGGTTCTTTCGATTTTCTTTGGGTGGCTCCTCTGTTAGCCAACGTATATGATGGTTGGGGTCAGTTGGTTGGTCTGTGATGGGTTTGTTGTCTAGTCTATGGATTTTGATGGTATCTGTGGCTCATGTTGAACATGGATGTTGATGTAAAATTTTTTGGATTTTATTATAAAATCACCCATGTATTATGAGTTTTGCAAAGAAAAAAAACTCTTTAGTGTGTTCTTCAATGTGTTTTTAGAAAAATGTCCTTGTCAATTTTTTTGTTTTTAATATATTATCCACTTACAATTTGTGAGTTCTAAATAAAAAATATATACACGTTTTGCACCTTGCTTCATGTTGCCTGCCCTCACTGCAATTGCCTCTCTTATGCAGCTCTCACCACTATTGTCTATGTCTCTCATCCTGAGTGTGTTTCCTCATTATTGGCTTAGCCGATTTAGGTTTAGATTACAAAAGGCAAGATGCCTTAGAATAGTATAAGACCTTACAATGAGAATCTTCCAAGATGATTTTTTTTTGAAAGTCTAGCCATAAGTAAAAATCTCTTTTAAAAAAAAACTAAAAATGAATTTCTCAAAGGGTTTGCACCGGTGCTGACCCGTTGAGGGAGCTTAAATTTTTTTTTAAAGGAACTCCCTGAAAGGGTTTGCACCAATGTAAGACCTTTGAGGAAGTTTTCTTTACAGCATGAAGAGAGAGAGAGAGAGAGAGAGAGAGAGAGAGAGAGAGAGAGAGGACAAAGGACTTATAGTTTTGGAGGGGTTTTGATGGTATTGGTGGTATTCTCCCTTGTCAACTTGATATGAGGATAGTGACTGGCACCAAGCTCATTCACGTGGCCTCCCTGGCAACGATGTGATGCTCAAAAGTGGTATTGAGCATGCAAGATGTGTGTCAGCAGCTCAACAAGGTTCTTCAAGATCTCTCTTCAAATGCATATGTGTACACAATGGATATTTGAACGTGTTATTCCGTATTTCTCTTCATCGATAAAACACAATCATGGCACAACCAAAAGGACATATCTGATGTTGCAAATGCATATGTGTACATAATGGACATTTGAACGTGTTATTCCATGTCTCTCTTCAAACAATAGGTCATCTTTGATTGCTCTCTCTCTCTCTCTCTCTCTCTCTCTCTCTCTCTCTCTCTCTCTCTCTCTCTCTCTCTCTCTCTCGTCACCTAGACACAGGTACAAAAATCTTGCCATTTTAGATAAAAATCATGTGGAGGCAAAATTTTAATTGATTAATTTATTTTGGAGTTTTTTTTTGTGTGCTTGCTTTGTAAATATGGAGAGAGAGAGAGAGAGAGAGAGAGAGAGAGAGAGAGAGAGAGAGAGAGAGAAAGAGAGAGAGAGAGAGAGAGTCTCATAGATGTGCTTTGAATGCCATCAAGGAGCATTACCCTTTTGTGAATAGATGCAATCCCAAGGAACGTAACCCTTTTTTGAATTTTAAAAGTCAATATCGCTCAACAATTAAGCTTCTGACAATTTTAAGAGTCTAAGAGATGAATAGACCATCCCAAAGAATCTTACCCTTTTGTGAATTTAAAAATTCAATATTGCACAATAGTTAGGATTCTGACACATGGCACTTCTCAAGCCCTCATTCTGTCTCTTTTGAGCACCCTTGTTACATGTCTCTCTCAATTAAGAATTAGATACTATACATATTATAAAGATTCTCACCCGCTTATTTTTTTGTTTAACAAAAACCCCACCCACACGTGCACCTTGCCTAGCTTGTGTGACATTGCACCTTGAGCCTTGTTGTACTCCTCTGGTAGCTTCCACCTTAGCCTACATTCACGAGCACATGTGCAATATGAGAGAGAGAGAGAGAGAGAGAGAGAGAGAGAGAGAGAGAGAGAGAGAACATATGAGAGGAGACACAATCTTGTGCAGTATGATCAGAGAGAGAAAGAGAGTGCATTTGCAATAGGAGACAAAGAGAGAGGGCCTGGGAGAGGAAAGATAGAGAGCATGTGGCATGTATGTGCCCTACAACTCTTGAAGTCAAAGATTCATGAGTCGTCACGTCTCTAGAATAAGGACATGAAGACAAGGACCAGCACACATGGAGCTTTGAAGATGGTTTTGCATATGCTATGAGGGGAGGTCAAAGAGAAGAGAGAGAAAGAGAGAGAGAGAGAGAGAGAGAGAGAGAGAGAGAGAGAGAGAGAGAGAGAGAATATAGAAGAAAACTATAGACATGGTCCCTAGGTGTCATGCCCCCCGTCTACTTCATCCTTGATGTTGAGGATGGGGCCCTAATAATGTTGAGTAGAGAAGTTTCCCAACAGAAACTGTTACATATAGGACAACATGGACCCATGTCGTATAAATATTTGCTCGGATTTTGGTTCGCTCGAAAAATGTCGCTTGGTGTATGGTAAGACTCAGGTGGCAGGAGCCATAGGATTACTAACAAAGAGTTTTGTTAATGTCTCCACATAATCCCATGCAAGGGTTCTATATGTATAAAGTGGAGGGGCCTCCTCACATTTACCAACGGGAATGGAAAATTGTGAAGTGGACCCAAATGGAAAGAACTTTTCAAACATGTGAAACCCCATTTCTTCTTGCTTACCCTTCTTGTTGCTTGACCCCGGGGAATCAAACGTCATCTCTACACCCTTGATGTGAAGAGTAACAAGTGATTTGGGGTTCAAAACTGCAAGACTTGAGGATCTAGGAGAGCCATTAACAAGTGTGTTGGCCACACTTATAACAAGTGCATTTGCCATGGAGGATTCACAACCCTTCAAGTTAACAATGTTCGTAGAGGTTTCTTTTCTAATATTGTCCTCGCGAGGCAATGTATGAAGCTTTTGCCTTTTCTTTAAGCGGCCACTATCTTCTTTTGCTAAAGAGATGAATCCTTCATTGTGTTGAATGTTTTGAGATTCCAAGGCAACATCCCCTGTACAAGAGATATCCTCAGACAAATCCCACCCCATAATTTTTAGAGAAAAGTTGTCTTCAACCCGCATCCGTGTAGCATCAAAGGCCGAGGTCAAGCTTGTAGCATGTTTTATTGTCCCTTTACTTAATATCATCACAAGGAACCCCTTCCTTGCTAGCATACCCCTCTATAATATTGTCTATCACCCCATTTTGTTCAAAACCTAATGTTTCACCTTTCTTTGTGAATAAGAGCAAATCTGAGTGTAATTGTCCTTGTAGATCATAGACATCAATATACCATAAATATGAAAACTTTTCAATAACCCCATCAGTCACCTCAAGCCCCTTCTTTTTAGATTTATCTTTCTTTGCCATTTGGGAGTCTATAAAAACATACAACAATAAAGAATTAGTCCACATTACTCCACATTATTGTAACTTCGATATACCTATGTACTTGCTTAATGTTTGATCATGTGGACAAAACTCATATACTTAAAGTGTAAAACTTACAAACGGATTAATAGAGTCTTGACCATGTGGATAATACATAGGGATGGAGGGAGTGACACAAAGAGAGAGAGAGAGAGAGAGAGAGAGAGAGAGAGAGAGAGAGAGAAACTCATTCACATAGATTCAACCAAGTGGAAAAATCTCATTCACTAAGAGAGAGTGTAAACACATCGTTTCAAAATTTTTGACCATGTGGTTAGAGTGGGGGATGAAGGGGAGAGATAGAGGAATGAGGAAGCCATTGGTAAAACTAGCAGAGTTAGAGAGAAAGTACAAAACTTAAGAGGGAAGTGAGAGTTTTGACCCCGTGGACAAAACTTTGGGGGACACACACACACACACACATAGAGAGAGAGACAGAGAGAGAGAGAGAGAGAGAGAGGGAGGGAGAGAGAGTTTTGACAATGTGGACAAAAATGATGGCAAAGTGACATAGCCATGGAAAATCTAGGGCCAAAGAGAGAGGGGAGAGAGAGAAAGGAAGATAGAGAGGGGGGAGAAAGAAACAGAGAGACTGTTGACCATGTGGACAAAACTTAGAGAGAGAGAGAGAGAGAGAGAGAGAGATTTATACAAGGTCTCTCTCTAGAGACAAGGGGGAGAGGGAGAAAGGGGGAGAGACAATGTTTGAGATGACCAAAATCATTCACATAGGTCTGAGTAAGTGGAAAAAACCACACTCACTAAGAGAGTGCAAAACCATTCTTACAAAATTTTTGACCATGTGGCCAAAAGTGAGGGATGAGAGAGACAAAGAGTGTGGAGGAAGAGGAGGAGGTCATTGGTAGAACTAAGAGGTGGGTGAAGAGTTTTGACCATGTGGAAAAAACTTAAGGATGTATGGAGGTACACACACACACACAGAGTTTTGACCATGGGGACAGAATCGTGGCAGAATGACAAATCAATAAGAAATCTAATACTAGAGTGGATGGAGAGCCAGTGACCACAAAGAGGGATTGATAGAGAAAGGAAGACACACACACACACACACATACAGAGAGAGAGAGAGAGAGAGAGAGAGAGAGAGAGAGAGAGAATTTTGATCATGTGGACAAAACATGGGGATGGAAAGAGAGATACATTTACACAAGGCCTCTCTTTAAAGACAAAGGGGAAGAGAGAGGTTTGACCTTGTGGACAAAGGGGGATAAGGAGAAAGGAAGAGAGAGAAAGGGAGAGAGATTTTTAACAATATGGCCAAAACTTAAGGATAGAGGGAGAAAGGAAGAGAGAGAGAGAGAGAGAGAGAGAGAGAGAGAGAGAGAGAGAGAGAAATTAGAGGGAGAAAGAGTTTTGACCATGTGGACAAAACTCAAGGATTGAGCGAGAGAGGGAGATAGAGAGTAGACAATAAGATTTGCCCACATGGTAATAACCTTGGACAATTATTATGTTATGATATTGTACTACTTTATGGAAGAGAGAAAGAGAGAGATTTATGGGGAAAATGAGAAAGACATGGACAAAACTCAATGGAAGGAGAGGGAGCAAAGTGTAAGATTTGTCCACATGGATAAAATCTTTGATGTTAAATTTGTTCTTCTATTAAACTACTTGGTGGTATTGGACAAAGGTGAACTTAGCTTACAAATTGTAGACATTTAATTATGCCCCCTCCCCAGCTTATTTCAATCGCAAGTTTTGCTTTTTTGTCACGATGGAAAAGTTTGTCTTACAAATGAATGTTTTGCAATCAAACCTTGAATAGATTTATCCATATGAGTAAAACATTCCTGGATCTTGAAATTGGAATACCTTTATGGTGTCTTTCACCAAAACTCTTCCTTTTTTGCCAAAAGTGTAAATAGAATTCTTCAACATGGAAAATAGTCAAATTTATGTGGACAAGATTGCATGGTCACTCACACAATGGGATTTGTTTTAAACAAAGTCAAACATTTTTATATGAAATGTGTGACGCTATTTGCAATCATGTATAGCTCAATAGGTACAAAATTCCCTTTAGGATAGATTCAAAGAGGAAAATTTAAAGATAACAAAAAAAAATTATATGTTGATTCTATTTTCCTAGATTTCTCATTCGACTTTTTCCTTTCTCCCCCTCTCTTCAACCGGTTGATTTGGTTTTTCAACCAGCTCAAGGTTAAGCTAAGACACACTTTGCTCGAACACATAACAATCGAATCATCACATCGTACAAAGATTTGTCCATAAAATCAAATTTTGTGTTGTGGTTTTTCAAAAACTTAAACTTGTTAAACAAAGATAAACAATATGAATTTATGCTTTCACATGATCAAAACAAGGAAAAACTATAGATAAAGACAAATACCTTTGACCCTTTGATGGTGTAAGTTAAACGCCTTCACATTTTTGGGCTAGTATTAACTCGTGCACTTAACTCGGACCTAGCAACAACGAATGACACATGCTTTCAAACAAACATGGAGGGATCCAACATCAATATTGAAGGTAGTTCATCAATGACCTTCTCTTCATTTTCATTCAAACTTTGTTTATTTACTTTGATTAGTTAAGTTTCAAGGTGATACCTTTGATAGAACAATTGATTTTGCATGTTGGTCGGAGGGAGATAGCTACTGCACAACCCTGACAAAAATTAGGAAATCTTAATCTATATTATGTAGGAGGAATCCCAAACTCTGAGCAAGTGTTTCCAAGCTAATACAAAGTTGAGCGACATCTAGCAAAGCACCTTGAACATATCCATGTTGTAAAATTGATGCAGCTCATGATCAAGCAAGAAAGCATATTCAAAAGTACATTTTTATGATTTTTAACTTCACATATGCATCTTCTCCATCATCTATGTTTACGGCCTCCAAACATCAGTTGTGCTTCCAAAATGTCAATGGACGCAAATATACATGGTCTCCCATAGGCCATCTATGGTCAACTTTCCAAAAATCAAAAGTCACGTAATGGTTTTGAAGAGTCAACTGTCCAAAAACTAGATGGATCTTTTGGTGTGTCAATTGATTAATATCCCTCTCTCTCTCTCTCTCTCTCTCTCCATAGTCAAAGACTCAAATGTCATTTTCATTGATGATAGACACATGCGCGTATGAATGTAAAATCCCTACAAAATTCAAGTCCTAAAAAATATCGCTTAGTTCTTGGATATCTTTGTGGTCTTGCTAAACCGACTTTAACTAGAGAAACTTCAACACCAATAGCTCTTCCCTTCTTGCACCCTTCCTCTAACAAATAGCATTTCCTTGGGCTCTCTGATATTCAAATTGAATTGAAATTGTATTCTTGCGTGCCTTTTTAGCCTTTGACGTGTGGATACTCTCCACAAAGAAGTCAACATAGAACACGCATGCATCTCAACCACAAGACCTTGGATGGAACCACACCTCATCCTTGGCTTATAGTAAATATTGGCTAGATTCCAGATTACAAAACCATTTTTGATGATCTTGGTGATGTCTTGCCATACTGAAAGTGAATTGGCCAAGGAAATATCATTGACCTCATTGGGATTGGGCCATCACACATTTCAGAATGCTGGCTACCAGGCACTTCTGCAGCTTGAGAGAAACCATGGACTTCATGCGAGGTGACACTCACTATTTGCCCGTCTCTCTCTCTCTCTCTCTCTCTCTCTCTCTCTCTCTCTCTCTCTCTCTCTCTCTGTGAATGGACACATACTTAGGCCCTGGCTCTGATTCTATCGATAGAGAGTACGTGGAATGCAACTTGACAATAGGGACCACTAGAATGGTATAACCTCTCTATCACACAAGTGTGGTAGATTCGTTATGCCATTTCCCTCTTGAGTAACAGGTCTTGAGTTCAACTCTCCTCATCGGATAGATCTTTAAGGTCACTCGGGATAGTTTCCTATGACGTTAAAATTATTGTGTGTGTGGGTGTGCTAATAAAGAGGAAAATGGTATAATCTTTCTATCACCGAAGTGTGGTAGATTGGTTATGCCATTTCCCTCTTGAATAAGAGGTCTTGAGTTCAACTCTCCTCGTCGGATAAGTACACCCAGCCTTCACCTTGTGGGTTAGAGCCACCAAGTGTTCTGGTAACGGAGATGGCCTTAAGTTGCTCTCTCTTCTTGGCAACAGTAAAATGAACTTTGACAATTTATGTAGAGGAAGATACTTCATCGATAGAAAGAATGCAACATACATGGTCATGTGGGGCAAGGAGGGTAATCATGAGCTCAGATTGAAGCTTGAGGGCAATCTGCTCCTCATCATCAGCAGAAGACCAATCAAGCTGGATTTTGTACTTGCAAAGAGTAGTGGGATCTGCTCCTGAAGTAATTGAAGCTGCAGTGGATGGTAATGTTGGTACTTAGGTTAAAAGGGCTGGTGGCTTTTACGTCCCGAGTCAACAGAGGTTGGGATGCCAAGTAGAAAGGTTTCAGGCGCACAAGCCCCAGCTGCAGCTCGTCGCTCGAATTTGCAATCTCCAACTCCAACTCAAATTAGCAAGCAAATACCGTGAGAGACTTCAAGTTCAAAAGAGGGCTGAGATACCCCAGATCTATTCTCACTGCATCAACTAATTCCATAATGAGATCTTTAATTTGCAAGGTAAGGCCTTTCCACTCTTGTGGACAACGCTATCTGGATGTGAGAGAGAGGAATGGGTTGTGAGTGGTTGGGCTGCAGTGGATGATGGTGGTGGAAGAGGAGGCGGTAATGGAAAGCTTGGGTCGCTCGGGTTTATAGGCTGCCCATTTTTCAAGAGGATGGGGAGCACAAGCTCCGTCGTCACAGGCCCCCTTTCATGCTCACTCTCGCCATAGCCAAGAACAAGATGGAACAAATTGATATGGAGCCGTCGCTAGACAAAGAGAGAGAGAGAGAGAGAGAGAGAGGAGAAGAAGAAGAAGAAGAAGGAAGAGAGAGAGAGAGAGAGAGAGAGAGAGAGAGAGAGAGAGAGAGAGAGAGATAGAGAGAGAGAGAGAAGCAGCCTTTCACGCTGTAGCATGGGAATAGGCAAGAAAAAACAGTGACGTGAAACCACCTGTAGCCATCCACGCCGGCGTGGATGGCTACAGGCAGTTCATTTTTGGCATAATTACCAAAATACCCCTTTAATTTGTGGAAATACCTTTGAAATTTTAAAAAAATCCCAATGCCACTGGCTCCGCGGATATTATATTCATTGAATACTCCTTAGATTCCAGTTCTGAGTTGAGATCTCTCTCACTATAAAAGGCGGATGAGGAGTTCGAACGCGCGACATAATTATGGTACGACCTCACAATGTTCTCGTAGCCAACACAGCATGCAATAGGTGTTGCGATGTTGAGCACAATTCTCTGCATATAAAAAATAGCATGAACCTCCTACACCCCCATAGCTGCCAATTCCCTGCGCGATACGATGCAGAGCAGCTGCAGCATGGGGTTGGAGCATGAGCAGCCGAATTCGCCTCGCATCTCCCCCCTCACTCAGACGTTTGTCTGCAAACTTCGACACCTCCCATTCAGCTTCGAAGCGGATCTCGCATGATTCTATCATTTTTCTCGATTTTCCCCAGCTGGGTACCCCCTACTTTGTCATAAATTCCCAAAATGCCTTTCAAATTTTCCAAATTTTCCAAAATACCCCTAGTTGTGAGAGTAAATTTATCCGAAGATTCAAAAATTTGTAGCTTTTCATAAGAAGATTGATTGTCTATCAATACAAGATACTTAAACTAGAATTTGGGCTAGTTATGTAGGTTTTGGAGATGAATTGCTTCATTATTTTTATACATAATTGTCTTTTTTTGGAAGGTAATTTGTGACAAATTACATGCTAAGCACTAAAAACGGATCTCCATTGTCAAAAAAGAATAAAGATTAGGAAATCGTGAACAATCCAACTAAAATAGATACAAGGGTATTTTGGGAATTTTTGAAATTTGAGGTGTATTTTGGGACTTTCCACAAATTAGAGGGATATTTTGGTGATTTTCCCTTAATTTTTTGAACAATCGTGCCAATGTTTACAGGAGTGATGATATTGATGCTCTATGCTATAGCATAAGCACATAAGCTCTCATTTTCATGCATGTGCAAGATGAGCTTATAAATTTCTTGCATATAGATGTCACAAATTATGAAGATTATTTGGGAAGCCTACTTGAGAAGGATCAAAAGCTAATAACAAGAGCGGGCAAGAAATATTGTTGAGGCAGAGAGTCTTGGTATCCACTTACTTATCCTTAAAAGTAAAAATTCAAAATCAAGCGGTATATATCCACTCATCCAACTAGAGCATCTCTCTCTCTCTCTCTCTCTCTCTCTCACACACACACACACACACACACACACACACACACACATTGCTCGCTCGGGTTTCTCCTTGCTCGAAAATATTCGCTCGCCATACGGTAGGACTCTTATGTAGGGTCTTTTGCACAAAATTAACACACGCTATGTTTGTTTGTGTGTGTATTTGCAAGCATGAAAGAGAGAGAGAGAGAGAGAGAGAGAGAGAGAGAGGGAGAGACGAGTTCCAAAATAGTTCGTGTATGTGGACATGGCAATAGCTTGTGAAGTGTCTATCAATTTCTCTCTCTCTTTTGTGTTTCTCCATTGGAAAATTGGCTCGATTAAGGCACCCCATCTTGTGTCACGGATGCTTGTGTGTATGTGTGTGTGTGTGTGTGTGTGTGTGTGTGTGTGTGTGTGTGTGTGTGTGTGTGTGTGTGTGTGTGTGTGTGTGAGAGAGAGAGAGAGAGAGAGAGGGAGAGTTTGAAATAGACATGATTTATGGTCTTAGCATAACATCCATGTGAAATTTTAGAGGCCATTAATAGCATGTTGATGTCGTTGTTTTGATTCAGCTAATTGACATGAGAGAATCTATGACACAGAGAGAGTAAGAGAGGGGTTGTTGCAACTTGAGTCCACCGTTCAACATAGGGCTAGGTCGCATGCGCGTTGCTCTCCTACCTTCGTCATGACAAAAAAATTGGATCTGTTCACTGACCTAATAATCATCAAGTGCAATAAAAGCATTGATTTGATGTTCCCAAGTAGTTTTACTGTTACAAAATGGGATCTTCTGGTGTGCAGCACAAACAAGAAGTTTTTTGCACTAAAATTTTTGCAAGAAAACAAAAGCGCACACTAGTTCATTTTAATGTAGACATTTAAAGAGACAGCTTTGGGCGGAAGGTGACCGCATAGGAACATACATACATACATGCGTAAACTTTTGCAAGAAAACAAAAGCGCACACTAGTTCATGTTGATATAGACATTTAAAGAGACAGCGTTGGGCGAAAGGTGACCGGTTAGGAACGTACATACATACATACACCCAACGCTGTCTCTTTAAATGTCTACATCAACAAGAACTAGTGTGTGCTTTTGTTTTCTTGTAAAAAATTTAGCGCAAAAAACTTCTTGTTTGTGTTGCATGCCAAAAGCCTCCCAATTTGTAGCGGGAAAACTGCTTGGGAACATCAAATCAATGCTTTTATGGCACTTGAAGATTATTAGGTCAGTGAACAGATCCAATTTTTTGTCATGACAAAGGTAGGAGAGCATCGTGCACGGGACCAAGATCTATGGTGAACGGTGGACTCAAGTTGCAACAACCCCGTATCTAGTAATAGGACAACCATTTTATAAGGAGGTGTGTGTATGTGTGTGTGTGTGTGTGTGTGTGTGATTAATGAGGATTAGATATTTCTTGGGAATTGATGACTTTGAAATTAGGGGAGGGTATGGGTCTTTTCACTTTTAATGAAACATGGAATATTCTTTTTGAAATCAAATTTAAAATTCTCTCTCTCTCTCTCTCTCTCTCTCTAGCATCTTTCCAAGGCTCAAATCAAAATATGGCTGCTCCAAATTGTTACAGGAAGTCAGTGATGTGGAAAAATGTGTCTCAGTTCAATTTAAAAAATGTCGATTGAGAGCAAGGGGAAAATGAGGAATTCTACTCATTTTTCTTGAACACTACATGAAGTCTTGAAACCTTGAAGCCGACTAAATGTGGAGGATTTTAGTGTAAAAATTGGTAAAACCCCTAAAAACTAGTAAAAACTGACTGTGGGAGTAGAAGTAATGTTCGGGAAAAATGTGTCTCAACTTAATATCGTGCCATTTTTTATTTTAAAAATGCCAGTTGAGGGCAAGCGCAAAGGGAGAAATTTTGCCCTGAAGTAGAGAAAACTAGTGTCGAAAAAGAGAAATATAGTGCAAAAAACTCGTAAAAATAACTTAGTTTTTAAAAAATCTCTCTTGGCAAAAACCATTTTCTCGAACGTTGTGCAGTGTGGCGTACCCCCAGTTTCCGAGAAAAATGTGTCTTAGCTTAATATTGTATCACTTTCAATTTCAAAAATGCCGATTGAAGGCAAAGGGGAAAGGGAGAAATTTTGCTCCAAAATAGAGAGAAATAGTATAAAAACCCACAAAAAAAACCTAATTTTCTAAAATTTTCTCTTGGCAAATTCAAGGCAAGGAATTTTGTATGTAAAATGGTTTTTCCCAAGGACTGCAACGTACCCCGTTACCCCTGCAAAAGCTGTCAAGCCCTGCTAGTCTCGTAGCTCGTAGAGAGTACCGGGTACTGCTCATATCGCGGCTCGAAAAGCCACTAATATCATCGCTAATATCGCAGCTAGTGTGTGTGTGTGTGTGTGTATGTATGCATGTATATACATACATACATACATATACATATACATATATACACACATACACACACACATACATACGTACATACACACACACACACACACACACACACACACACACACATATATATATATATATATATATATATATAAAAGGGACGTATATTCAGTGTGTTTTCACCTTGATACGTATATACAAACACACACACACACACACACACACACATGTGTGTGTGTGTGTGTTATGCAATATGCTATGCATGTGTGTACATATTTATACATATGTGTAGGGAAACAAATATGTTTGTGTGTGTGTGTGTGTGTGTGTGTGTATTATGCATGTTATGCATGTGTGTGTACGTATTTATACATATGTGTATCTAAAATACATATGTAAATGTGCATAGTTGTAGAAATGAATGTATTTGTGCATGTATGTGTGTGTGTATTTATATATATATAGTCTAGTCTAGTATGCTATGCATGAATGTATGCATACATATGTGCGAGTATGTCCGCATACATATACACACCCATATTTATTTCTTTCTTTCTTTCAAAAATATCCTTTCATTAGTCAATGCATATTTTCCCATATATCTATATTTATTTACATGTCTATGTGTATATAAATGTCATATATATATTTGGTACTTATTGTACATATAGGGATGTAGGTTTTGGTCTAATACTCCTTGGTATGGACCTCAAGTTTTTGCCACGTGGTTGAATCTTGAGGCTGCTGGTACAACGCAAGTTATTTTAATTGAGTAAACATACAGATTGAATAGCTTCAAACCCATAGCCTTGACATGGGCCTTGAATGTGTATGATGATCCTTAGCATGGACCTCAAGTTTTTTCCACGTGGTCAAATCTTGAGGCCACACTATGATGGTACACCCCAAGTTATATTAGACAAGTAAACATAGGGTGTAATAGAAGTGGGGTTTGGTAGATTGAATAATTACAAACCCATAGCCTTAACATTCCTTGAATGTGTACTCTTGGCGTAGGCCTAGAGTTTCTGTCACGTGGGTAAGTCTTGAGTCTACTTTGAAGGTATACCTGAAGTAATATTAGCTGACTAAACATAAGGTATATAAACGTGGGATCGGGTCCATTGAATGACTAGGAACCCATACCCTTGACATGGCTCTTTAACGTGTGTAATACGCTTTGGCATGGACCTCAAGTTTTTTCCATGTGGTCAAACCTTGAGGCTACTATGAGGGTCCATCTCAATAAATATTTACTGACTATTTACATGCCTATGTGTATATAACTTTCATATATCTATTTTGTGCTTACTGTGCATAGAGGGATGTAGGTTTTGCTCTAATACTCCATGGACCTCAAGTTTTTGCCACGTGGTCAAATCTTGAGGCTACTGGTACAACCCATGTTATCTAAACTGAGTAAACATACAGATTGAATAGCTTCAAACCCATAGCCTTAACATAGGCCTTGAAAGTGTATGATGATCCTTAGCTAGGACCTCAATTTTTTGCCACGTGGTCAAATCTTGAGGTCACAATTATGATGGTACACCCCAAATTATATTAGCCAAGTAAACATAGAAGTTGGGTTTGGTAGATTGAATAATTGCAAACCCATAGCCTTGACATTCCTTAAATGTGTCTAATAACCCTTGGTGTACTAGGCCTAAAGTTTCTATCACGTGGTCAACTCGTGAGTCTACTCTGAAGGTATACATGAAGTGATATTAGGCGACTAAACATAAGGTATATAAAAGTAGGATCCAGTCCATTGAATGACTAGGAACCCATACCCTTGACATGGCCCTTTAACGTGTCTAATATGCTTTGGCATGGACCTGAAGTTTTCTCCACGTGGTGAAATCTTGAGGCTACTATCAGGGTACATATTAGATCAGTGATAGCGTGTAATATAAGTGGAGTGTGGTACATTCCATGATTGCAAACACATAGCTTTCACATGGTCCTTTAATATTTCTAATAATCCTCAACATGATCTTGAATTTTGAGCTACATGGTCAAATCTTGAGACTACTCTTGCATTGAATGTTTTTTTTAGGTGTCTTTCCAAAATTCATTCAAAGTGAGACCTTGAAATGGTTGGTGGGTTTGCAAAATGGGAGAGACAAAATGTCAAGCTTATAGGGGAATGTGCCATGGTTAGTATGCCACATGATGAAGTGGATGTGGCCCTTGACGGAGAGCATATGGAGGAAGTCGACTACGGAGATCAATTGGGAGAGAGTTGGAAAGAGCGTTTTGTCTTGCTTTGGTCAGAGGGGATGAAATATTTCATTGGAATAGGGGCTAACTTCTATCTCTCCATATGAAGTGATTGACTATGAGGTTTTAGGAGAAGAAGAGCTTGGTGTGGTGGAGCTTACAATGAAGGAACAAGGATGAGTGCAAGTGACAGCTTAGATTGTATTACTTTAGTACGATGGCCTATTAAGAGACTTACCTTCCAAGACGGATCACCATTGCTTTTTCCAAACCATTAGACAAAGAATTTCTGGATGAAGACACATGCATGGAGATGGACAATGTGGATTATGCAGCTAGAAATTTTGTTGCAGGGACAAGGTCACTTTTTGTACACAAGCAAACTTATTGTATGGCTAATAGAAAGCCTAGGATTCTTGCTCTTAAATCTTCAAAGGCCAAGATGTCTATGGGAGCTGTCTCACAAATTGCAACCATTGATTGTTGTCCAGATAAATGTTGCCAAATCTCAAATAGAGAAGAGTTGCTCAACTTGCGAAATTTTTTTTGGGCTTTGCAATTGGAGGAACGTACAAATTATGTGTATGACACACTTGATTCATCTTGCCGAGTTGATGGTGTCGGCACAAGGAAGTACATCTTTGTGCTCAGTGGGAAGGTTGTATGTGGAAAATCATGGTATGAGATGCATGGTATACCATTTATAGGTACGTAGCTCAATTTGAGCAAGGTGTGAGGACGGCAATGCATGGAAACAAAGGGACAATAAGAGCGGGATGAGATCACACAGAGATGGGAAGAGTAATTCTTAGAGACTTTGTTGAGAAGAATGCAAAGAAAATTCCACATAAAAGCCGTACATGTGAAACATGTGAAAATGCATGATGGAACATGTGAAACGCAATTAGTCATCCTGACATCTACAAACGAATAGACATATGGACAGAAGTGAATAAGACCTTGAACATGTTGGAAGTAAGAAAGTGTCAGTTCAAGCATGTTAGTCTTGCAATAACAAGCATGTTCTCCAAATGTGTTGTTTGCTCAAAAATAAAGAAAAAAATGGCATCAACAAAGTGTCTACAAGAGCGTATTGCGCTTTTAAGGAAGCGTCGAGTTCACATGCTACAACAGCAAAGGTGTAGAAATTTTTACTATGGTTGGTGCTTGGCATATCAGTTGGAACCGCAAACAAACTTGTGCATCATACATGACAAGCTGGACCAAGCAAAGACTGCAATTCCAAGGCTAAGGTCAAAGTTAAAGCAAACAGATAGGTCTCCTCAGCTTTCACTCTCTTTGAAAGGCATGATTACACATGGACATGGTCAAGGAAGATATGGTCACTTTGTAGTTGATTTGTGGTCACATGACCCAAACTTCACAATTGGCTCTCTATCTCTATACTTAAGAAATCTAGAGAGATTGGATAGTCATGAAAAGGGTGACCTTGAGCTAGATGGCATGACGAGGTCTTCTTCTATAGTGCTTCAATCTCTAAATTCCAGGAAAGCACTAGATCATCATCAAGGGACCACACAAGGATCAAGATGTGAAAATGAAGATGTAGGGCATGGTGATTTCTATGGCTTCAAAAAGTTGCCCGATAACTTACTATTGCAATTGGATAATTGTGGGTCAAAAAATAAAAGTCGCTATCTATTTGCATTTTTGTCATTGCTAGTTGCACGAGGGACATTCAAGATGATCCAGTTGGGTTTTTTAATGGTGGGTCATACACACAAAGACATTTGATGCAATGTTTAGTAAGTTTTTAGAGAATCCAGGACAAGCATGACTTTATATTTTCGCATCTCATGGAACATTTCCAATCATGTAAGAGCACAAAGCCAACTCCATTTCTTTTAACGCATGTGCTATATTTTCAAAGCTATATTCAGGACCACTTGTGTGATTCAAAGGAAGATCTTGTGGGGCACTCAAAACCTCTTCATTTTAGGTTCTATATGCAGGGTGAGTTTCCTATCATGCAATACAAGATGCATCCAAAGTTAATGGATTGGCTACCAAGAGAAGGTGGCATTGAACTTTGGAAAAAAGGGGAATAATGGGAAGCCTAGCCTTCCAAAGGGTGTGCCAATGCTACTATCAATGTTTAATTATGTAAAAGAGCAGCAGGAGGTAGTAGGGGGGATTAAAGACTACATAAAATATTGGGAAAAGTGGTACTCAGATAAACAAGGTACAATAGACTCTGGGTACAAAATGTTTATAGCCCCATTAGTTGATTATTGGAAAGACATGGTCCATGCTTTGGAAATGCCACACATTCATCATGTAACCAAATTTGTGGACTTTTGACCAAGAACACAAGGTGAAAAAATATATGATGAAGAAAACGAGGAAGATGAATTTCACGGAATAGAAGACTTGGATGACCATTATTGCGGTCCTGCATCAAAACGGCCAAAGGATGCATTTGACCCAATGGTGGATGTAAAACGGGGAGACTTTGTGCTTGTTTGACCTTCAGAATCAATTTAGCTAATATGGCTCGGAGTTGCACAAAGTGACATAGACATGGAAAAGTGTTCAAATCGCTTCAAAAAATTTCTTATACAATATTGGGCCTCAGTTTGTTCTCGTTGAAATGCAGCGGATGTGGATGTTTACTCAAATTGTTGGGAGAAATCTGGATGTGTAATATGAAGGATGTTAAACGATGGGAAGAGATAAAAAGTATTGTCTTCTCTTGGATGCCAAGTAGGGGCATTCCCAAAAAAGTCAATCAAGGATATAAATGACACGATAGGCGCACTGAGGCAATCTCTTTAGCTTGTTAGGCTAAGACCATCCCACACATACAACACTCTAGAAGGCCAACTAAGCCAAAATCAGGAATCTCACTGCCCTCAACTACACCACCCAATCCACATGCACACAAACAAAAGGAAACTCACCAAACCATACCAAAATCGTATGGAACTTAAGGAACACCATCCCCTCACTAGGATACACCTGGTCCCAAAGCCTTTACACTCAAAATTCTCACCTCAAGCCCATCTACAAAGAACGCATATGAAGACATAGCATAATTTTGAAAAGTGCTTGAAACTGAAACCTATGAGTAGCTATGCATAGCTTATGTTTCCACGATTCTAATGACTACTTGTACGCAAAAAATAGACATCATTTGATACACTTACGACCACAAATAGCTCGTAGATGTGTTGGCACGTGTGATCTATTTTGCATGGAATGCTTGGTGTTGTTGTGTAGCTCTCTCCAAGTCTATCACAATTGGGAAATCGGATCTCCAATGCGATGAGCGAGCAGGGAGTGGTGTCAAGATGAAGCTCACACTCTCTCTCTTTCTCTCTCACACACAGTCAACAACAGCTCAAAAGTTTGATTATGATAAAGTTCTCAAGTTACAAAATGACCTAGGTACCTTATATACTAAGTCTGCCATAGGTTAAACAAAAAAATAGAGTTCAATGGATCAAATGGCTTTGTACTTACAATCTGGAAGTACCATTGCATCCCTGCTTCTGCAACTAGAATAGCTACTCATTACAAACAATGTTTTTAACCATAATTTCAATCATTTCATAACACTCAAAAAATCAGACTTTGGTATGAAAATTTAGTTATGTCGTACTATTGACCCGTGGGTCAATAGGGAGACAATGCAAAAAAGGATGAGGTTGATGTAGAGCCTCAAGCCAATCCAGCCAATGCATGTGATCTAGTCAAAAGATAGAGGTCAACCTACTCATGGAGAGTGTTCTAGCCTATTTACATGATCCACTCTACGCCAAGCACTTCAAGCCAAAACCATGACCACAATACTCAAGCAATGGTAAGGGTATGTCCATCTTAAGACCACGCCAAAGTCAAGGATTATTAAAGTGAAGGCTTCCAACAGTAAGGGCTCTACTACTATTAATCAATAGTAGCTACACCAATAGCTTTATCAACTAGTGCAAGAGTAGTTGGCTTCGATGTGATAGGAGTAGTTGGCTTAGACACAGCAATGGTAGCATAACTAGCGTATGCAATAGTGAGTTCTTTTCCAAGCTTTATGGAAAGAGAACCCACATTTTTAGAGATGCCTACCAAGAGCCAGATGGCTAGCATAGGGAAATTTGGGTCTCTTGGGGCCAATACTTCTTGGGGGCTTTGGGTCCTTCTAGGGATAAATTCTAGATATTTTTTCCATATAAAAACATGAACACATATTTAGGAAAATAGGGAAATACTCACAAATTTGGGAAAAAAAGGAGAAGGAAAAGGAAAATGAAAAGGTGAAGGAAGCTCACTTAGATTTAAACAATATGTAGAAAGATGCCCTGCTAAAGAACTACCTCAGGATGAGAGGCTATCAGTCCTTTTTATAGAAGGATTGTGAAACTACACTCTCAAAAAGAATTGCACTTAAAGGCATGTGTTAATTTTGAGCAAGTCACAAAAGAGGTGTTGTATTTGGTAGACAATTGTAAGACATATGGGGAGGTGACGGAGGACACAAACCAAGGGATGAGTAGCACCTCTTCAACCACTAATGAATCCACAATGAAACTAGGTGGGCAAAACCTAACTGTGCCGGACGTTGATCAAGTGATTGAGGAAGTGATTTGAAGGATGAACCAAGGAAAAGGGACAAACCCAAACACATGACAATAGCCCACACAAAAATGTGACACTTGTGGAGGAGATCATCCAGCTTAGTGGTGCAACATAAAGCCAAGGCCAAGAGAAAATGTACAACATGTAATTAAGTGGTGTGCTATTGAATAGAAATGGACAAATCATGAGACCCACAAATGTTTCTACTATAGAAACTATGTTAGAGAAAGACAATATGGGCCACCTAGAGGGCAACAATTTATCACCTCCTCTAAGGTACCAAGTAAGACCAAATAACGCAGTCCAAGGGCAGAAAAAACCTCAACCTATTTTGGGACATCAACCTTCTTTACCCCAGGAAAATAGGGCCACGGTAAGAATTTCACAACCTATAGAAGCACTTGCTGATCCGAGTATGGTCCAGGTAGTTTCCTACTAAGAAGATTCAGACAATTCATTTGAGAGAGGGTTTGATAGAAATATCTATGCTTCTGATGGAAAATTTTTATGGATAGTTTCTTAAGAGATGTCAAAATCATCATACATAGCACAACCAACAAAAAAACACTACTTGGTTGATGAAAATATGCTTATGTTATGGCAACTCAGAACTACAAACCTAGGGGATATCCTCCTAGAATAGGACAACCAATGGGAGCTCCATAAGCCTCTCCACCACTAGCAATACCATGCTATGAATGTGGCCGTGATCATTGGGCAAGGACTTGTCCACACAAAGGAGAGTGTATCAAACTCTTTGGTTACTGTGAAGGGTGTACAAAATGAACATCTCATTCCACATTGTCCAAAAAACCCTAACAACAATGGGAAAGCAACCATGAACAAAATTGAAATTGTTCGAGCTCAAGTTGATTAGAAATAGAACCAACCATTCCAATAAAGGCGATAACAAGAGCACAAGCAGAAGAGGCTGCAAGGAACGTCCCAACCAGCCGAATTGAGATAGAGAATTTGTCTATTACAACCCTTAGGAAATCCTGGAAGGAAAAACAGGACAAGATGAAAACCAAAAGAGTAAAAGAAAAATCAGCTTTAGAAACCAAATTGCATCAAACAGAGGAACAATTGAGAATGGAAAGGGACCTTAAAGAAAAGGGCGATGTAGCAAAACCATCAGTAATACAGTCGGGAGGATCTGTCTTGGTAGGCAAGGTTTTTGAACCTTTGGATGCGATCTTGAAATCTTATGAAGCTACGCTACAGCCCAACAAAACCCAAGAGCATAGATGGTTAACGAATCCTCACCCAGGGTATTAAAAAGAGAGGTTAAAGATGTGCAAGGAGCTCATCAGGTAGCTCAAGCTCTTATGGAACCACCTGTTTCGACTGCTCTAAGGACTAAGGTGTTAATCCGCAAAAAAATCCAAGAGTTAAAGGAGCGAGGGATCAAAGATGGAGGCCAAAAGGATTCGGTAGATGAAACACCTTTGGATACAAGGATGGCAGCCAATGCAACAGATGGGGTGTATTCACATGTACCTATGCCAATTCTTGAAGTGGAAGAACCATGTCCACAGGATCGATGGGAGGATATCAGAAACACGAAATATGGAAGTGCAACACTTCAGTCAGCTCCTATCACTAAGATCCACCTCAAACATGAGCTCTATCCAAATGATATCTGATCATTGTATGGTGATGCAGGTACAGAAATGTCGGAAGACAACAAACCCCAATCGTTGAAAACATTATCTTCATTCATAGGCAACCATGAAACCAGATCAGAAGTAAGGATAGTACCATCTCAATGTAAATTTGTTCCTAAGATGATGGATACCAAAACTCTTCATGAGCTGATGCCATCCCCTATTCGTTGTACGCATTAATACATGTAAGACCTCACCTTTGGGAGGAAGTTGGAATTTTTTTGGAGAAAATAGGGCTAGTAATTCTGACACCAATTTTTCCTCCAAAAGCAATGAATAACTAGACCTTGAAACATAGTAAACATGAGCGAGTACCCGTGCGAATAAGGTGGGAGACTATTGTGGAGGAGAAGCAGGGAACGCTACCTTGCATGTGGAGTACAAAGGAGTAAAATCGATTGCTATATTGGATACTAGAGCAGGAATTTCCATAGCCACCACAAAAATGTGGGAAAAATGGAGAAAGTCTGCTCTAAGGAAAACTAGAATGAAACTTCAATTCTAGCGGATGGGTACCTAGAGAGACCTATTGGCATTTTGGAGCAAATCGTAGTAACCTCTTGTGGAATCGCATATGAACACACCTTCGCTATTATGAATTTTGATGAGAGTAGCAATTTTGATATCATACTGGGAGAACCATTTATGCGTCAGCTCAGAATGGTACAAGATTGGGGCTATGACTATATCTACCTAAGACACAAAGATATCACTACAAAGATTAGTGTCACATATCATATTTATAGAGATGTGGAACGAACCTTGGGAGAAGAACGAAACTCCACAACTGACCACGAAGGAGAAATACCCGCTTGGCTGTTAAAAAAAGCTCACAATTGGACGAGTGAAGCTTCTGAGGGTGGCAGTTTGAAAAAAAGAGCATTGTATTCACAATAGGTCCATATAGGACGAGGCATATGTACTAGAGACTTTTTTGGAAGAGATGTTTGAACCTTTTGGATGACAGCAAATACTGGCCACTCTTAATGTGTGTGTGAATGAGGTGACCCTGACTAAATTCTGTGATGAGGAAGGATATGATATCATTCCATTCTAGATAATGGATATCAGTCTAAGTCCAAAATCAGGATTGGATGTCCCTAACATGGAGAGAGTTGCAGGTTGTCCACACATAGTGGATGGGATCTCCCTAAGGAACCTTGATCAAGCTGATGGGGATGCATTCCAAGACTCCACGAACAAGCCTTTAGAAGACAACACAGACGACGAGCTTTCCAGCAGCTTAGCCTAGGACATCAGAAGGAAGGATCGACGGTGGTCTACTATGATTTTCCAAACCAAAATCCTCAAAGACAGCATAGATATTTGAATAGATGCATGAACAAACAAAATAAGACAAAAGAAAATTTTGTACCTCTTTTAACCGACAAAACACAATATTTAATGCTGGTTGAAGCAACTGATTGACTTAAAGATCAAATATCAAAGAGATTCATGAAACCCAACTCAACTAAAAAAACGTGAAGAAGAAGAACAAACAAACACCATAAACTGGAAGTATCAGAGAAGTTAACAAATTTATCCAAAATTATCCAAAAGGAAGGATCGACAGGTGGTCTCCTATGATTTTCCAAACCAAAATCTTCGAAGACAGCATAGATACTTGAATAGATGCATGAACAAACGAAATAAGACAAAAGAAAATTATGTACCTCTTTTAACCAACAAAACGCAATATTTAAGGTTGGTTGAATCAACTGATTGCCTTAAAGATTAGATATCAAAGAGGTTCATGAAACCCGACTCACCAAGAAAAAAACTTGAAGAAGAAGAAGAAACAAAAACCACAAACTGAAAGTATCTCAGAGAAGTCAACATAATTATCCAAAACCGAGCGCAAACACAAATACAATTAATTGAAACAAACTTTGAAAGAAGTTTGGACAATCGAGTGGAAACCAATGATGAATCGAACGATGATAAGTTTGATGCACCTTCCCACTACAAAAGGTATACTCTTGAAGACAGAACAATTATGTGCAAAAACCCAAACGAGACCCAAAAGAGCTTGGAATCTCATATGATGGGCTTGAAAAATCCAAATGCATAAACTTAGCATAACCAAGCGAGGAACCTAAACCAACATACATTGCCACGGACCTCACAGTTGAATAAGGGCATATGTTGATAGCAACACTCAGACAATATAAAGATGTGTTTGCTTGGTCATACAAGACCTAAAGGGAATAGATCAAGAAATATGTCAACACATGATACCCCTTAAAAGTGGTGATGCCAGACCACGCACACAACGTCCTTATACGTACAATGAAACTTTTGCAAAAAAAGTTAAGGAGGAGATAGACAAACTAAAGAATGCAGAGTTTATCTATGAGATTGAACACACTGATTGGGTGTCGCCAATTGTGGTAGTACCCAAAAAGAATGGAAAATTACGGGTCTGTGTGAACCTTAAATAGGTAAATGCTGCCACATTACGGACAACCATCCACTACCAATAACAGACCACGTCATCGAGAGAGTTGCAGGGAAGGAGGCCTATAGTTTTTTAGATGGGTTCTCAAGCTATAGCCAGTTGTTCATAAAACAAGAATATCAACATAAGAACACTTTTGCAGCAGAGTGGGACATATTTGCATACAGGGTAATACCTTTTGGCCTCTGACCAATGCCCCTGCCACTTTTTGAAGACTAATGAGTCACGCATTCAAGGCAAATCTCAAGCAATTTTTAGAGATATACATGGATCGTCTATATGTTTCCACGCTGCACAATCAGCAAGAATCCGTAGCACACCATCTGAAGATTTATTCTCCTCATGCCATGATGCTAGGGTGGCTATGGACTTACATTCAAAGAAAATGCTTGATATGAGGAAGCAGAGGAAAATATTGCAAAACCTTTTGTGGAATTTTTGCTCTATGGAGATCTACTCGATATCTCTCGGAATTACATTTCGGACACTTCTCCATGTCTATGTATTCCCCTCTGAAAAGAATTCAGTCGTTAGGACAAGCGTGGACCGAATTGTAATCCATCCCCAAGTTTTGTGAGATCTTTTTTGCTTCCTCTCTGGAATCTGGCATCACATTATCAGCTTGTAGTATGTGCTCTTTGAGCAATCTACACAGCGAAAAAATGCGGTACAATTGTGAAAGTAATCTATCAGATCATTATACATCTAGAGTTTTTTTATTAAAGTAAACACATTGTAATAGATCACCTGAAAAGCGTTGTGAACCTAGTGTCACTCCATCCGAACTTTCTCTGCATGTTGAGAAGAACCAGGAGCGCCTTCAATCTAGACACACGTGCTCCATCATACAATGGCGTATCGGCTTTACTTTTCATATCATCATAGATAAGCCTTTTTGAATCCATGATCGTCTCGATCATTTCATCGATCTCGCGCTCAAACATTGCCTTATTGGGAATGTGGTCTGCATGATCATCCCCTGAGCTGTCAGAGGCTACATCTTGTGGCCTCACATATGTTGCTTGACCAAAGCGCCTACGAAAACGTCTATTGGGTTGCAAGATTGCTTCCTGATGGCAAGCGTCAGATTCCGATGAGTTATAACTGGCAACAACTCAATCTATAATAGATAGATTGAACTCGCCAAATTCATGAACGTACTACAAAGAAAAGCGTCTTGTCCGTTGCACAACATGCTTGCATTGATTACAAGGACATAAGATCCTCGTTGAGAGATAGGTGTTTCGGTTGGATGGCCCCACATCCTCGTCACTACTCATAATGAGGGTAAAAACCTTATAACCTGGACATAAATTTAATCTTCTATTGGAATCCTCCGTCTTTTATCTCTCTCTCTCTCTCTCTCTCTCTCTCTCTCTCTCTCTCTCTCTCTCTCTCTCTCTCTCTCTCTCTCTCTCTCTCTCTCTCTCTCTTTGTTCACACTGTAAACTACCTCACATTATCTAGTCATGTCCAATCCTCGCACACCTCAATCTAGAGTTGCACGGAGATCAGAACCATCGGGTTATAATCTCGTCTTTATTGATCAATGCCTATATTTGTGGGTACGAGAAATCTACGCATCCACGTCTCCATGATAGTGCATGTAGTGGACAAAACCCCTTTGCCTCTTCTCTACCTGTAGCATTTCACAGTATCTTAATATCTTTTCACACTAGATTTTTGTTTGAGAGATTACTTAGCACATTACATGTTGGCCTCCAATCTTAGTATCATGCCGTTGAAAGCTTTCCAACTTAAGGTCGCATCCGTATAGAGGAAGAGAGGGATCACCATTCGCTAACTCTAATTTTTTTACCGTAATCCCGAAGGTAGACTCTAATATAAAAACTCAATCCAAAATCTAATCTTAAACCTAACCTAATTGAACATGTGGTGATTCGCGATTAATTGAATATGGTTAGTGTGTGAGTTAATAGGTGTCAGATCATGATGGGAACATACATATTGTTGTGTAACTAGTGTTTGCTCTTTGGGCAAAGTGCGCCTTCATTGACATGCACTAAATCTAACCTATCGAACATAAATCTAAATCTAATTTAATCTTAAACTCAAAATAAACATAAATCTAATCTAATCTTAAATCTAATCTAAACCTAAATGTAATCTAACTTAAATCTAAATTTAATATAGTTAATTTTAAATCTTGTCTTAATCTTAAATCTAAATTTAATTTAATATTAAACTGAACATAAACATAAATCTAATCCAATCTTAAATCCTAAACCTAAATGTAATCTAACTTAAATCTAACATAGCTAGCTAATCTTTAATACTTTCTTAGTTTTAAATCTAACCTAATCTTAATCTAAAGTAAATCTAAATCTAACCTAATCTTAAACTCAACATAAACATAAATCTAAATGCAATCTAACCTAATCTAATTTAAATCTTAACCTAATCTCTCTCTCTCTCTCTCTCTCTCTCTCTCTCTCTCTCTCTCTTTGCTTTCTCCCCTTACCTCTCTCTTTCGTCTTCTCCCCCTCTCTCTCTTTGGTTTTTTATTCTCTCTCTTTCTCTTTGTTTTCTCCTCTCTCTCTCTCTCTCTCTCTCACTCACACACACACACACACATTGTGTCTTTGAGAGAGAGAGAGAGAGAAAGAGGGGAAGGGAACATGAGAGAGAGGAGAGAGAAGGAGTATACCTGGCTCTCCTTCCTCTCCTCGTGTGTGTGTGTGGAGAAGAAAGAGAGAGAGAGGGAGAGCGCAGGTTACCTCTTTGCTTGAGCGTCGAAAACTCAGATCTGAGATCTGAGTTTTTGGGCACTCTCGGTTTATTTTTTACCCCTGTCGGCGTTGCTATGAGCGTCGCTATGTAACAAAAAAATAGTGACGCTCATAGTGACGCTGATAACGACGCCGTGGATTTTCACTTTTGCGCGTCGCACTGCGAGCGTCGCTAATGTGAAGAACCTCTTGTAGTGGCCGTAGACAAAACCGCAAGAAGAAACATTAAAGACATAAGCCGTTTCTGAAGTCTGTTTGTGTTTTTCCACGGAAAAACGCAAACGGATCTAGGAAATGGCTTCAACACTTGCCAAACCATCCATAGTTGATTAGGTAAGCTGATTTAGGCAAAGCCAATAGCGTGTATGGTAAGCCGTAGGCAAAACCGCAAGAAGAAACACCAAATACACAAGCCGTTTTTTAAGTTTGTTTGCATTTTCTATGGAAAAATGCAAACACACTTCAGAAATGGTTTGTGCGCTTGCCCAAACTATCCATAGTTGATTAGGTAAGCTTTAGGCAATGTCAAGAGCGCGTATGGCAAGCCTAGGCAAAATCACAAGAAGAAACGCCAAAAAAAAACTGTTTCTGAAGTCCGTTTAAGTCCGTTTGCGTTTTTCTACAAAAAAATGCAAATGGACTTCGGAAACGGATTCAACACTTGCCCAAACCTCTCTCTCTCTCTCTCTCTCTCTCTCTCTCTCTCTCTCTCTCTCTCTCTCTCTCTCTCTCTCTCTCTCTCTCTCTCTCTCTCTCTCTCTCAGCCCGTCAAAAACTAAGCCCCATCTCTGCTCGTCAAAAAACATCATTTCTCTGTTATCCTGCCGACACAGAGCATGGCAATGCTTCCACTCCAAAAAAATTAAATCAAAATAAGCCCTTCATCTCATGCACCAGTGTGTGTTTCAACAATAGGAATTCCCTTCTGTAGCCTGATGCCGTCCTTTTGTACCCATGTTGCACACAAGAGCTTTCTTGCGGTGGCAGTGGCACTAAGGAAGGACCCCACCGCCCGCTAAGAAGCACGAATCAAAGAACTTGAGGCTCATATTCAAGAACTCATTGGGGAGAATGAGAGACTCAAAGAAATTTTACGAAAGCTTGAAGATGCAAAGGAAGAAGAGAGCCAAGCTCTGCTTGCAAAAGAACATTGCAGTCGAAGTGGCAGTAAAGAAAGAATCACATGAAGCAACACATAAGAAGATTGACACCAAGATATAGGTTGCCCTACCAGAATGCCTGCTACAAGAATCTCTTGGCCTCAAGGTCAGCATTGGGGGGATACACTTATCATGGTGTACCACGGAGGACACCCTTCAGGAAGAAATCACCAAGCTCAATGACATTCTTCAACTATCTACATCAAGCCTGAAACTGTTGCTTGGATCAACGATACACATAGACATGTGCCAGTCAAGCATTGAATACTCACTTTCAAGAACAAAGATGAGCGTATGAAGTTGCTATGTCAATCTCGACTTCTCAAGGGAAAAAAGCTTTGGAATGCAGAAGAATGGACTATGAAGCAACTCAAGAGTAAAGCAAGCAAGCTCAAGAAAATGTACGAAGCATGCAAGCAAGGCAAATGGGCAGTCTACCAAGGTGGCAAAGCGATCATGCAGGAATTTCAAAATCCCAAACCGGCTCTCCCCTCAACCGACCCTTAACTGATATGTATCGGCCCGCACTGAGAAGCAATTGTTGTAATGTTGTGTTTTTGTTCTCATAGGTCATATATGACCTCCGTGGACGATAATTCAATCTATCTATCTATCTAATCTCTCTCTCTCTCTCTCTCTCTCTCTCTCTCTCTCTCTCTCATACTAAAGATATATTAGTTGAAAGAGCCATTGAGCTCGGGAGAGCTAGACATCCACAACATCAATCGAGAGGCTCCATCAGAGGATCAAGACTACTCTAGCTCGATATGGGAGATGCCCATTACGTCTATTTACAAAGGCGGACATTGACGAAGCTCTTCATCGACCGATGCACTACTTTATTAGACAACACCCAATGTTGGAAATTGATGAAGATGATGATGATTTTAGTCTTCAACTTTACTTCACTTTTATGTTTGTACCTAGATATTAGATTAGATCCACAAGGAGTTTATTGGATTGGTCTCATAAATCATTTTGGCATTTTGAAGACGTTAAATATATCATTTCATTTCATTTCTTTATCTCTCTCACTCTCTCTCTCTCTCTCTCTCTCTCTCTCTCTCTCTCTCTCTCTCTCTTGTGTGTGTGTGTGAGAGAGAGAGAGAGAGAAAGAAAGAAAGAAAGAGGAGAAGGTAACATAAGAGACAGGAGAGGGAGGGAGCATACCTGGCTCTCCCTCCTCTCCTCATGTGTGTATGTGTATGTACATGTGTGTGTGTGTGTGTGTGTGTGTGTGTGTGTGTGTGTGTGTGTGTGTGTGTGTGTGTGTGTGTGTGTGTGTGTGAGAGAGAGAGAGAGAGTACGTGTGTGTGTGTGTGAGAGAGAGAGAGAGAGCGGGAGGGAGGGAGGGGGGGACCGGTATACCTATTGTGCAGAGAGTGCTGAAACTCAGATCTACGTTTCTGAGTTTCTCGATCCCTCAAATTATTTTTTACAGGGTCGGTGTCACTATGAGCGTCTCTGAGCGTCGCTATAAGCATCTCTATGAGCGTCACTATAAGCGTCTCTATAGTCTTTGTTATATAGCGACACCGGACGTTTTCCCATCTAAGCGTCGCACTACGAGCGTCGCTACATTCAAGGACCTGTTGTAGTGATTGCATGTTGTCTAGTCCTGTTTTTTGGAAAGTGACTCTTGCAACAGCAATGTGCATAATGCATCAAACTTGACAACTTCAGAATTTCCTTGGGTCATAAGTCTCCAAGTACTAGCAAAAATCTGGTAAGAATCTAGCAAGGCATCAAGAACAGTCTGCATAAGGGAGCTGTCTGAAGTGATTTCGCCTGCAGAAATGAGTTTCTCATTGATATCCTTGACACTAGCAAGGAAAGTGTCGATGTCATCTTCCTCATCCATGATCTTCGACTCCAGCTCTTTATGCAGCAATGCAATTTTTGTCTCATTGCGACTTGCATAAAGACCAATCAAAATATCCCAAGTATGTTTTGAAGATTTCGTTGAACAAATGTGAGAAGTAATTGTGGCATGCTTCATAGACAACGTAATCAATGCATGAGCCTATGCATCTTTTACATCCCAATGAGCTTGCTCAGCTGTAGGTAAAACAACTCTAATAGTAGCAATCCTTGCAGAAAGACCTGCAACATCCTCAATATTGCCTGTATCCTTAGAACCACGATGTACATCAATGCCCTACACAATGTTACAAGCTCCCTTCGACACAAGAACATGTTGCATTATATAAGCCCACATAGGGTAATTGTCCCCATTCTCATACGCGAATGTTGGACATGATGTGAAAATTGTCTACACAAAATTACAATTACCCCATCTCCCATAGGCGAATGTTGCACATGATGTGAAAATTGCCTGAACATAGGGTAATTACAATTTTCACATAGGCAAATGTTGCACATGATGTGAAAATTGCCTGAAAAGAGGAGAAACAAATTGGGAACAACACATGCTATATAGCACAAACCGTAGAAGATTGTAGGAACGTGTTATGCAAAAAACGGCGCTGACAAAAATTTTGCACAAAATGACAAAATAGCATGTGCAATACTGCCTGCAGTGGAAACAAAGGCCGAAATGTGTCCAAATCAAAAATCTGAGCAGATCGATCTCTACAAGCTTACCCAAAATATTTTTTGACCTATAAATACTCGCCAACGCTCACAAAAATCGGAGAAAGTGAGCAGGCGTATGCTAGAGCTGCTGCGGCGACTAAGCTTGGGAGGATGCAATCTGCTCTAATACCAATTGTTGGAATTAGGGTTGCAAGAAAACACACACAACTTGGAGAAACCCATGAGTGGATGTGTGATATGTTCAACCTTGGACTTCAACATGGTATGCCTTATGATTGGACTACTAATTGGTTTAAGCCTTTGCATAAAGGAGGGGATGTAAAGAATGTAAACAACTACCGGACTATAATGATTGGGTCTCTTATGGCAAAGTTGTTCGGGTGTATAATGGAGATGAAATTGAGTGACTGGGCTGAAGAAAATGACAAGTGTACAAAAGGACAAGCGGGTTTTCGTCGGTGCCATAGCACCATTGATCATCTTGTCACTCTTCGTGTTCTCATGGAGCAAAGTCGGTTGAAAGTCAAGTGATTGTATTGTTGTTTTGTGGACTTTAAGAAATCCTTTCATATGATTCCATGAAAAAATTTGTGGCGAAGGATGGAAGAACTGCAAGTGCCAAGTGAGTTTATGCTTGCGATTTCTCGAATCTATAAGAAGGTGATTTGTCAATTGCGCATGGGAAGAGAAATTTCAAAAAAAATTGTAAGCACTATTGGGGTCAAACAAGGATGTCCGTTGTCACCAACTCTCTTTGGTCTATGCATCGATCAATTGGAACAATGGTACTAGACTTTATGCAAGAAGAAGGCATTGAAGAGGTCACTATTTGCAATGCGGTAACCATGCTTTTTTTGTATGCGGATGATGTAGTGCTTCTAGAACACACTTTAGAAGATGCACAAAAGCTTATGGTTGTCCTTGAGAACTTTTGCTTGTATAGTGTGCTAATTGTGAATGAATCCAAAAGAAATGTTATGCTTGTGAAAACCAACCATAAGGAGAAGCCATGAATTGTGTACAACAATGAGACACTTGAAGTTGTTGAGAGCTTTAAGTACCTTGACCTTGAGGTTCCGTCCACTCATAAGTGGCATGAATGTGCTATGCGTTGTTTGGAAGCGGAAAAGAGAGCATATTATGCATTTGAGAACATGTGTAGTGTGGGAAACATCAAGTGTTGGGTTCTCAAGAAGTATCTTTTTGATGCATTGGTGACACTGGTTCTTCTTTATGGAGTTGAAGTGTGGGGCGGAAGCATCTCAAAGTCTACTTGGAAAGAGTTTGAGAATGTCCAAAAGCGTTTTCTTACAAACTTTCTCCAAGTTAAGACACAAACACCATATATGTTTCTACTTCTTGAGTCAGGATCTCTTCCAATTGAGGTTATGGGCATGGAAAGGGTTGTGGAGTACATGATAAAGATGCATCACAACCCCTCACATTGACTTCCTACAATTGCATGGGAAGCAAGCAAAAAAATTCAAAAGATGCATAAAAGTAAGATCTTGAGCACGGGGATGGATGCAAGACATAAAGAAGTGGTCTGGGAGATGGGATGCATTACACTTACTACATGATGCTTCAATTGACTCCCAAGTGAATGAAGCTTTTCTACAATGCCAATGTATTATGACTTGGGAGAAATCCGGTGGGTCCGCTTCATACATTACACCACCCATATTGCCCCTAACTACAAAACCATGTTCTTCATTGAAAGAGGAAATCGTACTCACATTTACATGTTTGAGCCTATCCCCTTGTCGGCGATACACACTATTGCAGCCATTCGGCTTAGTTCCCATTTCCTTCGATGCGAGACAGGGCGTTGGGGCAATGGAGAAGAGTCAATCAACTGTGCACATTATGCTCACTACAAGTTCGAGAGTCTCAGTACCATACACTACTAGAGTGCTCAGCTTTTGGTCAAATCCGAACTTGCTTCTCTGACATTTTTAGCCCATGACTTAGACCTACACACTTACCTATCCCAGCCATAGTGTGGGCTCTCCATTGCAACTATCATCACCACAATTTTGGAGCATCGAGAGTCACTCACCCACCAGACACATACCACATCACATGTAACTTTGGTCCCATAGGTCATATTTGACCCCCAAGGACGATAATAAATCTCTCTCTCTCTCTCTCTCTCTCTCTCTCTCTCTCTCTCTCTCTCTCTCTCTCTCTCTCTCTCTCTCTCTCTCTATCGACAAAGTTAGGCAACATGCGAAGCTGGCATGTGGAACACAACAAGCGGGGTTGCATTGTGCTACATTTCAAGTTGCATTTGTAGCTAAACAGTGACCCACCAAATTTCCCCTGGGCAGGCTACATGATTATGGGCAGCATCCATTTTTTTGTAGCGTTCTGTAGTGGGGGCAAACATGAATTGAAAAATAACTTTTCTTGGACTTGACAAACTGAAAAAGAAGTTATGTGCATTTTCTTGTGTGTGAAATCATGTCAACATGGTTGAGAATGTGGGTGCATGATCGTTTATTTTCATGCACATGGCTTCTCTTTTCATGAAATTAGAATTGGTGCATTATTGATGCACAAAGTGGTAAAAATTGGAAAACAGTGCGTTTTTTGTAAGTTAAATTGGAAACTGGTGCTTGTGATACATATTTTTTTTGCGTGGAAGCTTACTTCGTTATTTGAATGCAATCCCCTCCTTGCGAGAGGTGCCGTCTGTGCTCTTGACTCGGATTACCTCCTTCCGACGTGCACCATCCGTGATCTTGAATGCAAATCCTGAATGCTCTCGCTCTCTCCCATGGTAGATCCCCCTCCATGTCGAGTTTCCAAGAGTCTCAGAGACAATGCTCTTGAATGCAATTCTCAGGTGCTCTCGTTCTCCACCACTGCAGAGCCTCCTCCATGTCGAGTTTCCAAGAGTCTAAGAGACTTGCATGAGGACTCTCTCTCTCTCTCTCTCTCTCTCTCTCTCTCTCTCTCTCTCTCTCTCTCTCTCTCTCTCTCTCTCTCTCTCTCTCTCTCTCCCTCTCCCCAATGATATTCTCCACCCAATCCACATCCAACCCAACACCATCTCTTGGATCAATGATATGAACAAGTCGATGCCACCTAAGCAATGCATCCTCACATTCAAGATAAAGAGGAGCGGATGAAGCTACTACAAAAATCTTGTCTCCTCAAAGGAAGAATGCTTTGGATCGCCAAGGAGTTGACTCCAAATCAACTTAAGCTTAAGTCAAGCGAGCTCAAGAAGATGCACGAAGCTCGTAAACAAGGCAAATGGGCGGTCTATCGAGGCGGTAAAGCCATCATCCAGGAATTTTGAACTCTGGATCGGTGCCTTCGTCCCCTGACCCTCTGTAGGATTTACTCTTTCCTTTCCTTTCCTTTTGTTGTCGTACCCTCAGTCCTTAACTGAGATGTATGTCACAACCTCTTAGTAGAAGCGCAATGTAATGTTCTATTTTGGTCCCATAGGTCATATTTGACCTCCGTGGACGATAATACAATCTCTCTCTCTCTCTCTCTCTCTCTCTCTCTCTCTCTCTCTCTCTGTGCAAAAATTATGGATGACAAAGCTTCAATGTGATGCACCATTGGAAACTAAATGGGAAGCTTTCAAGAAAGCTATTTGTTCTTGTGCGGAAGAATGTTTTGCCATAAAGCATCTCCATGGTATCAACAAAGATAGATCACGCAAAAGGTGGTTTGATAAAGAATGTCAAGATGCTCGAAAGTCCTTGATAAAGCTTGATGCAACTATGGACAAAGACAACTATCAAAGTCATTTGCATGCATACAAGGCATTGATTCAAAAGAAGAGAAGAATATGGGAAGTAAAGCAACAAGAATTTCAAGTCCAAGAAAAGGCACATGCATGTGGAAGATTTTGGAGAAACTTGAGAGGCAAGCAGGTTGAGAATTTTGGTAACTTGAGTCTAGTGGATATGTACACACATTGTAGGCAATTATATGAGCAAGAAAATACTGAAAAAATACCATTTTATGGTTCACTCCCATGTATGCCGTTTTTTTTTACTATTGAGGATGTATGCGGTGGGCTTGAAAAGTTGGCCACTCGCAAAGCGGGAGATCTTCAAGGTATCAAGCCGGAGATGATCAAATGGACGGGAGATTTTACCCATGAGTGGATGTGTGATATGTTCAACCTTGCACTTCAACATGGTATGCCTTATGATTGGAGTACTAATTGGGTTAAGCCTTTGCATAAAGGAGGGATGTAAAGAATGTAAGCAACTACCGGACTATAATGATTGGGTCTCTTATGGCAAAGTTATTTGGGTGCATAATGGAGATGAAATTGAGTGATTGGGCTGAAGAGAATGACAAGCGTGCAAAGGGACAAGCGGGTTTTCGTCGATGCCATAGCACCATTGATCATCTTGTCACTCTTCGTGTTCTCATGGAGGAAAGTCGGTTGAAAGGCAAGCGATTGTATTGTTGTTTTGTGGACTTTAAGAAAGCCTTTGATATGATTCCACGTAACAATTTGTGGAGAAGGATGGAAGAACTCCAAGTGCCAAGTGAGTTTATGCTTGCGGTTTCTCGAATCTATGAGAAGGTGATTTGTCAATTGCGCATGGGAAGAGAAATTTCAGAAATTTTTGTAAGCACTATTGGGGTTAAACAAGGATGTCCATTGTCACCAACTCTCTTTGGTCTATGCATCGATCAATTGGAACAAATGGTACTTGACTTTATGCAAGAAGAAGGCATTGAAGAGGTCACTATTTGCAATGCGGTAATCATGCTTTTGTTGTATGCGGATGATGTAGTGCTTCTAGCACACACTTTAGAAGATGCACAAAAGCTTATGGTTGTCCTTGAGAACTTTTGCTTGCATAGTGGGCTGATTGTAAATGAATCCAAAACAAAGGTTATGCTTGTGAAAACCAACCATAAGGAGAAGCCATGCATTGTGTACAACAACGAGACACTTGAAGTTGTTGAGAGCTTTAAGTACCTTGGCCTTGAGGTTCCATCCAATCACAAGTGGCATGAATGTGCTATGCGTCGTTTGGAAGCGGGAAAGAGAGCATATTATGCATTTGAGAACATGTGTAATGCGGGAAACGTCAAGTGTTGGGTTCTCAAGAAGTATCTTTTTGATGCATTGGTGACACCGGTTCTTCTTTATGGAGTTGAAGTGTGGGGTGGGAGCATCTCAAAGTCTACTTGGAAAGAGTTTGAGAATGTCCAAAAGCGTTTTCTTACAAACTTTCTCCAAGTTAAGACACAAATACCATATATGCTCCTACTTCTTGAGTCGGGATCTCTTCCAATTGAGGTTATGGGCATGGAAAGGGTTGTGGAGTACATGATAAAGATGCGTCAAAACCCCTCACATCAACTTCCTACAATTGCATGGGAAGCAAGCAAAAAAGTTCAAAAGACGCATAAAAGCAAGATCTTTAGCACGGGATGGATGCAAGACATAAAGAAGTGGTTTGGGAGATGGGATGCATTACACTTGCTACATGACGCTTCAATTGACTCTCAAGTGAATGAAGCTTTTCTACAACGCCAATGTATTACGGCTTGGGAGAAATCCGGTGGGTCACGCTTCATACATTACACCACCTATATTGCCCCCAACTACAAAACCATGTTCTTCGCTGAGAGAGGAAACCGTACTCACACTTACATGCTTGAGCCTATTCCCTTGTCCGCGATACGCACTATCGCAGCAATTCGGCTTAGCTCCCATTCCCTTCGATGCGAGATAGGGCGTTGGGGCAATGGAGAAGAGTCAAATCGATTGTGCACATTATGCTCACTGCAAGTTCGAGAGTCTGAGTACCACACACTACTAGAGTGCTCAGCTTTTGATCACATCCGAACTTGCTTCTCTCACATTTTCAGCCATAACTTAGACCTACACACTTTCCTCTCCCAGCCAAAGTGTGGGCTCTCCATTGCGACTCTCATCACTACAATTTTGGAGCATCGAGAGTCACTCATCAGCCGTACACATACTACATCACATGTAACTTTGGTCCCATAGGTCATATTTGACCTCCGAGGACGATAATAAAATCTATCTATCTCTCTCTCTCTCTCTCTCTCTGTCTCTCTCTCTCTCTCTCTCTCTCTCTCTCTCTCTCTCTCTTTGTGTGTGTGTGTGTGTGTGTGTGTGTGGCAATGATTGAATAATCCAGCAATGCATTAGAATATTCTCTCATTAAGCTACCTTTAAGGATTATTGGAGCTCAAATTAGAGGCATGGAGATGGCAAAAGATGGCCGATAGGATGCACACGCACACTACCTTCATTGTGTACACAAATCACCCCACATGTATGTGTATGTAACCCAACTGCATTCAAAGGTAGATGGCATTGCAAAATATAAACAAGAGCAAGCCGCACAACAAAAATTGCAGAGTGAGAGAGAGAGAGAGAGAGAGAGAGAGAGAGAGACTTACTCGGATATCTGCTTTGTTCCAATTCTATGCAAGCGCGTGCTATCCAAAGCTCTACAATTGCCTCAACTCACATCGCATCTTTTAACATCCATGACGTTGGCATAATGCCTTTTAGAAATTGCTACATTTTGTGCGGCTCATCATGCGGGTGTGCCTCCATCAGCCACATGGCTCTTTCATGAACCCCTTCTCTCCATTATAATAGTTAGAAGTTAGATGACCTTATTCTGAACTTTGGGCAAAGTGGGTTAATTTACATAGACCTGGGTAGGCAAGTGCATATGGTATGGCACTTGACGAAGGCGGGCATGAGCCTTCACCGAGGGATGGGAAAGACAAGAGACACTCATGATGGTAGGGGTCATGGATTTTATGATACAGTAGGTGAGCACAAACATGGTTTATAAGGGGATGCTGAGTATGATTACAAGCAGAGTATGGGCGAGTATGATCGAAAAAGAAGGGATAATAATGATGTCTCAAGACAGCATGCTCATGATGTAAGGGATGGCGAGGATAGATGGAGAGTTGATGATGATTCTCATCATACAAGGCATGAAGCAAATGATGCAAGCCGTGGTCAAAGCATGCGTGTACTCAGTACCAATGTAGATGATTTTTTGAGTGGGACTCAACACCCATAGCGTGATCAGCCCATGCGTAAGTGTATAAAAACCGACTGCATTCAAAGGTAGATGGAACTACAGAATACAATCAGGAGCAAGCCGCACAACACACACACCACACACACACACACACACACACACACATACACCCACACACACACACACACAGTTATTTAAATATCAAATTCGTCCAAATCCATGCGAGCGCCTACTGTCCGAAGCTGTGCAATTGCCTCAACTCACATCGCATCTTTTAACATCCATGGTGGTTGGCAGATTAAGCCTTTGTTTTTTTTTTTTAATTCTTGCTGAATTTTGTGTGCTCAACATCTAGGTGTGCCTCCATCAGCTACGTGGCTCTTTCGTGAAGCCTCTCCATTATAATAGCTAGATTAGACTAGTACATGACCTGCATGTTGCTGTGGCAAAAAAGAAAAGCACTGCCTTTATTCTTATAGAACTACCCTCTGCTTCAAGGGGTAAAAGATCAATGTTGGATTTCTATTCCCGTGATGTAATATCAATTATACGATGAATTCTACATTAATGGATTAGTTTTTTATCGTATATGTTAATGGATTTCTTAAGCTATCTAATGATGATAACACTGACATGACAAAGGAATTAAGATGGAGGTACAAACCATTGCATGCACTCAAGTATACTACACGGTCACCATTGATGAAGATCGTATAAAACTCTCTCTCTCTCTCTCTCTCTCTCTCTCTCTCTCTCTCTCTCTCTCTCTCTCTCTCTCTCTCTCTCTCTCTCTCTCTCTCTCTCTCCCTATATATATATATATATATATGCCCTTGAGTTAAAGACTCCTCACATAGGTCTCGAGGTCTTTTCGAAGTGGTCCTATGAATTTAGAAGTTCTCTTTTCTCTCGTCTCTCAAGACATCTTGAATTTAACACTTTTCAGTTGGATCTCTCTCTCTCTCTCTCTCTCTCTCTCTCAAAACACATCTCGAGTTCACCATAGAGAGTTTGAATCTTGTCAAGTAGATCCCCCCCCCCCCCCTCTCTCTCTCTCTCTATAAAAGTAAGCAATTTTAAATTGTAATAGGGTGGATCAAATACAAAGCACCCCCATAGGCTCTCTAAAGGCGCCATTGGGAGGCCCTTTTCTTGCCTAGTGTGGTGCTCCTTATGCTTCCGATTTTCTTGACCTACTGTGCATGATGGTTCCAAGTCTGGTGGTTACTTCTGGTTTCCTACAGGGTGCTCTAGCTACCCTCCACATTCGTGATCCTCATTTTAGAATGGCTACTCTCGGGATGTTAATGTATAACGTGATTTTGAAAGGAGGGGTTTTAAGATGCAAAAATTTTAGGCAATTTGACAGAGATACATTAAAATAAGGGGTTTTATGTTCAATTTTGGGGAAAAAATCCTAAAATAAGGGGTCATTTTATTCATTTAGACATGTTAAACGAGGGTTTTTTAAATACCTCACAAATGCACATTATATTGGGGGTACTAAATGGTGAACCCCCCAAGTGGCTACTTCAAGTAGACTGCTCGATTGGTATGCGCTTTTATACGCCCCCAAAGCCACCGATTTTGACTTCGACTTGTGAGCAATTATGTTAACGATGGAGGGCCCCCCAAATTTAATGGCCTTTATAGGGCCTGTGCGGGAGTCTTCACTAAGTTCCAGAAGGGAGAGTCTCTCTCTCTCTCTCTCTCTCTCTCTCTCTCTCTCTCTCTCTCTCTCTCTCTCTCTCTCTCTCTGTGTGTGTGTGCATCGCAAAAGCTAATATATCCGTAATCAAAACATTCCAAAAATACTTTTTCTAGCAGAAGAAAATAAGAGTGCAATTAAATTTTTTGAGTTTTTAGGTCATAATAATTTGAAGTGTATGTCGATATTTACTCTAAATCTTGTAAAATTATGTCGTCTTTCTTCAAGGTAGACTCTAAATCTAACCAAGATTTTGCAAACAATGGCCAAAACTATCTCTCTCTCTCTCTCTCTCTCTCTCTCTCTCTCTCTCTCTCTCTCTCTCTCTCTCTCTCTCTCTCCCGTTTTTTCACTTAGTAGACAACAGTTCACTCTTTTGATCATAACTTCTTTATTTGAACTCCGATTTAGGTGATATGTAGCCTCAATCAAAGAGCACGAAGCCCTCTACACATTGATGTAAAGAGAAAAAATTTCTGAGCAATGCAAGGCTTTGATGTAACGGAATCTCAGAACTGAAAAAACTATCGAAACTTTGCGTTTTTGTTGCCGACTTAAGGCAATGTCGGACAAAACTCGCAAGGGTGGAAAATCCACACTCACCATGGAGAATGATGCAAAATCTTTAAGGAATTTGGATGCTAATTCAACCACATCGTCTACAACGATGGAAGAAATGATTATGTCTTACTTGATCTCATTACAAGAAACCGTCAACAAGCAAGGTGAAGAGTTGTGCGCACTTGCAATGGAGAATCGTACTTTAAGAGTTCTTGTTGTGGAGAATGAGCACCTCAAGAAGGTTTTTGAAATGCAAACAACACCCTTGGTGCATCTTGAGAATGAAGTTCAAGAATATAAGCGCTCTCTTGTAGACATGAATGTATTGAAAGAGCGCTTGAGCAAGTTGAGAGTGATCATGTATTGAAAGAGGAAACGATAGATACAATACGACATGATGTATGTGAGATGAGAAATGCATCCAAATCATGGGTTGTTGATATATGTAAGGATAATGTGATTTCTACATCTCCTATCATGCAAGCCGTTGTCCAAGCAAAGAATGTAGAGAAAGTGGACACCCAACAAATAGGGACACATGATCTATGAGACCTGTAACATTTAATGGCCTAATAACTTATGTGTAGCGGAAATTAGCGTGAACATAGTGGGCATTTCATTAGAGTAGATTCCTAATGAGAATTACAAGAGTGCTTGGGTGGAGAGAGCAACAAAAAGCATAACACCTAGTTAGATAGCATCGACAATACTTTCAAAAGAGAAAGCAATTAAGCTATTGACAACAGTTGAGGACCGGATTTTCATGGAGCCGGTCCCCCCTCCAAAAGGCTTTGTATTATGGTTTCTCCCATCAAGAGAGACATTGTACAATACAATTCTTTGTGTTCCTTCAAGACTAGCTAGTGCAATGAAGATGGAAACTTCATGCACTAAGCAAAACACTTAACAAACACAACTTGAATTATCCCCGTTCTCAGACCCAAGACCTCACACACCTTCGAAGATGGTGAGAGCTAGCAGGGTATGAGAGTAGATTGAGAGGAAGAAGGAGTATCTTACGAGAAAGATGTACATCTCCTCACATAATCACTCATATGTAGCATAGCTTAGCTTAGTAATTAGCTTGGTAGAGGAGATGAGCATGCATTGAAGCTTGGCTCTTGGTTGGATTTGCATCCACATGCCAAGAGAGTGTTGATGTAGGCTTCTATCTCACAAGCTTGGAGTAGGTGATGAGTTCTCCATTAAAGCTTGGGAAGAGATAGTCTTCTCTTTCTTCACACATGAGCTTGTGTGAGTGTGTGTGTGTGATAATGCCTTGCAAAAATCAGCCCCCTCTCTCTCTTGGGCGAGCCCTCTTGCTAAATGCTCTCCCTGAAGCCTCATTGGCCCTCCCCAAGTCAAGCCAATTACAATTAAGCAGCATAAGTGATAGCCTTCTGACGTGTGTCCCCCTTTCCCCTTTTGTGAGAGCTTTAGGTAATTAAATAATTAAATTAAACTCTCATTGGACCCCTTTGCCTCCTGGCCAATAGGAATCAGGCAAGCCATCGGGCTCCTGAATGCTCATTGGACCCCTTGGGAGACTGCCCAATAGTCTTCTACGAGACTTAATTCTCATTGATTTCTTTTATTAAATGTTTTTAAATTAATTAAACTAGATTTACTCTAGCTTAATTTTCATTGGTCCACTTCAAGGGTCATCCAATAGAAATTGGGCACACCTTGTGGGCATCTGGCCTAGGGAGCTGACATGTGTCCCTCATTCCCTTTGTGTAAAGGGAGCCTGTGTGTGTGTGTGGCTTTCTCTCTCATCCCCTACCTTTAGGGCTCGCCCCCTCCCATGTAGGGATGTGCAAAGACTTTTAGGGCACACACAAAGCATCCAATTTTCCCTAGGGTTGACCTTTGGACACAACCTTTGAATTTTGGAACCTTAGCATTTTGGAAGTCTTAATGGGCTGAACCTTAGGGTCTTTTTAGCCCATTGTTGCACATGGCTCTTTTGTAGATAGCCCCCCCTTTGGATCCCTATTTTCCCTCCTTTGGATCCCTACTGTGGCCAGTCTGCTAGCTTAACCAATATTCTAGCTTTTTCTCCCCTGGCCTTCCCCACATTAAATGATCAGTTTAATATGAGAAAATCATTTAGGAGAATTAGATATTGATTGTTATGACAAGACCAATCACGCTTGCGACGAATAAGCTTTTGGAATTGTAACGACTATCCATGAAATGCGGGAATTGGCATTGATGAGCTTACGAATGACTCTGATCTGATACTTCTTGTCGAAACATGGGAGCATGATGCGCAACAAAATTCTTGGATTTGACAAATATGATGTGCATTCTTTGATGTGGACCAAAAATGCAAAGCAACGTAGAGGCCGAGGCATAGCATGTATGATCAAAAAGGGTTTGAAAGATGTTTCCATTGTCAAAGAAGATAAGTATAAATGCTACTTATGGCTAAAAATCAGCCCACCCAATGGTCAAGTCATGTTTGTGATTGGTTGCTACATTCCTCACTATGACTCCAACTTTTATGCTTGCTTGGATATGGATAGAGATCATCCCTTTGTTGAACTAGAGGAATACATTGCTCATTACAAGGACCAAGGTGAAGTCATTGTCTTTGGAGACATGAATGCTCGCACAAATACGTTACAACACGACACACAACAAGTGGACATGCCGCATGTCTCAAGAAGAATGGATGACTCATACATGTATAATCAAAGTTCTAATGATGCAAAAGAATTGGATCACTATGGAAATTCACTTCTACATATGTGCAATAGTACCAGAATGCTCATTGCAAATGGTGTATCTTTATGGCAAGGCACCAATGACTTTACATGTAGAAAGCACAATGGTGATAGTGTGATCGACTATATGTTGTTTTCGGAAGCCACTCTAGAATGCATACAAAGCTTTACACTTGGTGAATGGAATCCGGAATCGGATCATAGGATGCTATGTATTGACCTCAAGTGTGGTAAAAGACCCGAGCATGTAGCCTCCAATCATGATGTGAATCATTCGTACCTACGTCTAGACTTCAAACGAGTACTTATATATGCTGATATGGTGGACCAAATGTTAAGCATGACAGAGCATCAAGAGAGACCAACATTAGAATGCAAGTGGAAATCTTTCAAAGAAGTAATTTTCTCTTGTGCGAGGGAATGCTTTTCGGTGAAACACGTCTTGCAAAAGATCTAAGAAGGGTAGCACCAAGAAAAAATGGTTCGACATGGAATGTAGTCAGGCCCGAAAACATTTGCTAAGGTTGGATGCAAGCAAAGACAAGGAAGGCTACTTGGAACATTCACACACATACAAAGCACTTGTTCAAAAAAAGAGGAGAAGGTGGGAAGTCAAAAAACAACTTCTTTTAGTGCAAGAGAAAGCACATGCATGTGGCAAGTTTTGGAAAAATCTAAAAGGCAAGAGTGTTAAGAGCTTTGGTGACTTGACTCTTGAGGATATGTATACGCATTGCAAGAACCTCTATGGGCAACCCAATGTTGATAAGATGGAGTGTTGTAGCTCCCTTCCGTTTATGCCTCCCTTCTTTACCATTGAAGATGTATGTTGCGTGCTTGAGAAACTTGCCCCGCAAGGCAGGGGACATTCAAGGTGTCAAGGCTGAAATCATTAAATGGACAAGCTAGAAAACACGATATTGGATATTTGATATGTTTAACATTGCACTTCAGCATGGCATGCCTCATGATTGGAGTGAAAATTGGATCAAACCTTTGCACAAAGGAGGAGATGTAAACAATGTGAACAACTATTGCACTTTAATGGTTGGTTCTTTGATGGCAAAGTTGTTTGGATGTATCATGGAGATGAAGATAAGTGAATGGGTTGAAAAGAACGGCAAATGTGCGATAGGCCAAGCAAGTTTTCAAAAGCATCACAACACTATTGATCACCTTGTCACTCTTCGAGTTCTTATGGAAGCGTCTCGATTGAAAGGAAAAAAGTTGTATTGTTGCTTTGTGGATTTTAAGAAAGCTTTTGATATGGTACCGCGAGGAAATATTTGGAGACATATGCAAAGCCTTCAAGTGCCGAGAGAATTCATGCATGCAGTCTTTCGCGTCTACCAAAAAGTGATATGTCGACTGCGTATGGGAGATGGAATTTCAGAATTTTTTGCAAGCACCATTGGTGTCAAACAAGGATGCCCACTTTCCCCAACCCTCTTTGAGCTACTCATTGATGAATTGGAATGCATGGTTCTTGATTTTATGCAACAAGAAGGCATAGAAGAGGTTAAGATCGTAAATGCGGTGATCATGCTTTTGCTTTATGCCGATGATGTAGTGCTCTTGCCACATACCTTAGAAGATGCACAAAAGCTTATGAGTGTCTTGGAACACTTTTGCCTACATAGCGGGCTGATCGTGAATGGATCCAAAACCAAGGTTATGCTTGTAAAGACCCTCAATGATGAAAATCCATGCATTGTATACAACAATGAGCAACTTGAAGTGGTAGATAGCTTCAAGTACCTTGGCCTTGAGGTTCCATCCAATCATAGATGGAAGGATTGCGCAATGCATCGCTTGGAAGCCGAAAAGAGGGCTTATTATGCATTTGAGAACATGTGCAATGCTGGAGAGATCAAGTGTTGGGCTCTCAAAAAGTACCTCTTTGACACATCGGTGACACTGGTGCTTCTTTATGGAGTGGAGGTGTGGGGTGGTAGCATCGGAAAGTCTACTTGGAAAGAGTTTGAGAATGTCCAAAAGCGTTTTCTCACCAACTTTCTCCAAGTCAAGACACAAACACCCTACATGCTCTTACTTCTTGAGTCCGGATCGCTTCCCATTGAGTTCTTGGGCATGCAAAGGGTTGTGGAGTACATGCTTAAGACACAACGTAGCCCTTTGTATCGACTTCCTAGAATTGCATTTGAAGCAAGTCAAACGGTCTAAAAGACATGCAAGAGCAAAATACTAAGTTCGGGGTGGATACTTGACATGAAGAAATGGTTTGGAAGATGGGATGCATGTCACTTGGTCAAGGATGCATCAATTGACTCCCAAGTTAATGAGGCCTTCTTACAACGCCAATGTATCACGACTTGGGAGAAATCCGGAGGTTCTCACTTCAGCCATTACACCACACATATTGCCCCAAACTACAAATCTCTCTTCTTCTTCGAACGCGGTAATCTAACCCATCCCTACATCCTTGAGCCCATCCCATTGAGTGCGGTGCGCACCATTGCCTCCATTCATCTTAGCTCCCATTATCTAAGCTGCAAGACATGACATTGGAACATTGGCAAGGAGTCTCATCGACTTTGCACCTTATGCCCTCGTCAAGTGCGAGAGAGTGAATACCACACACTACTTGAGTACTCAGCTTTTGACCACATTAGGTCCTCTTTTCTCCATATATTCAGCCATGAGCTCTCCCTACATACCTTCCTCTCCCAACCACGATGTGGACTCTCTATTGCGACGCTCATTTTAACCATTTTTGAGCATCGAGATTCACTTATGACCTCCACTCACACCACGTGACATGCTCATTTGGTCCCATAGGTCATATTTGACCTCCGAGGACGATAATAGAACTTTCTCTCTCTCTCTCTCTCTCTCTCTCTCTCTCTCTCTCTCTCTCTCTCTCTCTCTCTCTCTCTCTCTCTCTCTCTCTCATATCGACAAAGCTAGGCTACATGCGAAACTGGCATGTGGAACACAATAGGCGGGGTTGCATTGTGCTATGTTTCAGGTCCCATTTGTAGCTGAACACGGACCCACCAAATTTTCCACGGGCAGGCTATATGATTATGGGCAACATCATTTTTTCGCAGCCTTCTGTAGTGGACGACACATGAAATTGAAAAACGATTTTTTTTTCTTGGAATTGAAAAAGCTAGAAAAGAAGTTGTGTCCGTTTTCTTGTGTGTGCAATCATGTCATCACGGTTGAGAATGTGGGTGCATGATCATTTGTTTTCGTGTACATGGCTTCTTTTTCATGAAAGTAAAATTGGTGCATTATTGACGCACAAAGAATGAATAAAATTGGAAAACAGTACCTTTTTTGTAAGTTAAATTGGAAACCGGTGCTTTTGATGCAATTTTTTTATTGCATGGAAGCTTACTTCGTTACCCACGCAATCCCCTCCTTGCGAGAGGTTTCGTCCGTGCTCTCGACTGAGATTCCCTCCTTGCGATATGCACCATTCGTGCTCTTGAATGCAATTCCCAGATGCTCTCGCTGCTTACCACAGTAGAGCCTCCTCCTTGTCGAGCTTCCAAGAGTTTGAGAGACATGCACAATCTGTGCTCTTGTATGCAATTCCCGGGTGCTCTCGCTCTCCATCACGGCAGAGTCTCCTCCATGTAGAGTTTCCAAGAGTCTCATAGACTTGCACGAGAAGTCTCTCTCTCTCTCTCTCTCTCTCTCTCTCTCTCTCTCTCTCTCTCTCTCTCTCTCTCTCACACACACACACACACACACACACACACCCACACACACACAATGTGGTACTCACCTTTATGATTATGTAGCACAAATAGAAATTCTATTAAACTAGCTACCTAGTTTATCCTATTGATATCCACCATGGGATATTGTCCTTATAAGTATAATAAGTGTCTTTAAGAAAAACCCTTAGCTTGCATAAGAAGCGGTTTACTACCCTCTCTAAAACTTGTTGTGAAGGCTCTATGGTGGTATCTGCCATAAACAAAACCGCGTCATAGGCCACCGTGCTTGATCAAATCCCCAAGAGGGGCTCGCTCCACTCAGTACTATCTACATGCTACACATATTCAAGGATGGTGCCTTCCTCCTTCTTCTATTTAAGAGGTGAGGGTGCACTCTACCCCTCACTTAGCTTTGTGTGAGTTCTGCTTGCATAAAGAGTGAGGACTGGTTATAAAAAAAACTTATTGCACCTACAATGGAGCTTGGAACCACTGCAACACAAGTTGGTTACCATGTTTTGATCTCACTGATTGCGTAACAGTTATTCTTTTGAGATTATTGTTATAGTATTGCTCTGTGTATGGGTTGTTTAACTCGTCTTGATAGAGCATGCTATGAGTTGAAACCATGGTGTGGGGTGGCATTGCTTTGATAACATTGCTTTGATAACAGGGCGGGTAAACACACACACACACACACACACACAATGACATTGTGGTACTTACCTTTGTGATTTTGTAGCACAAATAGCAATTCTGTTAAACTTGCTACCTAGTTTATCGTATTGATATCCACCATGGGATATTGTCCTTATAAGTATAATAAGTTTCTTTAAGAAAAACCCTTAGCTTGCATAATAAGCGGTTCACTGCCCTCTCTAAAACCTGTCGACCGTGAAGGCGTTATGGTGGTATATCCATAAACAAAACCGCGTCACAGATCGTCGTGCGTGATGAAATCCCAAGGAGGGGCTCGCTCCACTCAGTACAACCTACATGCTACACATATTCAAGGATGCGCCCTTCCTCCTTCTTCTATTTAAGAGGTGAGGGCGCACTCTCCCCTTCACTTACCTTTGGTGTGAGTTCTTCTTGCGTAAAGAGTGAGGACTGGTTATAAAAAAAATTATTGCACCTACAATGGAGCTTGCAATTGCTGCAACACAGGTTGGTTACCATGTTTTGGTCTCACTGATTGCGTATCAGTTATTCTTTTGAGATTATTGTTATAGTATTGCTCTGTGTATGGGTTGTTTAACTCAGCTTGACAGAGCATGCTATGAATTGAAACCATGGTGTGGGATGGCATTGCTTTGATAACACCACTAAGAAGTACTGCTAAAATGTTATAGCCCCGTTTTTTACTGGCTATGCTTGGCATCATATGGTTAATAATTGATTTTCTGGGCTAGACTTACTGGTTTTTTGGCTGTGCTGAGAAAACTGTTTAGCTAGTTGTGATAGTGTGGTACGACCACCTTGGTGGACCATGTAGTATGTATTTTTTGCAGACTACACGATATAAGTTTTTTAAAAAGGGGAAGGGTCTAACCCGTTGATTACTAGTTTCAGTCACATGACATTGCTTGGTAACAGCTTAAAATAGGGGGACATAACTCCTACATACTTGGGATTGCTCTGTGTTTGGGTGGTTTGACTCGGCTTGGCAAAGCAGGCTATGAGTTGGTTGATTGGTAAAAAACTATGTTGTGGGATGGCATTGGTAACACCACTACGGGGTATTAGTAAACTGCTATAGCCCCATTTTTTACTGGCTATGCATAACATCATATGGTTAATGAGTGACTCTTTGGTCTTAACTTACTGATTTTCTTACTGCACTGAGAAAACTATTCATTTGCTTGTGATATTAGGGTATTACCACCTGGCTAGACCATGCAGTATATAATTTTATGCAGACTGTACGGCAAAAATCTATGCATCTAACCCGATGATTACTAGTTTCAGTTATAGGACAATGATTGGAAACACTACTTAAAATATGGGGGGACATAACCTGCTGCATTCTTTGATAAAAAGCACTTTATGGTTGCTTTACTCTGACAATTAATGGCACTAACTAAAGGATTTTTTTGCTAAACCCCTCAGCTGGGTTAGCGCTTAAATAAGGATGCACTTAACAAAGACGTTTTGGCAAGGTTGTACTTAAATGTTCTGGCTAGTAATTGATACAGCTTTACACTTAAAGCTATTATGTTGAGATCCGTGATAACTTGCTCACTAGTTTGGTAAAAGCTTTGCCCACTAAGAAGGTAAGTATCCGACATTAGAGCTTTGGGTACACCCCGGAGGGGTCTTTTCTTGCATATGGATGTATCGATATCATTACAGTATGATGCTTTGGGATGAGAGTGTTCCTTGGATGGCAGTGATTGGCACTGTCGTTGTAATTTGTTAAAAATGAAAAAAACTATTGCTTATGGAATCTCGTATAAACACCTATGGTTTGGTGTACTTTGGGAATCCTTTTTTACCGTACATTGCCTGCTAAAACACACTATTTTGGGCGACCCTATGGGGCTTTTTCCAGTTACACCACATATTGGCACCTGTTTTTTATAAGACGGGAAAATGCAAAACTATATTTGCATTCACCACTTGATGGGAGTTTGTAACTCAAAGAAAGTAGGAAGGATCGGGTTATGCTTTAAACTATATCAGTTCTGAATTTATACTCGTTAATAGCATGTTTATACTTCTTTACAGATGGAGCTCCATTAATTTACTCAAAGATGTTTTGTGTTGGGTAACTTACCACTTGAAGTAGTAGGGGGTATGACCCTCTATGCTAAGACTAAAATACATTAAAAAAATTGAGTTAATGAAAACTTATATATATAAAAAGAACATAATTACTTTGGACTAAGCTAGAATGTTTTTAAAAAATGTTAAAAGATGGACATCGATAACAACTGGTATAATCCATTGATACCTGTAACACATCTAAGGCTAACATATCTGTTGTCTTGTTTGGATGGATGCAGGTAAAGACTCTATCTTATCTTGGAAGGTTTTTTTGGCTTTTAGCAATTGTCCAATACAGGATTATACATACACCCATTGCAAGGGAAGTACTTCTGATACCTGTATACTGGAATGAAGCTTCATTCATACAAACATTGTACAAAGATAATTCTAATACTGAGTTGTTTTTGTACTTATCATTTCTCCTTCTCTAAAGCTAGCTGTTTTTTGAATGTAAAAGTTCAATATGTCTTATTATTTATGATAAAACAGCTGCACACACACAATCTATTGGCTTGCAAGTCTCTCTCTCTCTCTCTCTCTCTCTCTCTCTCTCTCTCTCTCTCTCTCTCTCTCTCACACACACACACACACACACACACACACACACACACACACACACACACACACACGCGCACTTAGTGGTTCGAGCTACACATACAAAATGTCTCTCACTCTCATTCTCTCATAAGTTTCGATTCTCTGAAAGCATGTGTATCTCTTTCTCTCACTCTCTCTATGTCACACATACAAGAAAAACGCTGAGCCTACCACTTTCAATTTCACGCACAAGGCATGGGAGTTGGCGAATAAAATCCGATAACCGGGGTGGTAAATTGATTGGGCCCTAAGAGCACAACACATGGCAATACTCACAACTCTTGAATGCTTTAAGCTCCATAAAGTAATAGTATAGTAAGTTCCGATTCTTCGAAAGCATGTGTATCTCTTTCTCTCACTCTCTCTATGTCACACACACAAGAAAAAAACGTTGAGCCTACTGCTTTCAATTTCTCGCACAAGGCGTGGGGGTTGGCGAATAAAATTCGGTAACCGGGGTGATGGGAATGATTGGGCCCTGAAGGCACAACACGTGGCAATGCTCACAGCTCTCGAATGTTTTAAGCTCCATAAAGTAGTAGTTTATCTCTTTCTCTGACTCTCTCTATGTCACACACACACACACACACACACACACACACACACACAAGAAAAACGATGAGCCTACCGCTTTCAATTTCATGCACAAGGCGTGGGGGTTGGAGAATAGAATTCGGTAATCAGGGTGGGGTGGTGGGACTAATTGGACCCTGAGGGCACAACACGTGGCAACGCTCACAACTTTCGAATGTTTTAAGCTCCATAAAGTAGTAGTATAGTAAGTTCCGATTCTCCGAAAGCATGTGTATCTCTTTCTCTCACTCTCTCTATGTCACACACACAAGAAAAACGCTGAGCCAACCGCTTTCAATTTCACGCACGAGGCGTGGTGGTTGGCGAATAGAATTCGGTTACCAGGGGTGGTGGGAGTGATTGGGCCTTTAGGGCACAACACGTGGCAATGCTCACAGCTCCCGAATGTTTTAAGCTCCATAAAGTAGTAGTATAATAAGTTCCGATTCTCCGAAAGCATGTGTATCTCTTTCTCTCACTCTCTCTATGTCACACACACAAGAAAAACGCTGAGCCAACCGCTTTCAATTTCACGCACGAGGCGTGGGGGTTGGCGAATAGATTTCGGTAACTAGGGATGGTGGGAGTGATTGGGCCTTGAGGGCACAACAAGTGGCAATGCTCACAGCTCCCCAATGTTTTAAGCTCCATAAAGTAGTAGTATCCACAGATAGATAGATAGTAGTAGTATAGATAGTAGATATGTAGCATCCTCAATTTCTTGTCTGTCTCTTTTGCGACACCCACCCAGCAAGTCTAGTTCTTTCAGCTTCCTTGAACTTTGTGGTTACCTTGCGTCCTAAAATGAAGAGCGCAGAACAGCACCAGCTTTTTCCCTTGGGCTTCCCTCATGGAGGCGCTCTCAGCACCCGTGGAGCTGCAAGCATGCTCCAAATGGCACCCAACAATCGGCTTGCAAATGACAGAGTACCGGAAAAACATCAAAGGCACTCCCTCATCTGCAAAAGCTTAACAGCCTCCAAGCGGAGAATTAGTTGGGTGGATGCCTCTGCTTCAGATTATAATGTAGCCATGACAACCTCTGCAAAGCACATTCCTGCGCAATTCCAGCGCTTGCAAAATGTAGTCATTGTGGGTGGCGGTATTTCTGGCCTAGCTACTGCATTAGCTTTACACAGGTATGGAAGCCTCTTCTGTGTTGTTCTTTGGGCAGCTATTGGCATTGCTTTTCTGGAGGAGGAAATTGTAATTGAAGATAGAGAGAACACTCATGCCGTGGACTGCATGCTTACTGTACTAGAAGGAAGAAAGAAACAATTACCACTGACCAGAGGCAGAATTGACCCATGCATGCCTCGCACATCGCATCACATCGCATGTATTGTTGAATCATCAAAAGGCAATGCGCATTTGTCAAGCTTTGCAAGAGTCACCAGCATTGTTGAGTTTTGTGTGACAAATAGTCGATGCTCATCGGCTCTCACCTCTTTATCTCCACCTTTCTCTCTCATTTGTATCAGTGTTATTGGTGATGATTAACACTTAATTAGAGTAGCTTTGTGGGATCATGCCTTTGACATCCTTCTCCAGTATTTACTGATCCTACATGATAAGCTGAAGCCAAGTGCAGATTTTGCTCTTGATGAAGAAAAATGACCCAATGATGCGGACTTTAGATTTTTTTCACCACTTCGTGTGTTAAAGTTCTCAAGAAAGCATGGCTCCGGTACATGTACTGTGAAGGATGCTGCACAAAGGGACTTAAGGCGGCTACCAGAGGCGGAATGTAGGCAAGGGTGGAAGGAGGCTAGCATAGAGGCGGCATGCCTAAGGAATGACCCAATAGAGTAGGGGAAAGCAGGAGGGATGGTGGTCCTTTCTGAAGAGAAACCTAATAGCATAGACTTGTGGAGGGTTGGATTTCCAATATGACAGAGTACGTGACATAGGATGGTTCTATGGCTAAACCTGAACACCCACTATTGGGCATTGACGACGTTAGTAGGGATGTCATAGTAAGTAGTCTTGTAGACGACTACTATGAGTCTATACCTTGCACTTTCCTTCAAAGGTGAATCTGGGCGTATCCTGGATTTATCTAGGTGTATGGTAATTGTGGCAATACTTCAACATCTAGTGTGCTTCTCAAAGGCCCTGCATTTTAACATGCTTGTGGATTTTGCTGTTGCTACAGATTGGGAATAAAGCCACTGCTGTTAGAGCAAGCCGATCACCTAAGAACAGCTGGTGCTACTCTACTCATATGGACCAATGCGTGGAAGGCTCTCGAAGCCCTTGGGGTTGCAAACCGGATCCGAAAAACATGTGACAAGCTTTCAGGGTACCTTCTTAACTTTGCCCATGCTTTAAATGTAGAGACAGAAAGACTGAGGGAGCTCCAACTAAAGTTTGCTTCACTTCTTTAGATCAGGTTAGTGTCTGTGGTGTAATATGCTTTAATGGTCACTGAGTTTACAGACTTGAATTCTTTGGGGAAGATGGTGCTTCTTTTTTAAGCTCAGGATTTGATAACGTATCAAGGTAAATTGTAGTTTCTCATGGCTTTTGGTTTTAGTCGTGCGCATTATACTACACCTCTGTTGACCTGTTGTTGATGTTTTTTTTAACAGAGATTTTGAGGTACGCGGAGTTGAGAGGAAGACATTGCTGGAAATTCTAAAAGAGTCTTTTCCAGATGGAACGGCAATTTATGATTCACGAGTGATTGGCATTAAAAAGCTTCAGAGAGGTTCAGCCTCAGGACTAAGGCGCACAGGCATGGGAGGGTGGGATCTACGGCCGGGGAATTGTGGACCGTAGATCTGTAATGCGGGTACCCGAGTTTTGAAAGTAAACTAAGGTACCCACGTGTGGTTTTGAACCCGTGACCTCACCCATGAGAGACGCACACCCTAACCATTACGCTATGCACGCGTTGTGAAACGTGGGGACCCTAATTTACTTATAACATGTATGCACAAGGGCGACAGCCGAAAGTAATTTAGGGTACCCTAGTTTACTTTTTAATTATAAAAAGTAAACTAGGATACCCTAGATTACTTTCGGCGCCGTCACTGGGATCTACGGCCCACAATCCCCCGGCCGTAGATCCCACCCTCTCATGTCCGTGCCACTTAGTCCTGAGGGAGGTTCAGTGCGAAAATGGACGAACTATTGAAACAACGGTTATTGTCTCTCTCTTTATATTGATATGTTACGTTGAGGGTCCTTCTAGGATACGGCCTTATCAAGTATCAGATTGCAGTTCTTGCTCCTGTTTAATGTTATGTGGGCTAAGGTTCCAAAAATTAAACCTTTTATCCAATGGCCAAAGTGTCGGGGAATTGGATGGTCATGGGGAAGACTAAAAAGTCTTCCCACATCCCTAGGAAGGAGGGGGCGAGTCCAATTTAAAGGGGATGAGAGAGAAACACACACACACACACACACACACTCCAAGGCTTCTCCTTTACACAAGGAATATTGGACACATGTCAGGTTCCTAGGCTAGTTGCCCCCAACCTCCCCTCAAATCCTATTGGATGGCCATAGAGGTGGACCAATGAGAACTAGGGTGGAGTAAATTTAGTCTAATCAATTTCAAAATGCTTGATAAAAGAACCAATATAAATTAAGCTCCCTAGAAGACTAGTGGACAGTCTACCAAGGGGTCCGAGCATTCGGTAGCCCAATGGCTTGCTTGATTCCTATTGGTCAAAAGACAAAAAGGTCCAATGAGAGTTTAGATGAATTATTTAAATACTTGTAGCTCTCACAAAAGAGGAAAGGGGGACACATGTCACAAGGCTATCACTTATGCTTCTTAATTGTCATTGGCTTAAGCTCTACAAGGGCCAATAGGATGCCAACATGAGCAAATAGAAAGAGGGGTCGACCAAGAGAGAGAGGGGGGATTGATTTTTGCAAAGGCATTGACACACACACACACATTCACACAACTCATGTGTGGAGCAAAGAACTCTCTCTCTCCTTCTCCAAGCTTTGATGGAAAGCTCATCATCTTCTCCAAGCTTTTGAGAAGGGAGGCCTACACCAACAACACTTGGCTTTGTGATGCAAATCCAACCAAGAGCCAAGCTTCAATGGCATGTTCATCTCCTCTACCATCCTAATTACTAAGCTAAGCTATGCTATTAGAGTGATTATGTGAGGAGAATAATTATTTCTTGTAAGATACCTCTTCTTCCTCTCAATCTATCCTCATTTCCTGCTAGCTCTCACCATTTTTGAAGGTGTGTGAGATCTTGGGACTAAGGCTAGGGACACTAGGTGTGTTTTTCAAGCATAATTTGGTGTATGAAGCTTCCATCTCCATTACACCAACTAGTTTTATCAAGGAACACAAGGATTGTATTGTACAAAAGTCTCCTTTGATGGGAGAAGCTATAATACAAAGCCTTTATGGAGGGGGGACTGGCTCCATGTAAATCCGATCCTCAATTGTTGTTAATTGTTCAATTTCTCTCTCTTTTCAAGTATTGTCAATGTCAAATTAGCCAGCTGTAAATTGCTATGCTGCTTTCTCAAATTAAGTACTCTATCTATGCTCATTAGGAACTTGTTCTTAATGAAATGCTCACTATGTTATCAACTTCCAAAACACACAAGTTACTAGTGCATTAAAGGTTACAACCCGCCAATTGAAGCAGAGGTGTTAGTGCAACTAAAGTTGGTCAGTGCTCTGAAGCGGGCAAAGAAGTGCTATGGTAATCCATAAGTGCATGCCAATGTGGTAAAAGAGATATGAGGGTCAAGGGCAAGCAGGTCGTTGTAGGTGTGTATGCATTATGAGGCTATTTGGGCCAAGAGGGCTTTATATGATACCTATCAAAATTGACTTCTCATGCTCTTCAATGTGCTGAAATGGGAGTGCAAAGGGTATCCCTTGAAGTGTTTTATTGGATGGTCCAAACAGCGCTTCAATGAGAGCTACGAGGTGCAGGATATTGTAGTTTGAAGGTGGAAGTGCTTTGCACATTCTCATCGGGGTGGACAAATGCGACAAGTATTTGAAGTATATGTGATGGTGCTAGATCTAAAGTGCTTGATTTAAGGATCATGTCGGTCTTTTCGGATCGTCAATCTGAGCCCAAACGGGTAAGATAGGGGCAGTTGAAGTTTTATCGGGGGTCAATTATGTGCCAGTTAGGTCGCATCGGTAAGTGTGTCATCATAGGTTTTCTTGAGCTTGCCATGGTTTGCAGAGATAGTGTGCAGCATATGAAGCTAGCCAAAATTGACAAGGCATCAATCAGAGTTATAAGCGCAAAGTTATGCCTAGTTGAATTTGGTGGATAGCAATGGTGATGAGGAATCATATGATTTGTTTCCATTTTGCGGCTTGCCGTTCGAGGCACCAGAGATTCAGAATGCAAAGCAATTGTTGGGACTTGGAGCCGAGAACCTGGGCTTCCGGTGAAATTTTACAGGTGGTCCATTTGATGGGTGAGCAGGAAAGTGGGATGGCTCAAAAGACCAAAAAATAAAATAAAACTTTTATGAGTTTGTGGGGATTTTTTTGAGGTTTCTGGAGGGTCAACTGACCAGAAACCACCATGTGGCGTTCAAAAAATCCTACATGGGGAGTGGTGACAAAAGAAGCCAAGGTGTATATATTGTGTGAGAATAATCTCATTTGTAACCAAGAGGAGAGAGAGAGAGAGAGAGAGAGAGAGAGAGAGAAGCTCACATGGCTTCCTCTTCCCTCCTCACAGGCCAGCATTGTTGACGCTACTTTGGAGGCACACAATCTTGTCGTGGCGGTCCATGGGCGTTGTTGGTGCGTTGGTCGGCGATCATTGGCGTTGACAGTTGGTTGTGACAAGGGCCATTTTTTTGAAGTCAAAGTGACCTCCCACTAGCGCTGCAGCTACTGCTTGGGGTAGGGGTGTGTTCACATGAGAACGAGGAAGAGGAAAGTCAACACTGTCCTCAAAAAAGATGTGGTTCCCATGCAATAATGCTAAAAGCAACACAGACACTTGTATGGTGGAGAAAAACTTACTAAAGTTGTAATTCTTTCCCTATAAGGAGCAATTTTAGTCTATTTAGGGGCTTTTTGGGGACCAGTGAATTCTATAGAGAAGTTTTTTGAAGTGTGGAGTATTGTGTGGTGTTTTTGGTCATTTAATCAAGCTCCATTACGGGCCCTCTATTGTCTATCCCCCCACCCTCTCTTTTCATGTTGCTGCTCTTTGGTGTGATGGTGCCGGTGTGGAAGTGTGTTCCTCGGACCACTTATAGTGCAAAGAGAGAGAGAGAGAGAGAGAGAGAGAGAGAGAGAGAGAGTTATTGTGAGTGGTTGTGGTTTGTGCCATAAAAACAGCATAGGTGATGCATGGTTGTTGATTCTCAAGGGTGTGTTTGTGTTTGTCGGTGTACAATCATGTGTGTGCTTTCGAGAAAGTGTGTAGTTTTGAAGGTGATTTTCTGAGAGGAGTGGGAAGTTATGAATGCCCTGGGCTATAGAGAGGCAACTTGAAGTGTTTCTGGGTGTGTCCCCATTCCCCTTCTACAACGTTCGGAATGTACGATTAATTGGGGGGTTGAGGATTCGCTCTTTGGGAGAAGAAAACGTTTCACTACAAGCCAAATTGAAGTGGACAATGCCATTTTTGAGCGAAAAAATGAATGATTGCTTTGTTCCCGATTGTGAGTTTCAAAATTAATAGGCTCAAGATAGCATCCAATTTGAAATCCTTTGTACTCTTTATTGAAAAGTCAAATGCCAAGTGATTGAGTTGTTGGTAGGCTTGCATCATTAATTTATTTACCACTTATGTACTCCATAATAGCAATTAACAATTTGACTAAGAAGTTTAATTTATCAAGTGGATTATATTGCATATCTTGCAATTGTTTACATCACAACATTGGGTTTACTAGTTCTATCAGGTACTAACTTTTTAGTGGATTTTTTTTTTAGAGATTCATAATTGTGGCCACTCATGTGCCACTTCTTTGGATTTTTAATACAGCGTATGCTAGACATGCGGAATGTTAAGATTGTGTCCATCCTCCCTCCTTAGCTCATGCTTAGATGGTCACTATGTTTTAAGTTGTGGTTTAACGGCCAAGCATATGAAAACAAATACAATAGCACATTCACAATGCGTTATACATAAGCTCGAAACACCTTTTTGAGGACCCCTATCTCCTCACCCTATTAATGAGGATATACCTTCCCTTGTAGACCAAGAAGAATAGCTTGTTATTGCACAAATCGTTGATCATGAATCCACCACAACATGAACTGGCATGGTTTTTGACCGATATCCCTAAAGAAGATGTCAGATGATGCCTAAAAAAAACTTTCCGCAACTTTCCGAATCTTCTCCACACTTTCCATCACTCAATCTAATTGATTCGCTATTGAGCAATTGAGGACAATTGATATTCCTAGTGGGAGGGACATTATGATATTGGGAACCACCCTCTTGTTGAATGAGGTTAGCATTACAATTGGGATAGCTATGCTTAAAATGGTTAACTCTCTTTATTTTTCACCAATGGTGAGTTGATGTGTAGATTGAAACTTTGAAAATTGGGCAGAAGGAATTGACAAGAAAACCAATAGTGCCTCTTGACCATTTGTTTTAACATAAGTGTTTTTAGATATGTTCCCAATAAACGTACACGAGCTCAGTTGTACAAAACTAGTGAGAATCTATCCCATGAAGGTTCATGCAATAAGTGGTAAGAACCACACATAAACTCAAGTGTAAAGAATTATCTCTACCAATTGTAATTTTAATAAAGAATTAACTACCCACATCCAAAAAAAAAAAGTATCTAAGTTTGGAGAGTTTGAGGTTATAACTTTTAAGATATGATATACTCTCAATTTGTCCTTTCACCTCTCTTAACCTATGTCTTGGGCTATGGGATGTGTCATCTTCTTGTGTAAGAGTTGTTAGGGGCTCACAACCCTAACAGAGATTCAGTAATAGACATACAATGCAGGGAAAAGAGATGACAATAGATTGCACATTAAGTCACAAAATTGCAAAGCATATGAATAATAAACACCATGATTGAGAGAAAGAAGGTATTGATTTACTGTGTATTCATCGTCATCATCAGATTACAAACCCAAAACAACAGTCGACTGCAAGAAGCCCAACTCCAAACTGCCCGTTGGTTACCCAAAAAACTGTTGCACGTCATAAGACAATTGGGGTATTTAAAACTACCTATCGTTAGGCACTTGTGTAAACATGCCCCTAAGGTTTAAAATTAAGACCTTAGTTATAATAAAAAAGGTCTAAAACTAAGACCTTAGTTATCATAAAAAAAGGTAAGTACCCTGATGCATTAGGCACTAACACCTGGCACTCACGGTAGGCAACATTGTGAGAACCCATTCCTTGATCATAAATATCAACATCTAAATGATCTTCAGCTTCAATCTGTTGTTGCTTTGCATTTTCTCCTTCAATTACATTTGTCTTGCCATTTCCACCAGTTGCTGCATCCACTTGAGCTTCAGTTCCTTCCATTGTAACCTCAGTATTCTCCTTATTGATTATATCCTCAAAAATAGTCAGTACTAGATCTTTAAGTTGTTGTTTTCCACATGCATCATCTGCCTCTTCATCTGCAACTTTAACTGTAACTTCTTCTTCAATTGACTATATCGAACTTCAGTGTAAATTTTATCCAACATTGCAGTATCACGATGAGCATGTAGTTGTTCAGATTGATGATTGTTGCTTTAGTTCGTCATATTGCCTCTGCACTAACAAGTTCTCCTCCTTTGCTTCTTCTGCTGCGAAGATTTGATATGGCTTAATGACCACATCATACATTTTGATTTTAACTTGCTCCCAAACACCCTTCATATACTCCCTCATTTTAGTCTTCATTTTCTCCACATCACCTAAAGCTAAATACCAGCCCTCCACATCTAGCTATTCCTGAAATTCTCTTCCACTTTTCTCAGTTAACTGTCACTGCAACACATTAAGCCACTCATCTCTCCACTGAGCAATTCTAGTTGAACTTTTCTCTTTGTATACTATCGATTGTTTATAGGTGGCTAAGTCTTGTTGCATTATTTCAGTCAACTCTTCAACTTTTTTCTGTAAAACTTCCTCTTCAGTCTGTGTTTTCTTTTCCTTCAATGCTTCCTCTTTAACTTGCTTCAATTCACACTGCAGTCACTTATTCTCTGTGCTCAATAAAGTGAAATCCATTGTATATTGTTCCACATACTCTTTGACTACACCCATTCCATTTGCACCTCATCAAAAGATAAAATTTGGAAAACTATCCTTAGGTATACTAGGCTTTTCAGCTGCAGAGTTTCCAACTGTAGTGACATGTACTTTCCCTGCAAGGTTTTCCTTTAGTTTTTTTATTTTAAAACCTATTTTGACTCATGCAGGTACTTCATTCGCTTGGCTCCACTCCATATTCAAGAAACAAGTCCCCAAAGTCTTTGTCCATATTTACCTTAACTTCCTCCAGAGATTCCTTTTTTGAATAACCTACAAACATCAAATTTTCCACATCCTTTGTCATCTGCATGGCCTTATGTTCTTCACTACAACAAAAGAAGGTGTTATCGACGCATATATCGACGCTGCCCGTCGCTATGAGCGTCGCTGTGAAACTAGTCGCTATTAGCGACGACCATAGCAGAAAAAAATTTTCTTGGGTAGAGGGCAGGTAGCCTGGCCTGTGCCCAGTTAAAAGATGGACACAGCCACAACCAGACTTCCTACCCTCTGCCCAAGAAAGCGAGCAGCACCAAAATATCAACCATGCTCCCGCGCGCATGTATACATAAACTTTGTTTTTACATAAACTTTTAAAAAAAAACATATCATGTATACACCTCCTACATGCTATCCATGTAGGATCTCACATGAGATTTAAGGCCAATGAAAGACAACCGTACCAACTAAAAAGCATAGCCATAACTTAAAACCATAACCGGCTATGATCACTTTGATCAAAACCATAATGCAGATAACCATAACCATAAACAAAATTAACAATAACCATAAGCATAACCAGAAAGAGAAACAATAACTGTCTATACAATGACAATGACAATAACCATAACCATAAGGGAAACAATAACTGTCTGAACACTAACTGTTTGTACAAAAAAGAGACACAGAAGCGTGTCTGTGTCTCACAAAGCATATAGATGAAATCTGGTCCACTAATGACTAGGCGTCGCAACCTGCACATAGGACAACTCACAAAATTAGTATTGATATTACTTCACATATACTGACTTAATTAAATCAACTCACACATATTAACGTCTCACCTCAAGCGATCAGCGAGACTGTAAGGCCTCCCAGTCTACAGGCTCTCCTGAAGCTTCAAGATCATTCAGTACTTCATAGATACCTCTGTGATATCCATCTGACTCCTCCTCGCGTGATGGAGCTCGATGCATCGCAAGATTCTGCGTTTATACAAAAATCAAAGTAATAAGAATACATGATTCATCGCATTTTAAAAAACGCCATAGTTAAGATTGGATTAGAAACTCACAAACTCATAGCAAAAAGTGTCGAAGCTTCCGCTGCCAAGATGAGATGTCCCCCTAGTCATCTGTTGTACCTGCGCGGCCTCACGCTGCTGTCTGAACCGCGTGGCCGCTGTCCGCTCATCCTCCCTGATTTGCAGCCACATCTCGTGTGGGATGCCCAAAGGCTTTGGCGAGCGGGTCCTGAAAGCCTTCCGAGCTGCATCTCGTCGATGTTTGATGGTGTCCCGTGCAACACCCTTGATCCACCGCGCTGAAACAACGGAAGAACCCAAAGCAGGCTGGTACTCTCTCAGGATGGTCTCCACTATGTAAGTGACTTTTTTCTTTTCTTGCTGATCCCAAGACGTCAGACTGCTGGTCGAAAACTCCAGCTCCACGAGCTCGCAAATCCGCTGTCGCATCTCAGTCCCGACTCTATCCATGTCAACGGAACCATCTCCCCGTACAGTATAGAGCTTGGAGGCACTAGGATCGTGTGCCCCCCAAGGTGTCCGAGGTGTGCCAAGAGGTGTGTCTAGAGGTGTGCCTGGGTAAGACGGGGGTCGTGAACGAGGAGGGGTCAAAGCATCTGTGGACCCTCCTCCACAGCAACCACCACCTCCACTTGACGATCGCCGAGATTGGCGAGTGCACCTGTGCTGCGGAGATGAGGACGTACCCGCCTCTGCCCCACCCATAAGTGTCGAAGTGGTCGTGATAGGAGAAGAAGGTATCGTACCCATAGGCGTCCTGAACCCCATAGGCGCCCCCCCCCTAGACGTCAGACCCTCGGGTGTGAAGCCTGGAGGCGTAGTACCCGTGCCTCTGGCTACCCAGTACTGAGAAGCCTCTGCCATTTGAGCAGGCGTCATCCGTGTAACGAAGCCCATGAATGCATCTGCACTCATGGAAGCGGGATCTGGAATCTCGTCTGCCATACTAAAGTCCTGCACAAAGAAAGTAAAATAAAGCGTCAGAACACAGTTGTTTAAATTAACTTTAAGCTTAATTTTAAATCAAAGTCTTCACACAAACACTTACAGGCTTAGGCCTCGACGAGTGAGGCATCATCGATAAGATCTTGCACCGTATCATCGTCTATCTCTAATTGCAAACATAACTCTGCCCCAACTCATTCTGGCAGATTGTCTTCATCCATTGCATCTTCATCTACAAGTGTCAATTTTGGCTCGTCTGCGTCATCCCTCGTATATCTGTCAATCTATTTGCACAAGTTTGTTTCCATCTCTGCGTACCGCTGCATTGCGACCAGAAGTAATCACCTTGAACCACTTCACATCCAACAAAAACATCTCAAACCGCCTGAAGCTTACTTTTAGGATATCATGCAATCATGAAAACTGCCTCAATGGAGTTAGCCCTTGTGACTGCAATAGATTCCTCCCGTATCTCCTTGGAAGAGATCCACCGCACTAGCTCTGAAATCTTGTATATGCAGGTCGGCACTTCCTCCGTTAAACACCCCTTGATCGCAATTGGAAGAATGAATTGCAAGAACTTATGCCAGTCGTGCGATTTCAACCCTGACAGTTGATCGTCACGGGTGAATGCTGTTTTGAGACATCGCATATATTAAAAAAGCTCTCCGAGCACATCACCGTTGCAATCGGAAAATCTCTTTTGTAAATTACGTACCTAAACAAAGCAGTGACGCTTGCATCTGACCACCCGTACACTGACTGAAGATTCAAAAACGCCAGACAAGTACGAAGCACAGATATTTTGGCGCCTTCATAGATTGGTTGACGTGCCAACTTCCTCAACATGTCTTCAAGAGATAGGCGCACGGCTTCTGGTGCTGCTTCGTTCGCGTTCTCCTCGCTTGTCTGGAAGAAGGCATCCAGCATCTCCTCCATGCCGTCGTCTTCTGTCTGTAAGCCCTTTTCTGCTTCCATCTGTGGCTCTATATTGGTCGGACCTTCACGCATAATCTTTTTTCTCTCTCTCTCAGATGTAGGTGCTATGTCGCGGAAATCAATGCCCGTTCCGTAGGAGTCGTATCGCAGATTCTGTACGGTTTCTCTAGCAAACTCTCCGTACTTGTGCACATGCTCATTACATATCCTACGCTTGCGCAGGATTTGATACTTGCAGAGCGTGCACGAGCATGCAATCTTTTCCTCCATGTTAGTTGATGATGTTTCCATCTACAATGATTATGAATGTTGTTTTAATATATATATATATATATACTCCTCACAATGTAAACTACCTCCCATTCTCTAGTCTTGCCCAATCTCCGTACACCTCGGTCCAGAGGTGTACAGAGATCAGGACCACCGGGTCAAAATCTCGTCTTTATTGGTCAAATCCTATATGGGTAGACACATACGTGCACTCCCAGGTGTACATGGCAATGCATGTAGCAGGAAAAACCCCTTTGCCTCTTTTAGTTCCATAGTTTCTTCTCTGTCTACGAACCCACCTGCCTTCATTCCGAGGTAGCCTGTCAGAGAAAGCTTTCCAATGCCACACTTGATGAATCATATATTAAAGCATGACCATTTTTGTCATTTTTGTAATGTTCTGTTTGTTTGCAATTTTTTGCACAGGTTTGTCCAAGGATATTATGCCCATCCTGGTGTTTTTTTCACCACATGCACAAGCCATGGAAGTTCTCAGCCCAATGAAAGTTTTCTACCTGATTGTAAACCGGACGGGGCCTCCATGTCCAAGCCAGAAGATAATGTGGATATGGATGAGCAACTTGAGAAAGATTCAGAAGCCTTGCATGGTTCTTGCTCAAAAAAGCTATCTCGATCTCTCTTTCTCTCTCGATCTCACTCTCGCTATCTCTCTTTCTCTCTCTCTCTCTCTCTCTCTCGATCTCGCTCTTCACTTCCCTACCTCTCTCTCTCTCTCTCTCTCTCTCTATATATATATATATATATATATATATATATATATATATATATATATATATATATATATATATATATATATATAACTCTCTTTCTCTATCTCTCTATTTCCTATCTCTCTCTCTCTCTCTCTCTCTCTCTCTCTCTCTATATATATATATATATATATAACTCTCTTTCTCTCTTTCTCTATCTCTCTAGCTATTTCCTATCTCTCTCTCTCTCTCTCTCTCTCTCTCTCTCTCTCTCTCTCTACTTACCTCTCTCTCTCTCTCTCGCTCTCTACTTCCCTATCTCTCTACTGATCGAACGAGCGACTGAGCTAGGGAGATCTAGACGTCCACGACTGCGGAGGACTACACAACATCGACAGAGGCTGCATCAGAGGATCTAGCTAGGTCACTTTGACTCGACATGCATAACGCCCAGTCAGACTACTGACCATGGAGAAGATTGATGAGATCCGCCAGCGGCAGCTGCTGGATCTCCTATGATCTACCTATCCCAGCTAGCTGGTTAGCCGTTTAGTCCATACCCAGCACTTTAGGATTCCATAATATTTTATTTTGTCATCTTCTTACTCTGACTTTGTATCAGATCCATCACATTGTAACTTTCTTGTCTCATGTCTCATAGGTCACTTTGGCCTTTCGAAGATGTTAATATAACATTTCATTTCATTTCTCTCTTTAATTATTTTTCTTTAATTTTAATTTCCTAAGCATACATTAATTCTCTCTCTCTCTCTCTCTCTCTCTCTCTCTCTCTCTCTCTCTCTCTCTCTTACACACACACACACTTCTCTCTCTCTCCCTCTCTCTCTTTCCTACACACACACACACACACACCTCTCTCTCTCTCTCTCTCTTTCCTACACACACACACACACCGCTCTCTCTCTCTCTCTCTCTCTCTCTCTCTCTCTTTCCTACACACACACACACACACCGCTCTCTCTCTCTCTCTCTCTCTCTCTCTCTCTCTCTCTCTCTCTACATTGTGTGTGTGTGTGTGTAGGAAAGAGAGGAAAGAGAGAGAGAGAGAGAGAGAGAGAGAGAGAGAGGGGTTGGGGGGGGCATAATACCTGCGCAGCAGTTGGAGGCCAAGATTTGAGCAGAGCGCAGGCGAAAATGGCCCCTGCTGCTCGCGAATTTCGCTTTTTTTCCCCAATTTTTTTGCATCTCTATACACATCGATATACGCGTGGGAAATAAAGGCTTTCCACGTGTATATCGACGCACATTGCGACGCGTATAACGACGCCCGCTAATTTCGTCGATATACGCGCGTCGATATCTCCATGTAGTGTTGTAGTGCTTGCTACAATTTTTGTCTTTTTTTTCCTTGGTGCAGATCCTGAATCTTCAATTAAGTAGCCTGGTAGTAGAACTCTTTCCCTGCAAAATACTCTTGTTGTTCACGTACTGAAAAACTGCTGTCAAATATGATCCCACTTTTGTTGTTTTACCCTTTCTTTTCTGCTTGGTGTAGATTTCACAAATCCTATCAAATAGGATGTTTGCCCATCCAATCTGTCTTTCACTCTTATACTAACAATATACTACAATTTTGCCTTCTAATATACTCTAACTTCACTAGCAAAAATATCCTCTCAATGAACCATTTTCCCTGCTATACAGTCTCACTTGATTCTTCATTCCTGACAACTAATAATAGTGCCTCCCACCCTAAGACTATCCAAATGCCTTTGTGATGTCCTTCTTAGTTGCTTTACTGGCCTCATTATCTTCTGCAATATGTACATCAAACACCTCTGCAATCAATTCTTCAGTCAAATAGTCCTCTGCAAAGATATGTCCATCATTTGCCTGCAAATACTTTAAGTATACCATTGACATCTGATTCTGCCTCTAACTCACCCAGGGTAGCCTTGCAAAATTTAGTAACCCTATTTTTTTCAACCATGGATCATTCTATTCATTGGCCGCCAATTCAAACATGAAGTCGAGGATGGTGTACTTTGGGATCAAAGAGAAATACCATGGAGAAGTCAGGAGAAAGGTCTAGGGCGTTAGAACTAAATCAAACACTCCCCAAGGCACAAGCCGAAGAAAAAGCTAAGAAGCATGAGGAACGAAGAGTTGCAAAGAGAAATGGAATAAAGTGCAAGAGGAGGTGAAGAAGAAGAAGCGTGAGCTTGAAGAGGTCAAAGAAACGCTTGTTGGATTACAAAGAGAAAAGTTTGCAGTCCCCAAAGAGTTGGTGTAGTGGTAAGGATTCGGCGTCTCAACCTATGGGTTGTGGGTTCAAATCTCACATTTGGTCACCTCTAGAGGGACACCTTGTGCTCACCTGGTGTTCATGTTGCTAAGGCGCTTGCCCTTGGACACTTTAGTGGATCCAACCCACCCAAGGAGGAGGTTCCTATCTGGTTGCAACGAGTTCTCTCTGTCGTTCCCAGCACATGATGCATCAAGTATTGGGTGCCAGCGGGAGAAAATTGATAAAATGATGGTATTAGTTTGGGAAGGAAGAGGGAGGGTTTACAACCCAAAGGAAAAGGGGATGGGGGGGGTAGGTCACTTGGAGGCCATGTGCTTACTTTCCCTTTTTATCTCTCTCTCTCTCTCTCTCTCATAAAAATAAAAAGTCTTTCAAAACATATTAAGTGCGTAAGTGAAGGGTGATTTTAGGAGATGAAAAGACAGGAAATTTAAAAGACATATGAAAGTGGAAAGTCAAAAGACCTTTTCTTTCCATATAAAGAGGTGAGGTGGTCAAAACTTCACGTTCACGTTGGTATATCTGTGTTTCTCTTCTCATTTATTTTTCCTTTAGCGCTTTTGAGGAAGATTGTTGATGTAGATTTGTTGCCTCAAATTTAGAATACCCCGCCCCAATTTTGACATCACTAAATTTTTTGCATTTATGTCAGTCCACATTTATGACATCAATCCGACTTCAAAAAGCACTACCGAGTCCTAGGTGAAGTGGTTAGAGCACCAGGCAACCAAGGGAGTCATGGATGGATGGGGAGAGAGGACGGTTCTCACAAAGAGGACAAAAGGAAAGGGATAATTGATTCCAGAGCTTCAAGGATGTAGATAAATACAATGGATTGAGGCTTCTCCACCTGGATGAAGGCTTCAGAGAATAAAGTAAAGCAGTTAAGGGGAGACATTTTGTATCCATTGTCCATAGGATACAGCCAAGAAAGGAACGAGGCTCACTTATTGCCTTATCCTCTCCCACAGCCTTCAAATCATCACAATGGCTAACTGAAGAAGGCAAGGACATAGTGGGTATGGTTAATATGCTAGAGGAGATGGAATGACAAGTAAAGATGTGCCACAACCCAAGCTGCCTCTACAATTCTGCAAGCTTCAACCTTTGCAAAACTGGATGCCACACTTTGCTTGAGGCCGTAGAGGGCCGCAGCGCCTAAATTTTACAAGAAACAGAGAGAACAGAACGAACAAATTATTCACCACAAAGTGCACCCTAGCAAAAATGAAGATGCAGGGCTCTTTGTATCTCCCTCTATTTTCTTTTGTGCTGTAGAATGTTATGGGGGATAGCAGTAGGTAGAGCATTTGTATATTGGTGATGCTCTAAGATATGCTACATGACTGGTCCTTCTTTGGAAATCATTGGAGGCGGACACTCTACCATTTCTCAAGGGCCTCCATGTAGCAAGCTAGCAAGCACATGCATATTGCCAAGTATCAATGTAACTGCCAATCATCGATGTAATTATAGAAGTCCGAGCCAAAATCGAGCCCTTTGGTTGAGCTCTTCCTTATCAAATTTATACAATGTAGTAGGATGCCATATCGCTATATCCCTTAACCCAGCTCCCAAGAGTTTAAGGAGTAGCTGCACTGAGAGGTGTGGGATGCCAGCATAGACTGTTTCATAGTTCGAGCACTGCAAGCTGTTTCCAGAGGTTGGTCCTTGGTGACTTTTGGAAAGCTCATCACTTGAGGGTTTTCCTTGAGATCTGATTCAAAGTTTTGGAAAGTCCATACTCTTTTGCAAGGGTAGTTTTGTGGGATCTATCGTCAAGTGGCGGAGAGAATCATAGTCGATATATTGCTGCTTCTTAGACCATCCCCTTTGCCACTCTGGATGCATTTCCATGACTCTCAGGTCATGACCCTCCTTGTCACAAATATGCCAAAAGGGAAAAAATAATAATTTAATTCCCTCGAGCTCTCTCTCCTTTCTCTGTTGCTGCTGCATCCATATGTGGTTTTTTCTCGTTTTTCTCTTCTTAAGGTTAGTCGAAGTTGTTTCATGAGAATATTTAATGCTTCTTTTGTCTATAAATTACTAATTGTTAGTTCAGGTAAGGACATTCCAATACAAGTGTCAGACATAATTCTCCATAATATGCAAGGGAATGAAAAAGATGCAGGCACAAACTACGACAACAGTCGGCAGATATTTGCAACCTCCCATGTTACCATACATGACACATCAACAAAGAGGTCAACCACAAGGAAGGGGAGGACATCCGGCAGCGCAACCATGTCCATCTTCTCTAGTAAACTCCAAAACTGCTCGATGACAGAATGCCAACACGGCAAGGTAGAGCTGGCAAGAGAGGGGTGTGTATCTGTGCACACAACATACATGCTTGTTTACAATCTCCAATTCCTGAATAAACCTATTGCATCTGGCCACAGGCATAAGCCTAACTGCATGTGCCCTTACCACCATTGATTACAGATAGAGATATAGATATTGTGCACAAGAAAGATAGATCCTCGACTCTACCTTCCATTCTACATGCATTGATTGCTCTCATTGCAGAGTGCCACCATCGTAGAAACTATGGCCTACAAAGCTATCCACCTGCAGAATCTGGGGTAGCAGTTTGTTGCGGATGGAACAAATAAGCTTAGAATCCAATTGAAGAAGTGCACCCATCAAGTAAGATCGTACCCCCATGGATATCACTCTTGGCCAACGCTCTTCGATGTAAGCCTTGAAAGCAAGCTCTATTCTTTCAATTTCTTCAAGTTGAGACTCTGTAGAGCAGTTCATTGTTACGGAATCGCTTGAGGACAGGGCCTTTGAAAGCTCACGAGCAAGAACAACCGCATCCTCTAGTGCTAGACAACCTCCTTGTCCAAGGTTTGGTGCCATTGGATGCATTGCATCGCCTGCAAGGGTCACTCCAGTTTTGTAAAGAGGAGGCCCTCCTATTGGCCACATCCATCTATCAGATATGCCTCTTCTGCTCAGCGTGTCCGGTGGAGACCTGTTGATTGACTCTGTAATCATAGTGGGCCATCCTTCAACATAGTGCAAGGCCTCTTTACGGATAATCTCTACATCGGTGACTCTTTCGCCTACCAATATCCAACAAGTCTAAGCACCATTAGTGTCGACAAAACTTCAAAACGTCTTAAACCATAGAGTGATGCATTAACCAAACCAGTCTTTAGGTGAAGCCAAATACCCAAGGTCAAAAACTTAAGGTTTTATACCAGCTGCTACAGCATGCATGGTCATGTTTAAACTTAGCATGTCTTGTTTGCATAGAGTCGAGCAGTTGGGAGAGAGTTGAGGACTCTCTTCACGTATCTCCTCTTTCAGAATTTTCCAGGTAAGAGAGAAATAGCGTGCTTAGCAGCATACCTGAGCAGTTGAACACCACAAACCAATAAACTCTATTTGCATCCGTAGGCACAATGCCTGCTCGCACTCCTCCCCAGAGAATTTGCCTAAATTATGTCCATGAGGATAAATGCCCAATCCCCGTGTTGATGTGTACCCAACATAGCGGGGCTCATCCATGTTCATCCATTTTCTAACAACGGACCCAGCCCCATCACATCCAGTAAGAACCTGAAAATTGAGTCTTTTACATGATTCTTGGAACACTCATTTTGTTCATTAATCATGGCAAGCAACTACAACAAACATGTTGCAGTTTTTAATGGTGCTCTTGGTAGCTTAAGTCCCTAGTGCAATTGCTTAAGTATCCTGAAACAAATTGGAGTAGCTAAAAATCATCCCCAACTATATTCGGATTCTTGATAAGGAGTCCTACGTAGACAAAACAAACCTACAGACATTCCATCACAAAATGCAAATTTTTCCCATGAGCTTGGGAGGGTTCACTAGACGTAAACCCTCCATATCAGCACGTTCAAGGCTTTATTTAAAAACCACATGATGCATAATTTTCAAGAATATAACAAACTCTTTTCTAGTTCAATCTGTGTATATCCCCTTTAATTGGTACCCTTCTGATGACAAAAATGTATAAAAAATGAGGCTAAATAGCCATTTCTGTTGAATTCACACGCTATGTTCACATATTTTTGGGCAAGAGGCATCACACCATTCTTAACTTACATAACGATGTAACCACACGAATCATAACCCAATCCAATACAACCGCCTACCGCCTAATCTGCGCATGTACTGATTAGGTGCGTGTACTCTCTCTCTCTCTCCTATGTGTAGCACACACACACACAACACACACACTAATGTAATGGAAACCCTCTGTTCTTCTGATAATGGGGGGCCTTCTGGCCTTCCATGTCAACATGGTATCAATCACCAGGCAGCCCTTTCCGGACCCTTACTTGATGGCGCAACCCTTCCTGCTGTTGTTGCCCGGTTGCAGAAGCCTACCATGAGCAAATCCTTGCAGACGTTGATGCTGTGCAATGCCCAAAGCAAGCCAAGAACCCAGAAGATGTCAAACCTGCTGACACTGGTCCTTTCCACGCTGCAGACAAAGGTGCTGCCACATCCGTGAGTGAAGTTCCTGCAGCCCAATCTGCTGCTACTGCCGCTCTTGCAAATTCCTCACATGATGTCCACGCTGCTGAAAAGGCTGAACTTGCCCTAGTTGCTGCAGATAATGCCTCCACTCCCAAAAGAAGGCGATGCCACTTTTGAAAACCAATATCCCGCTGCGTGTGCCTTTGCTGCGACAAACTCCAACGTTTCTGACGTAGCCCTTGTCTTGCAAGAAGATGCATTCGATAATGCAGTCCTTGCTAAAGCAACTCCTCTTCATGCTGCCAAAATTACTGCTGCTGCTCACTCCAATGGTAACTCCCCAAACCCTGCAAATGATCTCCTTGTCGCTTGATGCAGACGAAGTTTCCCCTGCTTCAGCCAATGACAAAGCAGCTATAATTCCAGCATTCCTTGATAATCTGATGGAGCCCGTCACTCAATCACACGAGGTGGATATTGGGCTAGATGATGATGCAGCAATTGAATCGTTTCTTGGGTCACTCGAAGATGCACTACTTCCTTCTGAACCCTTGCAGCAGCAGCCTGTCATTCCCTTGGTGGTCCATGCCCTTCAATTCCACACTTGTGCATCACCCCTAAGGAACCTCACAGGTTTGCTGCCTCTGCCAAACAATCTTGGCGGCACATCGATATCCCTGCCACTTGATTATCTGACGGGCAATGCATCTTATGTGACCGCACCTGCTGCCCTTGCTGAGGACGCTCATGATGATGTTGATACAACCTACAAGCCCCTTCTTGCCCTCAATGATCAATGACTCGTGTCTTGCTTGTACTCAAGCACGACACAGATGAGGATGGAGATGGAATACCAGCAGCCAGATCAATTCTCCTGTTGATGGCCATTTGGAGCAGAGCTTCCCCTCTTTATTCCTTGGATTTCTCACAAGCTTATGGTGCTGTGGCTTCACTCCCTGTTGAGCCGATGTTCTCAGATGCAATCACCTGCCTGTTAGCCGCAGATGTGCCAACTGCCATGCTTCGTTCAACCAACAAAGGGCCAGCATGTTATGCTACTTTTGCTGTTATTGCTGATGCTGTTACTCTTTCCAAAAGTCCTCAGCATGCGCCCTTCTCTTGCCTCACCTTTTGTAATGGTAGTAATCATCATTTGAACCTTTCTTCTTGTCACCAATACAAAGTTACAACTTGACAGACGAGAGTCCCCAACCCATCTCATTCAACAACACATCTGGTGTCAAGTGAATCTGTGGCATACGCCTTCTCTTGCCTCACCTTTTGTAATGGTTGTAATCATCATTTGAACCTTTCTTCTTGTCACCAATACAAAGTTACAACTCGACAGACAAGAGACCCCAACCCATCTCATTCAACAGCACATATGGTGTCAAGTGAATTTGTGGCATATGTGATGAAAGGTGCTTCCTTGGTCTCACTGACGTGCCTCCTTGCTGCTGCTGAATGTACACGGCTAGCACAACTGATCATTTTTTGTTGGCTCGTGTCATGTACGAAAGGCGGGAATATCTGTAGTTCTTCATCCATGACACTCAGAGCTTTCTCACAAGTGCTTGATGTATTTGAAGCCACAATGGAAGATGAAGGCTTCACATCTTGAAGATTCAAGACAACCGTTCCTGAATCCTAGATTCAAACCTAAACCATTTCTTTCTTGTACGCACTGATTGCTCTTGCAATCACCAAAAAAAGAGCGCACTTAACCCATTTTACATAGGCACATTGCACTTGTCTCGGGATCTTTCCCGATGTAATCATCACTTCGTTCCGCATTCAGCTGAAGGGGGATGTTGGAATAAAATAAAATAAATTCATCCAGCCTCATGTCTCGAGACACCAAGAGGCATCACGCCTGTTCCAATCAGACCATTCTCAACTTACACAACGACCTTGTAACCACACGAATCATAACCCAATCCAATACAACCACCTACCACTTAAACTGCGCGTTCTCTCTCTCTCTCTCTCTCTCTCTCTCTCTCTCTCTCTCTCTAACACACACACACACTAATGTAATGCTAACCCTCTGTTCCTTGGATAGTGGGAGGCCTCCTGGCCTTCCATCATCCATGTCTACACATCCCCTCCCCCCCCCGCCCCACAGAGCCCATGAAACAACACATCATTAGCGGTGTCGTGCAGCTCTGCTTCCATGATAGGAAAAAGAGCAAAGAAATGCAAGCTAAGATTCTTTGAAGCCTACACATTTACTGGGCAGTGACCAGGGCTTGTTAACAGGCCAAGTTTAATTATTAATGTATGCCAGATGCAGCTTAAAAGGGACAATTGATGCCTTAATGATGTCAAAAAGGGATATGCTTGAAGTGAGCACAAATGCGAGTTTATGATCTAGAACTGTAGTGCTTGAGGTGCTCTATCGTTCTGTCTTTACAACTCGTCGATTGGAGCTACGGTGAAGAAGTTATGGCAATCTGAAGTTTAAGTCGATTGCAAATCTGTATCGGATTAAGCAATTGCAGTTGAGGTGACAGAAATGAAATGAATGCACGGACCTGAAGAGCTCACTTTGTGGAGCGCGTCGGTCGTTTCAGATGAGTGATCGGAGTTACGGTTGCCAAGATATTGGCCATCAAAGATTCACCGGGGGTCGATTCCGTACTAGTCTGATCGGCTTGGGTGGAGTGCCATCTGGGAATTTTACATCCTCGGCAAGGTTTGTATGTATTTTATGGAGTTTAAGAAGTCTAATGGGATTTACGGCTTGCAGACAGAGTCCGATGTTAGTTGTCGGCAAAGCTGAGCTGGGTAATTTTTGCATTATTTGAGATGCTGTTATGGACAATAAAATTAACGAGACGATATTGTCAGTCGAGGGCAGCTGAAGAAAGATGTGGTGCTTGGAAGTTGGTGATGCTTTAATTGATATGTATGCCAAATTTGATGCCTACTACATTGCACGGCCGGCATGTATGCCCAAATGTGATGCTGTTACGAAGGAAGCCCGCCCAATGAGGCACTAAGGCCGCCCAAAATCCGGCCACCTAAAGCAAGTGAAGATGGTCGCCCATGGGACGACCTATTAAAAGAGGGTGTGGATTGTATGTGAAAAAGGAGGGAGAAAGAGAGAGAGGGCAACGACGACCTCTTCAAAAAAAATCTTTAAGAAGTTGTTTTTTTATGGGAGCGGAGCAAGTTGAGTAGAGAAGAAAGCTGAAGCTTGTGAACGGCAGATAAAGCAGTGCAAAGCGCACAAAGCAGGATAATTGATAACTACTGAAGCTTTATGATTGAGGCAGTGAGGAGCAGAGTCGAAGCTTGCAGAATCCGTGAGGTATTTGAAGCAGATAAGCGGCAGGACGAAATTTCCATAACCGTCATCAGCTAGAAATTGATTTAACATTCTGTTAAGTCCGGTGTCGTTAACGGCCCGGTTAATCCTGTAAAGCGGGAGCTTAAACTCCTAGTTAGCAGATGATCCAAGTGACGGTGTTGTTAACAGCCCACCTTGGCTAAAGATTAAGTTGTACTCAAATGTATTAATCGATTAATTGATGATTGCGATGATTGCCAGAGTCAGTTGTATAAGTGTCTCTTGTTCTCTCTCTTCCACACCTCCCATAGCCAGAGGCCCAACGCCTGCCCGGCTCATGCAACGAACACATATCCCTCGCCGTTTTGGTGAACCCGATGCGAAACGAGCTGAGGTGGGAGATGCAGATGGAGATTCCAGAGGAGGTAAAGAGATTATTTGAAGAATTCATCACACATGTTTCTGATGGCGAGTCAGAAGTTCCAAATTTTTCCAAGATGATGCAAGTGATGCAAGGATCACTGCTCGAAGTAGAAGCCATGATGATGAAGGAGCAGATGAAAGAAGCTTTGAATGCAGCATTGGATGCAGTATACAATGAGAGATCAATCTTTGATGGTGAATATGATCCAAAAGGTTACCTAGAGTATTACGAGCAACAAATGAAGCGTCAAAAAGTGCCAGACGTTCAAATGATTGCAGAATTTGAACAGCTTGTGTGTGATCGTATTAAGGATCAAATTCAAGTTCTTGCAAGAACTCATGCAGACAATTGGGATGCTTTTGCAGAAGCAATCATACAGGGGTTCTTATTGAGTGAAGACCTAGAGCTTCAGCAGATTGAAAGCACGCAAGATAAGGAGCCATCTGTTTTAATGCAAAAAGCATGTCATTCAGGTGGTCAGAGTTCTATCTGAGCTAAGCTAGAAGCTGTTATCGATGCATGTCTTCTGGAAGATAGATCATTGTTGCATGCAGATGATGATTTCATAGTGGATACAATTTATGCTCGATTGGGATTGACTTCTTTATTTCAAAGAAAATGTGACTTTGTGGATGTATTCATATCCTCTTAAAGTGACATAAATGAGCAACCAAGTTTCTCAGAGCCAGTGCATGCTATGTATGCAAGCATATCCGCTAACAGTGATCAAGAAACATGTTTGTCAGAGTCAATATGTGATGTAGATGCCCATTTGGAGTTCTCTTTGGGTGTAGACCATGAAGAGAATGCTTATGCAACATTACATGCAAAAGCAACTGTTTTGGCTAATGCTATGCAAGAGGGTTTTATGTCTATGGATACATTTTAGGACATTGGTGATGATGCAGATGTATTTGATGCTGATCCATATGTATTTGATGTAAACCCAGACAAATATTATGATTATGGAGATGCATATTTAGAGGGGGTGCATGATGATCATCAGTCTATGACTGCTACATGTGACATGGTTTGCTATGATGATGCTATGGAAAAAGAGATTGATGCTATCTTTGTAATGCATGTTGAGACTTGTGCTATGTTAACCCTCACGGCACACGGACACCCTATGATCTATAAACGTTGTATTGTTTAGAGTCAGGTACCGGGCTTGTCGGACCAATAGGAACAAGGTAAGGGTGATCGCCGATGACAGGCGCACTCTAACTGGAATATTCAAGGAGTTAGTTGGCTAAGTATGGGCGCCCAAGTGTGAATGGGGTGAGCTCATATAAAAGCCACTAAACCTAATTTTTACTCATTCTCTCATTGTGCAATAGAAGACGCTCTTGCTCCATCTCCACCTTCTCCTTCACCATCTCCTTGTGTGTGTGTGTGTACGTGTGAGAGAGAGTGTGAGAGTGTGTGTGTGATCGAGCGTTGCGGCGGCACGACGGCGGCGAGGCGGTTGAGCGCGGCGTAGCGGTGTCTCCCTCTTCTTTGCGGCACAGGAATCCTTCATTTGCAACTACGCAGGAAGGTGAGTGACACACCATTCTTCCTTGTGAGCTTGTCTGTTGTATGACTGTGTGCTAGGAGCCTTTGTGGCTCGCACACGGCGCGTAGCAAGTCCCTAGCCGTGACATTTTTGGCGCCGCTGCCAGGGAGCTGCTGCGCGTGAAGCTCCAATGGCGACCTGTAAATTGTATTGAAGCTATTTTTTATGTAGGAAAGGCGCGGCTTAAGTTTGATTATTGTTGTTATGCAAAAACACTAGAGAAAGACACAATGTTGTTGACTGCATTCAAGTTTTCTGTGTTCTATTAAGCTCTGTTTTGTTAGTTCTATTAAGTTCAAATTTCAGCTTACACAGTTAGCATTTCTTGCGTTTCTGCGTTTTCTGCATTTTCTGGTTTGCACTGCACAGTTCTGTCAAGTTTCAATTTTTTGCATTTTCTGTGTTTTCTGGTTTGTGCGCAGTTAGGCGCATAGTTAGTTAATTAAGTAGGTTAGTAATTAGGTGAACCACTGATTAGCAGGTCAATAGGTAGGTGAGACAGTAAATAGTTAGGTGAGGTCAACACGCACCAAAATGCGTACCAAATAATATAAAAAAAAATTAAAATTAAAATTTAAAAAAAAATTAAAAAAATTCAAATTAAAAAAAAAATCGAAAAATAAAAACGTGAGTGACTGGGGGGATCACTAAAATTTTGATCGGGATCGAGATCATTTCCCCAAGCCCAAGCCCAAGCCCAGGCCCAGGCCTAGGCCCAGGCCCCAGTCCTATGATATATACTAAACTCACTTTTATATATATACCCTACCCCCTCAAGAGGAAATGAGAGCATGTGGGGCAAGTCCTCCACTCTCCTCCCTTCTCTTCCCACTTGCACCCTTAGACTTGCTATTTGGAGTCTAGTTCCCCAGCTAGGAAAAGACTGTTTCTGGCTTTTCTGGAGCAAAATAGAACCAAACGGTGGGCTGTAAAGCACAGCGCGTCCCTCCTAGCGATACGCTCGTTTCGAGCTATCACACGGCCCATTCCACGACATGCTCTAAAAAATCTAGCAAAAAAACAAACAAAAAACACGCAAAAAACTAGTCACAAGGCCTCCTAGAGCAACTTTTTGACACCTTAGGGTATCAAAAGCACATGCACTTACGCTCTGGGCGGGTGCTAGAACACGAGCATATTGAGGGTGCCTCTGTTCATACGGACACCCATTACCCATCCACGATAGGCTCTAGACCCTCAGCGGGGACACAAGGTAGCACCACCCAAGACCCTAAAATAGCCGCTAGTGATTCCTCCTCCGACTCAGAAATCATGGAAGCATACCCTACCCAAAACACTGAGAGAGAAGGCCATGCACCTCCCGAAGCTCCACAGCCTAGTACTAGTATGTTTAGCCGTTTCATGGAAACATTAGGTAGAGCTACTCGCTCGGAACCTGATGCAAATGAAGCACACGAAGGGGGTGGGGAAGTGGACTCTCCTTTCACATCGCACGTGGACCCCACACCACCAAAGAGTGTCCATGTGGATATCCTGCCAACTTCTTACCAAGAAGGCCCTGTTGAGCTGCCTCCTTCAGAAGTTCCCTCTAGAGTACCGTTGGTGACAAGTAAAACCACGGGGAGCAACATTGCTTCTACCTCACAAGAAACCGTTAACACGTCGACTCTAGAAGGATTGTTCATTAATGATCATTGGACATACGACCTCCACACTGAGGTGTTGACAAATCTACACTCTGGCCACGCCTACCATGTAGGATGGATAGAGATTGTACAATCCACCTCTAGTGCCACGAGCATCGAAGATCAACAGAAAATGATCTGTAATGTTATCCATGGCATTATCCAATTAGAAAGGCAAAACCCAGGGGTAAATATACTCTCAACTGGCCCCATGAGATTTCTGGATACGAGCAAGGCTCAACAGCCTACTCTATCACAAATGGAGACTCCTCTAATGAGTCCCATGGACCCATCTTACATCATTTCACCTAGGGTCTCTATGCAATCTGAGCCTCCGACCGACAACTTTAGCTTCCCTAACTTGGCTCAACCCTCTATTAAGGAAAACACAGTGCTCACTCCAGGGATAGACCTGACAGAGAATGTACCGATGACATCTACGATTAGCGCACTGCCACTACCTAGTGTCGTAGTACCTAATATGGGGCCTCGACCGTATGTGCCTCTAGCCCCTTATGCACACATGGCCCCAACACCTCCAATTGTACCACTTGTTTATGCTCCTCGAGTGCCGCTCCCTAGCCCTTATCCGAGTGGACCTATGCCCGGTTATGTTCCATATCCTGCATCATCCACACATATGCCAAGACCGGTACCCGTTCCTCTCCCACATATGATTCCAAGAGTACCTCCTCCGGCCCTGCCTCCTCACATAAGTGACTTGGCAGTGTTTGCTCAAACCATAGGTCGATCTATCACGGAAAATATGCGTCATGCATCTGATAGAGAGCCTAGAAGTAAGCCAAACTCACGCAAAAATTCAATGGGGACGAAGATGCTAGAAAACACATTGAAGTGTTTGAACAGGTATGTGATTCCTTAGGGGAACGCAACGAACTACATAAGTGCAATGCCTTAAGCTTGACATTAAGTGGGAAGGCTGGAGATTGGTATAGAACCCTAAGGGTGGACGAGAAAACAATCTACCCTACCCTTCGAAGGTTGTTTCTAAAGGAGTACATACGAGAAGGTGTGCTTTGGGGTGTAGCATCTCAGCTACAGAAGGCCGAACGTAAGGAAGGAGAGTCAGTAAGGGACTTCATTAGTCGTCTAAAGCACTTAAACTCTCACTGCCCTGTAAATGAGCGCTTCAACAATAACCAACTGCTTGATCAATTCATTCGAAGGTTGAGGAATGAAGGAATCTATAATGGACTAGTGATTAGAGGTATCACAACCTGGGAAGATGTCACTGCCAATGCAATCCAATTAGAGGACAACTTGATGATAGCAGGCATGAGGGTGTCTACTGACACGAGATCCACTAGCTCACAAGCCATTGAGTATGAACCCATGACTGCAAAGCCCATTGTCAATGAGCCAAAGGTATTTGAGACATTCTTGACAGACCTCACCAAGGCAATCCAAGAGTCTCTTAAGGATAATCGACCCCCTCAAAATAGTCACATGTATCCAAGAAGGGAGCAACAATGGTGTTCCATTTGCTTAGGTCCACATAGCACTAGTGAGTGCCCTACGTTTAGAGTAAAATTTAATGGAACTTGCAACGCATGTGGTAGGTATGGTCACCAAGCTAAGGATTGTTTAATGATCAAACGTATGATGGCAAATAGACCACTTGTAGCCTGGACGGATGCGCCTCGAGCTCCTGTATTGATGCCTGCTCCACTTGTTGAGCAACTACCGCAACACATGGTCCCTAGATCTCAAAATGTTGTACAAGCTACACCGCTACCACCTCCTGTGCTAGGACCGTAGCCCCCGCATCCAAGAGTCGCCCCTATGAACCAAGTGGGTTGCGAGCCATCTAATGCTTATGCAAATGGTTTTGAGGAGGAAATAGACACTAGTATTGCCTACGGACTTGATACATTGGAAGAGTGTCCTATATACTACATGGAAGATTGTTGGGGGCAAGTCAAGCCGGTTTATCAAGCTGCTGCTCTCGCATCCAGAGGTCAAAATATCAACACCCAGGCTAGGAGGCCACCTCTTCAATGCTACGAGTGTGGTGGACCACATCGGGCAGCGGAGTGCCCTATTAGGCTGCAAAAGAATGCTGCACATACGCAAATGAATCAAGGGAGCACGTCTGCAATGCCAATACTCACATGTAATCGTTGTGGCATAGATCACTTGATTGCCCAATGCCCCTATAACCCAAATGCGCCTAAAATCACACCCCTAAATTTGGTCGAAATTGCTAGTGTGACATCGCCAATACCACCCGTCGCACCCGCTTATGCAATTACACGGTCCATGCTTCAAGGGCCAGGCCATATCCTTGAAGAGAGAGATACCGCGTCAGTTATCCAAGCAAAGAAAAAGAAGACACGAAGGAAGAGGTCGCAGAATACGGGAAATTCAAAACCAAGTTCCAAAACAAACATAGGAACAGGAGATGACCCCATGTATATGAATGACCTCGAGGATGATTCAGATTCAATCGAGACAATGGAGACTAGAACCAATACCACAAAGAGAAAGACCGACAAAGAAAATCGTAACAGGGAACCAAATGAAAACCGAATAAGAGAAAACCATAAAGAGCCTCTGAAAACACCACAAGTGTTCCAAATCCAATCCAAGACCCCCAAGATAAACCGCAGGGGCAAAAAGGGAAGAATCGTAAAAGAAGATTGGGACATACCCAAACCCAGTAGATGAGATTGAGCAGGTGAAACATCTAAGAGGTTTAGTGGAGGAGACTCAAAGGAAACTAGAACCAGAACCCATGCATGTCAAAATTCATGACACAGTGTTTCCCACGCAAGTTCATCCACCCCACATGAACCATAGACCGTTGGCCATATCTAGTATCATCCAAGAAGGGAGTGAGGACGGGACATCAGAAAGTGAGCATACACCTTTCTTGTTGGAAAGGATGTTTAACGAAGGAATACCTGATCCCATTGAGGAATATGAGATTCCATCCTCACCAGTTCCTAGTCAAGGACCTACACCCTGCAAAATGCCAATGAATGTTGCCAAACTAGTGGACTTCATGTCTTCTGAGGTCCGAACCACGATCATAGCAAAGCTGTATGGAGATCCTGAGTTATTCCTTGCACTTTGAGCATTCCTTAACGGAGAGCTACGAACGGGATTACCGCAGTTTGCGCAACCAAATAGGCCTGACTCGATTATGATTGATGAGGAAAATCATGTGCAATCACTTGACTTAGATGGACACGAGTCTATGATCGAGGTACCCATTAACGAATTAGGGCAGTATTTTGAAGGTGACGAGTCTAATGCGACCCTACCCATCACTACCAAGGGATTAACTATAAAGGGAATTCTTGATGGTGGTGCGGGAGTTAGCATCGTTACAAAAGATTGTTGGGAATCCATGGGAAAACCCCGCCTTAGTGTTACTAACATTGTGGTAAAGATGGCAAATGGTACCATAGCCAAACCTATGGGGATGCTCAAGGATCTTAAGATCAAAGTTCTAGGACACAAGGTACGACATACGTTCATTGTAATGGATTTCTCTAAACACCTTATGTCATATGAAATGATTTTAGGACGACCATTCATGAGGGAAGCACAAATGGTTCATGATTGGTCTAAAAATCATGTCTATTTGCAATTCCAAGACTCTGTCCTTAGAGTGGATTTGGTGACTGGTAAGGTACACCCCTTAGGGAGTAAAACCATTATTGATCATCGCTCTGACACCACAGTTCACTCGGCCCCACTACAATATTGTTACACTTGTAAGAAGGATACAGACATTGGCCAAGATTCTCCTTACATGGATGTGTAACCGGGTATGACAGAATCAGACAATGTGGATTGGGTACACCTAGCTGCAACCATAGATACCTGGGGAAATAGAGGAACCACTTGGGTCACACCAGAGGGGGAAGAGGTACCACAAATTGCACCTCTGAACATGATAAGTGCCATACATGCATCTTCTAAGGGAAAGGCAATTGTAGACCAATCTGACAGTGACACCGATAGCTCAATAGAAGACTTTGACCAACACGACTCAGACACTGACTCCCAGAGTGAAACGGATTCTGAATCTCATGAATTAGAGAGTGGAGCAAGTTTAGAGTCAAAACATTCGGAAGGACCGAGCACATCAACCGATGATAGCTCCTCTGAGAGTGAAGAGGACACCAACGAGGACTCCTTTAGTGAGCCAGATCTAAATGCAAATCAAAAGCAGGTCTCAAATAAGAAAAAGAAAAACTTTAAGAGGCGTCGATATCGAGCCAATGTACGTGCTAGGATAAAAAAGAAGAGATCCTCAGCAGAATGTCTCAGTTATATAGGAGCATGTGATGCTCATCAAAAATTGGTAGACGATTGGGGTGAATATCTCCAAAATGTTATGTGGTGTAGACCACGACCCCATGACATAGCCCAATTAGAGATCATAGACAAGCCAAAGTTGAGCCGCATTGCAAGGAGGCGTCAAAACCAAGAGTTAGCTCGACAACACAAGAAAGCAAAAATAGAAGCACAGACCAAAGCACAACCAGAATCCACAGACTTGCATCCTGCACCAGAACATTTCAAATCTTACACCACAGGGGAAGCAAAGGTTGTGTACACAAAAGCCCAAAGAATACCTATCGATGGGAATAATGGAATCTATGATGGTCCGGAAATAGTTAAAGAAATAGAATTAGCCGACCCCGGTGAAGAATCAAAACCTGTTTTTATTGCCCAAGACCTCACAGAAGTTGAAGAGGCGGTCCTCAAAGGGCTTCTCAAGGAATTCAAGGACATATTCGCTTGGACATACCATGATATGAAAGGTGTTCCACCTTCTGTGGTCCAACATACGATCCCTATGATTAGCACTGCAGAGCCCGTACAACAAAGACCCTACCCGATGAATCCTAAGTACGCAAAGATCATTCAAGAAGAACTAGAAAAGCTTATCAAATGTGGGTTCATATATCCTATTGAACACTCTGATGGGTGTCTCCAATAGTTATCGTGCCAAAAAAGAATGGGAAACTCAGGGTGTGTGTGGACCTCAAAAAAGTTAATGCAGCTACTAGAAGAGACCATTACCCCCTACCATATTCCGAACATGTACTCGAAAGAGTTGCAGGCAAGGAAGCTTATAGCTTTCTAGATGGGTACTCAGGCTACAACCAAATCACGATAGCGCTAGAGGACCAAGCTAAAACTGCCTTCATCACAGAATTTGGCGTGTTTGCATTTCGTGTGATGGCTTTTGGCTTAACAAATGCCCCTGCTACATTCCAACGATTAATAAACACTGCTTTTAAAGAATATTTGAGAGAGTTTTGTGAAGCTTTCTTAGACGACCTTTGTGTTTACTCTTCTTGGAAAGAACATCTATCATGTTTGCGGAAGGTGTTTGAAAAGTGTAGGTTATATTGTATCTCATTGAACCCGTTCAAATGCCAATTTTGGGTCAAGCATGGAGTTATTTTAGGGCATATAGTATCTAAAAATGGTATCTCAACCGATGAGAGCAAAATTAAAGTGATTCTAGAGTTACCACCACCAACCAATTACAAGGGAGTTCAAAGGTTCATGGGACATGTGGGTTATTATCGACGGTTTATTTTATTTTTCGCTGAGATAGCACGTCCTTTGTACAAGATTCTCATTGAATTTAAATGGACTGAAGAGTGTGACCAGGCCTATGAACAATTGAAGAAAACACTAGCAAGTGCTCCGATTTTAAGGACACCTAACTGGGATGTCATTTTCCATGTGCATATTGATGCATCAAACTTTGCTATTGGGTGTGTTCTCACTCAACCAGGAGAACATAAATTGGACTATCCCATTAGCTTTGCAAGACGTCAATTGAACGATGCTGAAAGGAACTACACCACTAAAGAGCGAGAAGGTTTAGCAATGGTTTATGCAGTAAATAAATTTCGCTACTACCTTCTGGCAAACAAGTTTGTATTTTATGTGGATCATCAAGCGTTGCTGTATCTGGTAAACAAGCCATGCTCCACAGGAAGAATCACACGATGGTTGTTAATTCTTCTGGAGTTTGATTTCACGATTTTAGTGAGACCCGGTAAAAGGCACGTCATGGCTGATCATTTGTCTCGCATACCCAATGGTGAAGCCCCTACAGGAGTTGATGATGAATTACCCGATACTTCCCTATTCATAGTTGAGACTATGCCTGAATGGAGTGAGAACATTGTTACTTTTTAGTTAATGGTTTTCCACCCAAGGAACTTCGTAAGGATATCGCTCGAAGGCTAGTAAAAGAATGTGAACCCTATTGTTTGATTGCCGGAACTCTGTATAGACTAGGCAAGGACGATATTCTTAGGCGTTGTGCCCGCGAGGATGAATATTTGTATATCTTGCAAGAAGCACATATGGGCATAGCAGGAGGAATTTTTTCAGGAGACCTGACTGCTAGAAAGGTGCTGTAATCAGGCTATTGGTGGCCAACTTTATTTAAGGATGCATCACTTTTTACAAAAGGGTGTGATGAGTGCCAACGTTACAAGACCACACAACGCAAAGACAGAATGCCCTTACATCCTATTAAAGTAACCCAACCATTTGAAAAATGGGGCTTAGACTTTGTAGGTCCAATTAGTCCCGCAGCTCGCAACACTCAATCTCGATATATTCTAGTTGCTATGGACTATGTAACAAAGTGGGCTGAAGCTAAGGCTTCACAAAAAGCTGACGCGAGGACAACAGCTAAGTTTCTTTTTGAGAACATTATCACAAGATTTGGTTGCCCTTTTGAAATTGTTAGTGATAATGGTACCCATTTTATAAATGAGGTAATAAGAGAGCTTACCACGACCTTTATGATATCCCACCATAAGTCTACACCTTATTACCCGCAAGCTAATAGACAAGCCGAGAGCACCAACAAGACTCTAATCTCTATTTTAACCAAGACGGTAGAAGCTCATCGCACTGATTGGGATTTGAAGTTGACATCTGCTCTATGGGCTTATCGTACTGCTTATAAAGTGGCTATTAATTGTACGCCATTCAAAATGGTATACGGCCAAGAAGCGGTTATGCCTTGGGAGTTTGTCATTCCTAGTATTAGGGTAGCTTCGCAAGAAGGATGGAATGGTAACCCCTTAACCGAGCGTTTGTATATCTTAGAAAAACTAGACGAAGAGAGACAGTTGGCTGTGCAAAATGCTCTTGTGGAAAAGGATAGGAGAAAGAAGTGGTTTGATCGCCATGTGAAGGACAAGGACATCAAGGTTGGTGATAAAGTCCTTATGTATGGAGTACGTAAAGAGAAGAAAAAGTTGAAATATGCTGGTAAAGGACCATATAGAGTATGTGAAATTACCCCACAAGGTACCCTTCGTGTGGAAACTCTTGATGGAGTTGAAACCATTGGATTCCTCAATGGGAGTAAATTCAAAAGATATTATGATCCTTTAAGCCAAGAAGAACTACGGGCCATTCATCAAAAGAAGGCCGCCAAAGCACAAACCGAGTTAAAGAAGATACAAGCTCAAGTTGAGGCTAAGGAGCGACAACAACGTATAAGACAAAAACGAGAGGCTAACCTTGGAGTCACAAATGCATTCCACGTGGAAATCGAAGAGGATTGGTTGGACTCTGACACACCTCTACGATACCCTATTAAGTTAAATAGTGCCTATGGAAAAGTTCTATATAACGCCTTATTGGACACGGGTGCTAAATATAATCTGCTATCCTATGGGGTGTGGTGTCAGTTAGGGAAGCCACCTCTATCTGAGAGTATTATCCAAGTCAAGGGTGTCAACAAGAAAAAAACTACGGTTTTTGGAATCTGGCACACTTCTGTCAGTTATGACAATGGAATTGTAGCTCAAGACTTTTTGGTCATGCCTACTGGAACTATGGAGGATAATATAAACCTAGGACGCACGTGGATGATAGCCACCAAATGCACTATTGATTGGGGGACTGGGGGTGTCACAAAGCAAAAACCAACTCTTATCCCTACCACTCAAGCCATAGTCCTTGAGATATTGCCTAAGGAAATAAAACCCAAGACATTGCATGTCCAGGAGGTTGAACCATACGTCCCCATAGCCCAACTCTCTAGATCTTCAACTGATGTAGTTGAAAGAAAGCTTGAGACACACAAGAACCATCCTAATATAACAAAGGAAGCATACAAGTGGGTCCCTAAAGCTTCTTTAGTAACCATGGCTGATGCTAAAAAACGGAAGCCTCGTAAGAAACGTCCCACTCGCTCCAAGAAATGTAAGAAAACGTGGCGCTGGATTTCTAAACGACTATTAAAAGCCCAAGGATACTATAAAGGAAATGATCAAATCTGGGTGCCCAAACGTAAATTGTACTCTTACCTGTCACCTGACCCATGTAAACCAAATCCTGTGGCTCCAAAACAAATTGAAAATCGTGGAAAGGAAAAAATCACAGAATGCGACACACCTGCTCCAGAGCTAGTTTGGATACCAAAGAAAGAACGATTTGTTCCACCTAGCTCAGGAACAGGAAAAGCAAATGAAGCTTCTTGCTCTTCATGTAGTTCCTATACGGAAATAGAAGCTTCGACACAACCTCCACCTACCATTGTACATATCCATACAAGTAAGAAAGAGTTTGCACCTCCCGTTGTAGATTCACCACCTCAAACAATGTTGCAAATAAAATCATGGGAGAGTACCTTACCACCCTTGCAACTAGATGAAACACATAGGGTGATCGAAAACTATTGGTTAAAGCCTTTACCCATAACAACTTGGAACAATTGGTTTCAAAAGGTGACGATATCATTCCAAAAGGTATGATCTACCCAAGGAAGGGGGGAGTGTTTGCTGACATCCGTCATTCACTTGCTTCCCTCTCAACCTTCCTCCCTGACCTCTCAATCTCCAATCTTAGGGAATGTATATATAAAGCCTTATACTCACAAAAACAAGATAAAAAAGTAAAAGAGCAAGAGCCATAACACAAAATAATAAAAACAATTTATGCACACGAACACGACCCTTGTAATATTTGCACTCTAACCATCATCTATTTGCGTGTACAGATATGGCTAGTACGCTAGATTCATCCACTCCTGCCTTGGGTGAGAGGTACCCTCGTTACTTTTCACAAATGTTTCACATGGTCTTTCCAGTGCTTGCATGTGAATGGGATTTGATAGGTACGCTAGCATGTGAGAGGAATTTTGAGGAGTTAGAATGGCTGATACATCTCTTGACCACGTCTGATCCATACTTAGTAGAGAGTGTTTCTCCCATTGCACAAGCCTACCCTTTTGACCAAGATGACTATAGGCGTCTAGTGACCTTCTTAGTAAACATGGGCACCTATGATGAAGAAGAAAATTTACATGACTACACGGATGGCACATATGGTCTCATGGATGATGACTTTGTTTATCTCGACGACGAGGATAGGGGTTTAGCCTTAGGGTTTCCCCCCAACCTCTACAATATCCTATTCCCTTGACTCTTTAGGGGGAGTGCAAATAATTAGGTTAGGGTTCCTTATGTTTTTTGTTGTGTTCAATAAGTGTTGGTACCTTTTCCCACTAATGTGCCTCCTGGAGGTATTCCTTTTGTTTCCTAGTGTGTACAGGAGCGTGTTGCTATTGATAGGATTTGGACCTTCATGAAACCTTTCTCTCGTTCACACTTCAAATCAAGCGCGACCATCAACACAAACAAGTGTTTTATGTCCATTAACATTGCCCTTATCTTTTTGCATCCATGTTTGTCTGCTTTGATGGTGATTGGTAGCATAATATTCAGCGCATTTGCTTAGTATCAAACATTTAATTCAATGTAATGTTTTGTCATAATCACTTGTCTAGGTTTAAAAATCAAGCAGTCCAACTAAGCTAGTTTGACCAAGCTAGGTATTAGAAATCTTCTCTTAATACCATGGAGAATGCCTTCCTAATAAGCAATGGTTACTTAGGTTCTTAATCCGATTTAGGCAGCATTGTGTGAAATGTACTAGGGCTTTCTAGTAGGCTTAACCCTATTGACCTTTAGCTTAAGTATTATAAAGGGAGTTTACTAATGTGATGAGCCCGGGGAGGGTAACAGTGTTATATGACCCCCCAAAGTTACAAAATTAAAATGCTGAAAATGAACAAGCAAAAAATCAAAGTGCCACAATGTAAAATTTTAAGCTGGAAGAGAAATCCCTGCTTAAATTGGTACTTCACTCACATGTATCGCCTATGGTACTAGAGCCCTAGAGGTTCCCAGTGTGGGCACTTTTCCTTGAAAAGCAAAAAACCCAAGGCATACAAAATAAGCACACACATCAAAATTGAATCAATGTGAAAAGACTTTGGGGGGTCAAAGAAAAGGTAATCAGTCAGGCGATGATTTCATGAGAAATTCCTTTTATCGTAGCTTAACTTCAAGGTCTTCTACGCATAGCCTCTAGTCAGCCCTCAAACATCAAATACTTGGCTCTCGCGATTAAACAACTTAATTGACCAGAAAAAATTGAGAAGTTACCCATGGTATTAATAGTCGAGCTCTAGTGCCTTTTGACCGTTAAATTAGCGACCCCAGACTTGTTTAATTTTTTACCTTTACATCTGTTTATGCATTTGATTATATTGCAATTTAATGTTTATTGCTGACAAATTGTCTAAAATTCTGTTACCAATCAATTTGTTTGTCTGTTGCATATGATTTTTAATTGTATATGAGAATGCAATTACTGTGGCAATGTTGTTTGATTTTGCAGTGATTGAAGAAGGCTACGCACATCCATGTCGACTGCTCTTCCATCTCGACGAACGAGCTTCAACTGGATAGCTTCCAAGGACGGAATCTACATCAGGAAGGGGGGCATGTTAACCCTCACAGTACACGGACACCCTATGATCTATAAACGTTGTATTGTTTAGAGTCAGGTACCGGGCTTGTCGGACCAATAGGAACAGGGTAAGGGTGATCGCCGATGACAGGCGCACTCTAACTGTAATATTCAAGGAGTTAGTTGGCTAAGTATGGGCGCCCAAGTGTGAATGGGGTGAGCTCATATAAAAGCCACTAAACCTAATTTTTACTCATTCTCTCATTGTGCAATAGAAGCCGCTCTTGCTCCATCTCCACCTTCTCCTTCACCATCCCCTTGTGTGTGTGTGTGTGTGTGTGTGTGTGTGTGTGTGTGTGTGTACGTGTGAGAGAGAGTGTGAGAGTGTGTGTGTGATCGAGCGTTGCGGCGGCACGACGGCGGCGAGGCGGTTGAGCGCGGCGTAGCGGTGTCTCCCTCTTCTTCGCGGCATGGAAATCCTTCATTCGCAACTACGCAGGAAGGTGAGTGACACACCATTCTTCCTTGTGAGCTTGTCTGTTGTATGACTGTGTGCTAGGAGCCTTTGTGGCTCGCACACGGCACGTAGCAAGTCCCTAGCCGTGACATGCTATTGAAGTGGAAAGATATTTGAATGGGAGTGTGACACTGGCAGAACAATTCATGCCTATGTATGAAACAAGCGATGAGGTTTCCTGTGATAATACTCACAAACTAGGTGGTTCTTCCCAGGAGGAAGATATGGAGCTTATGGATCTGCTTGATGATGGCTAAAGGAATTTCAAGTTCCTTGTGACAAGAGTAGTGAAGAACATCCTGCAACATATGATGAAGAGCTTATGTTTCTTTTGAATGAGGCTCTAGAGGAGTTTGTGCCTACTAGAGAAGGCAGCCATGCAGCGTTTGTGGTATCAAATGAAGCGATGGCATTCAATGACTCACAAATGCAGATTGATATTTTTGAAACCATAGTGATTGAATTCATTTTGACTCTGGGTTCTGCTATGATGGGAATTTGGGACTGTTGCTATGCTATGAGAAAGTTTGTGGAGATGCAATATACTTGGAATATGATCTTCTATTACCTTATGACCCAGGAGGTTATCATGCTAGCTATGATTGCTGTCAATTACTTTATGTGCCATATGATCCGGGCGGTTTGTATGAGGGTTTGTGGGCTAATTTATGTTTATGCTGGAGGATGGTGCAAATTTTTTAAAGGAATTCTCACAATGGGACAAATGATTGGGTTCCCATTTGATCCCGGGGGCTACTGAAGTGCAAGTTCCAGATTTGAAGAGTACCAGTTATCTGTTGTAGCAGGTTTCATGGTACAAAGTTTTGTTTTCTAGATTATGCTAAGTCAGAATAGTTTTGGTTATGCATTCAATAAGATTACATGGATGGCTTCCAGTTGACTTCTTTGGACAATTGATGAAGTATCTTCACATCTTCTGAGTTGGTTCTGCTACCAGAACTTGAAGTAAAGGACTTGAAGGCCATTCCGTGTGTAGACAGAGTAAGGCATACTTGAGCTTGACAGGGTTCCCTAAAGCGAGCTTAATGGTCAAGCCGTGTTCAACATTAACTCGAGCACTTGAGTCTGGCGGGGTTCACTAAACAGCTCATAATTGAATGCTTTGAAGATACGACAGATACGGTTCAGAGATTTCTGATGGACAGCTACCTAATGCTTAAGCTAGAACATTGATTATAGGATTTTATTTTATTTTCATATGTTTACTAGTTACATGAGTCTGATGATGGAAAAGAGCTTAAGGTACCTATAGCAGATGCAGATTGAAGTGCAGTTGGCACAAACCGGAGGCTGTGCAGGTTTAGAGGGGGTGGATGTCGTGCAGCTCCGCTTCCATGATAGGAAAAAGAGCAAAGAAATGCAAGCTAAGATTCTTTGAAGCCTACACATTTACTGGGCAGTGACCAGGGCTTGTTAACAGGATAAGTTTAATTATTAATGTATGCCAGATGCAGCTTAAAAGGGACAATTGATGCCTTAATGATGCCAAAAAAGGCTATTCTTGAAGTGACCACAAATGGGAGTTTATGATCTATAACTGTAGTGCTTGAAGTGCTCTATCGGTCTGTCTTTACGGCTCGTCGATTGGAGCTACGGTGAAGAAGTTATGGCAGTTTGAAGTTTAAGTCGGTTGTAGATTTGTACCTGATTAAGCAACTGCAACTGAGGTGACAGAAATGAAATAAATGCACGGACTTGAAGAGCTCACTTTGTGGAGCGCGTCGGTCGTTTCAGATCAGTGATCGGAGTTACGGTTGCCAAGATATTGGCCATCAAAGATTCACCGGGGGCCGATTCCGTACTAGTCTGTGTTGGGAAATAAGACGTAGCTAAATAGATTTCTGAGTAGATTACTTAATGGAGAGAGATAGATTTCACACACAAGAGATTATAGAGTAGAGAGAGAGAGAGAGAGAGTACACACGATATACGTGGTTCACCCAATGTGGGCTACGTCCACGGGAAAGCAGCCACTCAATGGCTTTAGCACTTCAAAAGAAGAAGTAGTTTACAAAGGGATTAAACCCTTGATAGAGCTCCCGCCTTGCTTCACTCTCACCACCTCACACTCACCTTGTTGTATTAACTTCACACTATAAAATGTGTGTAGAAATGGCCTCCTTTTATAGGCCAAAAGGGCTGCCCTCTCTTATGAGAGACAGCCATGTGTAGCTGCCCTTGTGCGAATAAGTCCAAATCGGACCCTCCAATCCGCCCATGTGTGGCCGCCCTTGAGAAGACAAGTCCGCTTTTGAATTCGGCCAGCGGCCATCGGCCATTGACTTTCGACCAACGGCCATCGGCCATTGACTTCCGACCACCGGCCATCGGCCATTGATTACCGGCCACCGGCCAACCGACCGGTTGTTTTCCGACCACTTTCCGGCCGCCGTCCGGCCATAATATTCCGGCGAAGAAAAAGTCTCAGAGGCCTCCGCCCCTGAGGGCTTTAAAGTTGCCCCTGATTCTTGTCCGTGAAAATTTTGGTTTCCGGTGAGTGATTTTCCTTCATGCACAATGGCTTCTCCTCATAATGGGGGCCTTACAAATGTGCGCTTTTACCACAGAAAATTACAAGGGTAAATCAGGCTCCATACTTAACAATCTCCCACTTGGAGACTCATCTCCAAACCAAACGTGTGACTGCTTTCCATTCTGGCTTCTTATCCTTGAATGCCGATTGAAGATGAGCAAAAGCTCCTTGTTGACCACCTTTGTAAACATGTCTGCAGGATTTTCACTTGTATGCACCTTTCCTAGCTTTAGCTGTCCCTCTTCCAAAAGAGTGCGTATGAAGTGATATCTCACCTCAATGTGCTTTGTCCTTGAATGAAAGGCTCAGTTCTTCGCAAGATGGATAGCGCTTTGGCTATCACTGTACAAGACACAATTGTCTTGTTTGAATCCAAGCTCTTCTAAGAATCTGTGAAGCCACATGATTTCTTTGCTTGCCTCCGTCATTGCTACATACTCTGCTTCCGTGGTAGAAAGTGAAACCACCTTTTGCAGCTTTGAAGCCCAGCTTACTGCTGTGCCTCCAACCGTGAACACATAGCCAGTAGTGCTCCTTCGAGTATCTTTGTCACCTGCCATATCTGCATCAGCATACCCTTCTAGAAAAATATCAGTTCCTCCAAAATGCAAAGCATTTGTTGTTGTCCCTTTTAGATACCTAAGTATCCACTTCACAGCTTGCCAATTCTCTTTACCTGGGTTGTCCATCAACCTACTTATAACTCCCACTGCATGTGCAATGTCTGGCCTTGTCCAGACCATAGCATACATTAGAGAACCTACCGCTGTAGCATATGGAACTTTAGACATATAGGCTATCTCCTCTTGTATCTTTGGACAAATATCCTTCGTTAGTTTAAAATGACCAGCCAAAGGTGTAGAAACTAGTTTTTCATTTTGCATTGCAAACCTTTCTAGTACCTTCTTGATGTAATCTTCTTGAGATAGCTTTATTGTCTTCTTCGTCCTGTCCCTTGATATTTTCATACCAAGTATCCTCTTTGCAGTACCTAAATCTTTCATTGAAAAAGATTTGGACAGCTCCTCTTTTAGTTCTTTGATGTCCTGCATGTTAGCACTTGCAATCAACATGTCATCAACATACAACATTAGGATGATGAATTTCCCATCTCCCAAATTCTTCGTGTAGACGCAGTGATCTGAGTTGCATCTTGTGAATCCATGATCCAACATCCATCGATCAAACTTAAAGTACCATTGTCTTGATGCTTGCTTTAAACCATACAAGCTCTTCTTTAATCTGCAAACCATTTTCTCCTTACCTTTTACTTCATACCCCTTTGGTTGAAGCATGTAGATTTCCTCCTCTAAGTCACCGTGAGGGAATGCCGTATTTACATCCATTTGCTCGAGATTTAGATCATGAGCAGACACAAGGCTTAAGACAAGCCTAATTGAGTTCATTTTTACAACAGGAGAAAATATTTCATTGAAGTCAATACCTTTCGTTTGAGAAAAACCTTTTACCACAAGCCTAGACTTGTACCTTTTCTTCCCACCTTCTTCTCCCTTCAGCTTGTACACCCATTTGTTTTGAAGTTCCCGCTTACCTTTAGGTAACTCAACCAACTCCCATGTTTGGTTACGATGTAGTGAGTCCATCTTCACTTGCATGCTCTTCGTCCATTCTTCTTTGGATTCATGTTGCATAGCTTCTTCGTATGATTCCGGCTCTCCAGAATCTGAGATCAAGAGATGGTTGAAGGAGGGAACAAACCTTTCTGGAGGTCTACTTGCTCTTGTAGATCTTCGGGGAATAGGTTGAGGCTCCTCATTTGGTTGACGTTGTTGCACATTGTCACCGTTTGCAGTCCTTGAGTCTTCACCGTCCTCAAGCTCCATGTACTCATCACCTGTTTCTTTTGTTTGTTTTCTTTCCAAGTAATCTTTGTACATATTTTGTTCGTTAAAAATTACATCCCTACTCCTTAAGATTTTACCATCTTCAGGATTCCATAGGCGATACCCAAAGTCTCCTTCTCCATAGCCAAGGAAGAAACACTTTTTGGACTTTGCATCTAGCTTTGATCTTAGGCTTCTATCTATGTGCATGAAAGCCTCACACCCAAACACTTTGAGAAATGAATAATTCACCGGTTTACCTGTCCATGCCTCTTCTGGAACTCCCCCATCCAATGCCGTTGAGGGTGACCGATTGATTAAGTACACAGACGTACTTATAGCTTCCGCCCAAAGCTCAAGCGGTAGGCTTGCATGTAGCCGCATGCTTCGTGCTCGTTCCATGATTGTCCTGTTCATCCTTTCCGAAATCCCATTTTGTTGAGGTGTCCTTGGGGTTGTCCTTTGCCTCCGAATGCCATTGCTAGCACAAAAGCTTTCAAAAGCTTGGCTGCAATATTCGCCTCCATTGTCGGATCTGAGGCATTTAACCTTGGTACCTGTTTCATTCTCCACAAAGGCTTTCCACCTTTGAAATATGGAAAATACATCGGATTTATTCTTCATGACATAAACCCATGTTTTTCTAGTTGCATCGTCTATGAATGTTACATAGTACAATGAGCCACCAAGTGATGGTGTACTTGCAGGACCCCAAACATCAGAATGAACCAACTCAAGTTTTTTATTTTTTCTTTCATTTCCTGATTTTTGAAATTTTACCCTCTTTTGTTTACCATAAACACAATCTTCACAGAACTCTAAGTCCACTTCTTTCAAACCTGGTAGAAGCTTCTTTGTTTGAAGGATTTGCATTCCTTTGGCACTCATATGCCCAAGTCGGTAGTGCCACACCGCACTGTCAACTTCTGTAGTTGCTGCACAAGCTGAAGGTTGCGTGCTAATAGTACACAAGTAAAGTGTATCGACTTTTTCTCCCTTGGCAACCACCAAAGATCCCTTTGAGATCTTCCACCGTTTGTTTCCGAATGCAATGTTGTGACCTTCATTGTCCAATTGTCCTGTAGAGATCAAATTTTTGCGAAGAGAAGGAACCTACCTAACATCTTTAAGCTTCCATTCATTTCCGTTAGCAGTTTTGACAGAAACTGTACCTTTGCCGACAATCTCACAAGCTTCATCATCTCCCAAGTATACATACCCAAAATTACCTTTGGTGTAGTCTTGGAAATGTTGTTTGTGTGGTGTCGCATGGAATGAAGCCCCGGAATCTACTATCCAGGAATTAGACACATTGTCTAATGAGAGAATTAGAGCATCTTGCTCAACTTTACCTGCCACATTGGCCTCCGATGTTGGCTTGTTGTCTTGAGACTATGTCTCCTTCTTCTTCTTGGACCAGCAATCCTTCTTGACGTGGCCCTTCTTGCCGCAGTTCCAACATTCAAGAACTGACTTTGTGCATGACGTGCTCTGTCTTGAGCGATCACGACCCTTTTGGTTTTTGAACCTCTCCTTAGGCCTTCCTCTTGTTTCCACTGATAGTGCAGCACTTGATGATTCTCCTGTGCTTCTCCTTCTCATTTTCTCGCTTAGGAGAACACCCACAACATCATCAAACTTAAGAGTATTTGTGCCAGAGATAGAATTACTTACAACCATCACAAGGCTGTCCCAACTATCCGGTAGAGATGATAGTATAAGGAGAGCTCGCACTTCGTCATCGAAATTGATCTTCACTGATTGAAGTTGACTTATGTTTGTGTTAAAGTCATTTAGGTGTTCTGCAACTGAACCATTCTCTGCCATCTTTAGATTGAACAAGCGCTTCATAAGAAATACCTTATTGGATGCCGATGGTTTCTCGTAGAAGTCGTCAAGTGACTTCATCAAGTCCTCCGTGGTCTTCATCTCTGAAACATTGAAGGCCACCGTTGACGCCAAGCTTAACCGGATTGTTCCCAGTGCCTTTCGATCAAGGACAATCCATGCTTCATCTGCCATTGTTGCGGGCTTCTTCGCAAGACCGCCTAGTGGCAAATAGAGGTCCTTCTGGTAGAGATAGTCTTCAATCTGCATCTTCCAATGTTGGTAGTTTCTGCCGTTGAACTTCTCAATATTGAGCTTCCCTTCCTCCGCCATAACTCCCACTCAATTCAAGGAATCCTTTCCTTGAGATAATTTAGCTACGAGCAAACCTTGCTCTGATACCAGTTGTTGGGAAATAAGACGTAGCTAAATAGATTTTTGAGTAGATTACTTAATGGAGAGAGATAGATTTCACACACAAGAGATTATAGAGTAGAGAGAGAGAGAGAGAGAGAGAGAGAGAGAGAGAGAGAGAGAGAGTACACACGATATACGTGGTTCACCCAATGTGGGCTACGTCCACGGGAAAGCAGCCACTCAATGGCTTTAGCACTTCAAAAGAAGAAGTGGTTTACAAAGGGATTAAACCCTTGATAGAGCTCCCGCCTTGCTTCACTCTCACCACCTCACACTCACCTTGTTGCATTAACTTCACACTATAAAATGTGTGTAGAAATGGACTCCTTTTATAGGCCAAAAGGGCTGCCCTCTCTTATGAGAGACAACCATGTGTAGCCGCCCTTGTGCGAATAAGTCCAAATCGGACCCTCCAATCCGCCCATGTGTGGCCGCCCTTGAGAAGACAAGTCCGCTTTTGAATTCGGCCACCGGCCATCGGCCATTGAATTTTGACCACCGGCCACCGGCCATTGACTTCCGACCACAGGCCATCGGCCATTGCCTACCGGCCATCGGCCAACGGACCGGTTGTTTTCCGAACACTTTCCGGCCGCCGTCCGGCCATAATATTCTGGCGAAATAAAAAGTCTCGGGGGCCTCCGCCCCCGAGGCCTCTAAAGTTGCCCCTGCTTCTTGTCCGTGAAAATTTTGGTTTCCGGTGAGTGATTTTCCTTCATGCACGATGGCTTCTCCTCATAATGGGGGCTTTACAAATGTGCGCTTTTACCACAGAAAATTACAAGGGTAAATCAGGCTCCATACTTAACAGTCTGATCGGCTTGGGTGGAGTGCCATCTGGGAATTTTACAGCCTCAGCAAGGTTTGTATGTATTTTATGGACTTTAAGAAGTCTAATGGGATTTACGGCTTGGAAGACAGAGTTCGGTGTCAGTTGTCGGCAGAGCTGAGCTGGGTAATTTTTGCATTATTCGAGATGTTGTTATGGACAATAAAATTAACGAGACGATATTGTCAGTCGAGGGCAGCTGAAGAAAGATGTGGTGCTTGGAAGTTGGTGATGCTTTAATTGATATGTATGCCAAATTTGATGCCTACTACATTGCACGGCCGGCATGTATGCCCAAATGTGATGCCCTTACGAAGGAGGCCCGCCCAATGAGGCACTAAGGCACCCAAAATCCGGCCGCGTAAGGCAAGTAAAGATGGTCGCCCATGGGATGGCCTATTAAAAGAGGGTGTGGATTGTATGCGAAAAAGGAGGGAGAAAACGAGAGAGGGCAACGACGGCGCCGTCCTTGCCCCTCTTCAAAACAAATCTTTAAGAAGTTGTTTTTTTTATGGGAGCGAAGCAAGTCGAGTAGAGAAGAAAGCTGAAGCTTGTGAAGAGCAGATAAAGCAGTGCAAAGCGCACAAAGCAGGATAATTGATAACTACTGAAGCTTTATGATTGAGGCAGTGAGCAGAGTCGAAGCTTGCAGAATCCGTGAGGTATTTGAAGCAGATAAGCGACATGACAAAATTTCCATAACCGTCATCAGCTAGAAATTGATTTAACATTCTATTAATTCCTGTGTCGTTAACGGCCCGGTTAATCCTGTAAAGCGGGAGCTTAAACTCCTAGTTAGCAAATGATCCAAGTGACGGTGCTGTTAACATCCCACCGTGGCCAAAGATTAAGTTGTACTCAAATTTATTAATCGATTAATTGATGATTGCGGTGATTGCCAGAGTCAGTTGCATCAGTGTCTCTTGTTCTCTCTCTTCCACACCTCCCACAGCTAGAGGCCCGGCGCTTGCCTGGCTTAGGTAGCGAACACATATCCCCCGACAGCGGACACTTTGGATTCGATAGAAATTGAGATGGGAAAAACTAGGTTGGGACTTATAATGTTACATTTGTAGGTGCTAGTTAAGAGAGAGAGTAGTCAAGGGCTAGCTCTGAGTGTCATTCTCAAGGTTCAAGAAAAAAATTACAGTAGCAAATGGGTCTCGTAATCCTTATTCTTAGAGACCAGTCATGGGTTTTATCTCCTCCTCCACTACTTTCATTGCCCCCGTTGTTTCTTACTTTGCAGTTGTCTTGGCAAGCCGAGTCTAGCTCAACCAATGTTTCTCAATCCTCATTCGGGTGTCTCCCTTGTGCAATAAACCTCGTGTAACCTCATCTATTTCTCTCTTTTCTCATAATAAATTAAAGAAAATTCAAGGAAAAGTATGGGTGCCGTATCCCTTATTCAGCTGTGGCCTTAGCCTCTCTCTCCTATCCTTTATCACCTCCTTCTAGTTCCCTTTGTTCGTCTCTTTGACATTAGAACTTTGCTCCACTGTCACCACACCACAATCTCCCTGGTCCCTTCTTCTTTGGGTGCTTCCCCTTGTGTAGCAAGACTCTTGTTTCTCAAGCTAGATCCCTTGTTGCTATGGTGGACTAACCCAATTAGTGGAAAGAAAAAAACTATAACTAATCAAGTTGCTAATGAGTTTATAAGTAAAAATACATCATATGTAACAACGTTTCCTATTGTTATTTACTATACATCATATATTATACCCATTCACTTTTATGTATGCACATGTGTAAGTTCATGTGAGTGTGCATATGTCATGAAATAACTTGATGTACTTCGCTAGATGTCCTTCTCATGGAGGCTCTACAAGTCCTCCCACCTTTTCTACTTCTTTTGGAAGGCATGAGTGATGAAGGTGTGAATAATTGAAATACGCCATAGCCATACCCTCCTTGCCATGCCAAGGGCCCACACCTTGAGGGATTTTTTGCAAGAGACTTTGACATGATTTAACCATGCTTATGCTCATGCATTCTAAGGAGAGAAAATAGGGATCCAAAGGGGGACACCTTGTAGAAAAACAACAATCTGCTTCCATGGGGCTTAAAAAAACCTAAGGTTCAGTTCCATTAAGACTTCCATAGGCTAAAGTTCCTAAATTTAATTCAATTGTCTAATGGCCAAAGTAGGGGAAAATTGGATGGTCATGGGAAGACTAAAAAGTCTTCCCACGTCCCTCGGAAGGAGACGACAAGCCCTAATAGTAGGGGATGAGAGAGAAACACACACACACACACACACACACACACACACACACACACTCCCAAGCTCTCCCTAAAGGGAAGAATGGACAGATGGCAGACTCCTAAGCCAATTGCCCCCAATTTTTCCTCAAATCCTGTTGGATGGCCATAGAGGTAGACCAATGAGCATTAGGCTAGAGTAAAATTATTATAATCAATTTAAAAATGCTTGATAAAAGAATCAATATAAATTAAGCTTCCTAGAAGACTATTGGACAATCTACCAAGGGGTCCAATGAGCATCCGGCAGCCAAATGGCTTGCCTGATTCCTATTGGACAAAAGACTAAAAGGTCCAATGAGAGTTTAAATGAATTATTTAATTACCTAAAGCTCTCACAAAAGGGGAAAGGGGGACACATGTCACAAGGCTATCAATTATCCTTCTAAATTGTGATTGGCTAAGCTTTGCAGGAGCCAATGGGAGTCCCAACATGAGTAAATAGCAAGAGGGGTCGACCAAGAAGAGAGAGAGAGAGGGCTGCATTTTAGTCTAACACATTGCTACACACACACACACACACACACACACACACACACACACACACACAACTCATGTGTGCAAGAAGAACTCCATCTCCTTCTCCAAGCATTGTGAAGTTGAGGCCTACACCAACAACTCCAGGCTATGGAATGCAAATCCAACCAAGAGCCAAGCTTCAATGGCATGCTCATCTCCTCTACCATGATAATTACTAAGCTAAGCTATGCTATTAGAGTGAATATGTGAGGAGAATACTTCTCTTGTAAGATACATCTTCTTGCTCTCAATCTATCCTCATTCCCTGCTAGCTCTCACCATTTTTGAAGGTGTGTGAGGTCTTGGGACTGAGGCTAGGGACACTAGGTTTGTTTTTCAAGCATAATTTGGTGCATGAAGCTTCCATCTTCATTGCACCAACGAGTTTTGTCAAGGAGCACAAGAATTGTATTGTACAAAAGTCTCCTTTGATGGGAGAAGCTATAATACAAAGCCTTTATGGAGGGGGGACCGGCTCCATGTAAATCCGGTCCTCAACGGTTGTCAATTTTTCTATTTCTCTCTCTCTTTTCAAGTATTGTCAATGCCAAATTAGCTAGGTGTAAATTGCTATGTGGCTTTCTCAAATTAATTACTCTTTGTATGCTCATTAGGAACTTGTTCGTAATGAAATGCTCACTATGTTATCAATTTCTGCTACACATAAGTTACTAGTGCATTAAATGTTACAGATTATCATATTAATGCTCTACTATTTTTCTAGAGATCATCATATAGCACATGATTTTGTTTAAAATTCTTTGTTCTCACCTCTACGTGAGTGAGCTTGGAGAGAGCTACAAAGCCATATATGTTAAAGTCACATTTAACAAGCATTGTCTAGCTATCCTTAATCTTCTTTTATTTTTTGCATCCAGATCTAATGCCTCACAATAGGGTTTTTGTTGTCTCCTTTGGATCCCTGACAGAGACCGATATGGCAACTGTTACCACATACATGTGGTAGTGATGTGTGTGAACACACTATGACCGTCGTGGCATTTTTTCCCTCTTTAGGAGGTTTTTTCCCCCGTGCATTGTATATACACCCATCACTCTAGGGCTATCTATCTTTCCATTGCACACTAAGTAATACACTCTCAGTAGTGTGCCTTGAGCTTCCTTCGTCTTCTTCAAGATGTGTGTGTTTTCTTGCAACCCTAATTCCAACAATTGGTATCAGAGCAGGTTGCGTCCTCCCGAGCTTAGTCGCTAGCAGCTCCAGCATATGCCTGCTCACTTTCTTTGATTTCTGTGAGCTTTGGTGAGCGTTCGCAGGTTGATAAAAATTTTGGGCAAGCTCGAAGAGCTTAGTTTGCTCAGATTTTTGATTTGGGCTCATTTCGGCCTCCCTTTCCACTACAGCCAGGTCTGTGAAGGCAATTTCATCATTTTGTGCAGAATTTTTGTTAGTGCCAAATACTGCATAACGGGTCCCATACAATCTACTATGGGTTGTGCTATATAACACGTATTGGTCTCTCTCAGTTTCTCCTCATTTTGGGCAGTTTTTACATCAGGTGCATGCATTTTCCATGGCTGACAACAACACAAATGTCTTCAAGATGTTTGCTCTTGAGGACAGATTGGATGGGGACAATTATCGTATGTGGGCTTACATGATGCAACATGTTCTTGTGTCAGAGGGCGTTTGGAATACTGTGCAGGGCATTGATGTACGTCCTGGTTTTGAGGATGTAGGTGATGTTGAGGATGTTGCAGATCTTGCTGCAAGGATTGCTGCCATTAGACTTGTTTTGCCTACATTAGAACAAGCCTGTTGGGATGTAAAGGATGCGCAGTCTCATGCTTTGATTGCGTTGTCTGTGAAGCGCACCATAACTCCTCACATTCATTCAACGAAATCTGCAAAACAGGCTTGGGATATTCTAGCAGGTCTTTATGCAAGCCACAATGAGGCTAAAATTGCTTTGCTACGTAAAGAGCTAGAATTGGAGATTATGCATGAGGAAGATGATATGGACAGTTTCCTTGCTGGTGTCAAGGATATCAATGAGCAACTTATTTCTGCAGGTGAAGTCATTTCAAACAGTTCCCTTGTGCAGACTATTCTTGATGCTTACCAGATTCTTACCAGACTTTTGCTAGTACGTGGAGACTTACGACCGAAGGAAATCCTGAAGTTGTCAAGTTTGATGCATTATGCACATTATTGTTGCAAGAGTCACTTTCCAAAACAAACAGGACTAGGCAGCGTGTAGTTGAACATGCTTTTATTGCTTCTCAAAGAAAGGGTGGTAACAACAATGCAACCACTTTTGGTGGTTCTGTACGAGTGGAAAAACTTCTGTTCCTAATGCTTTTGTTGGCAGCAATTCATTTGGAAATTCTGGTGATAAGGGGAAAAAGAATATGCGTTGCCGTTATTGTAAAGATAATGATCACTTGATCAAGCAGTGTCCAAGTTGAAGGCCAAAGAAGAAAGAGGGTGGTTCCACTGCAAATGGTGGTTCCACTACAAATGCAGCCATTGTTGAATCTTCTGTGAAAGGAGACTGTGATGCTGATGTTGGTGCAGAATGGGCTTTTAGTGCAGAGTGAACTTACAATCCTGCTGTCCATGCTGCATGCATGTCAGTTTGCTGCAGATTCACATGTGTGGTATTTCGACAGTGGTGCTACAAAGCACAACCTCACATCATGAATTTTTCACCTCTCTTGAGTCTGTCCCTCATGGGAATTCAGTCACTTGTGCCAACAATGCCTCTTATCTGGTTCAAGGGTTTGGAAAGATTGTGCTTCCTGTTGCAAATGGCAGTTCTTTCACACTTGTTGATGCACTCTATGTATCTGGGATTAAGAAGAATATTTTGTCTGTATTTGCACTTGCTAGACTTGGGGTTGTAGTCAAATTTGTGGATGACAGAAGTACAGTTCATGATCTTTGTTTTGGTGATGAAATTGTTGCATCTGGCCTTTGTGTCGTGAGCTGTATAAGCTCACTTTGTATGACAAGTGTGGACAAAATTTTGCAAATGCAGTTGTAGATTCAAGGGTTGTTTCAGATGCAAAATTGTGGCATGCACATTTTGGGTATCTGAATTTTTCCAGTTTGCTGTGTTTGTAGAAATCTGATATGGTTGCTTCTTTGCCGCCTCTTGAAGCACCTGCCAAACATGTTTGTGAAGGCTGTATTTTGGGTAAGATGCAGCATTCGAAGTTTCCAAAGGATGGTTCAGTTAGGGACACATGCAGGTTGTAGCTTGTGCATAGTGATGTTTGTGGGCCCATGCAAACTCTATCCTTGGTCAATAAATTAACTTCGTGACTTTGATTGATGATTACTCCAGGCATGCATGGGTATTTCTGCTTAAAGAGAAGTCGAAAGTTTTTATGTGCTTCAAACAATTTCTGGCTATGGCTGAAAATGTATAGAAATGTACTATGGACACCCTCCGTTCTGATCGAGGGGCTAGTCGTGGGTTAAAACACCAATGTACAATGCCTTATACACCTCAACAAAATGGTGTTGCTGAGAGAAAAAACGGGTCACTTATAGAAATGGCATGATGTGTGGTAAAAAGTCAAGCTTTGCCGCATTCTTTTTGGCTTGAGGCCATCATGTGTGCCACTTATGTACTTAACAGGTGTCCTACAAAAGCTTTGCGGTCTATTACTTCATATGAAGCATGGCATGATAGAAAGCCTTCTATTGAGCACATGAGTGCTTTTGGCTGTTTGGCATATGCTTTGGTGCCACAAACACAATGCAAAAAATTGGATGATAAGGCTGCCAAATGTATTTTTGTTGGTTAGAGTGCTAAAAGCAAAGGTTAGAGGGTGTATCATCCGCAAACAAACCATATTCTCGTTTCACAGGATGTAGTGTTTATGCAAGATTTTGTTCAGCCCTTGCTGTCATGTACTAGAGATAGTAATGTAAGCTCACAGGACATTTATGACACTATGCTGCCTCTTTTTAGTGGTGGAAGTTCAAATGTAAATTCCAATGAGGCAAATGTATAGCCTATGGGGGTTTTAAAAAATGTTACACCTTGGATACACCTTTGTCTAGACGTACTCATTAAGGCTCTGGCCATGCATCTTATGCATCAAATTGTTATGCTTTGGTTGTGTCTAGCTTACATGATGTTGAGGAACCTCTCTCTTTTGATGAAGCACAGAATTCAAAAAATTGGATGGCTACCATGCAATCAGAATATGATGCACTTATAGAAAATGACACATGGACTTTATGCAATTTGCCTCCTGGCAGAAAGGCCATTGGTACGAAGTGGGTTTACAAGTTGAAATGCAAGCTGGATGGTGAGATTGATTGCCATAAGGCTCGACTTGTTGCGAAGGGTTATGCACAGCAAAAAGGCATAGATTATGAAGAGACTTTTTCTCCCACTTGTCGTATGACTACTATGCATTTTCTATGTGCATTGGTAGTTCATTTTGGTTGGGATGTACATCAATCAGACATTGTTGCTGCTTTCTTGAATGGTGACAGATTTGAGGAATTTTGTGTAACGCAGTCTCGTGGTTTTGTCAAGAAAGGACAAGAGGACAAAGTGTGCAGATGTAAGAAGGCTTTGTATGAGTTGAAGCAATCTCCTGGTGCCTTGTATGAGAAAGCTGACACTCATTTGGTCAAACGAGGCTTTCGTAACAGTCCACCAGAAAGCACATTGTATGTAAAGCGTGAGGGTGATGTACTTCTCATTGTGGTTCTTTATATAGATGATTTAATGATCACTAGACCAAATGCGACACATATTGTCAAATTTAAGGCTGATTTGAATGCTACTTTCAAGATGAAAGATTTGGGGTTGTTTCATCATTACTTGGGCATACAGTTTAAGCAATGTGATGGTGGTATTGCTTTGTGTCAGAAAAGTTACATAGAGACAGTGCTATAAGTTTGGACTTGAGGATTGCAAACATATTGCCACTCCCATGAAAACATATTTGAAGTTGATTCTACATGATGCTGGCCATCCTGCTGATGTCACTCTTTACCGAACTGCTGTTGGTTGCCTCATTTATGTACGCAACATGATGCCAGATATTTAGTTTGCAATCTCACAGGTCAATAGATTTATGCATAGCCCAGGGTCTAAGCATTGGCAGGCTATCAAGAGGATTTTCCGCTACCTTAGTGGCACTTTACATCTTGGCTTGCTTTATCCCAAGGGGGGATCATTGCCGCCAGACATACATGCTTTTTCAGACTCAGATTGGGCTGGTTGTTTTTGACACGTGAGTGTCCAAAAGTGGTTTTTGTTTCATGCTTGGTAGTTCATGTATATCATGGTTGAGAAAAAAGAAACCTACTGTGGACACTTCGAGTTGTGAGGATGAGTACATGGCAGTCTTCATAGCTACGGTTGAGTGTGTATGGCTTAGATGCCTTATGGCTGATTTGGGTGTTGGACAGGACACTGCCAACACTATCTACACTGACAATTAGAGTGCATTGGTAGTTTCAAGGAACCCAGTTTTTCATGCTCATACAGAGCACATTGAGGTGCATTACCACTATGTTAGGGAGAGGCTCTTAGCAGGAGAGATCATCTTGGCTTATGTGCCAACATAGGACAACCTTGCAGATCTTTTCACAAAGGTATTGTCTCGTGAGAAGCTTGAAGCTTTCCGCAAAGCTTTGGGCTTACTCCCCTTTGTGGACTAATCATGTTCTCAGGGCTTGGCACTTCCCTTTCCTCATGTGGCAGCTCTCGTTCACCGTATCACTCCAGGGGGGATTTGCTACCACATACATGTGGTAGTGATGTGTGAACACACTAGGACCGTCGGAGCATTTTTTCCCTCTTTAGAAGGTTTTTTCCCCAGTGCATTGTATATGCGCCCATCACTCTAGGGCTATTATCTTTCCATTGCACACTAAGTAATACACTCTCAGTTGTGTGCCTTCATCTTTGAGGGCTTTTTTCTGGAAGCTTGCCTACTCTCTAAACCATGGACCTTGTGGAAAAAGATGGTGCTTCTCAGGTCCTCATTCTGTACAAGTATTTTTAATGGTTTTTTTCGCATAGTACATGTGCTTGAACCTACATTTTGTCTGTGGTCTTTTTTAATGATGGAGGTTTTTTTAATAATACATTGGTCGACATAATTTTTTTTGAATTGTTTTAACTTTGGGCATAAAAGCACTTGGCCTGAGTAGATTAATGAGATTTGCATAAATTTATAAAGGTTTTTTTTCACATACCATGTGTTCTATGACGACACGGGCTTAGCTTTCTATACACCAATGCTTTGGCTGGCATTCATAAAAAAACCTGGAATTTTTGCCATCTTCTTGATGATTAGGGGTAACTGGCATTAGGTCGTACCCATGCACTTTATGGGAAAGCATGGCAATATGGCTGAGGCCTTGATTTGGTGCTCATAGGTCTACATACTGACTCAATATGTTGGGTTATTAGTGGCGGGTTTAAGCCGCTCATGCCATTATCCAGAAGGAAAAATACACCTATGATGTATCTACATACTGGCTGTGTATATTGGGATAACTGCAAAAAAAGGGGGGCCCGAGTCCGATGAGCCTTTGTTGCATTTCATGCCTGGTTTTTTTGGGCTGCTAGCATAATCGTGATGTGACATTGATGATATATTGCACACTATGATTTGGGTCACATTACCTACCATGATGGAGATGCCGTGACTAAAAAATATGAATTTTTTTCATGGGTTTTTTCCACTTAAGGCATGGCTTATGTACACTTATTTGTACAAGTTTCAAAAGTTTTTGGTTCCTCTTACTCAAACTTAATCTAGAGGATTTGATATACTTAGCTGAGTTCTTTTTGCCTAAGCCAAGCAACAGACAACTATTTGAGGTGTAACACGATGTTTTTTTAGGTTTTTATATAATGCTAATGTTGGACGGATACGCCGCGACGGACGTCAGCACAACGAGAACTCACCTAACATGTAATGTCAGCTAAGGACGAATCTCGACCCGCAGGCGCGTGGAAGCAAGCATAAGGTGTCAACCTACACTCGACCGACTCCTCTAACTAATACCTACAGAGATCTCTACCAATTGTTTAAGTCACAGCCTTCAAGAGTGCAAAAGAGGAAACTTCCTACAACTCTCCCTACAGCCGAACACCCATCAAACAATCTCGAAACACCATAGAACTTGAAGGAGACCCTACTAATACCAATAGGTCGCTCTCCCTAAAGTCTATGAACCAAAATCCCGACCCAAAACACCTGGTGCAGAAACACGTAGGATGTCTGGCCAAAATCTGTAGGTCTTCGTTTCCGAAATATAAAGTGCCTAATGTGTAGTTCTACTCAATGTGAACACGTGGATATGCTGCAATGCAAAATCGGACAACGTATGCTCACCCAAACAACCGATGACGCTCGTAGAAGGAGCTCACAAAGCCAAACCGTACAGGCGCAATGTTGGTATCGGCGTGTAGCTCTAGTCGGGGGCAACACGCTGCACTTCTCCGCACTCAATTCCGACCTCCGGAGCACACGTAGCGTCAAGATGAAGCTCACTCTCTCTCTCTCGTACACAGTACGCTCACTCACAGACTTCAAAACTTGTTTAAAATGACAAAAGGTTTTTCATTAAGGTCAAAAAGTGGTATATGTACCTTACAATTTCTCAAACCTTAAAGTTCCAAAATCAACCATCTACTCAATCTAACTATCAAAACTGGGATACAATCTGGAAACTTTTGTAAGTCCCAATAATTACAAGGTGAAAAATCAGGTTTTCCTCAATGAATGAATAATTACAAAAAATAATAGTCCTCCGAGTAGTTAGATGCCTCCCCCCCTCCTTGCTCATGCCGTCCCCGACATGGCCTTGATCAACTGCTTCATCTTATCGTTTCCCTCATCTTTAGCAGTGATTCGTACCTGGCATGTAGGTTCAGCATTGTTGGGCCAAAGATATCTGTATTCATGGTGAAGAACCCCGTATAGAATGCTCCTTCAAAAGCCTGGAGGTGATAGGATGGTAGAAACATGATTCTTTGATACAGCGCATGTATCACCTCCTTGGAAGGCTGACCTGACAGATCATAAGCACATCTGTATGTATCCTGGAAGAAGAACATGCTGTCGGTCACCTGGCCTAGCTTGAAGGTCTCGAACACTGCTAAGATGGTTCTGCAGATTTTTCTCATCATAATGCATGTAAGATCAGGTGAGCCAATGAACAGCCTTATGGCGCCCGTTAGGGTTTTCACCATGTATTGGACACTTATTCTCTCACCTGCCTTCACGCCTGGCAGTTTTGGGTAATTCAGCCAAGTGGGTTGGCTTCTTTGCAAAATTTCCTGTGCCTTCCACGTCCTAACCCTTGGTAGGGGACAGAAGCTGAGATTGTCTCTGATATCTTTAGGTACCTCTACCAGGTGGATTAGGTACTGTGGGTACTTTGTAAGCCAAGCCTTCCTCCACTTTGGCTGAGAATCCACTATAAGCTTAACTCCTTCTAGCTTTGAGGTGTCTGCATTGTAGAGAGGTATCGTTGGCTCTTCTCTGATCTGCTTGTTTATTGTAGCTGCCTCATATTTCAACAATGGATATGGGAGAGAGGGTTGAAGCCACTCGCGCCTGAGATTGCTGGCATCGATCTTCTGAATTGTCATAGATTTGAAGACCCTCTGCTCCCATTCCAAGGCTTCCTTTGTGCTTTCTCTTAGCTCTTCCTCTATTGCCTTACGCAATTTTTCCTCCTCTTCTTGTGTTAGATCCTGTGGCTCTTGAGAGGATCCTGCTATGCTTTCGTCTTGCATGGGTGTGTCCACAGGATCTGCCACATTGTCGAGGTCGATGCCCTCATTGGCGGCTGGCCCTGAGCTTTCTGCCTCTCCTCCTTGCTGTCCTTTCAACTCCTCAATTTGCCTGAGGATTGTTTGCTTTTCCGCTTCATCTTCTCCACCCATATTCACGAGGAGGCCATTCAGTTCAGCATTTACTCTTTCCGCCTCCTCGAGCTTTTTCTTTATGCTTTCCACTTCTTCTTGCAGGGATTTTTGGCCCTCCTCCATTCTTGTATGCATTACGATAGAACCTTCAGCCATCATTAACCTCTGCTTTTTCTCGAGAGTCAGCTCCTTCTAAAGTTCTTGCATTTGCTCTTCATATAGTTGACTCTCGGAAATGATTTGAGTCAAGCTCGTAGCTCTGACTCTAGCAGGTGATGCTCGCAGCCTCTGGATGGTTTGATCTTTGAATTTTAATTGGTCCTTGAGCTCAAGGACTTCATCCAGGCTTGCTTCTTGTTCTATCTCTGCTTTTTCCTTGGCATTTCTCATGGCCTCTACTTCTTTCGATTCTTCGGCCAGCTATAGTGTCAGATTATCTCTTTCTCTTTCGGCATCTCGCAATGACTTGCTGAGCTGCAGACACTCTTCTTCAGCTGCTTGTATTCTTTTTGCTGCTGCCTCATTTGCTTCTTTCATTGCTTGGCAGTTTTGTAGAGCCGTTGCCAAGCTGGCCTGGAGGTCAGCTTCTCTCTCTTTTTGCCCTTGACTTTGTGCCTGCAGAGAATCCCTTTCCATTTTGGTCTTTTCTTTGGTGGCTTTGAGAGTTATCATCTCTTTCTCTGAAGCCATAGATTGTGCCCTCAATCCGGCTAGCTTTGTCATCACCATGTCCCAGTCATTGGAGGGTGGGTGTAGGTCTACCGTGTTGGTAGCAATTTCTTTTAGTTCCACTAGTCGGATGCCTTGCATCTGTTCTTTATGCCCTGTCCTCGCCAAGTCGAATGCGACTGTGGCGGCTTCTTCCTTTGTATAGCCTGCAGCTAGCAGGTCCAAAAATGCGTAGTAGGCCTCATCTAGTCCTTTTTGCTCAGAATCAGGCTTGGCCTCTTCTTTTGGCTCAAGTTCCTGCCTTTGCTCTTTCTTCTCAGCTTGCCTTTCATCTTGTTTGTCCTCAACCTCCTTATCTTCTGGTGGAGTGCTTGTAGGAGGTGGTGATGGCGGTGGTGATGGATGTGGGCTGGGTTTAGGGCTATCTGGTAAAGCTGCCGGTTTGCCCTTTAAGTCCCTTTCTGCTTTTGTTTTTCTTTCTCTTTCTTGGATTTCTTGTTCATCTAGCAATGTCTGCCTTATCTGCTCCACTTCCTCCTCGGTGAAAGGGACATGGGGAATGTTTTCCGCTGCAGCATCAAGAATCTCGAAATTCTTGATATAATCTTCAAAGAGGTCCCTTTGCATTCTTCTGGATGATGCGGACATAGACTTGAGAGATGGCTTCTAGAGCTCGTTTAAATCACCCTTGAGGGGTCTTTCTACTCGGAAACTCTCCATCAGCCTCTCGAGTCTTACCGCTTTCTGAGACCTGGTTTCTTTGGCTGGCACTTGAGAAAACTCCTTCTTTCCTTTCTTATGCTCGGGTTGCTCATCTTCAACTGGCTCCAGCTGTCTCTTCAATCTCGTAGCCACCCTTGGTGCCCTTTGCGGCTCATCTTCCTTGTCTTCTTTTACTCTCAACCATTCATTATGAGATGGGGGGTCAGGCCACCTTCCTTTAGCGTGTAGTGCCCCATAAACCACTTTGGTGATCAACTCTTCTGACACTATGTAGGTTGGCTTTTTGTTGCCCATCTTCACTAAGCTGTCATGTATGTATGCCGCATAGTTGGTTATCTTTGGGGTGCCTTTTGTCATTTCCCAAGTAAATGTTGTGGCAATTGCACCTCACGGCATCCTGTACTTCTGTGGCCTCTTAGTGTACAAGTGGAAGTACTGGCTGTACAACTGGCTCATAATTGCCACCTTTGGGTTGGCAATGTCTTCAAAGGTGTAATTTGCCTTTTTCTCTTTGTACACGTTGACTTCATCCCTTCTTTTTGTGACGCTGTCCCCCTCATTGGATAGGTCTAGTGCATGGGCTACAACCCGCTCCGTGATTATGATCTCTGTATCTGGTCTGCCTTGTAAATCTGTTAGCTTGGCCACTCCATCCTCTTTGATGCTTGTTACAAATTCCCATACTCTTTTGATGTCCACCCCTACCGGCATTGCTTCGAAGTAGTTGTGGAGGTCAATTTTCTCCAAGTAGCCAGCCATTTTGCTTCGTACAAACTCATTGAGCTCTCTCGGCAGCATTGGTAGCTCTATGACATTACCTTCATTGTCCTTGAACACTCCCTGGTAGATCTTTAGGTCGTTTGACTCTAACAGATCTTCTTGTATCCAAGTGCTGGTGGGCTTTAATGTTCCTTATGGAATGACAAAGGGTTCCACTTCGTCCAGATAATCTTTGATGGTCATTCTTTTCCTCTTTGCCGGTGACTTCGAGGCTGCCATTGATCCTGTTGCACTCAGTAGTCCGAAGTTAGCGTTTTTTACATATTAGCTGCGAAACTGAGTTTTACTTATCCAAATGACTTGAAATCTGAAAATAAAGCTTAAAAGGAACTTGTGAAGTTGTGCTTGTGCTCACAATGCAAATCTAGCCAAAAATTTTCATCTAGACATCCTACATGTAGGATGTCTTTTTCATAAGAATTGGTTCATACTTGACATGCAGGTAGTGTAAGGCTCATGGAACATGGCTATAGGCTTGGATTTGAATTTGGATATCAAAAAGTTGAATTTTGGGCTGATTCAGGTTTTAGGTCACAATTTGGGTAGAATGTCCATCATAGGTAGCAATTGATGTCCAAATGGGTTGAAAACTGGTATATGGGCTTATTGCACCATGGTATTGGCTCCCATGATGTCATTCTTTGCACAGAAGGCTAAATTTATGCTGGAGACATCCTACGCGTAGGATGTCTTTTTTCATCAAAATGACATCAAACTTGTTCTGTGGGTTGTCCTTGGCTTATGGAACATGGCCATGTTCTTGGATTTGAATTTGGACAAGATTTGATGCTTGTAAGGCTCTGTGAGGTGTTTTTGGGCTCAAAAAGTGTATGTTGAAGGTGTTGGGGCTCAAAAGTGATTAGAATGGCTTCAAACTTGACATATGGGCTCTTGATGATGAGGTAATTGGATCTGGAATGATAAAACATCCCTTGCATGCCAAAAAGGTCAAATAGACATCCTACGCGTAGGATGCCTATTTCATCATTTTTCCTCCCTGACCACACAGATTGTTTGCTGATGTGTTGGTGAATGTGTTGTGCAAGTTTCATTGGATTTGGACAAGATTTGGTAGGTCTTTGGCCCATTATTGCCTCTACGCCGTAACTTTGCGTTTTTCCATGCATATGAGGTCAAGCTTGGTCCAAATGTGATGAAACTTAGTGTATGGCTTGTAAATGTCATTCAGAACATGTGCATGATAAAAAATGTTGGAGTCTGTGCCAAAAAGTGCCCTTGAGACATCCTACGCGTAGGATGTCTCCTGGTGATTTTTTCAGTGCTAGTGCTCCCAGTGCTTTCCCTTTGCTCCCCTAAGTCCCTTTTGAGCCTAATTTCAACAAAAAAGTCAAATGGATAGAGTATAACTCCCTGTGTGGACTTCAGAGCCTCTGAGCCGTTTTTTGACTTTTGGAGTGCTTTTTGGCGATAAAATTTCTCGATGTTGATCTCCAAAGCTTTCCGATCCCTTGGGGATCCTTGCCGTATGGTTTTTGTCGACTTTGGCTTCACCAAAGCTGCATTTGCCAATTTGTCGCTCTAGAAGCACCCGTGGTTGTGTTTACATACCTTTGATGATTTGTGGTGGTCTAACACCATAGGACTTGCTTGTTGATGGTCTAGGAAAGCCGCTCGTGAAGTTTGGTGACAAACGGACTTGCGGTTTTGCCGCAAGTGCAATTTGACGCTTTGTGTGTATGATGCCGTTTCTGAAGTTTAGTGCCGCCTCGGGTCACTTTTTGGTCATGCGGGTCATATAGACTTGTCAAGCATGTCGAGATGCTCCTACACATGAATTTTGGTAGCATTTGGTCGCCGTTTCGCTGATTTCCCATTTGGTGGCCTCTTGCGGGTTTCTGGGAATTAGGGTTTTTTCCGATGGTTTTGGACATCCAGGACTGGTCTCCTAAACTAGGGTAAGCTGCCGATGAAGTCTTGTTGCTTTTGGGTGAGCCGTTAGGCCGCCGTCTCTACTTGTAGGTCTCTACCGCTCGCTTTGAGTGTGACCCCTACGCTAGTTTTCGCGACATAATGACAAACATGCACGAAAAGCTCAAGGTGGTGAGCCTACCTTTCATGTCTAGAACTGGTCGGGTAGTCGTGCGCGTCGTAGAAGCTACTGGAAGGTCGATCCGCTCTAGGTGGCAGAAGCTCTCTCCAAAAAGTCAATAGTGACAATGAGTTAAAAATGGGGTGAAAATTTCTTATAATGGAGGTCCTTGAACCACTTTTCATGAAATTTGACATGTGCTCCTATCTTCTTGCGAGATGCGGCTTAGGCTCAAAAATTTCTTGATTTGGACTCCATTTGCTCTGTTTACCAGAAATTTGGCATTTCGGTCAAAACCTTGCCAAAACACGCTTTCCGCTCCAGTCTCATAATTGCACCCACACTGTACCATAGGTTGTCCTATAGTCAGTGATCATCACCATATTTTTTTTTCATTACGACTGTTTTTCACCTGTTTTTTGTATTTTTGAAGTTTTTCTGCCGAAAATTAGTAAAATTAAAAGAAAAATAGCAAATCAAACCCAAAAAATCCCCAAAAATCATAATAAATCTTAAACATCACCGCAACACATGATATACACTCACATGCAATTTTTATAGCCGGATTTCTCTGTTTTACCAATATTTTGCTTGAAAAATGGTTATTTCTACTTATATACACACACCTAGGGGCTTGATTTGGCGTTTGGCCCCATATACCTGTAGATTCATGCTGTATAAGGGCATATGTACTTGGGTTACTCCAAAAAATTTCGCAATCAAACAACAACCCTTAAAATAGTCGAAAATCATGCCCTTTTTTTTGCTGTTTCTGTCATTGGTTCCGCATTTGAGAGTGCCTCTAGAATGCCTCCCCCCCTCCTAGCCGGAGTCCTCCCGAACGACAAGGTTTCTCCTCGGAGTATGTGCCGTGCATAGGTTAAAAAAGTTGTGCTAATGCCTGGCCGATTAATGTGGCCCTACTTTATGCATACTCTGTCAATGCATGGAAAAATTAATGCTGTGCAAGAGAAGGTAATAAGCAAGATGCTTATTGGCATTCGCCGTCGAGGTTTTCTGCTTTCTTTGCAAGTAACAACTGTAACTCTACTGCTCTCTATTTAATTGTATTTTTTGCAAAAGGCAATTGCTTTGCTGACACTATTGATGAAGTCGTAGCTGTTTCTAAGGATAGAATTGGCTGTGATGTAATGCCTATGGGCCTTATGACCTTGGCTCTCCATTGGTATTTTGTTCCTGCCGATTTTTGTAGATGGTTTGGCTCTTTCTTGTTTGCCACTGGTTTGTCTTTCATCGGCATCCACATATGTCGGTTTTCCTTTTTTGAAATGCCACTGTCTTCTTTCCATTGTTGCTTGTAGTGAAGGTAATTCCTTTTTCTTTTGCTTTGGTATCCAAATGTGGGTAACATTTGGGTTATGGGTAAGCATTTTCTTCGGGATCCATATCTGTTTTATGACCCTGGGTTGTGGTTGAACCATCTGCTTTGTTGGAATTTTGTAGTTGCATTGTTCTCTGTCTGCCATGGCATTTCTATCCTTCGGCATCCATACTTGTTTACCTTGTTGTGGTAGCCTAGATCTTCGCATTGTGGCCGGTGACTTCATATGTCTATAATTAGCATGGTTGGCTTTTACTTGATTGTTTGTCATGGGTATCATGTTCTTTAATGGCATTTGTGCTTTGGGCTTTGTTTCCAGTGATTGCATGGCTTGTTGTTGATCATGTTGGTATTGCTGAGCAAAAGCTATCACCTGTTGTTCATGTTCATGTTGAATTTTGTATGCCTTTGCTTTCCAATCTATCTGCACATTGTACTCTTTTTGCCAAGGTTGCCACAGCATCATTGGGTGTTGTGTGCTTTCATCTGTCACCACATAGAATTTGTGTGTGTAAATATATTGATGTAGTTGTACATGCAATATAGTCCATCCCAATGTTTCAATGGGTGTGATGTGCTATTTTCCAGCACTTGAGGAGTAGGATGAAGTTGATCTGTGACTTTGAGCTGTTGGTATAATCCGTAAGAGATTAAATTTGCTTGAGCGCCCAAATCAAGCAATGCTGTTGATTCAACTTGATTGCTGCCCACTTTGACCGCAATTATTGGCTCCACTGTTTCCTCCTCCAACTTTTTCAGTTGAATGGCATTGATTCTCAATGGTGGTCCACTTTGTTGTTGTTGTCGTAGAAGCCGTCTTTTTGCAATGCGTTCTTGTGCTTCGGCTTGAGCTTCCTCCCGTACTCTCTGTTTTTCCTTCATTCTTTGTTTTCCTTGATGAATTTGTTGGAGCATCTCCTGTGTGAGTGGTAGATGATACCTCCTCAGTCGACATCCACTAATCCAGTTTGGCATTTCTTCACCTGCTAATGTAGCAAGCTTGACAACTCCACTTTGTGATAGATCACTAATCACAAATGGTCCCATCCCTCACTTTTTAAGTTTCTTGGCATGTTGCTTCAAGGTATAAATAAGTACATAATCACCTATTTTAAACTCTTTGGTACGCACATGTTTGTCAAAAAATTCCTTTTGTCTTCTCTTTTTAGCATAGATTGAAGCGACAGCTCGTAAGCGGAGTTCATCTAGCTTTTCAAGATCATCAATCCTTGAAGAGAGCTCATGCCCTGTCCATTCCAAGCTTTTTGCTACTCGTAGAGTTGGGATTAAAAACTCTATGGGTAGTATAGCATTTGGGCCAAATACCATGTTGTATGGTGTTGTTCCTATTGATGTTTGTAAGCTACCCTGTATGCCCATAGTGTTAAGTGTAGCTGCTGATCCCAATCTGCTCTTGATTTTGACACTATTTTAGTGAGAACCGTGCATAGTGTTTTATTTGTGGCCTCAGCTTGCCCATTGGCCTCTGGATGGTATGGTGCGGATTTCCTATGTATGACCATGAATTCCTCTAGCAGATATTCAATGACTTCATTGAGAAAATGTGTTTCACGGTCACTGACAATTTCTATTGGTAAACCGTAACGTATAAAAATATTCTCATACAAAAATTGTGCCATGGTGCGTGCATCAGCTTTTTGTGTTGCTTTGGCTTTGACCCATTTTGTGAGATAGTCCGTAGCCACAATGATATATTGGGTATGGGTACGAAATGTAGGGGGTGATATAGGTCCCACAAAATCAATGCCCCATTTTGCAAATGCTCTTGCTCCCATCATTGGCCGTAATGGAATCTCATCTCTTTTTATTAGCATCTTGGTGCGTTGACATGCATCACAATGCTTTACAAACTCTTCAGCATCCATGTGCAATGTAGGCCACCAAATTCCTGTGGTTAAGACAATTTTTGTCGTCTTAGCGCCCGAAAAATGGCCTCCACTTATTCCCCTATGTGCATGTTCTAGAATCAACAGGTATTTGCTTTCACTTGCACAGATTCTAAGTTGATTGTCCTTTCCCCGCTTATAGAGTTGATTCCCAATTAACTGAAAGTCACGTGCTTCCAGCTCTATAGCTTTTTTCCGTGCTCTTGTGATGTCCTCAGGGAATGTCCTTGTGGTTAAGAAGTCAATGATATATTGACTCCATGCAGGTGCTATGTTTACCTGAAACAAAGTTGCGTGATCCACTGGTCGTTTGGCACTACATATAGTACAATTGGTAATATAAGAATGTGTATCCGCATACATAGTTGGCCAATAAACCCCTAACTGTTTCAGTCTCTGGTGCGTCTTCACTGTCGAACAATGAAATGCACAACCCTGGACATGTGCCTCTTCAAGGTAGCACTCGAATTCTTCCGGATTTATACATAATCGTAGGATTAGGTCAGATCCAAGATGATACAGTCGTCCTGCTATCAACTGGAAGTTTTTTGTTTGTCGAATTATTTGTTGTTTGGATCTGCATTCCGTATTATCAAACCTACTTCCACAGGAAAGAATGCTAACAATTTCTTGAAACCATTTGGGTACCATTTTAATGTTGAAAAGATAAGCATATGGTATGTCATCATCTACTCCTTCAGGAGCTTCCCCATTGTGTATTCTTGAAAGATGATCCGCTCGTAGATGGGTTTTACCCTTTTTTACCACCACTGTGAAGTCAAATTCTAGCAATATAATAAACCAGCGTACGATTCTCCCTGTATTGCAAGGTTTATTTACTAGGTACAAAAGAGCTTGATTATCTGTGAAGAACAAAAATTTGTTTGCAAGCAAATAATGACGAAATTTATTTACAGCATAAATCATTCCTAACCCTTCCCTCTCGGTGGTTGTGTAGTTCTTTTCTGCACTATTTAACTGTCGGCTCGCATAGCAAACTGGAAAATCCATTGTTCCATCTCCAGGTTAAGCTAGAATACTTCCAATGGCATATGCTGAAGCATCAATGTGCACATGGAATATCTTTTCCCAATCTGGTGCCTTTAGTACAGGTGATGATATAAGGTTTTCCTTCAGCTTTTGGAATGAAGTTTCACACTCCTCGGTCCACTCAAAATTGACTAGCAAACGATACAGGGGTTGTGCGATAACCGCATACATGTATATGAATCTTTGATAATATCCGCAGTGTCCCATGAAGGATTGCACTTGTTTCGCATTAGTAAGCCTGGGCAGGTCTACAATGACTTTGAATTTGTCTAGGTCTATGGTTATGCCATTTCTTGAGACAATGTGTCCTAAGATTCGTCCTTGCTTAACCATAAATACACACTTTTCCGGGTTAAGACAGATTCGATATGTCCTGCACTTTTCAAAGACCTTTTGCAAATGGTCCATATGTTCCTCTCGGAGAAGAGAGTGTACACACAGGCCGTCCATGTAAATTTCTAAGAATATTCTTAGGTATTCCTTGAATACGTGAGTCATTAACCTCTGGAAAGTGGCTGGTGCATTAGTTAAGCCAAATGGCATAACTCAATACACATAAATCCCCCATTCTGTGGCAAACGCTGTTTTGTGTTGATCCTCCCTTGCTATTGCCAGTTGGTTGTATCCTGAAAACCCATCCACAAAGGAATAAGCCCGTTTCTCGGCCACTCACTCAAGTACATGTTCTGTAATTGGCAAGGGATAATTATCCCTTATGGTTGCTGCATTCACCTTCTTGAGGTTTACACACACTCACAGTTTTTCATTCTTTTTGGGAACTACCACAATGGGTGACACCCAATCTGTATGTTCGATTTCATAGATGAATTCAGCTTCCATTAGTTTATCAATCTCTTCTTTGATTCGTTTAGCAAATGTGTCATTATATGTATAAGGAAGTTGTTTGCTAGGTTTTGCATCCGATTTTAAAGGAATTGTATGTTGGCATATCAATGGATCAACTCCTTTGAGGTCTTTATAGGACCAAGCAAACAAATCTTTATACTTCTTGAGAAGTTGTGTTAGTTGTGCTTCCTCCTCAGGCTCTAAATCGTTAGCTATATAGACCGGCTGAGGCTTTTCACCTGGTTCTGCGAGGTCTATCTTTGTTGCCTTTTCAGGCCCATCATAGGATTCTTGGTTAGTTCTTTCCCTGACTGGTGGTGTCATGATGACTTTTCTGTCTTGGATAGTAAATTTCAGATAGCATGATGGTACATTCATGTTCCCCTTTTCTGACTCCCCTTTACCATCACTATCTTCTTCCGTAGTCCATATCTCTCTCAAAGACCGTTTCAGTTCTTGGTATTTCTGTTTACGCTCCAGTTTGGTCCACTCTTGGTCCTTTGTTTTTTTTTTTTGAATTTTGAGATTTTTGTGATTTTGTTTCGGTTTTAGCTTTTCGTACCTGTTTTATTTCCTCTGGCGTTCGTTCTATTCGATTTTTTGAGAATTTTCTTGATATTTGATCTTTTACACAATCCTTTGCTCTTACAAACATCAAATAGTGAGTTCTACCTTTTATCCTGGGCATCATGTTCTCTCTCGCTTTGTTTCCTGCTCGTTTCCTCCTATAGCATTCTTGGCATCTAGGATGTTGATTAGCAAAATCATAAAACTTGATATTCTCGACTTCATTTCCACGCTCACTTGAGGTGTCTGAACACTCATTATGTGCATCATCATTTACTTCCAAATGTTCAGAGGAGTTGTAAAACTCTTCTTGTTCCGGTGGTTCTACCGTCTCCTTTTCTGGTATAATGCTTACCATGTAATAGGGTAACACATCATAGCCATCCTTATCGCAAAATTTTGTTGTTGGATTGTCGGTAATGGTAGAGACATCCAATGTTGCCAGTATGTGTTCCCATTCTAGAGGTTCCAAGGCATCTTCAGGAAAAGGTTCCGGAATATACTCCTTGTCCTCAATTGCTCTTTCTAAGACGCATTCCTCTCTTCTTAAGCTTCCACAATGTGAAGCTCCGCACATCCATATCTCTTTTGGTTGCCCTAACCATGCTGGTAGTTCTGATCCTGCTACTGTAGCCGAATCAAACTCTTCCACCGGTGTTTGGTTCACATCCTTGTAACTATGGTCTTTCAGGTGTATTTTAGTTGTCGTTTCGCCATGTCTGAGGTATATGTGGTTATAACCCCAATCTTGGACCATCTTCAATTGTCGCATGAATGGTCGTCCCAAGATTATCTCATAATTGTTCTTTTTGTCTAAATCGACTATTGCAAATGTATGCTCATACTCGATTCCGCACGGAGTCCCAATGGCTTCTCCATGAACCCATCTGCCAATTGCAGTTTCATTCTAGTAGCTCTCAAAGCTGATTTTCCCCATTTTTTCCAGATTTCTTTGGTGGCGATAGCAACTCCCGCTCCATTGTCAAGAATAGCTTTGGAAACTACTCCTTGGAATTCTACTGGTAGCGTAGTGTTTTCGTCTTCTCCCTCGCAATATTCTCCAACCTTATTCAATGGTATTGGCCTAGTGTTTAGTTGAGGTCTGTCCAACTCTCTACTTCCTTCTTGTAGCTTCAAGGTGGGGTCTTTCGCTCCAAATTTTCCTAGGCATTTTCCTACTGTGGTCCATATGTTTGGCCTTAACCTTAGGAGTTCTGCTAACGTGATTGTGCATGCCACCGGAGTGGATAACAACTCAATCAATCCTTGCGAATCCATCACCTTGTTAGAAGAAAGTCTTTGAGATGGGATTGCTCTCACTTCCGACTTAGCTTCGTACTCTCCTAGGTAAGAGGGTAAAGTTCTCAAAGAGTCTGGTTGGCTGTGCCCCGAACTAATTGATCCTTGATCTCCCCCTTGTGAATGTATCAGAAAGTTCATTTGCGACGTTGCCTCAAATTCTTCAATAGGAGGTAAGATCATATTCTTTTATTTTCTCGCGCTATTCAGGTGGTTACTCATCCTACTAGCCTCGTTGGCCTCACGGATTTTCTTCCACAGATCATCTAGACCTTTACAGTCCTTACCCATTTCTGCCAATATTTTAGGCTGGAACCCGTCACTTGCCCCATCGGTGGTATTTGGCACTATGATAGGCTCTCCTCTGGACTCATAGTCATTAGTGAGTCTTTCCTTTGTTTCCTCATGTTTCTCTAATGTTGGTTGGATAGGGGTTGGAGCTGGTGCTTCATGACAATTTTCCGGTTTACCCAGCAGGTCTTCCATCAATGATTGAGCCATCTCGATCATCTTTTTACACATATCCAACCTGTTTTTCTATTTCTGCATATGGATAAGTCATCCACCTTTGCTCCTGGGTTTGGTTATTTTTAAGTCGAGCTTCATAAGCTTTTAGAAGAGCATCCAACTGCTCGTTTACCTTGTCTGCCAGTACAGATCCTCCTGATCTTGCAATTTTGGGCTCGTGCTACGTCATGAATAGGTATGATTGTTTCATTTTCCGATCCTCCACCGGAAGGTATTGTTTCTAACATGTTCAAGGTGGTTTTTGCTCCTTTGTTCGGGTTTTTATGGCAATCGGGAATTAAATGAGTAATTCCACATTCTGGGCAATACGCATTGACTTTAATGATTTCATCATGAGGACAGTCTCTCAGCCAATGGTCTCCACCACACTTGTAACAGGGTCCCTTGGGTTGTTGAGGTGCTTGGTAAGCATGTCTTTGTCCGCCCATGCCTCCATTGGCTATGAACATTAGTGTTCGTTCATCTAGGCTATATCTTCCTTCTCTTGCGTCCCGTGCAGCAGTTGGTGGTCCTTGATTCCCTATCATGCTCCGTGGTTCTGGCGTGGAGGGTTCTTCCGGTGGATAATAGACAGGGTTTGCCGCATATCCATTGGGATCTTCATAATACGCAGGGTTTGCCGCATATCCATTGGGATCTCCATAATACGCATGCATAGGCACCAAAGCCTTTTTCTCTGATTCAGTTACTGTTGGTGTGTATTTTATACCAACTGGTGGTAATCCTGGTATGGGTGGTTGTTGCCCCAACACCGTTTGTGGTCTTTCTACACCTACAGGTCCTGGTAAGTTGCCTGCTTGATATCTAGGCATCGATGGAACTTGAGGGGAAGCTACTGGAGCTTGGGGAGCGTAAGGTCTCTCTCTCACATATCCCTTGTTATAATAACATTCCTCGGTCCCATGGTTTGTCCATTTTTGTTCAATAGAACACCACTTGGGCTGTTTAGCCTGGGGTTTGGTGTACAAGTTGATCTTTTTTAGCACTTCATCTACAAGCTGCTCCTGGTTTACCGCTACTTCTCCTTTCGGTGTTGTCTTGGAAAACTTGCTTCCACTTTGCTGTGAAGACGAATCGTCATCAAGGTCCTTGAACTCGATCTCCTTCTTTGTAGACTGCACAATTGTCCACAAGGTACAAAGCCTCCTTGGTCAACTCATTCAACGTCGTGCTCCTTTTCATATATAAGTCTTTCTGGAGATCTGCATTCCTTAGTCCTTGGATGAATATCAGCACAAGTCTGGACTGAGTTGGCAGTTCTTCAACAGGACAAAACTTAACATATCTTTTTAGTCTTAGGGTTGCCTTTCGTACAGACTCTCCATCTTTCTGTTTGAATTTATGGATTTGTGAGACGGTATTATGAGTATTCCCCTTTGAGAGAATTCCTCAATAAACTCGTCAAACACTTCCTCCATCGACTCAAAGTCTCTACGCTCTACACAGTCAAACCAAGTGGCAGCATCATCCTCTAGGGTTAGTCCAACCCTGCAAATTGGGTGGGAAAATCTAACACCTCTTCGGCTCTAATTACATGCACAAAGGCTGCTACATGATCTCTTGGGTCTCTGCTTCCTGTGTATTTCTTGTTTACCGATTTTTGCACTTGAGAAGGTTTAATTCTGTGATGGTCTACAAACCTCATCATTGGATCACCCCATCCCAGTTGATACACCTCCTTAGGCCTTCTCTAATAGGCTGGTTCCTCTCCCAATGGTGCTCCTAAGCCATAATTTCTAACGGTTCTCACTGGAGGTGGTTCTTCTCTGCGAACTCGTTCTATGGTGGTCCTCCAGGCTCTGTCGATCCTTGTGTCTTTGGCTTACTCTCTGCTTGATACCTTGAATAGAGTGGTGGTTCTTGCAAATCCTTGAGCCCTCGTGCGGCTTGATAACCATCTTGGTTTCAGTCTGGTTCCATTGTTGCACTCTGTCGAATCCATGCCTGCAATGATGGCTGGTTTGCTGGTTGGTCTTGGTTGTTGAATGCTTGCGATCGGGTGGAATGTAAGGTAGTGTCATGAAAAAGGATTCGTTGACTTGCTTGGGGTGTGGGCGGCTCTTGGCACTTCCTCAGGGGCATATGCTGATGCTCCTGGACCTATTGCTCTCTCTACTTCCTCTGGGAGAATACGTTGGTATTCTCGCCCGTATCTATCAACAAAAACTATGCCCTTCCCCGTAGCAGTTTCATAAGAGAATAAGTAAAGAACCTTGTCTTTGCTTAATTCGTTTACGTATGGTTCTTTGCTGCAAAAGTAAGAGACTATACCCTCACTTTCATGTTTGTAGATTCCCACATTCTCGTTATAAGTTGGAACCCTGGTTGTTTTCTTATCATACATAAAAATAGCTCCGGGTTGATCAATGTTTGGTGGCGGTTCTTGAGTTTCTGAAACCATTTTCCCTTTAGCCACGTTATCTCCATATCTGTTGTAATCTTTAGGGTTACTAACTATTAAATAGTGGTTCCCCTTTTCGTCTCGGAATCTATCTCCATCATCATACACTCGGATTATCTCCAATCTTTGAGCTGGCCTCTCTTCGATACAAATGCACTTGCGGCCTCGATAGTCAGAATAGACTAAGTCTCCTCTCGAGTTTGTTCCCTCTAAGAAGATCACCGTGAGCCTGGAATCATTCAAAGGATTTTGGGAGGTGTTTCCTCCTCGCATAGGTCCATCATAGGTGAAACCTCCTGACTGTTGACTACCCATCATGAATAAAGATTTGTTTGACGAAGTGTCAGTATCACTACCTTCCTCAATAATCGGTGCTAGCGGATCTAGCCTTGCCTGAGTTACACTCTCTTCGGTGGACACTAAGCTACTTTGGTCACCTGCCACTTTCTGGTCTCTAACAATGTATCTTCCTGATCTTAAATTCATCAAACTTATCAATGCAATTTATCACAAATTCAACCACTCACCTGGCAATGGGTTAGTTTCTGCACAACTTCTTGCTTTGTTGTTGAATATACCTGTACACAAGTGTTTTAATTTTGGCGATCGAATCAAAGCTTTTATCTGCTAGAGGCTATCTTAGTAATGATTGGTATATCTGGAGAGTTAATCTCAACCACTACTGTATTTTATACACTGCTGATGTTCTGGATTAGGTTTGCTAATCTGAAACAGTACTTCCCTCAGATGTTGGTCAATTTACGCGAAAAAGTCTGAATTCAGTCTTTGCTTCGTTAAATGGGCAAATAAGGTCCAAATTCACTTCTGAAAGAAGTTCTGGAACCCTTAAGCCACATGGAGCCTCACTGTCTATGACAGGTCAAATTTTCTTTGCGGTATATCCCAATAGACATCCTATGCGAAGGATGTCTCCTGTTGTGTGTTGCCTGGATTTTTGCACTATTGTTTCCTCTTATTGTGCTGAGCTTACAGTTGCTTTTACTTTTTGATTTGGACACCTATTAGCTGGTCAAAGAGTCAGAAATCTGTTCCGACGGCCTGTTGATGGTAGTGATCAGTCTAATCAACTCCAAATTGGACCAAAATTGTCTAGGAGGCTTGCCTTAGGCTATATAACACCTTACTATGCTCAAAGTCAAAGTCTGGCTTCAATTTCTTGCATTAGACATTCTACGCGTAGAATGTCTTTTTCATCAGAATGGCTTCAAACTCAAAACACAGGCTCCCCTTGAGTTTTTGATCACTTTGGTATACTCAGAATTTAGTTTGGAGTCCAAAATCAGTCAGAAGACATCCTACGCGTACGATGTCTTTTTGGCCTGTTTGACCCCAGATTTGTCCCACAGCTTCCCTTTGATGTCAGTAACCCAGTGGTATGCTTAGATTTTGTTTTGGATGTCAAAAGTCCCAAATTTCCGTTGTTTTTTGTTTTTTTAGTCAAAAGTGCTAAAGTCCGCTTTGAACCCAATTTTCTTACCCAAATGAGGCGAAACCTCTTTCAGTCACTCAATATATCATGCAAGACATGCTCATGCAGCCATCTTATGGTTTTGGTCCCAAAATAATGTTTTGGCACTATTTGGGTAGGATGTCTGGCAATTTCAGTCTATCTGGCCTTATCCTGTCAAGATATGGCCAAATTTCCACTTTCCAATTGAAATTAGGGTAAACCCTACCTCCTGAACACACTGGTCAACTCAAAATCCCAAAATTTCTCCTAGATGGGCCTGTAGACATCCTACGCGTAGGATGTCTCCTGGCTTAAAATTAAAGTTTTTTCTGGCAGGAATGCTCCTGATGCTCTGTAGATCTATCAAAAACACTCACAGTAACTTTTGGACTTCAATTAGGCTTTCAAACACACTTTTGTGTCTTTTTGCGTCTTTTACAAACTTGTAATGATTCTACAAAGCAAGTGTACATGCATGAAATGCTCTAAATCTTGAATCATGATGTCCTACTTACTCTACTCCTACCTATCATGTGAAATGGTGATAATGGTGTTTTTGGTTGCTTTTTGGCGTCTCCGGACTCTCAAGCTCTCCTCTCACCACTTCTACCACTCCAACTCCTACTCTAGAACTCGACTACTACCTAAAACTACCTAAGTCAACCTCATCTACCTAAGTCGAAGGATCTAAGCCAGACACAAGCTTCCTAGACTCCCTCTAAGACCTAGAGAGTCCTCCACCCTCTGATCCTATCTAAATGTAAAGCGAGACTCTTGGAAAGCCAAAAATCCCAATCCTCAAGGATTAGTCTCGGTCACCTACCTAAGGTTTTCGTCCCCGACAGCGGCGCCAATGTTGGACGGATACGCCGCAACGGACGTCAGCACAGTGAGAACTCACCTAACATGTAATGTCAGCTAAGAACGAAGCTCGACCCGCAGGCGCATGGAAGCAAGCATAAGGTGTCAACCTACACTCGATCGACTCCTAACTAATTCCTAAAGAGGTCTCTACCAATTGTCTAAGTCACAGCCTTCAAGAGTCCAAAAGAGGAAACTTCCTACAACGCTCCCTAGAGCCGAACACCCATCAAACAATCTCGAAACACCATAGAACTTAAAGGAGACCCTACTAATACCAATAGGTCGCTCTCCCTAAGGTCTATGAACCAAAATCCCGACCCAAAACACCTGGTGCAGAAACACGTAGGATGTCTGTCCGAAATCTGCAGGTCTTCGTTTCCAAAATCTAAAGTGCCTAATGTGTATTTCTACTCAATGTGAACGCGTGGATATGTTGCAATGCAAAATCGGACAACGTATGCTCACCCAAACAACCGATGACGCTCGTAGAAGGAGCTCACAAATCCGGACCGTACAGGCGCAATGTTGGTATCGACGCGTGGCTCTAGTCGGGGGCAACACGCTACACTTCTCCGCACTCGATTCCGACCTCCGGAGCACACGTAGTGTCAAGATGAAGCTCACACTCTCTCTCTCTCTCTCGTACACAATACGCTCACTCACAGACTTCAAAACTTGTTTAAAATGACAAAAGGTTTTTCATTAAGGTCAAAAAGTGGTATATATACCTTACAATTTCTCAAACCCTAAAGTTCCAAAATCAACCATCTACTCAATCTAACTATCAAAACTGGGATACAATCTGGAAACTTCTGTAAGTCCCAATAATTACAAGGTGAAAAATCAGGTTTGCCTCAATGAATGAATAATTACAAAAAATAATAGTCCTCCGAGTAGTTAGATGCCGTGGCGTGTGTCCAGCTTCTAACAGCTAAGAAAAAAGTTTCTATGTTTTGACTAATGGTTTAAAGATGGAAGTGGTAAGAGATATACCGCATTTACTTGATTAGTTTAGGAGAGTTGTTCTGACTAGAATTTGTCACACTAAGTAAGAGAATGATAAAATTTCTATGTAAAATTTTGATGGTGAATGGTTGAGAAGTAGGCACAAAATAAAAAACTAATGGTGGTATTAAGTCACTTGGATCAGAAGGGGTGGTGGCCTTCTGATCAAAATGATACATATGTAAATATGTATTTAAGGTCTATTAAAAAATTGGGTTACATAGAAACCATACATATAATAACTACCATAATTCAAAGGGGTAACGGCCTCTTTTACAAGCTTTAAAAAGAATTTTTTTTACAAAACCAAAATACATGTACACTTGGGACGTTTGTGTGAAGTAAAAAAAGTTCTAATTTGGACATGGATAACAATTGATATAGTCTGTTGACACCTGTAAAATGCATTCAAGACTAACATATATGTTGTCTTGATTGAATGGATGAAGGTGAGGACTCTATCCTTTCTTGTATTTTTTTTGGCTTGAAGCAAATGTCTGTCCATGATCACACTTGCTCCTACTACTTGGGAAGTACTTCTTTAATGAGTCATTATCATTGTATTCTAGAATGAGGCCTCATTCTTATAAGCCATGCACAAAGATAATCCTAAGACTGAGTTGTTTTTGTACTAATCATTGCCTTTTCTCTAAAGCTAGCTATCTTTTGAATGTTAAAGTTCATTTATGTCTTATTATTTACGTAATAACAACTACACACACACACACACACACACACACACACACACACACACACACACACACACACACACACACACACACACACACACAGACCATAGGAGAAGGAATTATTTGTTGCCATTTTTAAGTCATGATTACGGTTTGAACATTGTACCATGGATCTCGCACCATCCTTTTAGCCTCAACCTCAATGTACATTGGCAAGGCACTTCAATGACGCAAAAATCAACACATCAAAGTAAATAAGCGGGTAAAATCATTCTAAACCACATCAATAGTTGGCTACTTGCTATCAAATATTGCAATCAACATACACAGTTTGCAAAAGTAAAATCTAAGTAAGGAGAGACACTCAAAAAATGACATGTCCATGACCAAAAGAAATGAAATGCTCATAAATGATTGAATGGGTTCCTAGAGGGAGTTCTATTCTCCTCATCCACTACATTTGCAGGAATCGATGCCTCTCGCCTATCGTGCCCTCTAAACTAGGGATGAAGAAGAGGCAACACAAATGTCAAAATTAAAGCGTCGTCACTATCCAATGTTGCACAAGCACGCTTGACATGCTCTAAGAACAAGAGCAGTCCCACAACCAAAATCCAAACAAAGAACCTTTGGCCTACACAAAATCTCCACACAAGTCTAGCATGAAAGAAGGGCTACATTGCATGTATCTTTGCCATGAAAGCCCAAAATCCATAGTTGTGTAAGCGAACTCTGGTAAGTAGTGTCGCATGATGGTATCTGTAGGAGTCATGCCCATTGCACAAAAAAATGGCATGCTCTCCTCAAGGTAAAGTAGAGGTCGTACACCACGCCTATAAATGAAGAAAAAAATTGAACTATCACACTACAAAGAAACATGAAAACACTTAGATTGGCATATTTTAATCATTCCATACACAAGCTCTGTTTGCCAATACCGTCTGTCAATTATAAACAACAAAGAAATTACTAAACCATGGGTACATTTTCACACAATAGTCTATTTAAAAATCAATAACGAGATTGGTAAATCTTTGTGAATTAAGTTAAGGAAACAATTTTAAAAGTATTACCCAACAAACTTTCAACAACATATGCCTTATTTATCCAGTTATAATCAAGATAGCATAGGGTAGTGTCCCAAAAGGGTAATTATATGAACATGATACTAAAGATAAAAACTGGATAACAATATCAATGGACTCTTTATAGAAGCAAAGAGAAAATATTAATTACCATTAGACATTCTTTCATCATTCTCATGGTCCAGCTCTCTAGAAGTACAAAGACTTATTTAACTGGGAACACATTGATCTAAAAGGAGGGGAGTTAGAGATATTTTAACATCGGATACCATTGAAGCCAAATTCTAGACAAGTCAGATTACATAGGTACAAGATGAATCCCAACTATGCCAAGAAAGTGAAAGAGGAGATTGATAATCTTCTCAAAGCTTGGTTCATCATAAAAGTTGCATGACTGACTCTTTCCCATGCGGTAGTACCTAAAAAGAATGGGAAGTTAAGGGTATGTGTGGGGTATAGAAAACTGAATGCACAGACAATTAAAGATCCTTTTCCACTGTCCTTTACAGATATGATGCTAGATGAGATTGCAGGCCACGAAATGTATAGTTTCATGGATAGATATAGCCGATACAATCATATCAAAACTGCATCCAAAAATAGAGCCAAGGCCATATTGTTAGCGGGTCATCGTGATGGAAGTTTGTATCATAGCTATCTAGCACTAATATAATATGTTCATACTCAAGGAAGTGATGTGGATGGGGCACAGGGACTCTTTGAGGTTGTCAGTCCTCAAGAAGTGAATCTAACAAGAAAACACAACAACTCAACAAGCAAACCACCACTCAATGATCAAAAAATTTGTATATGTCCTTTCTCACCACTCTAGATCATCATGCCATTTTGACACTCAAACGTAGTCAAAATGCAACAAAATTTTAGCAGGAGGTCTAAGACACCTAGGTGCACTATCCTACCAAGTCTAATTGCAATCAAACAAGGTACCAAAATCACTATCCATTATGAAAAATGTATTGTAATCTACAACAAAACTATCCAAAAAAGTCACCCTATGGTCTAGAAACACTCTCCTATGGTCAAAACGTCAAAAAATAGTCATTTAAGTACTCAAATTTGAAGATTAAGCTCACTAATGTGTAGTCACAAACCTCAACAAAACTAACAATACTTACACTTGAATAAAAGAGCAAGGAAAGAGAAACACAATACAAGTTTCAAACTTGAAAATGGATTACCAATCATGAGTTATGTTGATTACACTCCAAATCTTTGATGATTGATTTGGGTAGCCATTTCCTTATTTTACTGATGTAGAAGGATTATATAAAAGAGGATGGTGAAGAGTGTTTCTAGATTAGGGTCTAAAACCTTAATGACCAAAGGAAAAAAACCCGATAGGGTCTTTGGTATACGCTCTTATTGAAGTTGATCATTTGGACTTGAAGTACTTGTTCATGCAAAGCGAGTGCTTGGGAGAAACAAAAGGAAGCGTACCAAATGCAAGTGCCAATGATGGGACACTCTATATGCATCTGAGAAATTTGTCAAACAAAAGCATGCAGTGTGAAAGAGGGATTTGATGGGTTCTCCAAGGAGCAGATATTACACATGTGACATCAAAAGCAGTCGCAATAGTTTCCACGTTTTCAAAAAGGGTTTTTGATGTAGAAGCTTCTTCACTTACACCTCATTGTGCACAGTGCGTGAGTGTGTTTCGGAATTTCTCCTTCACTTCACCAGACTTAATATACATAGACTTTGACTTTTATGATCACCTATACCAACATGAGTGACACAAAATTAGTATGCACAACTCTTCCAGGTTTAGCATTACCTAGAATAGTTAAGACTCTTAGACCACAAAGAATAGTACTTGAAGCTTTGGGACTAATGCTTCACTCATTTAAAGGCTTAGCTATGCAACTCTAAATTTTATGCCATGTGTTTTTTATGGTGACTTGTACGTATCTATTCAAGGCCAAAAACCCAATTCCATAAGTTCTTGGAGAGTTAGGCCTCTTTCATTGTGTTGGTCGATTGGATGCCACCATTTTGTCTAGTAGGTTGGCATACTTTGCCTCCTTGGTTGATACTGCTTTGTGAAACAAGCTTTACGACTGGTGTAGTGACTGATGGAACCTTTTCTTTATCTCCCTTGGAAAGCAATTATTTTTGTTCGTGGGTGCTTTGTGTTTGAGTTTCCAATAGCGATTTTGGAACCCACCTTGTCTTTGGTCCCTGTGTGATCGTCCTTTGTATTTACTCCGTTTTCTCTGTAGGCTGGATGGATACTAGGCTCAATATCCATACCTGGATATTTCTGTTGTAGAAGTCTTGCTTTTGTAGCTAAAGACGAGGTGTCCATCTGGAGGTTGTAGCATCCTTGGTTGCAAATGGCTTCTGTTGGCTTTTGGTTTGCCAATGTTTGTCTTTGGGTGGATCCCTATGCTACATGACGCATTTTCGGTGTTCCACGTTGAGCTACAAGTTTGGGTAACCATATTATGAAATCCTTGTGCATCAAGTAGCTTTGACTAGAATCATTTGTTGTTGCATACGTGTTTGCTAGATAGCTTGGTTGAAGTTTGACTTTGGTACCCATAATTGTCGTGTAACTTGCATTTTTGAAGGTCTTTGCTTTTTCCTCTTGTGATTGTTCTTTCTCCTAGTTGAGGTGTATGTCTTCCATTGATTGCTCGGCTTTCTCCTTGTAGAATTGTCTGCTTGAGGTGAGTAGGTGGCAAGCTATTACTTTAGTCTTTTTGGCCCAAACATTTGCATTTCCTTGAAAGTAGCCTTAGAAGTGATTGACTCATTTGATGCTATCCACCCTGTCACCATTTTTTGTTGAGGTTGAAGTAGGTCATTGACTTTGATGTTCTCTTTGGATACTAACACTTGGTCGATTCTCTTTGGATTATTTTGGAGGCTTTTTTGATGGAAACTTTGGTTGATAAAATTTTTGCTTCTATTTGCATTGCATTGTCGATGGTGTGGCTCTTGATGTAGAGGCTATGTAGGAAATTTGATGGAGGCTCATTGAAGGTAAGTCATCTTGCAAGGTCGATCTACTTTAGTGTTTACCTATATTGATCTTTTTTGTCTATGGATGGCTGTATCATTTCTGCATGGATTTAAGAAGCTTCAAGGACTCTTATTGTTGTTGTTGTTGAAGCTTTTGGTTGGTGAAAAAAGATGTTCCTCCAGCTTTTTGTCAGGACTAGACCCTCCTTGTTGTGATGGGAGTTTATTATATCAAAAGTGCCCTTGAATTACCCAATACTCAACTTGAGTACAACTTCTATCATTCCAAAGCTAGGAATTGGCATTTTGAAACTTGTGTATACTATCTCATCTAGTTCGGTGATTGGTGGGTGTCCCATCATTATCCACATTCCATAAGACATTAGATTCTTTGTCGCTCCTGGATCTATCACAACCAAACATGTGATTTTAAGTTTTGTTTCTGTGCATACTCTAAATTTGATCTTTGTAGTTCTTCTCTTGGTCTTGTGTTTGTTGAACATTTAACATTGAACTTCGAAACTTTGCTCCTCCACCTGCTTTCGGTTTTGCATTTTCTGTAGTCGGCTTCTTCCAAACAACTTTTGTTGATTCTTTAGGTATGTCGATGATAATAAATTCTCGTGGTTACTTTTCTTCTTTTGTTTTCACTTTGGAACCATGCTCCATGACGAAGCTATATGTCTTACCTTTTTTGCTTCATACTCACAAACCTCATTAGCTTCCTTCTCAATACCTTTATCATAAAAGAAGGGAGTTATGCCATAGCCATTCTTGTCACAAAACTTAGTAGTTGTTAATCCGTTTACACACACATCTAGAGTAGCCAATATTTTCTCCCATCCAAAAACAAATCTTTTGGGAATGGTTCTTTAATGGAAGCCTCATCTTCTATTGATCTCTCTAGGCTACAATCTTCCTTTCTCAGGCTTCCGCATTTAGATGCTCCACACATCCAAACATGCGTATCTTTCACTAACCAAGCAATCAATTGCATTCATGAATCCATATTCATGGCAAAGTCTTCCATCGGCGTTAAATTTACATCCTTGTAACTATGGTCCATCATGCTAACCCTTGTTGTGATACCTTTATGCCGTAAGTAGAGATGGTCATAGCCTCAATCTTAAACCATTTTGAGTCGATGCATGAATGGTTGTTACAAAATAACCTCAAAGTTGTTGCCTTTTCCAAAGTCAACTATAGAAAAAGTATGTTTGTACTCGATTCTACAAGAGGATACAATAATTTATTCCAAAATCCCTAAGGGTCTATTACATATCCGTCTGCTAGTTGCATCTTCATGCACATTTTTTTAGAGCTGGTCCTCCCCATTTTTCCTAGATTCCCTCTGTAGCAATGGCTATTCCAACCCCAATATCAAATATTGCTATCATCTTTATCCCCTTGTACTCTAGTGGTAAGGTGGTGTTTCCTTCCTCTCATTCATAGTAATCACTCACCTTATTCGCTGGTACAAGCTCTGCTTTGGGTTTCTCTAGTTGTCTTATTTCCATGATTCCATCTATAAATTTATTATGTGGATAGATTTTTATTCCCATTTTTTCCATTGTTTTGTTCATTTGTTCCCATAGATGTGGTCTGATCTTCAGAAGTTATGTACAAGTAATGGTGCATCTTATAGGAGATGACATCAATTCGTGCAGGCTCTTTGTGTTAGTCATATGTGGAATTAGAGACCATTGAGATGACACAACCCTCACCTCGGATTTTGTCTCATGTTCTCCTATGAAAGATGGCAAGGTCTCTAGAGAGTGTGGTTTTCTCTCTTTAGATGTAATAGACCTTACGTCTCCGTATAGAGATCATATATCTCCAGGATAGAACTCATTATCCATGTTGATCTCAGGGATAGATGTTGATTGTAAAGTAGCACTACCATCTTCTTGGATTTTGATCGTCTTCCATAAGAATTATGGACATGGCTCGTCCACTTCAAGAATTGGTGGCATCTCATGAGATTTGGCCTTATCTATTAGGTTTACAACAACCCTCCTATCCAATGGCTTTTCATTTCCTGGTTTAGTTGGCTCTACTAATTTGTGTTTTTTGTGTGCTTGTGTTCTTCTTTTCTGACATAGGCACTACTTGCTCATGGGTTCTCAATGTTTTTGGCTTCATTAGAGCTTGAGCTTTCTCTACAAGCTGTTTGCAAATTTTCATCCATTTTGTTTCAAATTTTGGATGTAGATATGTTAGCAATCTTTGTTCCAGTGTCTGATTGGGTTTCAGTCTAGTCTCGTAAGCTTGTAGCATGGCATCTAAGTGCTCGTTCACTTTCTCAACCAAGACTGAACCTCCCGATGACATTGTGGATGATTTATCTTTTTCATTAGGAACAATATGAACTTTGTGTGGGCCTTGTAAGAATCCCTTATCTTAAAGGATTAAGACTAAAATTGTGTAGACTTTGGGAGACAAGTGTCTTTAATAGGCTCCTTTTGAGTAAAATTCTCTAGCCTTTTTTTGGGTCATCTAGGCTGTGGTCCTCCTAGAGGTCTCTCTCTCTCTCTAGCTCTTGAAAAGTGAAGGAAAAAAGGTGTTGTGGTATTAACTACCTCCTTCCATCCCTTTCTCATGCTACTTCATAAAAAACATGCATAACCCTAAGCTAAAAAATGTTTATTTTTCAAAAAATCCATTTTCGCCTATTTTTCCTCAAAAATTAATCTCAACCTACATACATATAAAAAAATGACTTTTTTGACCTTTTTTTGAACTTACACTCATTAGCTCTCCCCAATGTTAGAAAAATAAAAATCCTTTCAAAACATCTCAAGTGCATAAGTGAAGGGAGAGTTTAAAAAATAAAAAGGCTATGGTGTTGGAAAGTCAAAATATTTTTTGTGTGCATATAAATAGAGATGGTGGAATACACCTTATACATTTCTATTTTCTTCTTAATTCTCTTTCCTCTAGCATTTTCAAGCTAGTAAGTTGCTAAAACATTTTTGCTAAAAAACGTTTTTTAGAGCCATTAGGAAAGCCTTTTATTTTTTTGGACTTACACTCACTAGAAGGCCAATTTTTAATTTTTATTTTCCCTCCAACAAAAATAACTCTCTCTCTCTCTCTCTCTCTCTCTCTCTCTCTCTCTCTCTCCTACCTCTCCCTCCTTCTCCTCTACCTCCCTCTTCTCCCTTCCATTGCCTTCCCCCTTTGCACCCTTAGGTTTTTCCACCATATTGCTCAACAATATCACAAACCATGCATCCTGCACATCATAAGTGTATATATTTGCTTGTCCACAGAGTTCGCATCAAAATTCACACACGTGGGTGACCAAATGTTGTCATAACAATGTCTTGTTATAGGTTAACACCATGTTGATCGTTGGGTGGATGCAAGTGATAGTCTATACACTCTAATTCATTTTGTATTGTATTTGTTTCTCTTAAAACGTTTAATTCAAAATTTGAACCATTTTTCACCAAAATCTCCAATATATGTGTATACCCAACAGACACGTATGCACTTATTCATCTCCTTCTCTTTTGTTGAAGAGATTGCATAACCTTATAATCTTTGACATAATAGATCTTACAAATCACTTTTTTTTCTAAAACAACCTTCTTTGTTATATATTGTAGGTAGGTGCTTCAAATCCATTAGAGGTAGGTAATCTCATCATAATGTATATTTTAGGATTGTTTTATTACAAGTTGTATGGATGCAAATTTGTACAACATATACTTAAAAAGTGTCTTTATTATACACCTTACAAATGTTGAATCCATACATGTTTTTGTTTGAAGAACATGTCTCTAACACATCATGGTACAAGGTGACCTCTTACTATGCTAGTTGAGTGGTGGTGTTTGTTAAAATGGCTCAAGGAGCTGGCATAACATGAATCTTTTACGATGGCACAAAGCTCTCCTCAAGCAATGTGGCTCTCACTACACCAAGAACCATTATGCTAACATGGAGAGATCCCTAGTAGGACAATAAAACAGCTTTCCATCAGCAACACACCCTTTCCTAACATGAGGGCGCCCCCACCAAAGGTATTTTTATGTGATAGGTCACCCCATGAGCATACCATGTCATGGAATGGATGCAAGAACTATGACCGCACTACCTCTTGTAAGCTGTTCATGAATGTTGTTTATCAAAGTGAATGAGAAGAAATTTGGATTTTTTTGTTTGTTGATGTGTAAGAGCACTCTAGGTCTATCATATTTTGAGATTTTTTAATAAGTTAAATAAGATTTATAGTAATTTAAAGTGTAAATTTGTTTTTGTTTGATAAGAGTGTACATGAGAAGACATGATAAAGTAAAATAGATCTTCAAGGAATAAACATCAGTGAGATTCCTACCATGCACTTGTGACATCATATCTCTCCTTGAACCCTTTGATTTCTATCATTGTGGGGGGTCCAAGGGGAGCCTATTTTCAAATTTTTAGCAATAACTTCTGTTTGAATGAAATTTTGGGTGTTTTAAAGTTTCGACATAGTTTAGTTCATTTTGATTGTTTTCCACCAGTTTCAACTTTTGATCCAAGGCACTCCTTGGAAGCCACTTTTGAAGGTGTTAGGGTGAGATTTTGGGAAAGTTTTGTATGTAGGAAATACAACTCTTGACACAAGGAAAAAAATTGGTTCCTTGAGCATTTTCAGATTCCATGTTTTTTATGATCCTTGGAGCCCGTAGATTAAGAAAAAAGTAAGAAATGTCTGTTTCAGATCTTTTTTTTTTTTTAATTGCCAACTTGTAGGTTGATTTTTAAAGAACCCAAGCAAGATATGACTTTTTTTGCATCACACGACGGTCGAAGAGTGTGACAAGATGATCAAATTCATGTGAGACAATCCGGGACAGATTTGGAGCTGATTGGGAGCTACAAGCTGTTGAAAACAACTTAAAAGTTCAACACTAAATAAAATTAAAAAAAACTAGAACTTGTATCATAGCCAAACACCTAAATTTTGAAGCTACTTGCCATTTAAAAGGTTGAGGGTCCCTCAACAACAGGGGCCACAAGGATGCGCAAAATGCCCAAACATGGGGTCCCTGTTTGGACATTTTGCACGCCCTTGTGACCCCTGTTGTTGAGGGACCCTGGGCCCTTTAAATGGAAAATTCATGGCCATGAGATAGAGATGTTTTGTTCTATGTACTGAGAGCAAGACCCTCCTCCCCCATTTTGTTATGTGTTCAAAGGCTTCACAAATCCTGTGCACTAAATATTCAACACTAGAAATTGGCCAAACAAGGAGCCAAGTTTTACTTCCTTGTGTGCACCCCTTGTTCTTGGAAATGTTTTAGTAAAGCCATTTCTTTGGTATTGTAAACCACATGTGATCCCTACTATTATTGTATCCAACCAAAGATTTCTTGATTAGCAATTTACATAGGATTGAGGTGGTATATATCTTCTATGCTAACAATACATGCATATATAATTTATGTTTACACCTTTTCTATCCAAATGAGCTACACAGTAGAAATCAAATCCAAAATTTAACAGCTAAGTTCACAAGGGTGATAGCTATTGGTATCATCTTTAGCAATACCAAAGAAATAGCTACCTATAGCCAATGAGTAGGGATATTTAAGAAGATTTTCTACCAAAAACTTGTCGACACTGTTGGGGTATAAAGCCCAATGTGGTTGCCTAGGTAAGTGGGCGGGCCGCTAGTTATGTACACATATTCTTTTGTTAAAACCTAATAAGAACTCACTATGCTCTATACATTACAGTAGAGAGACTTCACCATGTCGTCGTGCTCTTCTTCTCGCACTCTCTCTCGTGTCGCACTTCCGCTCGTACTCCTTCAACTGGTATCAAAGCTCAGATCGAGGCTCGAGGATAAGAAACTTCAGCTTGTCAAAGTTCACACCACAGGAAATCCTGTTGATCTACTTACAAAATGACTTCCCTCAGAGAGCTTTGCGTATTTTCGCAAGCAGTTAGGTATAGGGTAGTACATCACTTCTCTACATCTCTTGTATATTAGCATGTATAGTAGCTTCTCTCACACTTAAAGTACCACATTGGACTTTAAGTGGGAAGTTGTTGGGGTATAAAGCCCAATGTGGTCGCCCAGGTAAGTGGGCGGGCCCCCAGGTATGTACACATATTCTTTTGTTAAACCCTAATAAGAACTCACTATGCTCTACACATTATAGTAGAGCGAGTTCACCATATCGTCGTGCTCTTCTTCTCGCACTCTCTCTCGCGTCGCACTTTCGCTCGTACTCTTTCAACTGGTATCAGAGCTCATCGGGGAAGCATTGCAGGAAGCTAGAGTCATCTGCTTAGATTGGAGTGAGATTTGACAGGCGAAGACACGGCCCCAAATCCTGTGGGATGTTCCGAAGGACTTGGTGCTCTCAGAATTTCATTCTGATGTCATCTCGACCACCGTTTGGCTTCGACAAAGTTCTGCGCAGGCCATTTTCGACTACGTGGTCTCGACGGGTGCAGATCCGACTGCAAATTTGGGGTTTTGGGCTACGACTGCAAGTGCTGAGGATATCTGCACTTCCAGAGTGCTGATTTGTGGCTGTCTACACAACGAAGGACGGCTCACAGTTCTTGGAGGCGTGTCACATACGACACGGGCGCACCTACACACAGACTGTAGGCGACATCCACTAGTTCATCAGGTAGCTTGTGTTTGCTGCTTGATATTCCAGATTTCATCCTGACATTGCAGGTACTTCCACATGGGATGTATTCTCACAGATGATGCATGTCTGTTGAGGGTTTGCTGGCTGTGAGTCACACAGCAAACAACCACCGCAGTGGTTACAGCATACAGTGGGAAATTTGTGGATGTATGACTTTGTGGGAATTCTATGTACTGTTAGATTTACTGCAGCCTTTGTTGAGGGTGGAGTGAGGTTTTATTGAGCTGGGGGATTCTCGAATCTTGAGATCCTTTCGGTGATAGAGGTCTTGGAGCGATCCCTCGAGCACCCTTAGATAGGCAGCTAGGATGTATTGACTGTGAGTTAGACAGTTGGAATTGCATCTTTGCTTTACTGCCGTTGAGGCATTGTCACAGTCTATGCTTATAGGACAGTGAACAGGATAGTGAGAGATAGTACAGGTGCAGGACAGGTTTACCCACAGCTTACAGTGTTAGAGAGACAGTGGTTTTTTGAGTTGTTTTTGGTCTGTTTTTTAGTACACCAGAGCCATTTTACAAAGGAAACTCTGCCGAAATTTCTGCAGAATCTGAAGCTTTCTTGGTTCATTTGACAGGTTGATATTGGTTCAGAGGTCAGTTTACAGGGGAAACTCTACCGAATTTTTCCCAGGAAAGTAAACTACTGTGAAGCGTAGTTATGGCTGGATCACAAGACACTGCTCTTTACAATATCAAGAAGCTAGATGGAACCAATTTCCCATTGTGGAAGAAGAAGATTTGGCACGTGTTGGTACAAAAGCAGCAGATAAAGCCTATAAATCTCAAGGGGATAAAACTAGAAGATATGGACGAAGATGAATGGAGCAAAATGGATGAATTGGCACTTTCTACCATTATGCTAACTTTGGCAGAAAGCGTTTACTTCAATGTAGCAGACGAGATGTCGGCTTATGAAGCACGGACAAAGCCGAGTGATCTTTATGAGAAGCAGAGTGCATCTTCACAGGTATATTGGCTTAAGAAGCTTGTTGACTTGAAGATGAAAGAAGGGACACCTATGTCCAATCATCTGAATGAATTGAACACCATCTACAGTCAGTTGTCAGCTCAAGGTGTCAAGTTTGATGAACCTGTTAGAGCTATGTTCCTGTTGATCACATTACCGGAAAGTTGGGACACTTTTCGCACAGCTTTGAGTAATTCTGCACCTCCAGATGGTTTGACCATAGCAGGTGTAGAAGGCAGTCTGCTTACTGAAGAAACCAATAGAAAGACAATGGACAAAGGCAAAGGAATAGCCTTAGTTGTCAGGGGAAGGACCAAAGAAAAGGACAAAGGTGGAAAGAGGAATCAGTCTCGTAGCAAGTCCCGCAGTGCTAAAGGCAAGAGTGACATAGAATGCTACCATTGTGGCAAGAAGGGTCACATGAAAAGAGACTGCAGAGAATGGAAAGCAGAAAAAGGCAAAGAGAAAGCTGAAGACCATGGTGAGAAGAACAAGTCCTCAGTGAAGATTCAAGAAATAAATGTGACAAACACTGTTGTTGCAGAGGATGACAGTCTAGTGTCAGGAGACATCTACTTCTTGAAGAATACAAGCAAACACAGTAGCCACATAAGCATAGAAGCAGTAGAAGAGATACACAGTTGGCACTTGTTCATAGTGATTTGTGTGGACCTATGCCTAACCTATCTCTATCTCTAGGGGAGCTTCTTACTTTATGACATTTATAGACTAATGCACAACTGCCAAATGGGTTTTGGGTTGAAGTTGTATCAGCTGTTCATCTTAAAAATAGATCTCCTAGCAAGGTTTTGCAGAAGGATTCAGTGGCAGAGATGGTATGGTCAGGCAAAATGCCCTCATACAAGCATCTCAGAGTCTTTGGCTATGAGGCATATACTCATGTTCCAAAGGAATTTAGGAAAAAACTCGAGCCAAAGAGTAGAAAGTGCATCTTTCTAGGCTATGGTAATTCTGGTGAGATGGGGTACAGACTTTGGGATCCCGAATCCAGAAAGGTTATCCGCAGTAATGATGTTCACTTTAATGAAGCCAAATATCATTCTAAACCAGAGAGGGTTGAGGAGATTAGAAGAGTTGTCTTCCAAGAAGATGGACCTGCACGTGCAAGACAAAATGTCAGGGCTCAAGAGGAGCAAGGACAGGATAGAGTGGAACCACAGGTTGTGGCTGAGCCTCATCCACCTATTTTGCGTAAATCGGGACGGATCTCATGACCTCTTGATCGGTTTGTTCCATCTATGAACTATGTCATGTTGACTGATTGCAATGAGCCTTCATCTTACAAGGAAGCAGTGCAAATGAAGGACTCCGGGAATTGGCAATTGGCCATGCAGTCAGAGATGAAAGCTCTGCATAAAAACCAGACATGGAATCTAGTTAAATTACCACAGGGCAAAAAGGCTCTACCTTGCAAATGGGTTCACAGGTATAAGATCACCGCTCATGATAGTCAGCCAAAGTACAAAGCAAGGCTTGTTGCCAAGGGCTTTAAGCAAGAACAAGGCATTGACTTTGATGAAGTCTTCTCTCCGGTGGTCAAGATGACTACATTGAGATGCTTTCTTGCATTGGTTGGCATATTAGATTTGGTGTTGCACCAAATGGATGTCAAGACAACGTTTTTGCATGGTGATTTAGATGTGGAAATTTACATGCAACAGCCAGAAGGGTTTGTTGAGAAAGGCAAGGAAGATTTGGTATGCCAGTTGTTGAAGAGTCTTTATGGCTTAAAACAATCACCGAGGGCATGGTACCATAAGTTCCACAAGTTTATGCTTTCTCAAGGCTACAAACGTAGTGAGTTCGATCACTGTCTATATACAAAGAAGGCTAAGGATGGCAGTTGGCTGATCCTTATTTTGTATGTGGATGAATTGCTGGCAAGCACTTGGAAGAAATTTCATCTTTGAAGTCAAAGATGGCAAAATAGTTTGACATGAAAGAAATGGGTGAGGCAAGTCATATACTTGGTATGCGCATTGAGAGAGACAGATCAAAGAAGTTGATTTGGTTATCTCAAACAGAGTATATTGACAAGGTTTTGCAACGTTTCAATATGGAGAAGGGAAAGGCATTGAGTGTTCCATTGCCACCATATGTGAAACTTAGCAAACAAGATTGTCCTGTGTCTGAGGAAGAATAGGCTGAAATGGATAAGATTCCATATGCGTCTGCAGTGGGTAGTTTGATGTATGCAATGATTGCTACTCGCCCAGACATTGCATTTGCAGTGGGAGTAGTAAGTCGATACATGTCAAACCCAGGCAACAAACATTGGGAGGCAGTGAAAGGAATATTGAGATACCTGAAAGCTACAAAGAGTATGTGTATATGCTATGGGAGTCAGGAGCTAAGTGTAAAGGGTTTTACAGACTCAGATTATGCACGTGACTTAGACAATCGAAGGTCTACGTCAGGGTATGTCTTTACATTGGCTGGTGGAGCAGTATCATGGCATTCTAGATTACAAGATTGTGTTACACAGTCTACTATAGAGGCTGAATATGTTGCAGCATCAGAGGCATGCAAAGAATCCATTTGACTTAATCGACTAGTAACAAATTTTGGAATCAAAGAAAAGATGCCTGTGTTATATTGTGATAGTCAAAGTGCTGTACAATTGGCTCGTAATCCAGTTTATCACTCAAAGACAAAGCATGTGGATGTGAAGTATCATTTCATCAGGGAAATGCTCAAGGATAAGCAACTTTATCTTGTCAAAGTTCACACCACAGAAAATCCTGCTAATCTACTAACAAAAGAACTTCCCTCAGAGAGCTTTGCGCATTTTCGCAAGCAGTTAGGTGTAGTGTAGTACATCACTTCTCTACATCTCTTGTATATTAGCTTGTATAGTAGCTTCTCTCACACTTAAAGTACCACATTGGACTTTAAGTGGGAGGTTGTTGGGGTATAAAGCCCAATGTGGTCGCCCCAGGTAAGTGGGCGGGCCACCAGGTATGTACACATATTCTTTTGTTAAAACCTAATAAGAACTCCCTATGCTCTACACATTACAGTAGAGTGAGTTCACCATATCGTCGTGCTCTTCTTCTCGCACTCTCTCTCGCGTCGCACTTTCGTTCGTACTCCTTCAACTGGTATCAGAGCTCAGATCGAGGCTCGGGGCAGCATTGCAGGAAGCTAGAGTCACCTGCTCACATTGGAGTGAGATTTGACAGACAGGAGAAGACACGGCCCCAAATCTTGTGGGCGAGCCCGAAGGGCTCGGTGTTCTCAGAATTTCATTCTAAGGTCATCTCGACCACCGTTCGGCTTCGACAAAGTTCTGCGCAGGCCATTTTCGACTACGTGGTCTCGGCGGGTGCAGATCCGGGGTGCAGATCCGACTCTGCAAATTTGGGGTTTCAACGTACGACTGCAAGTGTTGAGGATATCTGCACTTCCAGAGTGCTGATTTGTGGCTGTCTACACAACAAAGGACGGCTCACAGTTCTTGGAGGCGTGTCATATACTTGGTATGCACATTGAGAGAGACGGATCAAAGAAGTTGATTTGGTTATCTCAAACAGAGTATATTGACAAGGTTTTGCAACGTTTCAATATGGAGAAGGGAAAGGCATTGAGTGTTCCATTGCCACCATATGTGAAACTTAGCAAATAAGATTTCCAGGGTATAAAGCCCAATGTGGTCTCCCAGGTAAGTGGGCGGGCCGCCAGGTATGTACACATATTCTTTTGTTAAAACCTAATAAGAACTCACTATGCTCTACACATTACAGTAGAGCGAGTTCACCATATCGTCGTGCTCTTCTTCTCGCACTCTCTCTTGCGTCGCACTTCCACTGGTACTCCTTCAGACACTACTAAAAAAAGGTAGAAACTCACCATATATGTATGTTGAAACATGAATCAATAATAAGTTAATTTTTCACCTATCGATCACTGCTATACATTGACACCTCCATCTCAAGTTGCCCTTTCTCTAAGTCAAGTTTGGCATAGACTTACTAGTATGGAAACAATAACATATTGAAAAGCAAGAATTTAGATTTTTCAACTTGTGAAACATTGCTAGTAAAGCAGGATATATTCAACATCCCTAAATAAGGACATCTTGACAAAGGCTATGATCCACCGTTATAAGAATAACCATTAATGAATAAGCTAAAATTGAATATTTCTTGAATTTCCTTATGGTGGAGTGATTAACACTTGAGACTTGAAACATCTTAGAGGCAAATGAAAATATTCATAAAAGTCAACAATGTTTCTCAAATCTATATGAAACTCTAGTAATCTAAATTAAATACTCTCTCTCAATACGACACCATTAAAAAAAACATATTTATATTGCACCAAAATGAGTATAAATACAAAAGTATTTATAGAGGAATCCAACGTCATGAAAGAAATTACAAAGGGACGCAATGTTGTTGTTGTCAGCCTTCTCTTACAAGTATTCATCTAGAGATTCATATAAAGAGTATTTGTGTGTCTATGACACTAGGGAATATGGTAGTACTTTATGGAGGGCTTTTCTAAGAGCTCCTAGAGAGTATCTATTGGTTCAAGATTCTACAAAAATCCTACTATTCTTATCAAAATATTTTATCATGGTAGTGAAAGGTTCCTCACGGACCAAGAATAGAGTGTTTTTCATCTCTCCACATGGTTACTTGCTCATGTACTCTCAAAACAAGTTGACTCCGTAAGTAAACACCATATTTTGTGAGCACAAAGTTACAAAGTACAAAATGATATCATTCTAATAATCTAGTGACAACTTTACAAAGAAAAAATTAGAAGGAGAATCTTTGATAACTCTCCATAGATAGAATAACTTACTTTGCATTGTGAGACTCAATCACATGCTACACAACCATAGATGGAGCACCAAAGCCATTTTAAAAAAAAGCACACCCCAATGTTATGAGGTGTGAAGCCCTAGACATTGAAAGCCAGAAAGAGGTTGATTGTCTTTAGCATGATAAACTTAAATATGGAGATGAGGTTAAGATTTGAATGTAAGCTACAAGGGTATTTTTTTACCATTCTATCTTTATGTTGGAGGTGAACACTTGCAATGCCCACTCACCATTCACACCTTCTGTTGTTGTGGTATACAAGTCATGTGAGCTCATACTTTTTCCACCTTCGGGAGTAGAGGTTTCCGTGTAGTCTAAGTGAATGAAAGTAGAAGAAAGTGAATCATGTTTCATGCTATAATGGAGGTGAGATAAGGGAGAGGAGCTAGCTTGGTGTGAAAATATATGGTGGGCAAGGGGAAGAGATGGGGCAGGATCAGCTTGCTTGGTGATACAATGGAGGCGAGATAAAGCTAGCAGAGAGATAATGTTGGGCTATAGGAGGTGCATGTGGTTGTGCAGCAATGGAGAGCTTGGAAAACGGTTCTTAGGGAGATAAAATCACTTTTTACCTATAGAATAGGTTTGGAAGTACTTTGGAGGGTGGAAAATGATGTTTTGATTTTTTTTGAAAAAAATCAATTTTTTGAGTTTTTTAGTGTACGGTTTTTACTTTTGGAGGTCAAAAATATTTTTTTGACCATGAAATAGATTTGGGGGCTTTTCAAGGAGGAAAAATGTAATTTTTTTTTTTTTTTAATGTCAAATTTTTAATGTAATTTTAAACCCGAGCCAAAAAGTGAGGGAAAAGAGGTCAAAGTGTTTGCCCCCCATCCTTTTCCCCTAGCCACCTCCCTTACTTTCTCACTAGGTAAGAGGCCATCAAGAGGTATAAGGTTGCCTTGTCCCCCTACCTTTTTGAGGGTATAGAGTGTGTCCACCACCCTCTTCCTATTGGTTGTCCTCTAATTCACCTTAATCTCAAAGGGCCCCTAGAGGGTTCATATTTTTCCTAATGTTTGTTCATTCCCTGCTTTCCTTTTCTTGTTTCAGCTGCTCTTTTAGGGCGGTATTCTCTATTCAACCTTTTTGCTTTCATTTTGTCTCGTTTGGATAAGTTTTCGATTTCTTTTTGAATAGGCAATATGAGTTCCTCTGTCATAATAATTAATATCTAATTCTTCTAAATGATTTTCTCATGTTAAACTGATCATTTAATATGGGGAAGTACCAGGGGAGAAAAAACTAGAATATTGGTTAAGTTGGCAGATTGGCCATAGTAGGGATCCAAAGGAGGGAAAATAGGGATCCAAAGGGGGGGGCATCTACAAAAGAGCAATATGCAACAATGGGCTTTAAAGACCTTAAGCTTCAGCCCATTAAGACTTCCAAAATGCTAAGGTTCCAAAATTCAGAGGTTGTGTCCAAAGGTCAAACACTAGGGAAATTGGATGCTTTGTGTGTGTACCAAAAAGTCTTCAAAACTCCTACAAAGGAGGGGGCGAGCCTTGCAAGTAGGGGATGAGAGAAAAAACACACACACACACACACACACACACACACTCACAAGCTTCCTTTACGCAAAGGGAATGAGGGACACATGTCAGCTCCCTAACCCAGATTCCCACAAGGTGTACTCAAATCCTATTGGATGGCCATGGAGGTGGACCAATGAGAAATAGGCTAGAGTAAATCTAGTTTAATTCATATAAAAACACTTATTAAGCTTTCTAGAAGACTATTCCCAAGGGTCCAATGAGAGTTTAGTGGCACTAATTAATTACCTAAAGCTCTCACAAAAGGGAAAAGGGGGACACATATCAGAAGGCTATCACTTATGCTACTTAATTTTCATTGGCTAAGCTGGGAGAGGTCCAATGGGGTGTCAGCATGAGTAATTTGCATGAGGGGTTGACCAAGAGAGAGAGAGAGAGAGGGGGGGGGGGGGGGCTGAATTTCTCAAGGCATTATTCCATACACACTCACACTAGCTCATGTGTGAAGCATCTCTCTCCTTCTCAAGCTTTAATGGAAGGCTTATCACCTACTCCAAGCTTGTGAGAAGGGAGGCCTACACCAACAACTCTTGGCTTTGTGATGAAAATCCAACCAAGAGCCCACCTTCAATGCATGCTCGTCTCCTCTACCATGATAATTACTAAGCTATACTATGCTAATATGAGTGATTATGTGAGAAGATGTACATCTTTCTTGTAAGACTACTCCTTCTTCCTCTCAATCTACTCTCATACCCCGCTATCTCTCACCATCTTCGAAGGTGTGTGAGGTCTTGGGTCTGAGACCGTGAGGGAATTGATTTTGTATTTTATAAGTGTTTTGCTTAGTGCTTGAAGATTTCTTTTTCATTGCACTAGCTAGTTATGGAAGGAACACAAAGAATTGTATTGTAAAATGTCTCTCTTGATGGGGGAAACATATAATACAAAGCCTTTTGGAGGGGGATCAGATCCATGTAAATCCGGTCCTCAATTGTTGTCAATAGCTTAATTTCTCTCTCTTTTGAAGTATTTTTCATGCCTATCTAACTAGGTGTTATGTTTTTTTGTTGCTCTCTCCACCCAAGCACTCTTGTTATGCTCATTAGGAACCTATTCTAATGAAATGCTTACTATGTTCATGTTATTTTCCACTACACACAAGTTACTAGGCCATTAAATGTTACGTCCTCGGCCTGTTTGTTTTTGGCAACTTCTTGAGCCTGAGCCCGAGTTATCACCTTTATCGGAACTATGGGAGATCCACTTGAAGAAGGCGTCACTCCTACAACATTCATTGTTGTGTTCCCCTTGGTTTTTGGGTGTTTTGGACAATCATGAACCAGGTGTGCAACGCCACATTCTAAACAATATCCAAATACTTTCTTTGCCCAATGAGGACAATCTCTTAGCCAGTGGTTGCCTCCACACTCATAGCACAGTCCCACTTGTTTTGTAGTTTGTTGTACAACTGATGGTTGTTCATGTAAGAATGGTCTTTGATCCACACTATTGATTGGCTATAAACATTATCGTGTTCTCATCCATGGAATATTGATTTCTTAGAGGTTGTGGCATATACTTAGCTAGTTGAGTGTATTTGATGACTACCCGACCATTGTTCAAAAGAGGTGGTTGTTGCTCTCACATACATTGCTGTCTTGGTTGAGTATGTAAATACACCATGGGGTGGGATGATCCCATCCACAAGTATCAGACCTTCTCATGGTGGTTGTCGTTCATTCACGTTCTATGTGTAGCCTTGGTTTATTCTTTTAATCACCTCCTCAACCACTTGATCAATGATTAACATCAAAGGAGTTTGAACATCTTGTTTTGTTGAGGATTCACTCTTTGGAGAGGAGGATCTTCATCCCATTGTCTATATCTTTGATCATCTTTCTGCGGGCCTTACAATTGTCAACTAGATATATAGCTTCTCTAGTGACTTGCTCAAATGTCGTGCATGCTTTCAAATGCAAATCATTTTTGAGAGTCTCGTCCTTCAAGCCCTCTATGAAGAGAACTGATAGCCTCTCATCTTGCGGTAGCTCTCTCATATGACATCTCTCTATGAACTGTTTGAAGCGAAGCAAAGCTTCCTTCACCTTCTCATTTTCTTGTTGGTTGAAAGAAAAGATTTGTGACACCATGTTGTGCTTGATTCCCCTTTTTGAGATCTCCTTTGTGAATTCTTGCAAGAGTTGTGCTATGTTTGAAAAATCATCTCTCTTTAATGGCTAGAAATGCCAACCCAAATCCCTCATACTACTAAGTATGGAAAAATTTCAATCTTTTTAGCTCTCAAAACTTTTTTGAAGAGTGAGACATGAGCATATGGATCCCCTGACCCATTGTACTTTGTCTTGGAAAATTGGGCCACTTGATATAGTCTCAATTGTCGTGGTTCAGTCACCCATCTAACCAGTTCATGGTCTCTTGCAAAGACTTCTCTCACTCTCTCTTTTCGTCTTGGAGAAAATCCTAGTGGATTTTGAAATGTGCTCTAGCATCTTTTTTGACTGAAAGTAAGTAGAGAGTGGAGTACCCTTATATGTGTATTTTCCTAGGTCAATTGGATCACCAAGTTTGTACTTTCGTACATACTTATCTACCATCAAAACTTGCACTCTCTGGGCATCTGTATACGTGAATGCATAGAGGTTCTTATAGAATATCAACTCTCCAACATAGGGTTATACAAACATGTAGAAGGTATATTGATCCCCGTTTGTGAACCTATAAAATCCCTCATGAGTGTAATCCATCAAAAATCGCATGGCTTCATTGGTTTTGATGAATCTCACGTTTGGTTTGTTGATCAACGGATACCTCTCTTCTAGGTCTTCGTTGATTCTCATTCTCAAAGGTATTGTAGTGTTTATTGCGGTTTGCATGTCTCTGAGTTGAGTAGAAAACCCTGGTGGTGTACGTGTGTTCTATTTCTTGCAAGCTTTCTTCTTGGCTATACCTAAATCAATTTTGAGTTGTCTATCAAAAGTTAGAGCAATTTTGGTAAATAGCACTTGAAACAACAGCCAAAACAGTCTTAGGACCAGGACACAGGAGATTTGGCTTGTATCTTGGTCTTCAAAAGGTATTTTTAGCTCAAAGTTGAGATTTGAGATGTGCTCACATCTACAAGCTCATCAAGTTACACACCCCCACTATGAAGAGGTACACGGATCGCGATCCATGACCCCTTGTCAAATTTTGACTTGAAATTTTGATAGTATGTAGACAAGGTTATATGCAGACTTTTCATCAAATTCTGAGGTTGGGGGACATGGATCATGATCCATGTTCAACCACATCTGGACTTGATCTCTTGGCAGCTTGTTACTCACTATGTCCACAAGCTAAATCTCATATCTTTTTGAATTTGAACTCATTTTGATAAGTCAAATGCCTTTCTCTCAAAAACACAATATGTGTGTGTATGTGTGTGTGTGTGTGTGTGTGTGTGTGTGTGTGCGTGAGAGAGAGAGGGAGAGAGAGAGAGAGAATGAGGGGAAGGGAACATGAGAGAGAGAAGAGGGAAGGAGAATGCCTAGCTTTCCTTCCTCTCCTTGTGTGTGTGTGTGTGTGTGTGTGTGTGTGTGTGGAGAAGAAAGAGAGAGAGAGGGAGAGCGCGGGTTACCTCTTTGCTTGAGCGCCAAAAACTTAGACGTGAGATCTGAGTTTTTGGACGCTCTCGTTTTATGTTTTACCCCTGTCGGTGTCGCTATAAGCATCGCTATGGGTGTCGCTATGTAACAAATAAACTAGCGACGCCCATAGCGACGCCGTGAATTTTCACTTTTGAGTGTCGCTAATGTGAAGTACCTCTTGTAGTGTTTTCATGCTTGAACCTTGATCTTGATGATCTTGAGTTTGTTGTTAGAATTTCATAGTCAAATGCCATTAGTTAGTGAATATAAGAAAGATTTACTTGCTTGTTGGAGCTAGCATGTTATAAGAACAGACAGAGAGGAACATGAAGTTGGTGGATGTGGACCTAGGTGCATGTTTTAAAGGGGTGTGTAGGAGATCCTAGTGCACTTGAAGAAGCAAAGGCTATTCAAGTAGAATTACTAAAACAACAGTAACTAGTTGATGAGGTTTTTGCTCAAATTCGACAAAAATTGACTAGATTAAAGATAGAAAATGGACAAGCTTTGATGAAGGCTAGACAAGATAAAGAGTCTTCCATGTTAGAATATATTTTATTTCAAGAAGATATAATATGTTTTAAAGAAGAAATATGAAAAACTTGTGAAATTTTAGATAAGGAACCTAAATCGCATGTTGAGGAAGTGAAAACCATGAGTGGGTGCATTAGTACAATGGGCGAGGAGCTTGATGAGAATAGGCAGCTTATATTTGGATGCCAAGTCCTTTCCAATCATGAGAGGCTTCATGCGAGTGAGAATTCTATGACTCCTATAGTCAATAATGACTGTTTTATTGACACTATTAGCAAATCTATCAATAACCATATAGATGTTTCTATTGATAACCCATGTTTACTGAGAGATATAGAAAGGGAGGAAAGAGAGCTATTAGATAATAATGTAGGTACTTTGATAGATATTGAGAAAAGAAAAGTCTTGTTAGAAGCACACCTTGATAAACAGCATCCACATGTGTGTGAGCAAATCTATTTTGAAATTCCATCACCTTATGAATTAAATGATGTGTGTGATATTGAAGAAGAGATATGTACTTCTATATTGGTGAAAGATAGTATAGGAAGTATACCTTATTGTGAGGAGAACATCCTACGAAGCACTTTGCATATGAGCATTTTCAAATTGAAACTGAGTTTGGTCCTTCTAACTTTGAGACTAGACATGATTATGAAGAGTTAAATATAGAAAAAACTTTAATTTTATTTGAATGAACCTGAGAGAAAATCACAATAAACATATCAGAGGTGAGGGTCAAAAATGTAAGAGACATATTAGATATGCATTTCAAGTAAATGCGGTCATTTTAAGGAATGAGATTAGACAATATATTGCCTATGTGCAAAAGGGGGACAAAGCCGAGAGAGTAGAGGACAATAGTATACCTAGGATACAAAATGTCCACAGAAGGTTTTCAATAGAGCCTAGAAAAGGCTAGATAGAGAACAAGGATAGCAAAATATATGAAAAGAGACAATCTGGGTATAAATACTGGTGTGATAGGCCATATTGCAAAGTTTGGTAAAAAGTTGAAATTAGTAAACCAAATCACCTGAGCTCAATGATGAGAAAATTATAGGGGAAAGTAAGTAATGAATGTTTGGTTTAGAAAAAATGAAAAATAAAACATAATATTTTCTTATTTGCTAAATGAAATAGCTTGCTCATTTTTAATTGAGATACATATAACTAGGAGGTGTGATTTCATGTCATATGGAAAGTGAGTGTGAGTTCTAATGTACTGTCATTTATGTGTAGATATTTGAGCTACATTGAGGAGTTTTTGTTGTTCCCATTTGGATGTTTAGTGATTTTATGTGTGTGCAATATGAATAAGAATCCATGTGGATGGAATTTGATTAAGTGGTTAAGTTATCAAGTATGGGAAGAAGTTATTAAAGATTGTGAGTTTGAGGGAGAGTGAGAAGCGAGTGAAGAGTAGAAGTGAGTAAGTGAGATTTGAGTGGTGGAGATAAGATATAGTTGAGGAGAGGCTTTGTTGTTTATTCTTGCTCATATGCAAGACTTCATTTACATTCAATTGTAGGAAGAATGATGACTTCCAATAAGTCCAAATTCAAACGTAATTGACAAAATTCTACAATTTGACTAATGGAATTTTAGCAAAAGTATTTAAGAGAGTTGGCTAAATGAGAAAAGGTAGGTAGCATAATTCTACGACAATTGAAATAGGTACAAAGCAATCTAGATTTAGTAGATGCCATGTTTGGTGGGTTTCTGTGTTTTAAAATTGAAATGCATATGTTAGTGCAAGGAAAATGTGTGTTTAAGGATTAGAGAAGTGCATGAGAGTGAGTTGAAGAGTGTGGAAGCTTAAGTGTGTGAAGTGAAAAGATGTTAGTAAAGTGGAAAGATGTTAGAAAAGTGGGAGATGTTTGTAGAGATGTTAGCAAGCTGAGAAATGTTTGAGAGTTAGAGATGTTAAGAAGTTGAGAGATGATTGAGAAGTAGAGTGGAAACCTATAGAAGTGAGATGTTTGTGTGATGTTAGTGCAGATATTGTTCGAGAGTTAGAAATTATAGAAGATTTTGAGATGTGAGATTTGATAGGAAGTTTCAAGATGTTAGTTTATCATTGTTTGTGGTGTCAGTTTTAAAGCAAGAGTTTATAATATAGTTTCATTTAAATAAATGTTTGAAAGCAAATAAAAAATTAAAACAAAATTAAAGAAACATATACATGATGTGAAGAATGTGAAATTGGAGAGGGTGTGGTCTATGTGTAGGAAACTGTAGCTTTGTAATGGAAGTAGGTGTCTGTAGCACATATAGGTGTTTGTGACCTAGGGTATGGTCTATGTGTAGGACATTGTAGCTCCTTAGAATGTAGGTGATTGAACAGTGTATAGATGCCTCTAATTCGTTGCACTATCCTTGGAAATCTGAACACTTATTTATTTATTTGCAAATTTATGTTTTTTAAAAAAAACAATAAAAAAAGAACAAGCAAATCATCAAAACAAAACAAAAACAACAAAAACCCATAAAAATTAGGAGTAGGATACTACATTCCATTAGCTCTAATCCGTTTGCAGTAAGCAAAGTTGGAGTGTGTGATCAAAAGAGAAGATTGGAGGAGTTGTTGTGAAGTAAAGAGATGTTAAGTTGTATCTGGGGATGCAGTTCAAAGTAAAGCGACAGTTTCAAGAAAGACTTAACAGGTGTTTTATTTCCAAGTTGTTATTTCAAATTGTTAACATCTTTTCATTTTAATGCCTGTAAGTCAATGAAGAATTAATAAGGGTCATCGATAGTTTTATTAAGGGCTAGATTAGGAATATATACGATTTTATTAGTAGTCTTTATCTAGAATTATTAATCAATAAATTTGACCGAACTGTTTAGTGTCTGACAGGCCGGAGTAGTAAAGGATAATAATTAATATAGTCACTATAGCTAATCTAGTGTTGGATAGTACATTTATACCCTTCATGGTAAAAACAAATCTTTGAAGTGTCATAGATCTCTGTGGTTAGGAGAGACCTTTAAACTCTAGATTATGGCTAGTATGTTAAATATTACACTTGTGATGAGCTTGGGTAGGGAAACTTATATGTTATATGTTGTGTACTATCGCCGTATAAGCTTGGTAGGTGGGTGGAGTCAACTTTGTCTCCAGTGACAGAGTCACGAGCCGTAGCCAGGTTTTATACAGGTTGATAAGTGAATGTGAAAGGATAATCATGATTGACGTATCAATGAGTGTGGAATGTATGAAATTTTTTAAAATATATATATATACAAAAATAAATAAATCAATTTCAAGTCCGACGTGACTTGCAAAAACAAAAGAATGAATGCATGAAAAAATAAAAAGCAATAAACAATGGAAAGTAAAAATGAAAAGAAAAGGGAATGAAAATTCAAACTATGACTTCCACGTAGTTGTCATATTGGTATACTCTCTATAATATAGGGGTTAACAGGTTTTATCTCTGTAGAGCTCTATCAACATGGAAGGGAGATGTTCTTGTTATTAATGGTGATAAATTATTGATAGGTTGTAGTTATTCTATTAATTAATCTCTTTTATTATTTACTGCTTAGTTGCCTATTGGGGAGGTTAGGGTTTTTGATCGGTAAATTTTTATAAAAGATGTTAGTGTGAGTATATAAATTTACTAGTGCTAGTTGGTTTATTCTATTATGTTTACTGCTTAATAATTTATCACTGACTATGTTATTACTTGACTGAAATGTTGAGAAACGTGTAATGTGTTAAATGAGAATAGACATATTACAGTTAGTTTTGGTGTGTTGTGTTTTAAGATATTGTGTTTACGAGGGCGTTCGCAGTTAAGGAGGGGAGCCAGCTATTTTTCAAAGTGAAGCTGTAAAGTTGGGAGTTACAGCAGTTTAAAGAAGTTCATTTACACTGTAGAAAATATTTTATTGTTTGTCGAGGATGACTTCACGTTTCAGTGGGGGAGAAATGTAGACCCCAAGACTTTTTGACATTTTGTAACAATTTCGGGTTAATTTGGGAACCTGCAATCATTGCATAATAATGCTTGTCTAACATGATTTAATGTCTGCCGCATATGACTGATTGGATAGGATTTGAAGTAGTTGTTCGTGTTTTTTTCATTAAAATTTTAATGCTCATCAGTTTTTTCAAGGAAAATTTAGGTTGGCTGTTCTCTGTTGAGATCGGAAGAGACGTAAAATTTTCATAGCGTAGGAGACTTGCAGTTCAAAACTAGTCGATCAAGGCTTGTTAAACACTTGGATTTTAGGTCAAGACTTGATAGTTTAGCAAGGTTTTTATGCTTAAAACTTGTAAATTTTACTGGTTTCCTTCAAAGAAAATTCATAAACCAGTTTGATTTTGCAATTTTGGCTAGTTAAAATACAATAATGAAAAGCTTTCTTTGAAAACCTTGGCCAAAATAGGTCATTGAAGCCACTGAGGTAGTAAAAAAATCTTCTTTTGATGGCCAATAGCAGATAAGAGACTAAGTGAGAATAGGAGAGAGTGCCTTTAGGAAGTTCGAGAATAACTAGAGAGAGAGAGAGAGAGAGAGAGAGAGAGAGAGATCAGCGACGATCGATAGCAAGAGGGAAATCGATTGAGAGAGAGGTTTTGAGCTTACGATTCATCACATAGATCTTGAGGTCTCTAGGAAAGATTTTTTTTTTTAATGGAGTTGGTGAACAAAGTCTTAAAAACCCTAAACAGGGAAACGTTTTTTTTAATTATTTTATGGGAAAATTGAATTGAAGCTGGTGGTCGACAGTTCTGAACCGCCGCATAGGTCGCGAGAAGAGGGGATGCCAACGGGGTCGCGAGCCCAGGGAGATAACTGAGGGGGTATGTGTGCAACCTCCCATGCTGTGAGAGTGAGCGCAAGGGAAGGAGCCACGAGAAGGGAGTTGCCTGAGCGCGAGAAGAGAGAGCACGAGCGTGAGTAGAAAAAAGGGAGTGAACCGAGGGGGCTGCAGGGCTGCAGGGTGAACGCCTTGTATGCGAAAGGAGAGGAGCCAACCAGAGCGGGTGTTGCCTGAGAAAAAGGTGACGAGAGAGCCGTTCTAATGTAGCACAGAAACAAGGGCCGCCTTGCACTAAGGAGAACCGAGATGTAGTCACTTGGAGAGCAAGTGGGCAAGAGTCAGAGAAAGCGGCGGCGTATGAGGGCGCTTGCTGGCCTGTTCCTGTAGACGGCCACTGCAGACGGCCGGCACAGAGAGAAACTTCTCTCTCTCTCTCACCGTTTATGCACAAAGAGAGACTTCTTTCTCTCTCCCTCCTCGACCAGGTCGCAATAGCCAAGAGCGGAGAGAGAGAGGATGGAGGCGAGCAAAAGGTGAGAGAGAGAGAGAGAGAGATAAGATAGATTCATTTTCGTGCTCGGAGGTCAAATATGACCCATGGTACCGGAAAAACGGGCATACAAAAGCGGTCCTCTAACAAAGCGGGTGTCAAATTTACAAAGGTCAAGGCAAGTGTGACAAGAAAGAAAAGCTAGGGGGAGGAAAAGTTGTTGGGGGTGTTTAGAGCAAAAATGCAACACATGTCGCCTATGTGATAAAGGTGGCTATGGGAAAAATGCAACACATGTCGCCTATGTGATAAAGGTGGCTGTGATAAAGGAAGGGGAGGGGAGAGTATCAAGAGAATAATATGGGTTTTTTTGTGCCCGAAACTCCTCAATGATGGCTCTACCACCACAGTAGACGGCCCATTTACCTGCAACCCGTGCTTCTCTTATTTTTTGCAACTCTTGTTTTTTCATCTTGAGTTGTGTGGGCGTTAGAGCTTCACTAATCTAGATGGTTGTACCCTTTAGAAGGTGAGTTTGTTTTAGGAGTGTTGTGCGATCCTCTTTGGTTTTGAAGACAAGGCTCCCTTGGTTGTGCGATGGTTACGGTGTATGCACTCGATGGTCGAGGTATCGAACTTGACGGGTTGGATGGCCTCGTTGAGCTTGACTAGTGTCGCAGGAAAGTCGTCACCCTCTTCCCACCAAGTGGAGGGCAAGCCACCAATGCGAACGGTCACCTTCGCGACGACGGCGCTCTTGCAAGCACTCCTCCACTTTGAAGGAGACAACGGCAACATTCTCTTGGATTTGAGTGGCTAACGAGGCCACATTTTGGGTAAATGTGTGCTCTACCTCCTTGGCCTTGGTTAAAATGAGATATGTGTCTGTTTGTTTATGAGATTCGAGAGAGTGGAGTCGGGCTGCGAGGGCGGTGAGGCGCATTTTGAGCTCGGCATTCTCTACCTTCAACTCCTTGAGCTCGGCTTGGATGTGGTCCACTAGATCCACCCGAAGGGGGACCACAAAGAAACGATTACATCTTGGTGTCAGGGGTGCTCCTTTGCATTCTGCCATGGAACGTACAATGCAGATTTGTTGTGTGGGACTGTGTGTGCCTGTCGATTATCCTTTCACTACGCGGGAAACCTCCCTTGTGATAAAAACTTGACTGGCGGGATCTTGCAAACCACAGAGCAAGGGATCTGCCGACTGCAGAGCGGTGTAGCAGGGTCGACGGGCTCGCAGGACAGAGCAGAGTGTGGTACACAAAACGGGGTCGTAGAGCATAGCGGGATACACAGGGCGACGGGTTGCAGCGTTGCGAGGTTGCCTTGGCGAGGTGGGTGGGTGAAGCTATCGAGCAGCCATGGGAAGCCAGGCGCCGCCCTCGCACCCAGCAGCTGCTGCTGCTGGTAGGGTTAGGGTTCGACGAGAGTCGAGAAGAGCTGCTCTGCAGAGTTAGGGTTCGATGAGAGAGAGAGAGAGAGAGAGAGAGAGAGTATTGTTCTGTGCTTGTGAGTGTTCATTAGCCAAGAGGACAGTAAATATATTGCCCTTTACTATAGCGCAAAGTTAGAGAGAGAGAAGGTTTTTGCTGGCCTGAGTGAAGAGAGAGCGTCTATATCCAGCCGGTCTGTGTGTGTGGAGAGAGAGAGAGAGAGACAGAGAGAGAGAGAGTGTATTCCTGTAGCGCCAAGTTAGAGAGAGAGAGAGAGTGGAAGCCCTAAGTAGAGAGAGAGAGAGAGAGAGAGAGAGAGAGAGAGAGAGTATTCCTTTATGAGCGCTGTACTATAATGTGGGAGTTGCAAGAGAGCACGAGAGAGAGAGAGAGAGAGGTTGCGACCTTGTTTGCAGAGAAATAGAGAGAAGAGTGAGTTAAAGAGAGAGAGAGAACTAGATTGCAAAGGTTGCGTGTCTATGAAGTTAGAGAGAGAAAGAGTGATGGTGTAGCGTAGTTGGGAAAAAGTAGGAGCAATAGCATACCATAGTTGGGTGTTTATTTACAATATTGTGTGTGTAGTACATGGAGAGAAAGAATACCTCTCTAATAGCAAGTTTTAAAAGGAGTTATAGAGGGAGAACTAGGGCACAAGAGAAAGAAAAAAGAAGAGACATAACATATTTATGCATGCTTGTGGGTGATTGCGTGTCGCAAATGAGTAGAGAGAAAAAGATAGTATGTATGTACCCGTGTAATTGGGAATAAGAGAAAAATTATGCTCTAGAGAGAGAAAGCCTAGCTGAGAAGAGATAGCAATAAAAGAGACTAGATAGAGAAGTGTCAGAGTTTGAGGATGCATAATTGATCAGTAGAGTGGATGGATAATTGAAAAAAAAAAGGCATGGACAAGCGTGCTGAAGACAAGCTATGGAGCACTGAGGTCGCAAATAGTACAAAGCAAATCATGACGAGAAGATCTAAAGCAATAAAGGTTGGTTTATATTTTTAAATATAAAATAAATACAAACATAAATTACACAATAAACAATAAAATTTAAACATTGAGCATAAAAGTTGGAACGTAATTGAACATGAATCAAATTTGTATATGTCTAAATGATTTTGCATTAGTATGAATGTTTGCTAGATATTTAAATTGAAAAAATAATGCATAGTAGAAGCATTGGACTGGGAATTGAACAGTTGATTATTTTCAATACAAATATTTTGGTTGGTGAAATCCACTGTGTCATGATGAAATGGGTATATGTGTGTGGTCGCAAATAAATTTAAAATCTGTATGAGTTCAGAGTGGTGAACATTGCAGCAAAATTGATAAAGTAGAGAAAGAAAATTTATTATTCATGAATATGTCAAAATAGTTTATAAAAGGATTGTTGGTAAAGATGCTTAGCAGAAATTAAAGTACGTTAGATGTTAGTTAAGGGGTTGTTGGTCTAGTTGGACTACAAAATTTAGCAAGATATGTAATTCATAAATCTGCTAAAAGGGGCTTGGAAGTAGTTATTAAGTGGCATATTAGTGCACGTTTAGGCTAGTTAAGGGGACCGTTGGATTAATTGAACGTACTAAGAAAGACTTGGAAGGCAACATTCAGAAAAATTCCAAATGCTATTTGTAGGAGCAAAAAGAACGGTTCAGCTTTAGGGGATTCACTATTTATACAATTTCTTATCTGTGAATTTTTGACAAATAAAATTCACCCGTTTCTTATTCAATCTGTAAATTATTTTCCCAAATTCCTTCTATAGAACCCTTATGTATTTGACATTGTGAGAAAAAATGAAATTTAATTAACCCCTCTGCTGCACTCACGTGATAGTCACATAATTTTTAAGTGACTCATCCCCCGAGGATTCAGCATTGGCACAATATTAGCTACCATGAGCAGGCCTCATGCACATTACCTCCTCATCCCAATGTTATTCAAGTACTAGATAAAGTTAATTCAAAATTCTAAGTTCATTGTTCATATTGTATAGTCCATAGTTCATAGTGCATTGTGCAAAGTTTATAACTCATAATTTGTATTCCATAGTTTGTAGCTTATGCAAAATACAACAAGAAAAAATTGTGTACAACTTCTAACTGTAGTAGCAAGGATGCCATCAATTAGAGTCATACAACAGAAAACCAAGAAGAAACCTCCATAAAAAAGGAAGTGCCACAAGAAGAGCCTTCAAGAAGGAAAAAGGGCAAGGAGATTTTCCCTTCAAAATAGCAAAAAGGGTGGCCTTTCTATCAAGGATCCTGGCCATCCTCAAAAACTACTCATGGTGGTAGGAGTTCAAGCTCCTTATAATGACAAGATTCAAGAAGCACATGCTCATTCCATTTTGAGAAGTAGCAAATAAGCTTTTGGTATATGACATAACTCAAAGAAAGTGGAGGAGGATGTAGATCGTGCAAATTGACTCGAGCAAAGCACTAGATAGTCTGAATCAGATGGTTATCAAAAAGTAATTACGCATAGTAACAGTTATGGTGCATAGTTAGACCGGATACCTGTCTCAGGGGGATCACTACAATAACAAAATGCCTATCAAATGGGTTCAACAGTAGGGATTATTGTTTTCTATATTTTCTCACATGTTCACATACAGAAGGGTGTTGAAAAAATGATCATGAAATTTTTTTAACAAGTTGAATTTAAAAAGGGTCCCTTTTATTGGTGAAACTTTCATAGGTAAGGGGTTCTAGAGATAGTCCTTGCATGCATATAGTGCCCCTCCCCCCCCCCCCCCCCCCCCCCTCTCCCGGAGATACCTATAAACATGGGGTGTTAATTCATTTTTGTGGTTAAAAAATTAACCTCAATACAATCTAAGTTCTATGATCAAGATCTTGTATCTAGACATTAGCCATTGAGCTTTTATGCTCATTGTACTTACATGCTATCTGAGTGATTAGTGTTACCATTTCTGGTTGGACATTCCAATCTAGTAATTTGAATACATAATTCTAGTTGTCTCTTGTATTTACGTCTGAAATAAAATTCCTTATTCTAAATCTGATTCCTGTAAAAAGTATGATCTGAAGTGCATGACATGTGAAGTCTGACAACAAGACTATGCAAATAATCATTTGCCAAAAGTAATAGCAAACATTAGGAAAAGTTTGAGCTCATTTTTGGGCCTTGTAAGAAATTATTGATGTGGCATAGCATTAGAAAAGTGGGGACCATTAAATTTTTGCAAATAAGATCCAAATTTTTTGGAGGTTGGATATTTACAATTTACACTTCAAATGTTATCTATTGATAATAGCATGCATGTATTGGACATTGCCTTCATACAGATATAGAAAAAGGCGACTTCAAATTAGCGTAACTGTAATAAAAATTAGTTGATTGAAAAAAATTGCATAACTTTCATAGACCTCATCCAAACTTTTAAGAGTTTGGCTCTTTAAATTACATCTTGCAAGAGCTTTTCAATGATAGGTCATATCATGGGGTTTTGAGAAATATTTAGAGGGGTTTACGAGGTTGATCTCTTGTGTGCAACTTTGATGATGTGGCACCCTTAAAAGGCCCACAACTGAGCTGAAATTTTTTCTAATGTTATCGTTTTCCCAATGTGGAACCTTGTTACTTACTCTTTTTTTTCTATATTGAGATTGTATCTTTTATCTTTAGTAATTAGGTCCAATATCATACCCATACTTGTTTGTATAAAAGTTTTTACACTTTAAGACATTTCAAGCATTGAAAAACATATTCAAGAATATATATTCTTCCAGATTATTGCCGGTTAAAAACATTTCCATCATAACATTAAATGTCGGCTAAATACCACAGTGTCCCTTGTTACCAAGTAAGACATGGGCTTCAAGCACAATATTCTCTCTCATCATTCATGTGACACAAAACATTGTGTGTCAATTATAATAGTAGCATCTACAATATACACCATGCTAGGTCGCCATTGACATACGCTACTGAAATAATTTGAATACTTGTGCATTATGAGAAAGTAGAGTTTACGTAGCTTTGCTTGCCCAAAATGTAAGCAACAAAAAACATTAAATACACAATAAAAAATAAATTTACCTTATTAAATGGAAGCATATATGTTTCCAACAATTCTTCCTTCTGTAAAAGAAGATCAAGTATGATTTCTTTGAATTGTCTCCTTGATTTCAATGTTCGACGCATAGAGAACATCAAAATCTTTGTGAGCAATTCATTGTTGAGATGCTCAAGTTGATGTTTATGGTTCTATTCTTTGGATTAATGCTATGAGTATGGATGCTTTGCCTTGCATTCTCTTGGTGTTTATGTTGTTACTCTTTTCTATTAATTTCTTAGACGCAACATTCCATGAGAAGTGCATGCTCGTTTTTGTAATAGATTCATTACATAACTTTCCCTTCTTCATAAAAATTATTGGGATCTAGGTTACTTCACAAACCTAACAGTGAGAGATCCCCTTCTCTGATTATAAACATTTAATTAATTAAATTAGGAAATATCTTGTTGTGATTATAAAAATTATCTTTTTAACCTCAATTAATCTCTTGATTGAAAAATGGGTAAACCTTTGAGATTTTTAAACCTCACTTTGTGATAATGGATTCTCTTAGGTAGGCCACTCCATAGAAGAAGAAGTGGGCATGTTTTATGATACCAATGTAATAAATTTGGGACAAATAGAGTATTACCATCACTTGAACATGATAAAATAAGAGATTCATAACATAATCAAATAGCCATTACTAGAAACTTGAAGAGATACAACATAATATCAAGGGTGAGAATTGCCAAACCGTTCCCCCTCATCACTATATGACACAGGTCCCTCCCCAAGGGGAATCTATGGCTACCATCATTCATACATGACGAGGAAAATCTGGGCCATCAAATATTTTTGGGGTGAAGTAGGGGTAAATTGTGGGTGAACTAAGGGTAAACTAACGAGGCCAATGAACTAGGATTATGTGGGCAAGCCACATCTCCCATTGCATGATGCATGTGATAGTGTGATGGTAAGCCCCCCTCCCTGCAACATGGGGGTCATTGTTTTGAATCCCTCGAGGGGAGTGGATGATGAACTAGGGGTGAACTGCACAATTTTTTCCTCTTGACCTAGTTCACCCCTACTTCATGCAATGATCAATGGTATAGATCATTCTTGCATCATGCTTGACAACAAGCTAGAGCCATAGATCCCTTCTGAAGGGCCCGTGTGAGGTAGTGACAAGGCTGCCCGCCCAAAAATAGAGATTTTTGTATTAAGAATATTTCAATGAAGCTAAATAAAATCAATATACATCAATTTTCCCATAACATGACGTTTTCATATTTCCAACATAATGGTATGCTCTGATGAATCCAACAGTTTTGTCCTCCTCTGATAAAAAACATAGACTCATGGAGTCCTTTCTATAAAGAAGCATCATCTCCTTCCTCTTTCCCCTGTAGAAGCATCACAAAAATGCAAAAAAACTCTTCAAAAACATGTGCATGCTTCTCTATAAATGAGTTTTACGTACTTACAAACTTCAATGCATGGTTTATGCATGAAAAATAAATCCTCCATCATCTTCTCCAAGACTGCTGATAAGCAAACATGTTGTTGTAAAAGCTAGCGGATATTATTCAGACATGAAAGTGATAGCATTGATGGATAAAGCTCAAAGAGATCCATAGTGGAGTATAGTAGTTGTGGAGATATTTGTTGGAGAGAGAGAGAGAGAGAGAGAGAGAGAGAGAGAGAGATCAGAGAGAGAAGAGTTAACCTTTTGAGAGGAAGAAGCCTTGCTATGCAGATTGCAATTTTCCTCTTGTGAAATAGTACTTTACATTTTTCACCCTCTTTGGCTCCTCTTTTCATAAATTTTTCAGCACAAACTTTATAGACCTTTGTGTGTCTAGACTAAATTGTGGGCCATTTTTAGAGATCGGCTCTCTAGTACCATGAATATTTTGAAATAGTGTCACTAGGTCTCTTTTTGGTAGTTTAGCCACTTTTTACCTTTCCTTTAGTTCCTTACACACTACTTTCCTCTTGAGGAGTATCCACCACTCCTCCTTATGAGGTGGGTATGCATGTATAATTAGGGGTCCTCTCAAGCTAGCCTACATCTCCCTTGTAGTAGCTGGCATTCCCACACACTTTTGGAGGCATTCAAGACCTGTTTGTAAAAGCACATTTGAGTCACAAAAGAATCCTATTAGCACTTCTAGAGGTTGTTTCATCAAGTTGTATCATCCTTTTGGCACCCTAAGGTCTTGAGATGCACCTTATACTAATTTCATATTCACTTTTGATGTTGCTTCACCCTTTTGGTACCCTAAGGTACTGAGACACCCTTACAGAAATCTTCATAATCTTGGTCCTTCCACTCTTTTATTTCTCTCTTTAGAATTTCCAATTATGGAGAGAAAAATTTAACTAAGTATACCAAGTTGAATTACGTGACATTACCTCACCCTTGAATCCTAGTTCTCCTTGACTATGCACATATATAAGAGAGGGGAACTAGGTCTACAGGCATTTAGCGAAGGAGCTACTTTTAGCACATTGACACTATTTCATAGTAGATGACAAGTCTACTTGGCTCTTGAAATGTTGGGTTTGCACACAAGTGTGTCTAATCATTGTAGGCTGTAGCTATCTCACCATTCTGCAATAAATAGCAAGTCTACTTAATACTTGAAGACATAGCTATCCCAAGTGTGTATCCTTTGGTATGCATACACTTTGGAACATTTGAAACATAAATAAAGATAATTTATCAAAACAAGTAAAAAAAGTATTATCCTCCATTACCTTTTGTAACCCATCTATGTTGATGCATTTCATTTGTAAGCATTATCTAAGTACATTTAATACTTCATCTTAAATTATCTACTAATCACATACATATATTCTTAATGTATTTTGAATGCTCCAAAATATATAACTCATCTAGATTTTGGCATGACCATTCCCATTACATTTCCATCTTTAAATAAGACATTAGGGAGTGTGCTCTCTCTCTCTCTAGCCTAGAAAGAGGAAATCATGTGAAGAGAGTAAAGAAGCACCTAAGTCAAAGAAAATTCCATGATTAATATTGACAACTTGATAAGGACCAGATTTACTTGGAACCCCCCCCCCCCCCCCCCCCCCCCTGCCAGAGGTCTTTGTATTATAATTCTCTCTCAAAAAAATCTTTGATTACAACACAGCTTGTGCTCTTGTGGAGATTTCCTCAAAAAAAGAAGATAACGTTATTCAAGATTCCATGGTACGGTGTAACCCTCCTTCTCAACTGTAAACACCCGAACGGGGAAAAAGAAGTGCAACGTAAGAGGTAGATGAGGGTGAAAGAAGTATTTTTCAAGCAAAAGAAAAAGTACTTCGTATATGCATATTGCATGAGTAGGATCTCAGTATGGATTTACATAATAGATTAGTAGAATATGAAGAAGGAGAAGAAGATCTTTCTTTCTTGGATTTCTATCCATAGCCAAGCTCTTGAGTATAGAGTCTGCTTCTAGGGCTTCAATGAGAGAGAGAGAGAGAGAGAGAGAGAGAGAGAGAGAGAGAGAGAGAGAGAGAGAGAGAGAGAGAGAGAGAGAGAGAGAGAGAGAGAGAGAGAGAGAGAGAGAGAGAGAGGGGGGGGGGGGAGATAGATCTTGCTTTTGTATTCATGCAAACTTGCTATCTTTTTATATGGAAGGTCTACAACTTGGTCCAATAAGAAGTGAACACTCAAAAATGAAACTCATGCATGTTCACACACATCCCCTCTTGCCAAACTTGATGGAAACCCCCCCCCCCCCCCCCCCCCCCCCCTCGCTCTCTTGAACTTGACTTGGCAAGTGAACACATCACATACAGACACTTCTCCAACCTCTCATAAAGCAAGTATGAGCTACTTTGGACATGTGGCCTAGCCAAGCCTCCACACTATCTCACACGGGCATGCTCAAATGGGATTAACGGTTGAGGTGATCTTGACCGTCAGATGCGCATTTGGTAAATTCGAGGCGTTTGGTAAATTCGGGGAGAAAAGTAAATTTGGGCAGGATTGTGAATTCAGGTCGATCCGCACCCCATGTCTTGAACCCCCGACCTCCCCACCACGATCCATGTGCACTAACCACTACGCCCTCATGCGTAGGTTGAAATATAGGGAATTCGAGTATGTCATATTGTAAATGTGGGCCGACTAGTAAATTCGGGGCAACCTCAAATCTGACAGTCCATGATTGACGTGCCCCGCCTTTTCCTCCTCCACCATTGATCCCATTTGACGATGCCCGTGTGATAGTGATGAGGCTAGCCAAGGACTAGAGTCAACTTTCTAAATAAGGAAGGGCTGATCTAGCCTTGGACTTTAGCTTTTCCCTTTTACTTATTTGAAACCATAAACTTACCCTTTAATGTAACTAGCTCGGGTGAAAGACCTTTCCTTTGGACACGTTATGAAGTTGACCAAGGCTAGAGCCTACCTACTAATTTAGGACCTGATAAAGTAGGATAGAATTTGGTAAAAATAAAATTCACCCTTGGTATTTAAAGCTTCATGTCCTATACAAAACCTTAGCATAATCTTTTGGAGTTTCCACAAAGCTGGTCTCAAAACCTACTAAATTTAGATCTTTTAAATTTAGACTATCGGTGCCAAGTTAAAAATTTATCCTAAGGCTTACTAGACTACTGTTCGGTTCAATCCCTTGTTTGATTGAAGGTGTCAGCCCATGGGGTACTCCCTTAGAACATGTAGATAAGACTCAATTACCTTTTTAGTGTGCATGGCGAGTTTGGCTTTATATATTGGAAGTTTGTTTACACAAAAATATCATATCAATCATAGCTTGTTGTTTTTGCTGCTGTGTCGAATCTCTCTCTTGTTTCTCTGCTCGTACATCTCCTTGCCATGGCTATAAGGCACCATCCACCATAGGCCTGCAACCCATCACCTGGTATCAGAGCTTGGCATCGGCCTTGGCTCGACTCAGCATCGAGAGAATAGTTGCTTGCATGGTTGCGACCGTAACCAGCAACAAAAGATTCACCCTGGCATGCTAACTATATTTCGATACTACATTGGCTTCTTGTTCGGAATCTACAGCCTGCTGTGAGTGCAACCATCTCCAACGCCGTCGATTGTTTGTGCTACCATTAATAGAGCTCGCTTTAGTTGTTTGTGTTCATACATTATTTAAAGTGGGCACCCAATTTGGTCTTAAGGCCTTATGCAAGCAGGTATTCACACCCTTGGTCCTTCCAGCAGCTTATTCACATCCTCTACTCGATGATCGGATATCATATTGGTCCTTAATCTTGAAGGTTTAAACAGTAAGTTTCAGACCAGCAGTAACATCAAGGCATTATTTTTTTGAGTATGAATTATTTCAAGGAAAGAAAACATTTGATTTGTGGATGTATGCAACACTTGATTCTTCGAAGGATAAATTGAGTGTGAAACTTATCAACAATAATAATTGTAGCAAGCAACAATTATTTATTTTTTGACTTCAACGACTGTGACCATAGCAGCAATTTTATCCAGCATGGCATCGAAAGTGGATACGTTTAATGGATCCGGCTTCCACACCTAGCAAATTAAAGTGAAGGGATATTTCATGTGGAAGAGTTTGTGGAGCGTCGTCAAGCCACTATCTACCAATGACAAATTAGGCACATCCGCTGCAATTACCAAAGCGTTATCTGCCGAGCAACAATGCAAGGACGAGCAAGCATTAGGTATTATTCTCACATCTCTTGACTATGATTATCTAGATCACATGCAATCTGCTAGCGCTGCCTGGATACAGCTAGAGAAGGTTTTTGGTGCTAAAGCTAAGTATTCAATGATGAGTCTAAAGATGGAGTTGTATTCTCTTGCTATGCATGTTGATGAAAATATTACATCTTTAGTTAAATGGTTGAAGAGTATTAAAACTCAACTTGTTTATGTCGAAGCCCCAATATCAGAAGAAGACCTCATAGCCATTTTGTTAAAAAGTTTTCCTAATAGATTCCATCAGATTGTTATTGTTTTAAAGGAGAAAGATCCGTTGCCCTCCTTGGATGGTATTATCAATTCATTGCAAGAAGAAGAACGAAGGGTACCCCATACCAATTCTCCTATTTCCTGGTGCATATACAGTCTCCCCATCAGTTCTTATGATACTTCCAGTGCCTATGTTGTCACTAATTGTGCTGCTACCTGAGCTTCATCTCGACCATTCAGTGGTAAACACCATATTAGAGAGTTTGAGACATTAGAGCTGATTTGGGAATCACCCATGTCTTGACGATTTGGACATATGGAAAAATTTGAGATTGTTTTTTAAGACCAAAACCTTCCACAAGGTAGCACTTGAAAAGATCTTTCGAGCCATGCTCTCAAAACTTTGTCTAAGATTTGACCATGTGGTCAGATCTTAAGTTCTTCTTGAAAGTGGAAATTTGGAAATTTCCAAATTTACTCATATGGTGTTGGTACTTGATCTTGTGCCATTTGTGGGTGCAACAATCATCATACAAAAGATTGTTTCAAGAAAAATCCTTGTGTTCACTGAGGTAAAACAAATCATCTGTCAAATAGATGCTTTCAAAAGGGTAAAAATTAATTTCATATAATTGAGGGAGACTAATGAAGCTTTTTAGTTCAACTCCTTTCATGTTTTTTTTTAGTCAAAGTAAATTGTACGAGCTATAGACACTTCCACACATGAGTGGTAAGACCTCCCAAATTATCAGTTTTTACTCGTCCTATTTTGTCCTACTTTTCATGAGTTAATTACTGTGTACACCTTAAACCCAAGGTTTGGTAGTGGACCCAAAACTCTACTCATTGGTAGCTAATTTTTTGACCTACACCCTATCTGTTCCAGGGGGGGTTTTCTATCATAGCACCAAGTTATGGATACACTAGAAATCCTTGATTGTGGAGATTGCCAACTTGAAGGAGACTATCACTCAGAAGCTGAAAAAACTATAAAACATGACTAAATTAGTAGAGCAATTGACTACTGCAAGTGAAGGCCAAGAAAAGAAGCTACAAGAGGCAATGAAACTTTGCTGGACACTAATGCACATGCCCAATAGCTACAGACCTAGATAGAGATAGCAAACCTATAAGTGGAACAAGCAAATCCAGACTAAAGGATCAAAGTGAGCTATTGAGAAAACTCAAGAAAAATTTTCAAGTCCTCACACTACAAGGATCAAATCTAGCCTACCAAGCAATGGAGAAAAGAAACAAAGACTTAAAGAAAAAGTTGAATCTAGAGCACATGCAGAGGAGAGAGATTTTGCTCTCTTTTATGAGAAAAGAGGAGAACTACCAAAAGAAAATAACTAACCTATGAGCTACCTTAGCAGCATCTCAAGAATAATTAAAGGGTAAATAGAAGATACAAGACCTGCTAGAAGAAGTGCCAATAGAGACTAGGGCACTTGAGTTCCTACAGCTAGACGAGGATGTTGATCCAACCGCAATGCCACCAAAATTCTCTACAATTGAGCTTCATATAGAAGAAGGACCCATTGATAGATTCACAATTGAGGTAGAAAAATCTCTCAAGGTGAATTTATAATTCGAGATTGATGATATCTGGAAAGAGGCCATGGTTTGTGAACAAAGGATCCTACATTCAACTAATGTGGCTCAACTCACTTCCAAGTAGATCACCAAAACCTGGCACTAACAGTATCTCCACTATCCATTAGTCAAATATGAAATTCTTAAGGTAAAATAACTTCTTGTCGAAGACCAAGACATGGATAATGTAGATCAACAACCAACTTGGAGAATGTACTAGCTAAAGAAACACCCACCAAATTACCTCATCCTCTACACTCAAGCTTTGCCAGACATCAAAAAAGATCCCACCTTTTCTCTAGTGCCATCAACTCATTCTCAAGAAACATCCAACATGGCTCAATTACCCTAGACTGAGTCCACCCAAAGGCAAAGCTTCTAAAGACTACATGATCAAGACACTCTCAAAAGCTATAGAGATCTTTAAAAGGATACCAGTTCGTGCCTACATCATGTTCACAAAGATCACAAAGATTCTCTTTACGTGCATCCAAACCTTCCACCTTGTAGAGAAGACAAAGGCTTCATGGATGGCTTTCCTTGAGGGTAACCACGAGCTATGCTATGATTTGTCAGATCAACCACCCGATGAAATCCTCTATGGATTTTATGCCAAAGTTATGTTCTTGACATGTTACTACATCATACCTTTGAAGAAGCATTCTACATGGGGTTCTTTACTTTTAGGTTCAAGATCTTTGGCCCTAGTGTGGTGGAAAAACTTCGCACCAGGTTTGTTGGATACACAACAATGGAGCTCAACACTCCCATTGACTTACAGTTCTTGGCCAAAGCTAACAAGAAGTTATGTATCAAGTACTATGATGCTCTAGATGCATTGAAGAAGCAAAGGAAATCCCACAAACCGGATGACTACTCAATTCCCTAAAGTTGCATCATGGGACAACCCAATCTAGGAGGGGAGAAAAGTTAGCGCATTGCTAACATTGGAGCCTATATATCTAGCCCATTATGTAATCTTTCTTTTTTTTTATCAATCTAGACATCTATAGCTCTAAGACCTTGTAATTTTTTAATTTTTGGAGTTAATTTGTAAACTATTATGTGATTATGAGCCAGATAGAGTAGGGATAAATGCTTCTAGATTGTATCAAAGGAATCCTAGGCTGCAAAAGAGTTAAAAAGTTTTTGATTTTTGTACTCAAAACCTTTGGCTAAGGTATAAAAGCCAATTTTTGTAAAACTTAAGAGAGTATTTTTGGATAATAAGCATTACAATTGTTTCTCAAAGCACTATGTAGTCTTTTTCTTCTTTCTCAAGATCATAACTTCGTTGTGAAGTGTCTATTTGAAGTGCCGTTTGCTTCATCGTGTTCACAGGTGAAATCTCTTTGCAACATTGTGCTTAGCTTTTTGTACAACTTTGCTTTCATCGTTTTCTTCATCTTTGGTTGGAGCTACTTCCCTTGGACTTTGTGCTCTTTGTTCCTCGATGTCATCCTTTTGCTGACTTTGTTCCATGTCCACGTGTAGGTCACCTTCTAGAAGATCTTGTATTGGGGACAAAGTTGGTTGCTTTGTCTACATTATAGTGATTGATGTAGGTGCATCTACCTTTTCAGTTGTTGTAGCTATTGATCCATATCCTTGCTCTGTTGAGGTGTCAATGGTCGTGGGTACCTCATCTTGGTTTGACTGTTCTTCACCTTTGTAATTAACTGAGCCGATATCAATTAACAAAAGCTTCTAAAGACCGAAGCCATACAAATGCATATCAAAGATAGATGCGAAGAAGCACTAAAGATTGGAATTACACATTTTTTACATTTTCCAAAATGGCCATGTATTGTAATTTCCCAATTTATTAATAATTGTAACGTGTTACGGGCTCAAGGGGAGCTCCAAGATATAAAGAATAGGTCAATTAGTGTGCCTAGGTTGCAAATTCAGTAAGTTGTGGAGCCCTAAATGCCTTGGGCACTTGGACGTTGCATATTTTTACCCTAGGTATGTAAGGCAGACGGTAATGAAATTAAGGTTCTCAGCCTCATTTGTTGAGACCACTCTTTGGTGAGAGCTCAAGAGGTGTGTGGCTATGGAGTCCTTGAGCTTCTCCTTGATCATGTGACTTGATTAACATTAATCAAAGATTGATTCTCTTTCACTATGCCTCTCTCATACTTCTTATGATTGCTAATGATGCTTCGATTAGCTAGATCGTAACTAATTAGTGGTTAATTTTACTCTAATCTTGTGTGATTGCCCTCTAATCTTTGTGTGTGCATGTAGGTTTGATTGGAGTGTGGATACTCAATAGATCTATGTGTGTGTGCTTGTGATTAGTGTGTTGCATGATAGGATTAGTGATGTGTGCGTCTTGCAATCGTTAGTGTGTGTGATTGGGTTGATTTGAGGTGGAGAGAAGTGGATGTGGATATTGCCAGACATCGTGGCTTAGCTCGTCCATACTATTGCATAATACTTGGACATTGTATACCCACTCATGATAGTCGTGTAGTTCCCTGGATCAAGGGTGTCACTAGGTTTGTGGATAGGCACAATATTGTGGCTTTGGAAATCCCTCCATCATAGCCCTATTGCAAATGTGTACAATCAATGGGGCTTCGGTGTTGGTTACATATATGATGTGATCACTGTGCACCCTCATCTTTTGCTACTTCTGCTCGCTTGGACCCACCCTCGTCAGCTACCCTCCAGGCCCATGTCGACATCACTGATGACTGTAGAGGTAGTAGTAATTTTTATTTTATTTTATGTTTGGAGTAGACTAGTTAGGTAATTTTGATTTTTTTATAATTTTTTAATAAAACCCACAAAAAAAGAGAGATAAGAAAGAAAAAAAGAAGGAAAATATTTCAAAAAGTCGATTTTTTTTACAAAAATAAAAACAAGAAAAAATTCACCAAAAAATTTAAAAAAATCATTAACACTAGAATGGTAACCTAACAGGACATAAAAGTGTCCTTTTAGGGTTTTGGGAAAAATTTCCAAAACCATATTAGATCCACTGATTTTGAAAAATCCTTTCATGAGCTTATAGTTCAATAACTACTACATATGGAAAAATCTCTTCCCTTGGTCACTACAAGCCTCCAAAGTTGATGGACCAGTGCATTTTGCCCAAAACAGCAATTTCTTACGGTTGATTGCATATAAATAAGAGTGGGGATTTTTGTAGGACATGAGATAAAATGCCCCGTTAACTTGAATGGGTTGGTGACCAAAACATATGGTTGCTTTTACCTCACTAATTTTTTTTTGGGCAAAAAAAATAGGTACAAAAAAGTTGCATTTTTGCCATTCTGCGGACCTATCATCAAAGTTTCTATAGTCACGCTCAATACAGATACTATATACATGTTTTCTTAGTTCCCTTTGGGCCTTTGGATTCAAAAGGATCCATGGAGCATGTCAAAAGGATAATGGATCTCTTACAATTGGAACCTTGGGGGCAATGATAAAGTGCTAAATACAGCAAACATGAAAAAACTGGGTTTAGCATTATGACCTCTAGAAACCCATAGAAACTACTCAATATCTAGAAACCCATAGAAACTACTCAATATCTAGCCAAGTTTGTAGTCTATGATTAGATATGGTTACTACCTACAAAATACACACAATTGGCCTAAGAAACTAGCAACATTGAGAAAGTTATACTTGCTACTCTAAAATGTATTGTATTCTTCAGCAATCAAAAAACTCAACCATCATCATATACTATGCTATATATCATATTAGGTCCCCCAAAACTCAAGGAAGATTAGCTTTATGTTATATGTTACACTTACAAAATCAAAATTGAATTTGGATATCAAGAAAGCCCCCAAAAAAATCATAAAAGTGCTAATTTTGTCCAAAAAACAGGATTATGCAATTCTTGTAAATTGTTCATAACTTTCAATTTTAACACTTAGCTCTCCCTACAAGCATCAAAACATGTTGAGAACTATGAAGGCATAACCTCTAGCCATCTAAACCTCACAAACATGAAGTTTAGAGTGGTATAGTTGCCAAAAATTGAAAAAAAGCCAAAAATAGGACCCGTTTTTTCACACAGTTTAGGTTCAAAAAAGTTGTGCAAGAGTAAGGTTAATGGTGAGATCGGTACTCCAAAAAAAAAGCTAAGTTTTTTTCAGCTCATAAGGCAACTTTGTGGATATATAGCACCTAGAAATCCATTCTCATACTCTTCAAACAATTCAAGCAAAATGGTCACTTAACAGGACACAAAAGTGTCCACGGACATAAAAGTGTCCTGTTACCATTCTAGTGTTAAAACTAGGAAAAGACATAAAACCAATAAACAAAATTTCAAAAAAATCAAAAAAAGTTTTCTAAATCATAAGAAAAATATAAAAGTTAGTAAAAATTCACAAAAAATCACAAACTTCACAAAAAACCAACAAAAATTTTAAAAACCTTATAAAAATTTCAAAAATTACATAAATAAATCACAAAAATTTTGTAAAATTCTTAAAACTCATAAAAAATCCATTAAAAATAAAAAATTAATAAGATAAATCACCAAAATTTGTAAAATACATAAAACACTCAAAAAATTTCTTAAAACATAAACATATCCATAAAAATCAAATAATTCACAGTACAATTTGTAGAAAATTATAAAAATACCAAAACATAAAAAAAATTAAAAATTGAATAAAAATAAAAGAAGGAGAGTTGAAAAAGAAAAAAGGGGTTAAAAAGCAAAAAAACACATTGTCGAGAGAGTCACACACCGCAAAAGAGAGCAAGTAGAGTAGAGCAGCGATTAAAAAATCAAAAAAGTGAGAAAAAAGACCAAAGCGAGCCGTGAGCCGTAGATGTTCAAAATTGTGAAAAAAAAGAACAAAAAACGAATCTAGTATAATCAAGAAATTGGATTTTGCGTCGAGAGCTGACCAGCTAGGATACGTTCACACAAAGGTCAATCTGAAATTGAATTTTGACCAAGATTTGGTGGTTAGGGCAGAGTTCAGACGTCGTAATTGCAAATCGGGACTGAGATTAGCAGACTTTGGTAAAAGTTGGCAAAAACTTCAGTTGTAAGTCTTGCAAAAGCCTAAAATTTGACCTAGAATCAGGAAAAATCCTTGGGAACTGAGACTGAATTATTTTGGCCAAGAATATCATTGTTCTAGCCAATTATCAAAAGAGCTACTGTGATTCAATCAAGGAGCTAGAATTGATCACATCGACCCAAAATAGGCAAGTACAAGTAATTGCAATGTAAATTGAGCTTCCAATCTAAGAAACAAAAGCATTAATCACTGGATTATAGATTAGGTTATTACGAGCACAATTTTTCATCGCTTCAAAGGACTGCAGTGAAGTCTGACATGTTTGAGCTAGATTTAATCAACTCTTGTGAGTCTAAGAGCAATCAACTGCCAAAATTTCTTTGGCATAAGCAGTATTGTTGACCGGAGTAGGAGAAATTCTGCTAATCAACACCAAAATCTGCTAGGAGACAGGTTTTACTAACCAAGACAACATGGAGTCAAATTGAGCTAAGAGTTCAAGTACAACAGAGCTAGCTAGTAGCAGTGGCAACCCAGTCACAAGTGTAATAGACCAGATTTTACAGCTCTATGGCTATAGTGGAGATAAGGTTTTGTATACAGATTCAGAAGGCCATAGATACCTAAAGAGCAACAAAATAAACACAGGAGCCAAGATCCTATTGATTAGAGTAAAGCCAGATTCACAACTCCTAGATGTTCACAGACTTCAGTGGAGCCAGGTATTGCAAGCTCAAAGAAGAAGTGCAGATAGAAGTGCAAAAAATAGAGCCAAGAATTTATCTAGATATCTGCACAAGTCAGCAAACCATCCAGTTGGTGCATATGCAATCAAGATCATTGTAAATGGATTATAGTCGTTGAATCTACAGCTGAGATCCATAAATGGAAGATCCAACTAATCAACCAATAGGAGCCAGTCTAATTGGAGAACCAAGTCAAAGATGGTACAAAGGTCAAGATGGAGCAGTCTACAGCTTGATGCTCAGTAGTCTAAAAGAAGATACTAAAAACTTGGCCAGCATAGAAGTAGAAACTTCTCAGCTAGAGCTTGCGATGAAAGAACCAAGTGAAATACCACCCTTCATGGTGTATTGCTCAGATTGTGGAAGAAAAAGTGTACATTTTCCTGAAGATTGTCCAAGAAATCCAGACAAAAGAGACACATCAACTACAAAGCAAAGCATGTCAACTACAAAGCAAAGCATGGAGAAAACTAAAAATACGGATTGCAATGTAAGTGCATCTAACTTGTCATTTTTGGTGCAATTAGATGATTTTGCATTACCATTAGAAGCACCAGTAAAAGCACGACAAAGTCAAAATTTGCATAAAGATGCACATGCACCTGAAAAGCTTGAAAACCGATTCTCTGAAAAATAAATTCTTGCGTGAATTCAGTCAAAACGTTTAGTTGTCACCAGAGGTTAAAAAGAGTGTTAGGTTTGCAAATGATTCTGCATCCACTACCACTAGTGTGCAACCATTCACGAGTCTAAGAACATATCAATGCGAATGATGTTAGCATTGTATGGCATATATAATTCATATGCACACTATGCAGATCGAGAAGGGCAATTGTACAAAAAGGATCAACCAGTGTTTGAACGGCCCACATACCAGCTCATAGAAGTGCGTCCAGTGATAGATTGGGAAGGATGGTTCATTTTAGTGGATAGAATCTATTATAGCCCATCCTCTTTAGAGCTGCATGACATACCCAAGTGAACCCAAAAATTTGTTCAAAGCCAAATTCTCCTCCATTGAAAATCAAGCTTCAATGTTGTGACCAAACAAGCATATACTTTGACCAAAACGGACGTAGATAGAGACAAGAGTGTAAAATCTATGATTCCTTGGGTCCTTAAACCACAGAATCTCATATCATAGAGACCCATGGGATAGAAAATATCAGAGTGAAGATAATTCTATCCACAGCTTAACTTGGGGAATAATTTGTCATGTTTCACAAAGATACATAGGAAACTATGCATAAGGTTTACAGATTCCAAACATCAACAAAGCTACCCAAAGTGTGTCTTCACAATCCCAAAAGATGAGAATAAACCATAGCTAGACAGTTTTGAACTCTCATAATGGAGCATGCTTTAGTGATCACCCTAGGAAGGGGGGAGCTGCAAATCCATCAAGCTCAGCTCTAGTACCAGGAAATGCTACTCCACTTAGAAGCCCTAGAACTTCTAGCTAGCAGACCCCTTCAAAGAAAAAACCATTGAAAGATTATACGGTTGTTGGAAGTTTCCTACTGACCCAGATCCCATTAGAATCTGCAGAAAAATGCCTATATGAATATCATCAGGGACAAAAGTTTCAGCTGATCTCCACAAGTCAAAGCCAAAATCCAAGCAACCCAATAGTGTTCAAGAAATTGTATGCATATGCATATTGAGATACACATGATAATGAATATCAGCAGGTTCATGACCTTTTACAAGCCCAGGCTACGGATGTTAAACCTGAAGTCAAAGACTATTTGAAGATGATGCAAAGCCTCAAGCTGCCAGAACAAGTGACAAAAAAGTCAAAGTCAATGAAAGCTAAATTCTAGAAGGCTACACAAAGGTAACCGCCAAAATATCCTCCAAAAAGGCAGACTCTACCAAAAAGTGCAATGGATATTTTAAGATCAAAGGTTACCTAGATGCAAGCAGACAATGCTCAACAAATGCAAGCAAAAGGTGTAATATTGTAGCCAACTAAGTCAACATCGATTGAGGTAGGTGATCAAAGCAAAGAAGATGCAAAGAAAGTTCAAGCCAAGGACACAACCATATCAAAATCATTCATTTCAAAAAGAAATCCCAACAATATCAAGTGCAACATTACTGGTGAAAACAAAGAGAAGCTGTCAAGTGAAGTAAAGTTATATTTTAGCTAGACAAGAACCTCATGTCTTTCCACACTTGGAAAAAATATGGCCAACCACATCTGGAAGATGCACCAAAATTTGTGAGCCTATCTAGAAAGAAATGAGCAAAATGCTAGGGAATATCTCCACCGCCATTCAAGTAGGTTCACAGATCATCACATCCCAATTCCACGTGATCATAGCAAAGGATATACCAGACGACATCATAGTAGGAATGATAATGACCCAGAAGATTCTAGAGATACGGAGTTCTAAAATGACGGAGTCATCAAAGACAACAAAGAATGAAGACCAAGACTGGTCACCTGCGAACGACAGCACAAAATCCTTGAGAAAAACTCAAATGGAGACCAATGCCAAAATAGAGTTTATTGAAGATGAATCCTCTCCACGCAATAAAACTTCTAAAGAACTTAAAGAAAGTCAAGAAAAATCAAGTGTAGATCAAACAAAACAAATAAAATCCACAAAAGCTATCAAGCAGAAAGAGCCACCAAGACCAAAAGTAAATAAGATCAAGATTGTAGACAACCAGGAAGCATTAGGAGGTCCAAAGATCTATCGGAGGCTAGTGGAATCAGCCCGCTGGAAGTCCAAGTAGAACTCAAAGTCCCAAATCACCTTCCATAGAGACCAAGCTAAAATAGGAAAAAACTAAGGCAAAAGATGAACAAGGATCTTCTATAGAACCTCCAATGAGAATATTTATAGCCATCAGTAGTGTAATTGGAGCAAGTGTTAGATGCAATTATCTATTGGATAAAGAATTAGAGTGCAATATGATTGCAGAGAACATCAAAAGATCCTCCAGGATCATTCCATGCAAACAGGATAGCAAAACAATGCTAGATATGCATACTGGTCAAGAAGAGATAGTTATTATTCTTAGCATCCAAAAGCATGAAGAGAAAGTAAAGTTTCAAATAAAACTTTCAAATGAAATTCTTGTAGATGTCATTTTTGGACATCAATGGTTAGACCAACATAAGGCCTATAGAGAAGATACAATGCTATACTCTCTTTTCCAAGAGATAGCCAACCAACAACAATTACACGTACCATTAATTCCAGATTCAGAGTTGCAGAAGTCACAAGAATCAAAGACAAATCTTGCAGACAAAGGTAAATCTAAAGTGGATCTTCCACCAACTAGCGCAAAAGGTGTGACAACATATGCCTCTACATCAAAGAACCCTCATGAATAACCTTCTTCAAGGGAGTCAGGCTTTCAAAACTTCAAGTCAATTGCTGACCCAATTGAAACCTCTAAGGAGAAACCCAGAAAAACAAAGGTATATCATCTCAAGTACTCAAAAAAGAAAAATAAAGTCAAGCAAGTGTTTGTTTCAAGCAATTTTGTAAAAGTCAGTGATCCAGTATGGATTGAAGACGACAAATCAACACAGAAAGACAAACACAGGGGATGGATAGGATCACAATGGAGCTTAAAAGAACAAGAGTACTATAGAGGTAACAGACAGACATGGGTACCAAAACCAAAGATTAGGACATATGAAGTACATTCAAGATCCTCCCAAGAAAGAAGGCCCACTAGGTACCAACCTTAACATCATCCTAGGATACCTAAGAATGGCAGGTCTACAATAGAATGGCATCAAATGCTACTCAAGTCTACCACAACTCTCAAGAGGATACATAACAAAGAAGGATTTCAAATAATTTTCCCCTTACACAAAGGTTCTACAAAGGCTACACTAAGATTTGTGACTAGCCAACCAAAGACCCAACTGTAACTACAACACAACTGCATGAAGATCTCAAGAGTTCAACAAGACCTAGAGCTAGGCAAAGTGAACAAAGGAGATGCAAAGGTCAAAAAGAGATTTGGATTCCAAAGTCTTCCATTACTCTAATGCAAAAGCCAAATGTCCCAATGCTTCAAGTCAAAGTGCTAAGCGTTGTAGTTATATTGGGCTTACGCTTAAGTTGGAAGAGTTGAGCATATCTAAGTCGTGTAGCTCATGCTGGATGAGATAAGATAAGAATCAAATTCTATTAACTTAATCATGGTGGAGTGACATAGCCTTCCTCAACAGCAAAAACCCTTCTTAAAGGGGTGCCAGCTTGTAAAGCCATGTCATATGCTTTTGTAGCTACACCTTCTTTCTAAAGATCCCCTCAAACATCTTTCTTGAACAACGTATTGTTGACTATGTGTTTTTGTGTATGTATATAGGATGTCCCATCATTGGACATATGCATTAGACACTCTTTTTTGCTTCCACCTATGCACCTTGAGTGGACTACATCGGGCAAACCAATGTTTCATCATGCTACCCTTTTATTTGCTAACCTTTTATTTCCATATCCCTCAGCAAATAATCCCTTCAGTACTTTATCAATATTTACCATGCTAATAATTACTCCAATAATGCGCATATCCCAAAGGCACTTTTTTCCCATTCTGTTTTCTCCCTTTAGTCATCCAGGTATTATACCCTAATTTAGAACCTCGTCATTCTACTTCTCTTGTACATACTCTTAATAAGTAAACAAAGTTTCATCGTATGCTGCTACAACACACAAATGTGAAATCATCTCTCACATCAGAAATTAAACAAATTTGGACCAATAAAGATCCTACAACAGAATGAACTTCATCAAAAAGTTCAATGACAAATGAAGACGATCAGCCCGTCAACAACCAATCAAAGACCTTCCATAGTCTCCACGGACACTTTTCAATAGTGCCCAAGGACAGGCACTAAAATCGGAAGGGGAGAATGTTAACTGAGCCGATGTCAGTTAACAAAAGTTGCTAAATACCAAATCCATACAAAGGCATATCAAAGACATATGCAAATAAGGGGTAAATATTGGAATTACACATTTTCTATATTTTCCAAAATGTCCATGTATTGTAATTTCCCAATTTATTTCAAGCCATTGTAATAATTGTCAGTTAATAAAAGCTGATAAAGATTGAATCCATATGAAGACATATCAAACACAGATGCAAAGAAGCAATAAAGATTGGAATTACACATTTTGTACATTTTCCAAAATGGCCATGTATTGTAATTTTCTGATTTATTTCAAGACATTGTAATAATTGTAATGTGTTACAGGCTCAAGGGGAGTTCCAAGCTATAAAGAATAGGGTACCTAGGTTGTAGATTCAGTAAGTTGTGGAGCCCTAAAGACCTTGGACACTCGGAAATTGCATATTTTTACCCTAGGTATATAAGGCAGTGTGTAAATGAAATTAGGGTTCTCAGCCTCATTTGTTGAGGTCGCTCTTTGGTGAGAGCTCAACAGGTGTGTGGCTATGGATTTTTTGATCTTCTCCTTGCTCATGTGACTTGATTAACACTAATCAAGGCTTAATTCTCTTTCACTATGCATCTCTCATACTTCTTATGATTGTTAATGATGCTTTGATTAGCTAGATCATACTTCTTATGATTGTTAATGATGATTTGATTAGCTAGATCATAACTAATTTCAGTGGTTAATTCTGCTCTAATCTTGTGTGATTGCCCTCTAATCTTTGTGTGTGCATGTAGTTTAAATCGAGCAGGGCATGTCTTTCTATGTAATGCTTAAATCAAACTAAGGCATCCTTCACTTTTTCCTTCTCCTTTTGTCTAAATGGATAGATCTAGAAGACCGTATTATGCTTAATTCCTCTCTTTGAGAACTCCTCAACAAATTCTTGGACAAGTTGCTCGATGCTTGGAAATTCTCGGTTGTTTAGTGGTTGGAACCAGTTCAAAGCCATTCCTTCTAGGGTCAATCCAAATCCTTCATATTGAGTATGGAAATTGGTTACTTGCTCAACCCTCAACGCTTGTTTGAAAGTTGATACATCAGCATATGGATCTCCCGATCCGCTATACTTTTTGGGTATGCATTTTTCCACTTGAGATGGTCACATGCATATAGACTCCACAACCATTCCCTAGCCATCCTTGGTCCTCCTGATGCGGTCTCTCTAGCTTCATATTATTTTCTTGGGACTACAATCGGTACCCTCTTTGCCATACTTTCCTTAGGTCATTCTGTTCAATCTCGAGTAATAGTAGGAGGGATTCTAGTTGTGTAAGTCAAATCAGGTGCTACACTGTCCTTGTGTGTGTTCATAGAAGCCCTAGACCCCATTGATCCCATGGACCCTGTATTTGAGAATCGTTGGTGCCCAAATGACTTACATACCTAGTTTCTGGTCTTGTTTGAGTAGTCATGGTTTTAACTGCTTCTGAGTTTACATAGTATTTGTGGAGTGGTCCACCAAAATATGTATATCGCTCTAGCTCCTTATGGTCCATAGGAGAGTACTTTTTACCATGCTTATTCATTATGACCACTTGGATACTTCTCCCCTATGTGTATGTAAAAAACGTAAGTTTTTTGTGGTCAGTCATCTCCTTGATGCGGGGTTCATTCCATCTATAATAGAGTGTATGTTCTCCATTATTGAATTTATATAGCCCCACGTAATCTTTGCTACTAATGCACATGTACAGGAGGATAGCAATGTATTTTGGTTCAAGAGGTTGCCAAGAACATTGTTGTTGCAACTTGACAATTGTAGTTTAGAAAATAAGAGTCGATATGTGTTTGCATACCTATCACTATTGGTTGCACGAGGAGTATTTGACACAATGCAGCTTGGATTTCATATAGTTGGTCACAGTCATGAAGACATTGATGCATTTTTCTGTCGCTTTTCTAAGAAGCTTAGAAAACAAGCCATTTTTAGATTTCCACATTTGATGAAGATCTTCAATGAGTGTGTTAGCATGCATTCAACACCTTTTCTCCTACAAAAGGTGGCAGACATTAAAGGATTTGTAAAGGGGTTCTTACATGATGGATAAGATAGCTTATTGGGTCATTCAAAGCCATTGCAATTTAGGTTCTATATGAGTGATGGAATACCTTTGATGCACTTCAAAGTACACCCTAAAATGTGGATTGGTTACCCAAAAATGGTATAGAGTTATGGAAGAGAAATGACCAAGGAGGAGCCAAGCTTCCTGAAGGTGTTCCAAAAGTATTATCACCCTTTGAGTATGTTAAAGATAGTGAGAAATTTATGGAAGGATTAAAGAAGTATGTTAGTTGGTGGAAAGAGCACTTGCAAGAGAAAGGAGACGAAAGTGAGTATTCTAGGTGGATCAACCCAGTACTTATGTACCGGGAGAATCTCATGCAAGCTATGCAGAACCCTAGAGAAAGTGAAAACACTTTCTTTGATGAATTCTAGCCAAGGACTATATGTGAGCAAGATCATCCTCTTGAAGTTCCATTGGAAGATAGTCTAGATGAAGTACTTGATGTAATCGAGGGCCACTATTGTGGTATAATGTGCAACAAACCTGATGAGGAGTTCAACCCAACTCTTGATGTGGCAAAGGGAGACTTTGTACTTGTGCAACCTTGTGATGAAAATTACCCAATTTGGTTAGGAGTGACAACAATACATATTGATCAAAACAATGACTCGGCAACCTACCTTCAAGTCAAGATACAATACTGGGCACCAATTTCAAAGAAGAAGAATGCAAGTGATGTGAAGGTTTACAAGGATTGTTGGAACAAGTATTAGAGAGAGAACATCAATGATCCTCAACACTGGGAAGACACTAGCTGCATCATTTGGGCATGGAAGCCCAAGGGTGGACAAATTCCTGAAAAAATTAAGATTCCAAAGGCAATAATCCTCAAGGCAAAAGAGAGTCAGTTGAAGCTTGATGAACATGAGGCACCATCAAATGTCAATGCAAATGAGGAGGAATGATTGCTTAGCGTTGGCCTTTCTGTTAAGTATGGAGCCTGATTTACCCTTTGTAATTTTCTGTGGTAAAAGCGCACATTTGTAAGGCCCCCATTATGAGGAGAAGCCATCGTGCGTGAAGGACAATCACTCACCGGAAACCAAATTTTTCACAGACAAGAATCAGGGGCAACTTTAAAGGCCTCGGGGGCGGAGGCCCCCGAGACTTTTTTTTCGTCGGAATATTATGGCCGGACGGCGGCCGAAAAACAACCGGTCGGTTGGCCGGTGGCCGGTAGTCAATGGCTGATGGCCGGTGGTCGGAAGTCAATGGCCGGTGGCCGATGGTCGGAAGTCAATGGCCGGTGGCCGGTGGCCGAATTCAAAAGCGGACTTTTCTTCTCAAGGGCGGCCACACATGGGCGGATTGGAGGGTCCGATTTGGACTTATTCTCACAAGGGCGGCTACACATGGCTGTCTCTCATAAGAGAGGGCAGCCCTTTTGGCCTATAAAAGGAGGCCATTTCTACACACATTTCATAGTGTGAAGTTGATGCAACAAGGTGAGTGTGAGGTGGTGAGAGTGAGGCAAGGCGGGAGCTCCATTAAGGGTATAATCCCTTTGTAAACTACTTCTTGTTTTGAAGTACTAAAGCCATTGAGTGGCTGCTTTCCCGTGGACGTAGCCCACATTGGGTGAACCACGTATATCGTGTGTACTCTCTCTCTCCCTACTCTATAATCTCGTGTATATAAATCTGTCTCTTTCCATTAAGTAATCTACTCAATTATCTATTTAGCTACGTCTTATTTCCTAACAATTGGTATCAGAGCAAGGTTTGCTCGTAGCTAAATTATCTCAAGGAAAGGATTCCTTGAATTGAGTGGGAGTTATGGCGGAGGAAGGGAAGCTCAAGATTGAGAAGTTCAACGGCAAAAACTACCAACATTGGAAGATGCAGATTGAAGACTATCTCTACCAGAAGGACCTCTATTTGCCACTAGGCGGTCTTGCGAAGAAGCCCGCAACAATGGCAGATGAAGCATGGATTGTCCTTGATCGAAAGGCACTGGGAACAATCCGGTTAAGCTTGGCGTCAACGGTGGCCTTCAATGTTTCGGAGATGAAGACCACGGAGGACTTGATGAAGTCACTTGACGACTTCTATGAGAAACCATCGGCATCCAATAAGGTATTTCTTATGAAGCGCTTGTTCAATCTAAAGATGGCAGAGAATGGTTCAGTTGCAGAACACCTAAATGACTTTAACACAAACATAAGTCAACTTTGATCAGTGAAAATCAATTTTGATGACGAAGTGCGAGCTCTCCTTATACTATCATCTCTACCGGATAGTTGGGACAGCCTTGTGATGGCTGTAAGTAATTCTATCTCTGGCACAAATACTCTTAAGTTTGATGATGTTGTGGGTGTTCTCCTAAGCGAGGAAATGCGAAGGAGAAGCACAGGAGAATCATCAAGTGCTGCACTATCAGTGGAAACAAGAGGAAGGCTTAAGGAGAAGTTCAAAAACCAAAAGGGTCGTGATCGCTCAAGGCGGAGCAAGTCACGCACAAAGTCAGTTCTTGAATGTTGGAACTGCGGCAAGAAGGGCCACGTCAAGAAGGATTGTTGGTCCAAGAAGAAGAAGGAGACAGAGTCTCAAGACAACAAGCCAACATCGGAGGCCAATGTGGCAGGTAAAGTAGAGCAAGATGCTCTAATTCTCTCATTAGACAATGTGTCTAATTCCTGGATAGTAGATTCCGGGGCTTCATTCCATGCGACACCACACAAGCAACATTTCCAAGACTACACCAAAGGTAATTTTGGGTATGTATACTTGGGAGATGATGAAGCTTGTGAGATTGTCGGCAAAGGTACAGTTTCTGTCAAAACTGCTAACGGAAATGAATGGAAGCTTAAATATGTTAGGCATGTTCCTTCTCTTCGCAAAAATTTGATCTCTACAGGACAATTGGACGATGAAGGTCACAACATTGCATTCGGAAACAAACGGTGGAAGATCTCAAAGGGATCTTTGGTGGTTGCCAAGGGTGAAAAAGTCGGTACACTTTACTTGTGTACTGTTAGCACGCAACCTTCAGCTTGTGCAGCAACTACAGAAGTTGATAGTGCGGTGTGGCACTACCGACTTGGGCATATGAGTGCCAAAGGAATGCAAATCCTTCAAACAAAGAAGCTTCTACCAGGTTTGAAAGAAGTGGACTTAGAGTTCTGTGAAGATTGTGTTTATGGTAAACAAAAGAGGGTAAAATTTCAAAAATCAGGAAATGAAAGAAAAAATAAAAAACTTGAGTTGGTTCATTCTGATGTTTGGGGTCCTGCAAGTACACCATCACTTGGTGGCTCATTGTACTATGTAACATTCATAGACGATGCGACTAGAAAAACATGGGTTTATGTCATGAAGAATAAATCCGATGTATTTTCCATATTTCAAAGGTGGAAAGCCTTTGTGGAGAATGAAACAGGTACCAAGGTTAAATGCCTCAGATCCGACAATGGAGGCGAATATTGCAGCCAAGCTTTTGAAAGCTTTTGTGCTAGCAATGGCATTCGGAGGCAAAGGACAACCCCAAGGACACCTCAACAAAATGGTATTTCGGAAAGGATGAACAGGACAATCATGGAACGAGCACGAAGCATGCGGCTACATGCAGACCTACCGCTTGAGCTTTGGGCGGAAGCTGTAAGTACGTCTGTGTACTTAATCAATCGGTCACCCTCAACGGCATTGGATGGGGGAGTTCCAGAAGAGGCATGGATAGGTAAACCGGTGAATTATGCATTTCTCAAAGTGTTTGGGTGTGAGGCTTTCATGCACATAGGTAGAAGCCTAAGATCAAAGTTAGATGCAAAATCCAAAAAGTGTTTCTTCATTGGCTATGGAGAAGGAGACTTTGGGTATCGCCTATGGAATCCTGAAGATGGTAAAATCTTAAGGAGTAGGGATGTAATTTTTAACGAACAAAATATGTACAAAGATTACTTGGAAAGAAAACAAACAAAAGAAACAGGTGATGAGTACATGGAGCTTGAGGACGGTGAAGACTCAAGGACTGCAAACGGTGACAATGTGCAACAACGTCAACCAAATGAGGAGCCTCAACCTATTCCCCAAAGATCTACAAGAGCAAGTAGACCTCCAGAAAGGTTTGTTCCTTCCTTCAACCATCTCTTGATCTCAGATTCTGGAGAGCCGGAATCATATGAAGAAGTTATGCAACATGAATCCAAAGAAGAATGGACGAAGAGCATGCAAGTGGAGATGGACTCACTACATCGCAACCAAACATGGGAGTTGGTTGAGTTGCCTAAAGGTAAGCGGGCACTTCAAAACAAATGGGTGTACAAGCTAAAGGAAGAAGAAGGTGGGAAGAAAAGGTACAAGTCTAGGCTTGTGGTAAAAGGTTTTTCTCGAAAGAAAGGTATTGACTTCAATGAAATATTTTCTCCTGTTGTAAAAATGAACTCAATTAGGCTTGTCTTAATCCTTGTGGCTGCTCATGATCTAAATCTCGAGCAAATGGATGTAAATACGGCATTCCCTCACGGTGACTTAGAGGAGGAAATCTACATGCTTCAACCAAAGGGGTATGAAGTAAAAGGTAAGGAGAAAATGGTTTGCAGATTAAAGAAGAGCTTGTATGGTTTAAAGCAAGCATCAAGACAATGGTACTTAAAGTTTGATCGATGGATGTTGGATCATGGATTCACAAGATGCAACTCGGATCACTGCGTCTACACGAAGAATTTGGGAGATGAGAAATTCATCATCCTAATGTTGTATGTTGATGACATGTTGATTGCAAGTGCTAACATGCAGGACATCAAAGACCTAAAAGAGGAGCTGTCCAAATCTTTTTCAATGAAAGATTTAGGTGCTGCAAAGAGGATACTTGGTATGAAAATATCAAGGGACAGGACGAAGAAGACAATAAAGCTATCTCAAGAAGATTACATCAAGAAGGTACTAGAAAGGTTTGCAATGCAAAATGCAAAACCAGTTTCTACACCTTTGGCTGGTCATTTTAAACTAACGAAGGATATGTGTCCAAAGACACAAGAGGAGATAGCCTATATGTCTAAAGTTCCATATGCTGCAGCGGTAGGTTCTCTAATGTATGCTATGGTCTGGACAAGGCCAGACATTGCACATGCAGTGGGAGTTGTGAGTAGGTTCATGGACAACCCAGGTAAAGAGCATTGGCAAGCTGTGAGGTGGATACTTAGGTATCTAAAAGGGACAACAACAAATGCTTTGTATTTTGGAGGAACTGATATTTTTCTTGAAGGGTATACTGATGCAGATATGGCAGGTGACAAAGATACTCGAAGGAGCACTACTGGCTATGTGTTCACGGTTGGAGGCACAGCAGTAAGCTGGGCTTCAAAGCTGCAGAAAGTGGTTTCACTTTCTACCACGGAAGCAGAGTATGTAGCAATGACGGAGGCAAGCAAAGAAATTCTGTGGCTTCATAGATTCTTAGAAGAGCTTGGATTCAAACAAGACAATTGTGTCTTGTACAGTGATAGCCAAAGCGCTATCCATCTTGCGAAGAACTCAGCCTTTCATTCAAGGACAAAGCACATTGAGGTGAGATATCACTTCATACGCACTCTTTTGGAAGAGGGACAACTAAAGCTAGGAAAGGTGCATACAAGTGAAAATCCTGCAGACATGTTTACAAAGGTGGTCAACAAGGAGAAGTTGAGCTTTTGCTCATCTTCAATCGGCATTCAAGGATAAGAAGCCAGAATGGAAAGTAGTCACAGGTTTGGTTTGGAGATCAGTCTCCAAGTGGGAGATTGTTAAGTATGGAGCCTGATTTACCCTTTGTAATTTTCTGTGGTAAAAGCGCACATTTGTAAGGCCCCCATTATGAGGAGAAGCCATCGTGCGTGAAGGACAATCACTCACCGGAAACCAAATTTTTCACAGACAAGAATCAGGGGCAACTTTAAAGGCGGAATATTCTTTTTCGCCGGAATATTATGGCCGGACGGCGGCCGGAAAACAACCGGTCGGTTGGCCGGTGGCCGGTAGTCAATGGCTGATGGCCGGTGGTCGGAAGTCAATGGCCGGTGGCCGATGGTCGGAAGTCAATGGCCGGTGGCCGAATTCAATGGCCGGTGGCCGAATTCAAAAGTGGACTTTTCTTCTCAAGGGCGGCCACACATGGGCGGATTGGAGGGTCCGATTTGGACTTATTCGCATAAGGGCGGCTACACATGGCTGTCTCTCATAAGAGAGGGCAGCCCTTTTGGCCTATAAAAGGAGGCCATTTCTACACACATTTCATAGTGTGAAGTTGATGCAACAAGGTGAGTGTGAGGTGGTGAGAGTGAGGCAAGGCGGGAGCTCCATTAAGGGTATAATCCCTTTGTAAACTACTTCTTGTTTTGAAGTACTAAAGCCATTGAGTGGCTGCTTTCCCGTGGACGTAGCCCACATTGGGTGAACCACGTATATCGTGTGTACTCTCTCTCTCCCTACTCTATAATCTCGTGTATATAAATCTGTCTCTCTCCATTAAGTAATCTACTCAATTATCTATTTAGCTACGTCTTATTTCCTAACACTTTCACCTTTGTAATCTTCTAGCAATGGTTCGAATTAGTCCACCCATAGCTAGGGTCTTTATCAACATTGATATTGGCATCCCACCTTTGTAATCTTCAAGAAATTTTATTCAATATGAATGGTGATTTTTTCCAATTTAGTCACCCAAGTTTTTCTTGCAACTTACATTATAATTATTTTATCAAATGAAGCATTATGGAAAATTTGGACTCACAAAGGGGCCTTATAAGGAGTTTGACTTCCTCTCTCATGTCCAAAACGGGCATGTTGTAAAAATTTTACAAATCAACTCTAAACTTGGCGGAGATTTGACAGTTAGAATCTACTCTTCAAGCTCTTTCCATTGATATACAGCACGCCACGAGATTCCTCATATTTTGAAAGATTCTATTTTTTATTCTCTTATGATGTGACAATTGTCAACCTCGACCACTCTTGGCATTGATGATGATGAAGTGCGCCTCCTCATCGCCAGCGTCCAAAACACCCTCAACTAGGACGCTCGGCCCGCTGCATGCTATCTCATTCTGTATGTAGCTTGGTGCATCGGCACCCCCCCTACTAGTTCTTAGGAATAAAAAGACCTACACAGTCAACCTCCCGACACGATACGACACTCAATCAACATTGAATTGATTGTAGTGCCAATGGCACTTGTCTTCTAGTGTTTGTAGTTAGTCCCATGCATCCTAAAAAATTTGTATCACCTGCAAGGCATCCCCCTGAAAGGTACAATGAAATAAATAAAGAACTACGTATTCTATTCTAATTCTATAATACCATTTTCTCTTTTCGGTACTCATGCCTTCAAACTTGTACATTAGGCCATTCTCACATAATTAGTTGCAAAACTTTATTGTGGCCAGCAACAAATTTTGTGCTTTGCTCATTGGTACATCATGATCATGAGTTAACCGGCTGTAAGTACTTATGACATGGGTGAAAATGGTCTTGACAAAACACCGCGTGGGAGAGGGGGGGGGGGGGGGGGGGGGGGGGAGGGCAATGAGGCCTCCATCTAGGCACATGTGACCTTTGGTATGGTGCCTTGATGGAATGGACTAAGAATGTATAGGCTACAAAGATTTTGTATGGGAATGTGGAGATGCCTAATGTACAATGTGGAGATTCAATCTAGTCCTCTTGTCTTCGTTCTTTTCTCCCTTTTTTTCTTTTGAGAAGGGTGAGGACAACAACAACTCATAACCTAAATGATTATTCACGTACATAGTGGAGAGATCCATTACCTAGTCTTACATTGTTTTCTTATCTAACTATGTAATTAAAGTACTTGACAAATAGGATGGCTTTCAACACTTGGTTGGGTAATTGGAATCTTTTATCTCTTGCTAGACAAGCAGCTATCTAGATCTGATAGCTGCTTGTTTAACACTTGGTTGGGTAGTTGGAATTGTTTATCTCTTGTAGTTAAACAAACATCTATCAAGATTTGATAGCTACTTGGTTGGATAATTGGAATCTTTTATCTCTTGTTAAACAAGAAATTATCATAATTTGATACAATTGGATAGGTTCTTATCCATAAAGTTGACTTTATGGGTTGAGAAGAACTTTACATCCTTGGGGCTATGTGCGCTCCTTCCCGCACTGTCGAAGCAAGGGCCTTGCTTAACACTGTGTGCGAGCCACAGACGGCTCCAAGCACACAACTAGCTTAACTAGTAAGCTCAAAAGAGGGCAATGGTGTGTCACTCACCACTCTATGCTCCTACCGTGGAGGATTCCTCGCCGCGAAGAAGAAGGAGACGCCGCTACGTCGCGCTCAACCGCTTGACCGCCGTCGTGCCGCCGCAATGCTCGATCGCACTCTCTCTCTCTCTCTCTCTCTCACACACACACACATACACACACACACAAGGAGATGAAGAAGAAGAAGATGGAGATGGAGATGGAGCAAGAGCACTCTTCTATTGCACAAATGAGAGAATGAGTGAATTTTAGGTTTAGTTGGCTTTTATATGAGCTCACCCCATTCACACTTGGGCGCCCATGCTTAGCCAACTAATCCCTTGAATGTCCCAGTTAGAGTGAGCCTCTCATCGGCGATCACTCTTACCCTTTTCCTATTGGTCCGACAAGCCCGGTACCTGACTCTACCAAATACATAATACACGTCCGTCGTAGGTGATGGGGTGTCCGTGAGCCGTGAGGGTTAACATGCCCCCCTTCGTGATGTAGATTCTGTCCTCGGAAGCTATTGAGTTGAAGCTCGTTCGTCGAGCTGGAAGGGCATTTGAGATGAATGTCCTTAGCCTTCTTCAGTCACTGCAAAGTCAAACAACATTGGCACATTAATTGCATTCTCATAAGTGATTAAAAAGCATATGCAGTTTTAGGTAGACAAATTGATTGGTAAAATAATTTCAAACAATTTGTCAGCAATGAACATTAAATTGCAATGTAATCAAATGCATAAACAGATGTAAAGGTAAAAAATTAAACAAGTCTGGGGTCGCTAATTTGACGGTCGAAAGGCACTAGAGATCGAATATTAATACCATGGGTAAGCTTCTTAATTTTCTGTGGTCAATTAAGTTGTTTAATCGCGAGAGCCAAGTATTCATGTTCGAGGGCTGACTAGAGGCTATATCTAGAAGACCTTGTAGTTAAGCTACCATAAAAGGAATTTCTCATGAAATCATCGCCTGACTGATTACTTTTTCTTTGACCCCCCAAAGTCTTTTCACAGTGATTCAATTTGATGTGTGTGCTTATTTTGTATGCCTTGGGTTTTTTTCTTTTCAAGGAAAAGCGCCCACACTGGGAGCCTCTAGGGCTCTAGTACCATAAGCAATACATGTGAGTGAAGTACCAAATCAAGCTGAGATTTCTCTTCCAGCTTAAGATTTTACAGTGTGGCACTTTGATTTTTTGTTTGTTCATTTTCAACATTTTAATTTTGTAACTTTGGGGGGTCATATAACACTGATACACCTCCCCAGGCTCATCACACTAGTAAACTCCCTTTATAATACTTAAGCTAAAGGTCAATAGGGTCAAGCCCACTAGAAAGCCCTAGTACATTTCACACAATGCTGCCTAAATCGGATTAAGAACCTAAGTAACCATTGATTATTAGGAAGGCATTCCCCATGGTATTAAGAGAAGATCTCTAACACCTAACTTGGTCAAACTAGCTTAGTCGGACTGCTTGATTTTTAAACCTAGACAAGTGATTATGACAAAAAATTACATTGAATTAAATGTTTGATACTAAGCAAATGCGGTGAATATTAGGCTACCAATAACCATCAAAGCAGACAAACATGGATGCAAAAAGATAAGGGGCAATGCTAATGGACAAGAAACACCTGTTTGTGTCGATGGTTGCGCTTGATTTGAAGAGTGAGTCGAGATAAAGATTCCAGGAAGGTCCAAATCCTATCAATAGCAACACGCTCCTGTACACACTAGGAAACAAAAGGAATACCTCCAGGAGGCACATTAGTGGGAAAAGGTACCAACACTTATTGAACACAACAAAAACCATAAGGAACCCTAACCTAATTATTTGCACTCCCCCTAGAGATTCAAGGGAATAGGATATTGTAGAGGTTGGGGGGAAACCCTAAGGCTAAACCCCTATCCTCGTCGTCGAGATAAACAAAGTCATCATCCATGAGACCATATCTGCCATCCGTGTAGTTTTGTAAATTTTCTTCTTCATCATAGGTGCCCATGTTTACTAAGAAGGTCACTAGACGCCTATAGTCATCTTGGTCAAAAGGGTAGGTTTGTGCAATGGGAGAAATGCTCTCTACTAAGTATGGATCAGACGTGGTCAAGAGATGTATCAGCCATTCTAACTCCTCAAAATTCCTCTCACATGCTAGCGTACCTATCAAATCCCATTCACATGCAAGCACTGGAAAGACCATGTGAAATATTTGTGAAAAGTAACGAGGGTACCTCTCACCCAAGGCAGGAGTGGATGATTCTAGCGTACTAGCCATATCTGTACACGCAAATAGATGATGGTTAGAGTGCAAATATTACAAGGGTCATGTTCTTGTGCATAATTTGTTTTTATGATTTGTGTTATGGCTCTTGCTCTTTTACTTTTTTATCTTGTTTTTGTGAGTATAAGGCTTTATATATACATTCCCTAAGATTGAAGATTAAGAGGTCAGGGAGAAAGGTTGAGAGGGAAGCAAGTGAATAATGGATCTCCACAAACACTCCTCCCTTCCTTGGGTAGATCATATCGTTTGAAATGATGTCGTCACCCTTTGAAACCAGTTGTTCCAAGTTGTTATAGGTGAAGATTTTTGCCAGTAGTTTTCTATTACCTTAGGTGCCTCGTCGAGTTGCAAGGGTGGTAAGGTACTCTCCCAGGATCGAACTTTAAGTGGTTCATTAGGTGATTCTTGAACACTGGAAGGTGTGGATTCCTTTGTAGCTTCATGGAGGTCCACTATTGTAGGTGGAGGCTGTGTAGAAGTTTTTACCTCTATGGATGTATTACACAAGGAGCTAGAAGCTTCATGGAACTCCCCCCTTCCTGAGCTAGGTGGAATAAATTGGTTTTGCCTTGGAGCCCAAACTAGCTTTGGACTAGGTGTGTAGCATTCTGTGATCTTTCCCTTCCCACGGTCTGCCATTGGCTTTAGAGTTACACTGTTTGACTCATATGGGTTTGTTGTCGATAGGGAAGGACACATTTTACGTTTAGGTACCCGGATTTTCTCATTTCCATCATAGTAGCCTTGGGCTTCTAATAGTCGTTTTGGAATCCATCGTGATTTGGTCTTGACCCTCCTAAAGCGCGCTCTTGGTTTTCCAAGGAAATTTTTTCTTGGAATGGATGGGAGGGTTGAGGTAGTTGGAAGTAAGGCCTTGGGGACCCATTGATATGTACTCTTAGGTCATGCAGGTTGAGTACTTGCAATATTACTGCTTGCTGCAACTACAAGTGTTGAAGTGCTAGGTTCATGGGTAGCCGGCAAGGACGAGTTAACCACCTTGGCTTGTGAATGTTGGCTATCCTTCAACTTTGTTAGAGTTTGCAACGTAGGTGACTTTGCTTGAATGATAGGGGTAAGAGTCGATGGTCACGTCGTGACACTACCAGTATCCCAATCAATAGTGCATTTGGTTGCCAACATCCACGTGCGTCCCAGGTTTACGTTGCCTTCCATAGATCCCGTGGGCATGACTAGAAACCTCTGCACTATGCTTCCATTGTCATAGACAACAGGGGTTGAAGGACTCCAAGAATAGCAGTTTTCTTTTTATTAATGCCCTTGACTTGCATCGTACTTGGGGATAGGGTCGGTTTCCCTAATTGACACCAAACTCCATAGGATAACAAATTGTGTTTAGCTCCCGTATCTAATAAGGCATTGTATAGTACTTTCCCATAGGGGCTATTTAGCTCAATTGGGTATCGTAGGGGTGGCTCAGATTCTAATCAGTCGTCATCTGTGTCCTCGAAAAATGCTTGCATGATTCCCAGATTAGCCTCTCGTTGGCGTCTAAGAAATTGTTGTCGTTCTCGAGCCTCAACTCTTGCTTGGAGTTTTCTAAGCTCTGCTTGTTCCTTGGCAGCCTTCTTTTGATGGATGGCTTGCAACTCTTCCTGGCTTAGAGGATCATAATATCTTTTGAATTTACTCCCATTAAGGAATCTAATGGTTTCAACTCCATCTAGAGTCTCCACACGAATGGTACCTTGCGGGGTAATTTCACACACTCGATATGGTCCCTTACCAGCGTATTTCAATTTCTTCTTTTCATTACGTACCCCGTACATAAGAACTTTATCACCAACCTTGATGTCTTTATCCTTTGAATGGCTATCAAACCACTTCTTTCTCCTATCCTTCTCCACTAGAGCATTTCGCACAGCTAATTGCCTCTCTTCATCTAGCCTTTCCAGGATATATAATCGCTCCACTAAGGGGTTACCATCCCAACCTTCTTGAGAAGCTACTCGAAGACTAGGAATGACAAACTCCCATGGCATAATTGCTTCTTGGCCATACACCATCTTAAACAGTGTGCAATTAATAGCAACTTTATACGCAGTACGATAAGCCCATAAAGCTGATGTAAGCTTTAGGTCCCAATCAGTGCGATGAGCCTCAACTGTCGTTGTCAAAATGGAGATGAGAGTTTTGTTAGTACTCTCAGTTTGGCCATTTGCTTGGGGATAATAGGGTGTAGACTTGTGGTGAGATATCATGAAGTTTGATGTGAGTTCTTTTATTACTTCATTTATAAAATGAGTTCCATTGTCACTCATAAGTTCAAAGGGGCATCCAAAACGTGTGATAATGTTCTCAAAGAGGAACTTAGTTGTTGTTTTTGCATCCGCCTTCCGTGTTGCTTTTGCTTCAGCCCATTTGGTTACATAGTCGGTAGACACAATGATATATCGTGATTGCGTGTTACGTGCAGCCGGACTAATCGGTCCTACAAAGTCTAAGCCCCACTTTTCAAATGGTTGGGTTACCTTGATGGGATGTAGAGGCATCCTATCACTTCTTTGTGGCTTCTTGAAGCATTGGCATTCATCACATCCCTTTGCAAAAACTGATACATCCTTAAACAGAGTGGGCCACCAATAGCCTGACTGTAAGATCTTTCCGGTAGTCAACTTTCCTGAAAAGTGACCACTAGCTACGCCCATGTGTGCCTCTTGTAGAATATATAAATACTCATCCTCGCGGGCACAGCGTCTAAGAACATCATCTTTTCCTCTCTTATAGAGAGTTCTTGCCAGTAAGCAATAGGGTTCGCATTCCTTGATTAATTTTCGAGCTATATCTTTTCGCAGCTCTTTGGGTGGAAAACCATTAATTAAGAAGTTAACAATCTTTTCACTCCATTCAGGCATTGTCTCAACAATGAACAAAGGAGTATCAGGCAATTCATCATCAACCCCCGTAGGAGCTTCGCCATTAGGGATACAAGATAAATGATCCGCCATGACATGTTTTCTCCTAGGCCTCACAACAACGGTGAAGTCAAACTCAAGAAGAATTAACAACCATTGTGTAATTCGACCTGTGGAACACGGCTTGTTTACCAAATATAGCAATGCTTGATGATCCACATAAAACACAAACTTGGTAGCAAGAAGGTAATAGCGAAATTTCTTTGCTGTGTAAATTATAGCTAGACCTTCGCGCTCTGTAGTAGTGTAGTTCATCTCGGCATCATTTAATTGGCGACTTGCAAAGCTAATAGGGTAGTCCAATTTATGTTCTCCTGGTTGAGTTAGAACACACCCAATAGCAAAGTTTGATGCATCAATATGTACATGAAAAGGTACATTCCAATCAAGTGTTCTTAGGATTGGAGCACTTGTTAGGGCCTTCTTTAATAACTCATAAGATTGATGACATTCGTCCGTCCAGTGAAACTCGATAAGAAGCTTGTACAATGGAAGCGCTATCTCGGCAAAGTTTAAAATAAACCTTCGATAATAACCAACATGGCCCATAAATCTTTGAACTCCTTTATAGTTCGTAGGTGGTGGCAAATCGGCAATGGCTTTAATCTTACTCTCATCTGTGGATATCCCGCTCTTGTACACTATATGCCCTAGAATGACTCCATGCTTAACCCAAAATTGGCATTTGAAAGGGTTCAATGAGATGCAATAAAATCTGCACCTTTCAAATATTTTTCGTAGATATAACAAATGCTTCTCCCAAGAAGAATAAACACAAAGGTCGTCTAGGAAAGCTTCAAAACTCCCTTAGAAATTCTTTAAACGCAGTGTTTATTAATCGTTGGAATGTAGCAAGGGCATTTGTTCATCCAAAATCCATAACACGAAATGCAAACACTCCAAACTCTGTGATAAAAGCAATTTTAGCTTGGTCCTCTAATGCAATTGTGATTTGATTGTAACCAGAGTACCCATCTAAAAAGCTATAAGCTTCCTTGCCCGCAACTCTCTCAAGCACATGTTCTGAATATGGAAAGGGATAATGATCTCTCCTAGTAGCTGCATTAACTTTCTTGAGGTCCACGCACACTCTTAGTTTCCCATTCTTTTTTGGCACAATGACTATTGGAGAAACCCATTCTGAGTGCTCAATAGGGTATATGAATCCACATTGGATAAGTTTTTCAATCTCCTCTTGTACAATTTTGGCATACTTAGGATTCATTGGATAGGGTCGTTGCTGGACGGGTTTAGCAATGTTGATCATGGGAATTGTATGTTGCACCACAGAAGGTGGAACGCCCTTCATGTCATGATATGTCCAAGCAAAGATATCCTTGTATTCCTTGAGGAGCTCCTTAAGTACAGCCTCTTCAGTTTCGGTAAGGTCTTGAGCAATAAAGATTGGTTTAGACTCCTCACTTGGTTCTGCTAATTCTATCTCTTTAACTACCGCTGGACCATCATAGACTCCACTGCTTCCATTGGTAGGTATTCGTTGGGCTTTGGCATACACAACCTTTCGCTCCCCCTTGGTATAAGATTTAAAATGTTCAGGAGCCGTATGTAAGTCAGCAGGCTCTTGTCCTGATGGAGACCTTTCTTTTAGTTCTGCCTCCTTTTGTTGTTGTGCTAACTCTCGGTTTTGACGTCTTCTTATAGTTCGACTCAATTTTGGCTCTGTAACCTCCAATTGAGCGAGGTCAATGGGTCGCGGGATGCACCACATGACACTCTGGAGATGTTCACCCCAATTGTCTACTAGCTTTCGATGAGCATCACATGCCCCTAGATAGCTAAGCCATTCTGCAATAGATCTTTCCTTGTTTATCCTAGTTCTCACATTTGCTAGATATCATCGTCTCTTATATGACCTTTGTTTCTTGTTAAGGTTTGATTTTGGTAAATGTTTGAACTCGACTCGCCTGATAGGTCTTCGCTTGAATCTTCTTCACTCTCATATAAATTACCATAGATGGTCGTACTAGGCCTTGAGTGTTCAGTTTCTATACTTGGCTCACTCGATGTTTCCTCAGGTTCTGAATCCATTTCTCCCTGAGATTCCGTTTCTGATGTGTATTGGTCTAAAGCCTTTGAGGAATCATCGGTTTCACTCTCAGGTAGGTGTGCCTCTTTCTTATCATCGGATGTTACATGCGCTACACCTAACATGTTTACTGGTGCAATGTGTGGTATCTCTTCCCCATCTGGTGTTACCCAGGTTGTTCCTCTAGCTCCCCATGTATCTATAGTTGCCGCTAGGTGTACCCAATCGACATTGTCTGACTTAGCCATTCCGGGTAGGATATCCATATAAGGGGAGTTCTCCCCAATATCCGTGTCTTCGTTACACGTGTAACAATACTATAATGGAGCTGAGTGAATTGTTGTGTCTGATCGATTATCAATGATGAATTTATTTCCTAGAGGATGCGTTTGACCACTTAAAAGATCAACTCGAATGACAGAGTCTTGGAACTGTAAGTAGACGTGGTTTTTGGACTAGTCATGCACCATTTTTGCTTCCCTCATGAATGGACGCCCTAAGATCATCTCAAATGACATAGGATGCTTGGAAAAATCCATAACAATGAAAGTCTGCCTTACCTTGTGTCCCAAGACCTTGATTCTGAGATCCTTTAGCATTCCAATAGGCGTAACAATAGATCCATTAGCCATTTTTACCACTACGCTTGTGGCTTCAAGGTGAGGTCGCCCCATAGACTCCCAACAACTCTTTGTCACCATGCTGACTCCCGCACCACCATCAAGGACCCCCTTTACAGTTAATCCTTTAGTAGTGATTGGTAGAGTAGCATTAGATTCATCACCTTCAAAGTATTGCCCCAACTTGTTAACGGGTACTTCAATTACAGATTCATGTCCCGCTAGGTCAGATGGTGGTGCTAAATGTTCCTCATCATTCATTACCGAGTCAGGTTTGTTCATATGTGCAAACTGTGGTAATCCGGCCTGTAATTCTCCATTGAGGAAGGCTCGAAGAGCTGAGACTAGCTCGGGGTCTTTATATAGTTTGGACATGATAGTGGTTCTAACTTCTGAAGACATGAAATCCATCAATTTGGCAACATTTAATGGCATCTTGTGGGACGTTGGACCCTGACAAGAGAATGGTGAAGATGGAATCTCCACTTCCTCAAGGGGGTCGGGCATTCCCTCACCAAACATTCTCTCTAGTAGGAAAGGTGTGTGTCCACTTTGAGATGTCCTACCCTCACTCTCTTCCCGAATAATACTGGGTATAGCTAACGGCCTGTAGTTCTTGTGAGGTTGAACTTGTGTGGGAAACACTGTGTCCGACATCTGGATATGTTTGGGTTCAGGTTCTAATGTTCGTTGAGTTTCTTCCACCAAACCCCTCAGTTGTTGGACTCGTTCAATTTCCACTATTGGGTTTGGATAGGTTCCAATCTTTCTCTTGCAATCCTCATTTTTTATCTCTCGTGGCTTATCTTGGGGTTTCGCAACTGGGTGGTTTAACTTTGAATACTCTTTTGGTGTTCGTCGTTATTCCCTCTCGTGATCCTCCTCATTGGATTTTTCCTTTGTAGTAACAGCTTTGGTCTCCGTGGTCTCTATCGAATCTGAGTCATCCTCAGGGTCATTCATATACACGGGATTCTCTCCTGTCCCTATGTTAGTCTTTGAACTAGGTTTTGAGCTAGAAGCATTAAGGGATTTCTTTCTTCGTGTTTTCTTCTTTCTCACTCGGCCAATGGATGCAGCATCTCTCTCTTCAAGGATGTAATTTTTCTTTTGGAGCATCGACCGTGTGAGTGCATTCACTGGTGCTATGTTTATAGTTGGTGGTATCCCATCAACAATCTCTATTAAGTTCAATGGTGTGATTTTCGGCGCGTTTGGATTGTTAGGACACTGTGCGATCAAATGATCTATGCCACAACGATTACAAATGAGTATTGGCATTGCCAATGCACTCACTTGACTTGTTTGCATTAGTGCAGCATTCTTTTGCATTCTAATGGGGCACTCAGCTACTCGATGTGGTCCACCACATTCGTAGCACTGAAGAGGTGGTCTCCTGGCAAAACTATTAATGTTTTGGCCTCTTGCTGCTAGCGCAGTAGCTTGATATACCGGTTTGATTTGTCCCCAATGGTCTTTCATATAGTACATGGGACACTCCTCAAGCATGTCGACTCCATAGGTGATACTAGAGTCTATGTCCTCTTCGCAATCTACATAAGTACTAGATGACTCGCAACCTATTTGGTTCATAGGTGTAACTCTTGGATGAGGGGGTTGTGGTCCTAGCACTGGAGGTGGCAACGGTGTGGTTTGGACCACATTTTGGGTTCTAGGGACCATGTGCTGTAATGGCAATCATTGCTCCATGGGTGGGGTAGGCAAGAATGTAGGGACTCGAGGTGAGTCTGCCCAAGCTATAGGTGGTCTATTTTCCATGATGCGTTTAAGCATTAGGCAATCCTTTTCTTGATGGCCATACCTACCACACGCGTTACAAGTCCCGTTAAACTTTACTCTGAAAGTAGGGCATTCACTCGTAGTATGTGGGCCCAAGCAGATTGAGCACCATTGCTGCTCCCTTCTTGGATACATATGAGTGTTTTGTGGAGCACGATTTCCCCTAAGGCTTTCTTGGATGGCCTTGGTGAGATCTGCCAAAGTCATCTCAGATATCGTTTGCTCTTTCACGATTGGCTTTATCTTCATTGGCTCATGCCCTGATGCTTGCGAGCTACTAGACTTCGTCTCGGCAGACACTCTTTCTCCTGCAATCATTAAATTATCCTCCAATTGGATTGCATTCATGGTGACTGCTTCCCAAGTAGTGATACCTCTAATGACTAGGCCATTATAAATACTTTCATGTCGTAGTCCCCTAATGAATCTATCGAGCAATTGGTTGTTGTTGAATCGCTCGTTTGGATTGCATCGAGAATTCAAATTCTTTAGGCGACTAATGAAGTCTCTCACGGATTCACCTTCTTCTCGTTGGGCTTTCTGGAGCTAAGAGGCTACACCCCAAAGTACTCCCTCTCGTATGTATTCTTTTGAGAACAGTCTCCTAAGAGTAGAGTAGATCGTTTTCTCTTCTACTCTTAAGGTTCTATACCAATCTCCAGCCTTTCCGCTTAGGGTCAAACTCAAAGCCTTACACTTATGTAGCTCATTGTGCTCTTCCAAGGAATTGCACACATGTTCAAAGAATTCCATATGCTTTCTAGCATCTCCGTCTCCACTGAATTTCTGTGTGAGCTTAGCTACTTGAACTGCCTTGCTCCTAGGCTCTCTATCAGGTGCACTCGCATGTTTTCCGCAATAGAGCGACCGATAGTTTGAGCAAATGCTGCCAAATATCCTATTTGAGCAGGTATAATGGGTGTATGTGCTCCTAGAACCACATGTGAGATGGGAGTTGGCCTTGGCATTGGCATACGCGCGGCTCTTGGGTCCCATATTTCGTATGGTGGTGTACCAGACGGTGGTCCAAAGTTTACAAGCGTGGCCCTAGGCATAGGGGATGCCTGATATGGCATGTTATTATTAAATGGCATGACTCCACTTGTATAAGAGCTTGGATAATTCCATTGTGGATTGTAAGCTCTTGGAATAATCGGAGGTGTAGGAGCTACATGAGGTTGAGGTACGACAGGTGCACATGATTGATACATACATGTAGGTATAGTTGGGTACATGTAGGTATAGTTGGGGGCACTGCCCTACTAGGCATCAGCGCGGTGTTAACAAATGAACTCCATGGTGTACTTCTTGTCATGCTCACCACTGGGATATGCATGGTAGCCGTAGTGTCATTAAGAGAAAGATGAGCTAGATCTGGGAAGGTAAAGCTGCCACTTGTGGGCTCAGATTGTATTGAGGCTCCTGGAGGATCAATGGGGCTCACTGAGGGAGTCTCCATTTGTGATAGGGCTGGTTGGTTGGCCTTTCCCGTATCCAAGAATCTCATTAGGCCTGTTGAAGGCATGTTGATCCTCGTGTTCTGTCTTTCTAACTCGACAATGCTATGGAGGACATCACAGACTTTTTGTTGTTGCTCATCTATGCTAGTAGCACCCGATGTGGATTGTAGAACATCTAACCAACCCACATGATAGGTGTGTCCTGTGTACCAATCAGTTAAAGCTTCTGCTTGTAGGTCATAGTCCCAATTTTCGTTTAGGAATATCCCATCTAGGCCTAGCGTGCTGGAGGTTTCCCTCGAAGTGGAAGCATTATTGCTCCCCATCGCTTGCCCCTCCGTGACTGCTACCTTGGGAGCACTCGGTTGCTCGGCTGGCATGATTGTTGTCATAGGAGCCTTTGCTTTCAGGGCTCGACTTTGTTACAGCCTTCGTAGGTTCTCAATTTCCCTCTCCCTTGTTGCTTGCATATAGCGTTCGATCTCTTGTACTTCGGCAAGACTCCTACCATCGGGTAGTAGAACCTCAGAGGGAGATAGTCCTAAAGGATCAAGAGGTGCAGTGGATGGAACATTCACATGCACACTCTCAAGAAGCATAGGGTCTATTTTAGGCATGAATGACAAATTTACTTCCCCACTCCCTTCATTTATTTCATTAACCGCATGTTCGGAGCGAGTAGCTCTACTAAGGGTCTCTTTTAAGTGGCTAAACACGCTAGACCCGGGCCGTGGGCCCATGGCATGCATGTCTTGACTTGAACTATCAGGGTTTGGTGTAGGATACGAAGAATCACTAGACGCGATATGAGGATCTTGGTTCGCGCTACCTTGAGTCCCGGCCGAAGGTCCAGAACCTAGGGTGGAGGAATAATGTGTGCCTGCGTAAATGGAGGCACTACCAATATGCTCGTGCTCTAACACTCATCCAGAGCGTAGGTTCATATGACTTGGATTCCCTAGAAGTGTCAGTGAGTGCCAGTGAAGGCTGCTCACCTAGTAATTTTGGGTGTTTTGCAACCCAAGTCTTTTCTTATTTATTTATTTTTTGATTTTTTGGTCCTTTTTTTTCTGACCCAGCTATAGAATAGAACGTATGATAGCTCAAAACGAGTGTCTCGGTCAGAGGGACATGCCGTGCTTTACAGCCCTCCGTTTGGTCACTTTATGCCCTCGGAATCCCTAAAACCGTCAATTTCTAGTAGGGAACTAGGCCCAAATTAACAAGTCTAAGGGTGTAAGTGGGAAGAGAAGGGAGGAGAGTGGAGGACTTGCCCCACATGCTCTCATTCCCTCTTGAGGGGGTAGGGTATATATATAAGAGTGAGTCTAGTATGTATCATAGGCTTGAGGCCTGAGGCCTGGGCCTGGGCTTGGGCTTGGGCTTGGGAAAATGATCTCGATCCCGATCAAAATTTTAGTGTAGCCCCCCAGTCACTCACGCTTAAATATTTTTGTTTGTTTGTTTTTTTTTTACATTTTTAAAAAAAAAAAATCTTTTTTTGAGGCGACGACCGCACGATTTAGGTGACCCTTTCTTGGCCACACACACTGTCAACACCTACCTAACCTCTCTGTCAACAGCTCACTACCTTATCTACTTACTGACAGTGCTACTAACCACTAACTAATCTACTAACTAATCTATTAACCACTCTGCTAACTGCTTACTGACAGTGGGCTAACTGTCCACCTACTTCCTCTCTCACTACCTTACTGTGCAAAGACTGTGTGCAGGCAAACCTTGACAGAAAACTATGTACAGACTGTGTGCAAACAGAAATTGCTAACTGTCTACCTACTTATTCATTCACTGCGAACAAGCTAACGACTACTAATTGTGCAAAGACTATGTGCAAATAGAAAACACAACATTCTGTAGAAATCACAGAACTTGCAGACAATACAGAAATTAAAAACTTGCAAAAAAATAACTCATTCCTCTTCTTTCCTACTACAAACAACTCATAGGAGAAGCACAAGGTGCCTCTTGGGCTTAGTGCAGGGCGATTCCCCGACAGCGGCGCCAAAAATGTGCGCTCCTTGCCGCACTGTCGAAGCAAGGGCCTTGCCTAACACTGTGTGCGAGCCACAGACGGCTCCAAGCACACAACTAGCTTAACTAGTAATCCCAAAAGAGGGCAATGGTGTGTCACTCACCGCTCTATGCTCCTGCCGTGGAGGATTCCTCGCCGCGAAGAAGAAGGAGACGCCGCTACGTCGCGCTCAACCGCTTGACCGCCGTCGTGCCGCCGCAATGCTTGATCGCACTCTCTCTCTCTCTCTCTCTCTCTCTCTCTCTCTCTCTCTCTCTCTCTCTCTCTCTCTCTCTCTCTCACATACACACACGCACACACACAAGGAGGTGAAGAAGAAGAAGATGGAGATGGAGATGGAGCAAGAGCACTCTTCTATTGCACAAATGAGAGAATGAGTGAATTTAGGTTTAGTTGGCTTTTATATGAGCTCACCCCATTCACACTTGGGCGCCCATGCTTAGCCAACTAATCCCTTGAATGTCCCAGTTAGAGTGCGCCTCTCATCGGCGATCACTCTTACCCTTTTCCAATTGGTCCGACAAGCCCGGTACCTGACTCTACCAAATACATAATACACGTCCGTCATAGGTGATGGGGTGTCCGTGATCCGTGAGGGTTAACAGGCTATAAATTCTAGTACACCTTAAACCTTGTGCTTTGTAAATATTTTGTAAGTTGAAGTATGTATATGGTGTTTCAATGTGCTAGATGTCTTGTTTATTTGTTTTACACTTGATATCATGATTTTGAGGGATAGGGATCGCTCATATAAATTTCATATAGTCTATCGAGATAAATTTCATAGAGACTATTCACATAAAATTCAAAGTGTGGACTGAATATACAATAGGTGTATGCTTCTTTAATGCCAAATTTAGAATTGTAACCATGTTTGTAACACATCATACTTATTTTTAATGCAAAGATGCTAGAACTTGTGGACAACTTTATTACCACAACATGATTTTGTCTTCACTTTTATGGCACCTAAGATCTTGTACACATTATTATACGACATGGATTTCTTTCAAGATCAGGTTGTACTGGACGCTACACCTAGGAGCACGAGTCTTTCATAATGGTATAGAAGGTCATAGAGTTTGTAGCCTTTAGAAGTGTCAGAAAATCCAATGAAGATAAGTTTAAGACCATGAGCATCAAGCTTCGCTCGTCTCTCTTTGGGAACATGAATATAAGCAATACAGTTGTCACATCATAAGAGAATAAAAAATAGAATCTTTCAAAATATGAGGAATCTCGTGGCGTGTTGTATATCAATGGAAAGAGCTTGAAGAGTAGATTCTAACTGTCAAATCTTCGCCAAGTTTAGAGTTGATTTGTAGAAAATTTTCCGCACGCACGTTTTGGATATGAGAGAGAAAGTCAAACTCCTTATAAGGCCCCTTTGTGAGTCCAAATTTTCCCTAATGCATGTGTGGGACGAAAATTTTCTTTTGGGTGTGTGATTGTCTGTGTGTTTATTTGTAAACTATCATGTGCCAAAACACTCAAGTGTATAGTATGGTTGTTGAAAACCGACCATATTGGATCTTGCAAACTCATAAGTATCCACTAGACGTTGTATCATGGTTTTCATATGTGCAACAACCTAGCACAATACAACCTTACCTCAAGTCCATGAGACACTCCCAAATTTGTGAATTTTTCCCTATTCTCCTAAATATGTGTTCATGTTTCTATATGGAAAAAAGATCTAGAATTTAGCCCTAGAAGGACCCAAAAGCCCGAAGAAGTATTGGCCCCAAGAGACCCAAAGTTCCCTATGCTAGCCATCTGGGTCTTGGTAGCCATCTCTAAAAATGTGGGTTCTCTTTCCATAAAGCTTGGAAAAGAACTTATCTATTGCATACGCTACTTATGCTACCATTGCTGCATCTAAGCCAACTACTCCTACTACATCTAAGCCAACTACTCCTGCACTAGTTGATGGAGCTATTGGTGTAGCTATTATGGCTTAATAGTAGTAGATCCCTTGCTGTTAGAAGCCTTCACTTTACTAATCTTTGACTTTGGTTTGGTCTTAAGATGGACATACCCTTACCATTGCTTGAGTATTGTGGTCATGGTTTTGGCTTGAAGTGCTTGGCATTGAGTGGATCATGTGAATAGGCTAGAACACTCTCCATGAGTAGGTTGATCTCTATCTTTTGACCAAGATCACATGCATCAGATGGATTGGATTGAGGCTCTACATCAACCTCATCCTTTTTTGCATTGTCTGCTTGTTGACCCATGGGTCAACAGTACGACATAACTCAATGTTCGTACCAATGTCTGATTTTTTGAGAGTTATGAAATGATTGAGATTATGGTTAAAAACATTGTTTGTAATGAGTAGCTATTCTAGTTGCAGAAGCAGGGATGCAATGGCACTTCCAGATTGTAAGTACAAAGCCATTTGATCCATTGAACTCTATTTTTTGTTTAACTATGGTAGCCTTAATATATAAGGTACCTAGGTCATTTTGTAACTTGAGAACTTTATAATTTATAATAATCAAACTTTTGAGTTGTCATTGACTGTGTGTGTGAGAGAAAGAGAGAGAGAGAGAGAGAGAGAGAGACAGAGAGAGAGAGAGAGAGAGAGAGAGAGAGAGAGAGCTTCATCTTGAACCACTCCGTGCTCGCTCATCGCATTGGATATCTGGCTGCACCATTGTGATAGGCTCGGAGAGAGCTACGAAACAACACCAAGCATTCCATGAAAAACAGAGCACACATGCTAACATATCTACGAGCTATTTGTGGTTGTAAGTGTATCAAATGATGTCTATTTTTTGCATACAAGTAGTCATTAGAATCATGGTAACATCAGCTACGCATAGGTACTCTAGAACAAGACATGTGGACCTTCAAATGGATCTGCATATGATAATGAGCTTAATGCTAAACAAATTGATCAAAGAATCTCTTTATTTGATGGATAACTGTGAGGAATATAAAGAAAAGGATTGTAAGAGTCAAGAGGATGACACATTCTCTGAGCACAATGATTCACAGATGCTTGAGTCCATTGCAAAACCAACGGCACCTATCGATTAAGAAAAGTTTATTGACAAAATGGTCAAGAGTTTAACTCCTCTTGTAAGGTTTGATTTGGAGGAGCCTAAGTGGTGAAAAATTGAGAGAAAATGGACAAACCATATGAGGGAAAAGTGCTACTATAGCATGGAATATGCTAGGGAGATGTATGCACAACCTATTCCAATAGCACCTACTTCACCTAGATACGTTGCGGGGAATGTACAAGGTCCAGTAGGAGTTTCAAGGCCACAGCTTGTCTTAGGAAAACCGCCTCCATTGCCAGGTGCTAGAATGTCTGTAGACATGAGATACATGGCGATGAGTGCTAGTACTAACTACAATGTATTATAACCACCAAAGAGGGTACTACCCTTTGAAGAGATAGAAGATGATAGAAACACATGGAGTGGTGAGGTCGGTACAACCTTCACCTCCTACATTTTGACCTGAAGAAATAAGGTATGAGATGGAAGAAAGGATATTATGGTTCATTGTGAATAACGGCTTAGCTAGGTCAAAGCTTGTTTACAGCCAAGAGGAAATCCAAGAAGAAGCTTCTCAACGAGAGACAGATTGTCATAGAAGTTATGACAACCACTTGTTCAAACAATGTCCTTGGGTAGGGATCACTCAAGTACACACCTACTTTCTTGACTATGGCGTCATTCACTTGATCCCCGTCTATCCAAAAAACCAAAACCGAGTCATAAAGATCACAACAAATGTATTAGGAATCGTTCAGCTACCCACTAGCTTGAACAACAAAAACGTCGTACCAGTTTAAGTAGTTACAAGAGTGCAAGTTCAAAAGAAATCTCATGAGAATCCAGAGATGGAGAAAACGGAAACTGACGTGAGTCCAAGGATGGGTAAACCAAATATCAATGCACGTAGTCAAAAAACCAAGAGCAAATGGTATAGTTGGAAGGCTAGAAAGGCTAGGATGAAAGCACGTAGGGAACAAGAGCAAAGAGGTGGTTGAAGAGAAGATAAGACAACATGAGGAAAGGGTTGCGCCACCTCTTATGTAGATGTCTCAATCTCCAAAAGAACCATCCACAAAAGAAAAATTGAGAAGTACTAGTTGAAGAGGATCAATATTGGTCAAGAAGGTTAATGAGCCATTAGATGCCTATGAAGCACGGCTCAAAAATAGCCAAACCCAAGAACAGAGGTGGATAACATATCCGTATGCAAAACTAGAAAAACAAAAAGGCTTGAAATGTGCTAGAAAATGATTCAAATACCCAAGCTTTACTAGAACCACCTACACCAATAATCCTTGACCCACCTACACCAATAATCCCACCAAACCAAGAATAAATAGAGCTAGATTATAGTCACAAGAAAGGACCAAAGCTCAAGGACCTATAATTAGAGCCAAGGATAGTGTTGAATACCCACGGATAACTCTTTCGAGGGATTTAACCTAGCTATACTTGAGGGTTGTAAATAAATAGATGGTCTTGACAGACTATGGAAACAAGTTAGAGAGACCAATGAAGCGAGTGAGCTAAGCAGACAAGTAAACTAGACTGGTAATGGAAGAGGAGAGTCTCTTCCACCAATAGAGGAATTTGAGGCTGGATCTCAAATAAATCTAGAAGTGCAATTGTATTGGCAAGACAAAGGATTTGTACAGTCTATGGATAGTCATCGTCCTATACGGGAGAGCACAAGGCGAAGTCAGATGTTATTGCAGTCGATTGTCTTCTAGCAAGGTCATTGATTCAAAAGGGTTAATAGATATTCTATCTACCCTAGTCACATGTACGATAATTCTAGCCGAGTTTCTTAGAATAAGACCAAACATGTGGACTACTGTGGGAAAATGCCTATAGAAATTTGGCGGAAAAAAACCAATGACTCAAAACAAGGAAGGGATCAAAGAGCTTGAAATGCCTCAGCTAAACACTAGGCTAGTGCCATTAAACAAGGTAGGCGAGTACTATGAGGGAGAAGATGGAAACACCACTCTTCCTATGGAGTTCCAAGGTGTAAAAACCATGGCAATCCTTGACAACGGAGCTAGTGTTTCCATCGCAACAAAAGAGACCTGGAAACAATGGGGAAAACCAACAGTGAGGGCTACCAGGATGAAATTGCATCTTGCAAATGGCCACATGGAAAAGCCCATAAGACTTCTAGAAAAAGTACTTTTACTTCTTGTGGCATTGAAGACAAGCAAACCTTTTCTATTGTTGATTTAATCTAGAAAAACAATTACGATATAATATTGGAAAGACCATTCATGCAACAATTGAAATTGGTCCAAGATTGGGGTTATGACCATATCTAACTTAGACACATGGAAACCACGACAAGGATAAACTTGAAGAACCATATTTATAGGGACGTGAACCGAGCCCCTGTGGAGGAGTTTGATTCCTCTACAATAGTAGGATCAGAACTTCCAACATGGTTAGGTAAGCCTAAAGAACTATGGATGTGTGAATCTTCACAATGCAGAAGTTTAAAGCGAGAGGAATGTATCCTAAAAAGGACAAATGAAGATAAGGATTATATCTCAGAACCATTTTTTAAGGAAGCTTTAAAGCCACTCAAATGGGAACACATCTTGGCTACTCTAGCTGTGTGTGCTATTTCAGACAAACCAACAATGAAATTTTGTGACAAAAATGGCTTTGATGTCGTTCCTTACTTTTCTATGAGTGTGATCCATGAAAACAAAGAGAACTAGGCATCAACAGGTTCCCAAGATAAAGAGAAAACAAAGGAGTGCGGTGAATCAAAAGACAAAGAAGAAGATGAGTTCTATGACTCCATAGAACACTAGGAGCTCCAAGAAGATGCAGACAATGGAAATCCAGATGATCCAAAGATGACACGAATGAAACTTTAACTAATGCACGGTTTTATGATTTTCTAGATCAAAGACCTGAAACCAATGTCACCGCGCTACAAGAAGAAAGTGCATCAGAAGTGGATTCCAAGATCTTCGGTGGTGATGCAACTGCAAGCAGCATCCTCATTCGTGGATCCTATATAGGAAGAAAAGACTCAACCAAGAAGAAGAAGGCCATGTCAACCGGCTAACAATGCTCAAAAAAGTCAATTGGGTAGAAAAGTCATTCTAGAAACAACAATCTAAGAGCAAACAGATGGTAACTTTCCCTAACCAGCCAAACCACCAAGGGAAAGTGCCAAAATTCAACCTTGTTGAGGATAGTAGTGACAATGATGATTCTTATGACCTCCCCTACCAAGAACTCAGTTCATCACTATCATTGGCAGCTTCTGTAGCAACCATAGAAGGCCACAAGAAAAGAACAAGTCAGAGCCAAAAAGTTTGACAAATTTGGATACCAAAGAGGCAAATTGGGCAAAAGCAGGTATGGATCAAGAACCTTTTAAGATCTTTGATGAAAAATCACAAGATCCAACACCAAAAGGAAAACAATTGAAGTGTGCAAGAACAACTAAGAAAATCACAAATTCACAAGCTTTTCCAACTCAGATTTGGGTTCCAAAGAAGTTGATACAAGCACAAAGATCTCAAGAGTTTATTTGGATTCCGAAATGGTTAGAGTATAAACTCCCAAAGTCTGAATCCCGTTGCCAACCAAGCATACAAGGGCTAAAAAGCAAAGACTGTTGCTAACTCACACAAAGACAAGGTGGATCCCAAAGAGGTCTCTTCAAACACAAATGAAGCAAGGACAAGTATAGGTTCCCAAACGAGTAGCACCAACAAAATTTTTGGTAATAAAAAAGAAGTGGGTCCCAAAGAAAACCAATAAATCTATTGTATCTGCACTACCGCTTGAATTCTTTCAATTCCTCCTACATTTGTAGTACAGTTACAAGAGATCATGTTGATCACTTCACCACTACATGTTGCACAAGGCTTACAGTTTAGGAGATGAAGTGAATGCACAAGAAAAGCTCAGAATCAAAATAACTAGAGGCAATCAAAGAGAAAATCCAAATCTCAAACAAGTAATCTAAAACCTTTGAGACAAAGTAGATTTTGTAAACGTGTATGGGTTCCAAAGAACGTGATCCCAACATAGAAAAGTCAAGAAGACACAGCTGTCAACATATGGATATCAAGGAAAAAGCCAGAGCTCACTACTAAGGAACAATGCCAAACACAACAACCAACAACAAGGCTTAAATGGATCCGAAAGAAGCATCAAACAGATAAGTAAGCCTTCAAAAAATATCTACAACCTTCAATCAAGCAAACATCACAGGAGCTTCAAAGACCATCACATTGCTTAGAATAGGAAGCGTCGCCCCAGCAAATGCCAATAAGAAAATTGTTATACCTACATCTTGCACATCACAAAATATTTCCATGGATTGATTGTGTATGCATAATAGGGCTACATTACAAGCCCTGCATAGGCAAAATTTTTAATTGCCCAAGCACATCACATACCCTTGACAATACCTTGTCGTCAATGTGGACTCCAAATTGGGGGGGGGGGGGGGGGGGGGGGAGAGGCATTCTAAATACGGACCTAATATTATGAGTATTAGAGGGAAATGTTTTGTGAGTTAGATTGATTTTTTGCATTTGATTCTGATGATTTTTTGACAAAATTAAGAGTATATGCCCTCATAATAGTGTTACAGGAGGAATACGGGGACAAAAACCATATATGAGCCCCTAGGAACATGTGTAAAGTGTATATAACATTTAGAATTCTATGCATATGATTTTGATTTTTTTTTAGTTGATTTTTGGTTTTATTTACTTATTTTTTGAGATTTTCTTTTGTGTTTTTTTTTAAAGAGGAAAAAATCCGTAATCCAGATGAAGAAAAGACTCAAGAGATGCCAGATAGTACAAAGAGAAGAAGGTACATGAAAATGACGATCTTCAAGAGTATGTCTCAAAAGCCATGTGCACAAGGTTATAATGTGAGAAGTAAGAAAAGAATGTTGATCAATCTTCAACAACAACGTGAGGCAAAACATGACTGTGAATGATCATCAAACTCTGGGTGGCCTACAAGGACAAACAAGTTTGGTGATGCGACTAGATGAATGTACCCATCAAGTGGAAATTTGCCTATTAGACAATTCGTGCGACTACAAGGCCGTGTATAGGAAGTAGATCTTTATACTGTATATCTTCTATCCTGTATGTGACAATAAGGTTTCCAGTTTCCGAAACCTTCAAAACTATACTAAGCTTGAAAAACTTAATGGAAAATACTATTGCAGGACTCCAAACACTATTAATTTTGGTATTTTTGGAATTATAAGCAGAGCTTTACTATGTCTAGAAATTTTCAGAATCTGATTCCAATAAAAACGGGAACAGTTACGGGACCTGGAAAATTACCATAGAAATTTAATTAATAACAAAAATTGGATGGGTTCATTTTAATCATTAGCAAAGACTTCTTTACACTAAGGTTCTAGAGCTAAATAGCAAAATTCCAAATTTCCTCATGGAAAATCTGCAAAAATCAAATAGGCAAATTCTGGAAGGTATGGGGTGAGTGTGGAAGCTGTGGAAACTTGCCAGGGGCAGTGATGGAAAAAAAATGCGCCAATTTCAGCCTGGGGGGTTGCTTGGACTAGGGGAAAGCTGCCAAAAGCTGCCAGATGCCCAGAAAAAGCTATAAATAGGACCATTCTCTTCATATTTTGTTAGACTCGGAGCCTTGAGAATTTCTCTCTCATCTAGGGAGAAACACTACGCAGAAATCATTAGAGTTAAGTCTCTAATTGATTAGCCTAACAGGTAATTAACCTAATCCCTCTCAATTAGTAAGGTTAGATTAAGATAAATGATTAATTAATCAAATATTAGGCCTATATATGCTTCTTAAACCTCTTTAAATTAATAAATCTATGATGATTATTATAATTAAGCTTAGTAATACTAAGCTAATTATTTATCCTCTCATATTAGGGCTGTAATTAGCCAATTTAGCCATGAATTAATGGTAAAAATATTAAATAGGATTAGATTAAGTTGAATTATTTATCAGAGATACATTAGACAGTTATTAATCTAGGAAAATTATCCTATAATTTTCTGAGAAGTTTTCCTAATTAATTAGGCCTAAATACTCTGTTTTCTAAGTAATTTTAATAGGGGAAATTAGTAAATGAAATTCAAATGCTTCCATATAATTATCAGTGGTTAATTAGGTGTTTAATAACCCGTGATAATTAGGAGAAGATAAGAAGGTTAATTTAGCTAATTATTTTAGCTAAAATACCCTGTTTCTTGAGTAATTTTAATAGGGGAAATTAGTAAATGGAAGTCAAATGCTTCAATATAATTATCAATGGTTAATCGGGTGTTCAATAACCCGTGATAATTAGGATAAACTCAGAAAAATAATTTAGAAAATTATTTTAGCTAAAATACCCTGTTTTTTTAAAAAATTTTAATAGGGGAAATCAGTAAATGGAATTCAAATGCTTCCATATAATTATTAGTGGTTAATTAGGTTTTCAATAACCCGTGATAATTAGGAGAAGTTCAGAAAGTTAATTTAAAAAAATTATTTTAGCTAAAATACCCTATCTTTTGAGACATTTTAAAAGGGGAAATTAGTGAATGGAATTCAAATGCTTCCATATAATTATCAGTGGTTAATTAGGTGTTCAATAACCCATGATAATAGGATTAGTTCAGAAACGTTATTTAGCTAATTATCCTAGCTAAAATACCCTGTTTTGTGAGAAATTTTAATAGGGGAAATTAGTAAATGGATTTTAAATGCTTCCATATAATTAACAATGATTAATTGAGTGTTCAAGTACCTGTGAAATTAGGAGAAGTTCAGAAAGTTAAGTTAGCTAATTACTTTAGCTAAATTATTCTGTTTTTTGAACAATTTTAATAGGGGAAATTAGTAAATAGAATTCAAATGATTCCATATAATTATCAGTGGTTAATTAGGTGTTCAATGACCCGTAATAATTAGGATAAGTTCAGAAAGTTAATTTAGCTAATTATCTTAGCTAAAATACCCTGTTTTTTGAGAAATTTTAATAGGGGAAATTAGTAAATGGAATTCAAATACTTCCATATAATTATCAGTGGTTCACTAAGTGTTCAATAACCCTTCATAATTAGGAGAAGTTCAGAAAGGTAATTTAGCTAATTATCTTAGATAAAATACGCTGTTTTTTGAGAAATGGGAAATTAGTAAATGGATTTTAAATCCTTCCACATAATTATTAGGGGTAAATCAGGTGTTCAAAAACCCATGATAATTAGGAGAAAGCCAGAAAGTTAATCTAGCTAATTACTCTAGCTAAAATACCCTCTTTTTAGAGGAATTTAAGTAGGGGAAATTAGTAAATAGAATTAAAATTGAATTGAGATCTTTATCAAAGGTTTATTAGACCTCAAGAAACCTGTGGTAATTATGCTACCACTAGAAAATTAGTTTAACTATATATCCCAGTAAAATTACTACAATTTTTGGGAAAAATAAAAAAGGGAATATAGTAAAGTAAATAGAAACCCTTTGATATCAATACCAGAGAAGGAATATACTTTGGGGAATCTATTATAATTATCATAACCTTAGATAAATAGTTTAGGGACGTCGTACTTTGGTCAAAAGTAACCAATTTTTGTATATAATGGATAAGAAAAATTAAGAAATAAAATTATCTAAATACCAAAGAATTAACCAAGGTCCAAAACCCTTATTTTTGGGTAACAAAGAAAAATAAATGTTATACAATAAATCCTCTAATGGATTAAGTCTTTTTATAAGGCTGCCGAAATGGCCCCGAAGAGAACCAGGGGAAACCCTTTGATGGAAGATGAAGATGCTAGTAACAAACGCAACAAAGCAACTAACGACCATGAAGAAGGGCCTAGCCATAGGCCAACAGAGGAGAGTTTACGGGCACCTGCGCCACAGCAGATGGACGACCAGTCCCAGGTGGTTTTCAATTATGCCATTAATAAGCTTTTAGATTTCAATTTATGTTAAGCATTGCATACGAAGGGTTAGGAAGGAAAACACTGGCTGAAAAAGGAAGGTAACTTCCACGAAACCCACGATCAATGATTGTAATTAGGAAAGAAATGATTGGGTTATTACTGGTTGAAATAGGAAGGAAATGTTTGACCATCCTTAAGACAGCTTGTCTCAAGACACCTCTGATTCCTTGTCAATGATACCTTAAAATGACAGTACCTTGTCTTAAGTTTCTTCAATGCTGTTTTAAAAGGTTGCTTTAAGGAAATGCAGTTGAAAAATTAAAAAGGAGTCATTATTTAAATTGTGGAAAGAATGTGGTAGTAATTAAACAACAATAAAATCATGTGTGAGTGCGGGGTGGTAAGTGGGGATTGACTAAGGTTGTCAATCATGGACGAGTGGACCTGATTAGTCAGGTAACTATCCATTCCCGCACACTAAAACGTTTAGAAACTTCACTTGGACGAGGGATCCACCAGCGGCTGTGCCCTCACATATGTTAGAGGGAAAAAAGCGTTGGCTAAGGAAACCTTAATCTAAAGGATGAAGATTTAGAGCCGGATTTTTTTTTTTAAAGGATCCCGTTTCCACTGCGAGACAGGACTAGGTCTCTTCTAGGGCTATGAACCTAAACCATTGCCAAGTGTAAGGGTGAATTCCCTAGAATTTTTCTTGTTTAAAGGCTTTGACTTTAGTAGGCCTAAAGACCTGTCAAAGGTTCCATCCCGCTTTTGGTGTCGGCGGGATTGGGACCATTACAAGTGGTATCAGAGCATGGTTTAATAAGGTCTTGACCTTAGAAGGGTAAAGGTTGGGAAATAGGCATAAGTTGTATTGCATTTTTAATTATAGTATATTGTGAAATGAGAATTTCCCTATCAATATAGGAAAATATCCGCCAAGCTTACCAAAAGTTTGTGATTTTCAACATCATGTTCGAGGCTGCTTACAGCTCCAAAAACTTTGTACTTCGCAAGAGCATCATGCAATTGCTAGATTTAATGTTTTCCCCTCCTCCTACATGGAGAATCAGCTGGTCACAGTTTGGTGGAATTTTCCTGATTGATGCGGGACAGTTAGAAGGGTTGACACTCAATCTAAAAAGACTCAAGTGGGCAGAAACACTTCGAACCATCGAAGTTTTCTTCTTTAGTGGGACTGAAGAAATCAAGCCCAAATTCACTGTGCTCAAGGGAACTTAACCTTCAAAAATCACTTAGGTGAAGAAACATTAGTACAAAGATTAAATGGGAAACCTAAGGCTCATTTAGTCAAGGCTAGCCGACTTCTGAAGGGGTTACGTAAAGGGCAACAAATCTTTGTAGTAAAACTTAATAAGGCAAATGATTCAAGGGACAACCCAACTCCAAAATGGCTTAGAGAATTTTTGGATATATTTCCGGAAGATCTTTTGAATTTACCTCCTCCCAGAGATATAGACCACGAAATTGAAACCTTTCCAGGTAGTGAACCAATTTCAAGAAGACCCTACAAAATGTCTCTCCCTGAAGCTATTGAATTAAAGGAACAGCTTCGTCAGCTTATTGAGCAGGGATTTATAAGACCAAGCATTTCACCTTGGAGAGCACCTATTCTATTATAAAAGAAGAAGGACGGATCCTTACGTCTTTGCATTGATTATAGGGGGCTTAACCAGGTATCAGTAAAGAATAAGTACCCCATTCCTCGCATCGATGAATTGCTTGACAGATTACATGGAGCCAAGGTATTCACAAAAATTGATCTCAGATTAGGTTACCACCAAATCCGAATTAAGGAGGCAGATATTTACAAAACTGCTTTCAACACCTGGTATGGGCATTATGAATTCATAGTGATGCCCTTTGGCCTTACGAATGCTCCAGCCACTTTTAACCGTCTCATGCAAGATATATTCAGAGAATATCTGGATGATTTTGTGTTGGTGTTTTTCGATGATATCCTGGTATATTCTAAGGATGAAAAAGATCATGAAGACCATGTACGTAAAGTACTCCATCTTCTACGCCAACATCAGTTATATGCCAAGATGAGTAAATGTGTGTTCTCCACACCAGAAGTTAGTTATCTTGGTTTTATAATCAACCCTGAAGGAATTTCAGTAGACCCCGCAAAGGTTAAAGATATAATAGACTGACCACAACCCAAAACAGTCAGTGAGATTAGAGGATTTTTGGGCATTACAGGATGGTATAGAATCTTTGTCAAAGATTATGCAATTATCGCCGCTCCCTTGACGCAGCTACTTAAAAAGTCAGCCAAACTTACCTGGGGGAAAGAACAAGAAGATTGTTTCTTCAAACTAAAACAAAATCTCACATCAGCTCCCGTACTCAAACTTCCCGACTTCACTCAAGAGTTTGAAGTAGTAACAGATGCCAACGGTCTTGCTATAGGAGGCGTCTTAAACCAAAAAGGTAGACCAGTCGCCTTTACTTCGCAAAAATTAAGAATCCACGAGCTGAATTATCCAACTCATGATTTGGAACTTCTAGCTGTCATCCATGCTCTAAAACTTTGGAGGCACTACCTTCTAGGGGGAAAGTTTCAATTGATCACCGATCATCAGAGTTTAAAATGGATTTTCTCACAAGCAACACTCAACATGAGGCAGAGAAGATGGATTGAACTTTTACAGGAATATGACTTTGAGATAAAATATAAACCAGGGAAAGAGAATGTGGTTGCTGACGCCCTTAGCCGTAAGGTTTTTCTTGGGGCTACTTCCACAGCTGACAATCCAATCCTCTACAAGGTTAAAGAAGCTTCCCTGGAAGATAAAGATTATCAAAAACTTCTACAGGTTATCAATCAACAGGATCTAAAAGAAAAAGAGAAAGACAAAATCAAGGATTATTCACTTGAAGAAGGGCTTCTCTATTATAAGTATCGGCTTTACATTCCTAAAAATCCAACATTAAAGGAGTTAATCCTTTATGAAGGACACAATGCTCTAGTTTCCGGCCATCCCGGCTATGCAAAGACCCTTAATGCCATAAGGAAAAGCTATTTCTGGCCAGGAATGAAAGGAGATATACTTCGCTACATCAGACAATGTCTTTCCTGTCAAAGGATTAAGGCTGAATGAGTAATGATGCCAGGAAAACTTCAACCTCTGGACATTCCTCAGATACAGTGGGAACTCATTAGCATGGACTTTGTAACAGGACTTCCCGCTGTTCAAGGGGGTTACGACTCCATTATGGTGGTAGTGGATATGTTGACTAAAGTCTCCCACTTGATGCCTGTAAAAACAACTTATACTGCATCAGACATAAGCCGTCTCTTTATCAAAGAAATCTTCAGATTGCACGGGCTTCCTAAGAGAATAGTCAGTGACAGAGATGCAAAATTCACCTCAAAATTCTGGAAAGCTTTATTTGAATCCTTAGGAACCCAGTTATGTTTCAGTACATCCTATCAGCCCCAGACAGACGGCCAAACAGAGAGAGTAAACCAAGTCATTGAAGACATCCTTAGAGCCTATTGTGGTAGAGAACCCGGAGATGGATCCAATTTCTTCCTTTGGTGGAATTCGCCTATAACTCTTCTTTTCATCAAAGCATTGGGATGTCCCCATTCTATGCTCTTTATGGGTATGAGTGCATATCACCCCTAAATTTTTCTGACCCTACTACAAGGGAAGAAGCTTCAAAACAAATGTTAGAGGAAATGGATGCCCAAACCAAAGCCATAAGGCAAGACATTCAGGCAGCCAAGGATCGCCAGAAACAATATGCTGATAAAAAACGGACTGATCGGGTTTTCAAACAAGGAGATAAAGTATTTCTAAGGGTTCGTCCAAAAAGAAGCACTTTATCCTTGGGAAAATACAAAAAACTAAGCCCCAGATATTGTGGACCGTATGAAGTGATTAAAGTAATCAGCGATCAAGCTTATAAAATAAAATTTCCTGAGCATCTCAAGGTCCATAATGTCTTCCATAATAGTCTTCTAAAACCCTACATCCCAAATCCAAATCATACTCTAGATGACGAACAAATTGTGATGCAGAAGCAAGGAATTCTTGAACTCCAACCAGATTGTATTCTCGATACCAGGGAAAGGAGTCTAAAAAATAGGGTTATCAGAGAATATTTGGTCAAATGGAAGGACTACCCTACCGAGGATGCCACTTGGGAGGATGAAGTATCCCTTCACAAGGATTTTCCCAATTTCGGTTGAGATGAGGACATCTTAAATCCTTAAGTTGGGGTGATTGTAAGGTTTCTAGTTTCCGAAACCTTCAAAACTGTACTAAGCTTGAAAAACTTAATGGAAAATACTATTGCAGGACTCCAAACTCGCGAGCAGCAGGGGCCATTTTCGCCTGCACTCTGCTCAAATCTTGGCCTCCAACTGCTGCGCAGGTATTATGCCCCCCCCAACCCCTCTCTCTCTCTCTCTCTCTCTCTCTCTCTTTCCTCTCTCTTTCCTACACACACACACACGATGTAGAGAGAGAGAGAGAGAGAGAGAGAGAGCGGTGTGTGTGTGTGTAGGAAAGAGAGAGAGAGAGAGAGAGAGAGAGAGAGAGAGAGAGAGAGAGAGAGAGAGAGAGAGAGAGAGCGGTGTGTGTGTGTGTGTGTAGGAAAGAGAGAGAGAGAGAGAGAGAGAGAGAGAGAGAGAGAGAGGTGTGTGTGTGTGTGTGTAGGAAAGAGAGAGAGGGAGAGAGAGAAGTGTGTGTGTGTGTGTAGGAGAGAGAGAGAGAGAGAGAGAGAGAGAGAGAGAGAGAATTAATGTATGCTTAGGAAATTAAAATTAAAGAAAAATAATTAAAGAGAGAAATGAAATGAAATGTTATATTAACATCTTCGAAAGGACAAAGTGACCTATGAGACATGAGACAAGAAAGTTACAATGTGATGGATCTGATACAAAGTCAGAGTAAGAAGATGACAAAATAAAATATTATGGAATCCTAAACTGCTGGGTATGGACTAAACGGCTAAACCAGCTAGCTAGGATAGGTAGATCATAGGAGATCCAGCAGTTGTCGCTGGCGGATCTCATCAATCTTCTCCATGGTCAGTAGTCTGACTGGGCGTTATGCATGTCGAGTCAAAGTGACCTAGCTAGATCCTCTGATGCAGCCTATGTCGATGTTGTGTAGTCCTCCGCAGTCGTGGACGTCTAGATCTCCCTAGCTCAGTCGCTCGTTCGATCAGTAGAGAGATAGGGAAGTAGAGAGCGAGAGAGAGAGAGAGAGAGAGAGAGAGAGAGAGAGAGAGAGAGATAGGAAATAGCTAGAGAGATAGAGAAAGAGAGAAAGAGAGCTTTATATATATATATATATATATATATATATATAGAGAGAGAGAGAGAGAGAGAGATAGGAAATAGAGAGATAGAGAAAGAGAGTTATATATATATATATATATATAGAGAGAGAGAGAGAGAGAGAGAGATAGGAAATAGAGAGATAGAGAAAGAGAGTTTTATATATATATATATATATATATATATAGAGAGAGAGAGAGAGAGAGAGAGAGAGAGAGAGAAAGAGAGAGAGAGAGAGAGAGAGAGAGAGAGAGAGAGAGAGAGAGAGAGGTAGGGAAGTGAAGAGCGAGATCGAGAGAGAGAGAGAGAAAGAGAGATAGCGAGAGTGAGATCGAGAGAGAAAGAGAGATCGAGATAGCTTTTTTGAGCAAGAACCATGCAAGGCTTCTGAATCTTTCTCAAGTTGCTCATCCATATCCACATTATCTTCTAGCTTGGACATGGAGGCCCCGTCCGGTTTACAATCAGGTAGAAAACTTTCATTGGGCTGAGAACTTCCATGGCTTGTGCATGTGGTGAAAAAAACACCAGGATGGGCATAATATCCTTGGACAAACCTGTGCAAAAAATTGCAAACAAACAGAACATTACAAAAATGACAAAAATGGTCATTCTTTAATATATGATTCATCAAGTGTGGCATTGGAAAGCTTTCTCTGACAGGCTACCTCGGAATGAAGGCAGGTGGGTTCGTAGACAGAGAAGAAACTAAGGAACTAAAAGAGGCAAAGGGGTTTTTCCTGCTACATGCATTGCCATGTACACCTGGGAGTGCACGTATGTGTCTACCCATATAGGATTTGACCAATAAAGACGACCATCCATTTCTGGATGATCAACCATACTTAGATTAAGTTTAGTTTCCAACTTTTGAAACACAGCTCTGCAGAAGTGATTATCAAACTTTCAATCTCTGTCACTAATGATACTAGCTGGAAGACCGTACAGTTTATATATATGCTCTACAAATAGCCGTGCTAATTTCGGTGTCCTAATCGTAGTCTTAGTGGGAATGAATCGACCCGTCTTTGTGAGACATCTACAACTACCCAAATGGCATCATGGCCAAGATTTGTATTAGGTAGAAAATCCATAGAGATACTGTTAACTGAGTCGACGTCAGTTATAACAGAAGCTCCTAAAGATCGGCGACGTACGAATGCACATCGAGGATGAACGAAAAGACAAGTAAAGATTGGAGTTACACATTTTCCACGTTTTTCCAAAATGGTCACGTATTTTAAATTCCCGATTTATTTCAAGCCATTGTAATATTTCTAATGTGTTACGGGCTCAATGGGAGTTCCCAGTTGTAAAGAACAGGTTACTTATTGTACCTAGGTTGCAAATTCAGTAAGTGGTGAGCCCTAAAGGCCTTGAGCGCCCGGACATTGCACATTTTTAACCTAGGTATATAAGGCAGTGTGTAAAAGAAATTAGGGTTCTCAAATCATTTGTTGAGAGCACTCTTTGGTGAGATCTCTTGAGGTGTGTGGATATAGAGTCCTTGAGCTTCTCCTTTCTCATGAGACTTGATTAACACTAATTAATGATTCATTCTCTTTCACTATGCCTCTCTCATACTTCTTATGATTTCCTATGATGCTTATACTAGTTAGATCTTAACTAATTAGTGGTTAATACCTCTCTAATCTTGTGTGATTGCCCTCGTTTGCTTATGTGTGCATGTAGGTTTGATTGGAGTGTGGTGCTCGATAGATCTATGTGTGTGTGCTTGCAATTAGTGAGTTGCATGATAGGATTAGTGTTGTGTACGTCTTGCAATCGTAGTGTGTGTGTTTGGGTTGATTAGAGGTGAAGAGAAGTGGATATGGAGATTGCCCTTCATTGCGGCTTAGCTCCTCCATAGGCCGAGAAGCTCACCTTGTAGAGTTAACCATTTGTGTTGCCACAATTAGCTCACTAACCGTGTGAGTGTTTCCATGCCCTAGCCGGGTAGCTCATCCCTCCGGATTGATAATTTTGTTGGTCATTGGAGATATTGCAACGATGGGAGCCCCAACATTTGGCACCGTTTCCGGGGACGATGGCCTACGCTAGTGTGATTGTGGCATAAAAAAATGTGTTCCCTCACTAATTTCTCTTGTGTGTTTATGTCTTTGTGGATTTTGAATGTGTGTACATGAAGCATTGTGTTCATAATTCCCTAATGTGTTACCATATCTTGTTAATTGTGTGTTTACACACTCTAATTTCACACTAATCCCTTGCTAATTTGACTAATTTTTTCTAATATACTAATGTGCTATGAAGGATTGGATCATTCGACCATTCAATTGACCTTCAATGGAAAGGTAATTAAGGTGGTATTCTCAACCTCCGTAGAATCTAGAGAAGTGTAGAATTGTGTAGATATCCCACCAAGATGCAATGTAATGTGATGCAATGTAATGCTATGCTATGTTGATGCAATGCAATGTTGATGTTAGGGATGAAAAATTTTACGATTTTTCATTTTCACGCCGTTGTAATGCCAAAAATTTTAAGAATTGGTGGCGCATGAATTTGATAAGTTTCAATTGCTAATTGATGAATGTGTGTTATTAATTGGGTGCCTAATTGAGTTGATTGCATGATTGGATGGTCAATTTTAGGTGTGTGTGCACTAAAATCAAGTGTGTGTGCATTCTAATTGAGTGTGTGTATGCTAATTTTAGGTGTGTGTGCACTATCTTGTCCATGTTTGAGCACCTAGAAATCAATGTGTGCGTTATGAATTTTGAATTGTGATAATTGATTTGTGTTATGCTCATGTCTAACTATTGATTCGTGAATTCATATTGCAAATCCGACAAATTTAACCCTTTTGTGTGTGCACCTAAAGATTGGTAAAAACTGCCATTCTTTTGTGTGTGCGTGTGCCTAAAAAGTGTGTAATTTGCATGGTTAATTCAATATTTTGATAGCATAAATTATGTGTGTAATGATTAATTTCTGCATTTTTGTGCTCAAAACAGGGATTTACACACTCTAATTGCGTCAATGTTTGACCTAATTTTGTTGTTAATTTTGTGGATTTAATTGCCTAGTCTTGATTTTATTGATAAAATTGTTGGCAATTGAATTGATGTGATTTTGGCAATTCTATTTGGTTGCACCATTCCCCAATGTGTGGAGAATTTGTATAAATTTTTTTGGGTATTTTTCGGATAAGTTTTGTAATTTTTTGACAACTTTTTGCTAATTTTTGCATTAATTTTTTGATAATTTCATAAAAATTTGATTTTACGATCTTTATGAGCTATTTTGTGTGTGCATATTTATGGCATCATTTTGTTCGCATTATGCCCTTCGTGGTCAGGTTTTGAGCGTTTTACTATTTTCGAGGGTTGGGTGGACAATTTTGTCGAAATTGGCGTTTTTGATAAAATCCGCTATTTTCGGTGTGCTTTTGCATGTTGAAAATGATTGATTGTGAATGACAATGATTTTCTAATATTCCTAAAATTTTTCGGGAATTTTTGGGAATTTTTGGTGATTTTTTGGAGTTTCGGCTAATTTTTGGCATTTTTGGAAATAAAAAATAAAAAAGGGAAAGCTGGGTTCGGCTCCCGCCGTGCCTTGCGATGCATAAAATTCTTCGTGAGGTAGATCTTTCCGGTCTCTTGGGATAGTTTTCTTCGACATTAAAAAATAAAATTAAAACATCTTCTTCTTTTTCCTCTACCGTCTGCACTCGTCTCGCTCTACGCGAACTCACCTCCACTCATTCTCTCTCTTTTCGTCACAGTCCCTCATTTTCTCTCTACCCTTGCTAGCGCGCAGTGTTTAAAAATAAAAAAATTGGGTCAAGTTTATTTTAACCAGCCGAATCCTAAAATCCCAGTTAGATTTTGAGCTTGCCTTGAAGAAAACCGAGAATTTTTCACGAGTTTTAGTGTAATTACCTGCAAAAGCTTTAAAGTTTGACCTAACAACCGGGAGAATTTCAAGCCGTATTTTTTTGGCCGCATCTCTCTCTCTCTCTCTCTCTCTCTCTCTCTCTCTAAACTCTCACTCCCTCTCTATCTCTCCTTTTCTCTCTCTCCACTCTCCCACTCTCCCTCTCTATCTCTAACTTTTCTTTCTCTTTCCCCCGCTGCCCCACGCATGTTCACCCTCCCTTACTCTCTCTCTAACTCTCTCTCTCTCTCTTGACTAACTCTCTCTCTCACTCCCCCCCTCACATGCCTTTCGCCTGCAGTACTCTCTCTCTCTCTCTCTCTCTCTCTCTCTCTCTCTCTCTCTCTCTCTCTCTCTCTCTCTCTCTCTCTCTCTCTCTCTCGTGGCTGCCCGTCGGACCTGCGTCCCCTCGCTAGCTGCAGTCAAGGCTCATCGTCACTCACGCAACTGCAGCCTGGAATCGGCGCCCCTCTATGCCCGCACGTGCGCCGTTGTCCCCCGGTGTCAACGGCTCCCTGCTGCAAATAGGTAAGCTATATAAATTTAATTAAAAAACAATATCAAAATCACAAAAATACTTTAAAAATAATTTTTTTTAAAGAAAAAAGAAAAACATCAAAACTCAAAAACAGTTTAAAAAGAGTATTAAAAAATCACAAAACATTAAAAAACGATTAATTTTTTTAAAAAATCAAATAAAAAATAAAACAAATCAAAAAATCGTAATAAAAAATCATAGCGAGCGAGTCTTGCAAGAGAGGATAGAGACAAAAAGGTGGGTGGTAGGGTGGTAGAACAAGCACAGTTATACACCAAAGTTTTAAAAGTAAACCGACTTAGCGAGCGAAATCTTGCTTTGGCAACATGTTGGAAGAAGAAGAGGAAAAAAAACTATACGAGTTTGGGGGGGGGGGGGAAGAAGGGAGAAAGAGACAGGTTTACTTCAAACGCGTTTCGCTTTCATTAGCTCATCAGTGGTGGTGCAAACAAGAGGGAGGATATGGAGGGGGTATAAATAGTGAAGTGTGGCATGGCTCAAAAAACTCTAATGGTACCACATTTGAAGAGGGAGAGGCTAACTTAAAGACAGGTTATGGCTCATCTTAAGTGGGTACTTACAAAAAAGGGAGGGAAAGGTGGAGAGTTATTAGGGCATTTAAAGGAGTGGAAAAATTGTACCAGAAAGGAACTAGTCAACAAATGAATTTGACTTAGCTTAGGGAATGGGTGGAGTTTAGAGGGGTTGCATATATACATGAGGCCGAAGTTAGCTGATGTTAGGTTTTGTCAATTACGGGTGGAATTCCTTGGGGGGGGGAGGGGGGGGTTTGTGTGGAAAAAGAAGAAGGGGGTTTGGAGAGAAGGGAACCGAGATTGGGCCCATTCATCCAACATATCAAGGGTCTAGGCATAATACCTGCGCAGCAGTTGGAGGCCAAGATTTGAGCAGAGCGCAGGCGAAAATGGCCCCTGCTGCTCGCGAGTTTCGCTTAGTATGGTTAAATAGGAAATTCCAAATTTCATCATGGAAAATCTGCAAAAATCAAACAGGCAAATTCTGGAAGGTATGGGGTGAGTGTGGAAGCTGTGGAAACTTGCCAGGGGAAATAATGGCAAAAAAATGCGCAAATTTTAGCCTGGGGGGTTGCTTGGACTAGGGGAAAGCTACCAAAAGCTGCCAGATGCCCAGAAAAAGCTATAAACATGACCATTCTCTTCATATTTTGTTAGACTCGGAGCCTTGAGAATTTCTCTCTCATCTAGGGAGAAACACTACGTAGAAATCATTAGAGTTAAGTCTCTAATTGATTAGCCTAACAAGTAATTAACCTAATCCCTCTCAATTAGTAAGGTTAGATTAAGATAAATGATTAATTAATCAAAGATTAGGCCTATATATGCTTCTTAAACCTCTTTAAATTAATAAATCTTTGCTGATTATTATAATTAGTCTTAGTAATACTAAGCTAATTATTTATCCTCTCATATTAGGGCTGGAATTAGCTAATTTAGCCATGAATTAATGGTAAAAAAATTAATTAGGATTAGATTAAGTTGAATTATTTATCAGAGATACATTAGATAGTTATTCATCTAGGAAAATTATCCTATAATTTTCTGAGAAGGTTTCCTAATTAATTAGGCCTAAATACTCTATTTTTTGAGCAATTTTCATAGGGGAAATTAGTAAATGGAATTCAAATGCTTCCATATAATTTTTAGTGGTTAATTAGGTTTTCAATAACCCGTAAAAATTAGGAGAAGTTCAGAAAATTAATTTAGCTAATTATTTTAGCTAAAATAACATGTTTTTTGAGTAATTTTAAAAGGGAAAATTAGTCAATGGAATTCAAATGCTTCCATATAATTATCAGTGGTTAATCGGCTATTCAATAACCCGTGATAATTAGGATAAGTTCAGAAAGTTAATTTAAAAAAAATTATTTTAGCTAAAATACTATATTTTCTGAGACATTTTAAAAGGGGAAATTAGTGAATGGAATTCAAATGCTTCCATATAATTATCAGTGGTTAATTAGGTGTTCAATAACCCATGATAATTAGGATAAGTTCAGAAACGTTATTTAGCTAATTATCCTAGCTAAAATACCCTGTTTTTTGAGAAATTTTAATAGGGAAAATTAGTAAATGGATTTCAAATGCTTCCATATAATTAACAATGATTAATTGAGTGTTCAAGTACCTGTGAAATTAGGAGAAGTTCAGAAAGTTAAGTTAGCTAATTACTTTAGCTAAATTATTCTGTTTTTTGAACAATTTTAATAGGGGAAATTAGTAAATAGAATTCAAATGCTTCCATATAATTATCAGTGGTTAATTAGGTGTTCAATGACCGGTAATAATTAGGATAATTTCAGAAAGTTAATTTAGCTATATATCTTAGCTAAAATACCCTGTTTTTTTAGAAATTTTAATAGGGGAAATTAGTAAATGGAATTCAAATGCTTCCATATAATTATCAGTGGTTTACTAAGTGTTGAGTAACCCTTCATAATTAGGAGAAGTTCAGAAAGTTAATTTAGCTAATTATCTTAGATAAAATACGTTGTTTTTTGAGAAATTTTAAGAGGGGAAATTAGTAAATGGATTTTAAATCCTTCCACATAATTATCAAGGGTAAATCAGGTGTTCAAAAACCCATGATAATTAGGAGAAAGCCAGAAAGCTAATCTAGCTAATTACTCTAGCTAAAATACACTCTTTTTAGAGGAATTTAAATAGGGGAAATTAGTAAATAGAATTAAAATTGAATTGAGATCTTTATCAAAGGTTTATTAGACCTCAAGAAACCTATGGTAGTTATGCTACCACTAAAAAATTAGTTTTTAACTATATATCCCAGTAAAATTACTATAATTTTTGGGAAAAATAAAAAAGGGAATATAGTAAAGTAAATAGAAACCCTTTGATATCAATACCAGAGAAGGAATATACTTTGGGGAATCTATTATAATTATCCTAACCTTAGATAAATAGTTTAGGGACGTACTTTGGTCAAAAGTAACCAATTTTTGTATATAATGGATAAGAAAAATTAAGAAATAAAATTATCTAAATACCAAAGAATTAACCAAGGTCCAAAACCCTTATTTTTGGGTAACAAGGAAAAATAAATGTTATACAATAAATCCTCTAATGGATTAAGTCTTTTTATAAGGCTGCCGAAATGGCCCCCAAGAGAACCAGGGGAAACCCTTTGACGGAAGATGAAGATGCTAGTAACAAACGTAACAAAGCAACTAACGATCATGAAGCAGGGCCTAGCCATAGGCCAACAGAGGAGAGTTTACGGGCACCTGCCCCACAGCAGATGGACGACCAGTCCCAGGTGGTTTTCAATTATGCCATTAATAAGCTTTTAGATTTCATTTTAAGTTAAGCATTTGCATACGAAGGGTTAGGAAGGAAAACACTGGCTGAAAAAGGAAGGTAACTTCCACAAAACCCACGATCAATGATTGTAATTAGGAAAGAAATGATTGGGTTATTACTGGTTGAAATAGGAAGGAAATGTTTGACCATCCTTAAGACAGCTTGTCTCAAGACACCTCTGATTCCTTGGAAATATTTTTACTCCAGGTAATGAGCAACGATGGAGATACCATCATGGAGGAGTCGGTTACCTCTGCACGTGTGGAGTCTTTACCCCGTGTTTGTTTATCTTTATGGATAGTACTTTTACGTTTATCCTAGAGGAACCGCCCGGTTGTATGGGCAACTGGTTTTGGCGTATGGGCGCCCGGACTTTGGGTGAAGACTTTTTCCACCCCGGTTATATAAATAAGGAATGGGTGCCGTTTTTCACCCTTGTATAGGTGGTCTTGAGACAAGTTAGTACTGGTCAATGATACCTTAAAATGACAGTACCTTGTCTTAAGTTTAAAGATGTCTCTTTTCTGAAAGAATTTCTTCAATGTTGTTTTAAAAGGTTGCTTTAAGGAAATGCAGTTGAAAAATAAAAAAGGAATCATTATTTAAATTGTGGAAAGAATGTGGTAGTAATTAAACAACAATAAAATCATGTGTGAGTGCGGGGTGGTAAGTGGGGATTGACTAAGGTTGTCAATCATGGACGAGTGGACCTGATTACTCAGGTAACTATCCATTCCCGCGCACTAAAACGTTTAGAAACTTCACTTGGACGAGGGATCCACCAGCGACTGTGCCCTCACATATGTTAGAGGGAAAAAAGCGTTGGCTAAGGAAACCTTAATCTAAAGGATGAAGATTTAGGGCCGGATTTGTTTTTTTTAAGGATCCCGTTTCCACTGCGAGACAGGACTAGGTCTCTTCTAGGGCTATGAACCTAAACCATTGCCAATGGTAAGGGTGAATTCCCTAGAATTTTTCTTGTTTAAAGGCTTTGACTTTAGTAGGCCTAAAGACCTGTCAAAGGTTCCATCCCGCTTTTGGTGTCGGCGGGATTGGGACCATTACAGTGACTTAATGAAGCCTAACAAACAAAAGGGACTAATAGAACTGACAAGAACAAAAGGGGAAGAAATGACAGTTTAGTCATATATCGTGATAAATGTCTCCAGGAGCAACCAGGGGTCAAGCCAAATTTTGGTCATCATCATTGCTCCTACATGTGATTTGCAGCCAAAAGGTGCCAGAGATGCCCATCAATCATTTCGAGATTGAAATCCACAAAGTTAGCTCGTAAAGCCAAATACAAGTCCAAATCAAGCCAAAATTTGTCAGTAGGCAATGAACAAAGAAAACAAGATAAGGGTTTTTTTTTTTTTTAAGATAGAGGTCTAACCCTCCGCTAGAGATGTAATTTTTCCAAACCATGATATCCATTGTTAGTAGTAAGCTAACTTGGATACCATTTTTCGGAGCTCTCATTGTAAAAACACTTATTATTTTGATAATCGAGAATCCTATAGCTCCTATTTTACGGATAAACCTTGTAACTGATGAGCTGGGGCTACAAGCTTCCAGATAGTATCAACCTGTGATTACCCATCTTTAGTTAGAGCTCCCAGATTATTAGTTTTGACCACCAAAAACCTTGGCTAAGGTATAAAAGCCAATTTTTGTAAGTTAATTTTAAGTTTTTGGATAATGAAATATACAGCGTGAGCTAACGGCGCTCACTTCTCTCCTTCTTGTGTTTCCTAATCCCACCCCGATTGTCACATTGTAGTCTCGTTTGTTGCATTGCAGCTAGGTAAGAGCTCTACGCATTGATGTAAACACTTCACAGTATTCTGTTGCTTTTGGCGTCGTCCACTTGCGGCCTAATCTTATCATAAGTAGGAATTTACACTTCAATATATAAAAAAAGCATAGGCGGGGTATTGGGACATCATTGCTAAGTATTTAGGTGCATTTTGGGTCAAAAACGGCTAGGTCAAAAATCCACTGCTGTTAATAAACGCGATTTTTGTACTTGACCTAAAGTGGGATTTGATACTATAAGCATGTGTGCATTGGTCTTATGAACTTGTCCTAGAAGTTTTGTTACATTTGCATGTCATTTGATGCTTAACGGATGTGATTTGTTTGCCGATGAGCGATTGGCTTTTGGTGATGTCAATCACTTGAGTGTAGCTTGAGTTAGATGCGAGTTGTTTGTTGTTTTCCGAGAGATTCACAACCTCTTGTAGCCTCTATGCACTAATTGAATCAGCTTCGTCCCATGGATTGACAATTTAATCGTGATTCTCACTAAATCTGCAATAAGATAGGAGTGAGGTTAGAAACCCCCACATTTGGCACCGCTGTCAGGAATCGAAGAGACCTAAAGTAGGGAAAAACACAAGTCTCTTGTGAAGTTATCCTTTAACTTCCTCTAGGATCTCCTAGAGTGAAAACTTTCTTTTAGAAACCGCATAGCCTAAGATTGTCGTCTTTTGTTGTGTAGAGGTAGCTTGGAAGTAATCGTACTTTTCGAGTGCCTTTCAGATTGTGAAGTTGTAGAACTAGATTACGATTTTGAGAATGATTGATAGACGGGACAAGTCTTAAGATCAATGCTCAAAAAACCATTAAAAACAAGAAAATAAGTGTTTGTGGACACTTTCCACAACCCCATTGTATGACAACCTAGGAGTAGGGTAAGTAGGATCCAAGATGGATTTCCAAACATTGCTCTCTCAGGTCATGATTATTTACTTTCAGCTCAAAACTGACCAAGCTTGATACCAATGACTCATTGCATGTGTACAAACAAATTTTGTGAAGGCACATAGAATTTGGATCACCAAACTGGCAGAAAATTGGGTAAAAACTAAAGTTGTACTGACTTTCGAGAACTTGAGTGTAAATTGGGGAAGAAATTGTCCAAACTCAATGAAATTTGATTCATAGGCTTATATTGATGTGATAAACATGTGTATATGCTCAATTGATAAAAAAGATGCAAAAATTTGTCAGAAGTAAATAATCATGATTATTTATATGTGGTCCATTTTTTAACTTTTTTTACTAAGTTAGCATACCACTAGTTTTACCATATTGTAATAAGCCCACAAACCAAATTTGGTAAGATTTGGATCATTGGATTGAAAATTGTGACCAAATTTGCAAAGTCACAGTCTACGGATAGAAAATTGATGACCATTTGACCAAAAATTGTCGAGACTTGATGAAACTTGGCTAGAGACCTTAAGTTGAGGTGCTTAATAGATCTGTGTCAAGATTGGATGAAAACTTGCAAAAAATTATCTAGAGTAAATAATCACGATTATTTACATCTGCTTCAAAAATTGACAATCTTGCATATTTGAGCATACCACAAGGTCAAGCATATCAAGTAGACCAGACAAATCAATTTTGGTGAAATTTGGATCACAAAAGTGAGACTTAAGCCAGATTCTTGAAATCAGAGTCTACGACACGAAATAGCTAATAAACTTGAACAGTTTTTTCCAAACTTGTTGAAACTTGTCCAAGGACCTTAACAGGTTGTATACTTGGCAAACCAAGCCAAAAAGTGCAAAAAACTGACAAAACTAAATAGTCTCGATTATTTACTACTGCTACACAGAGCCACCATTTTTTACTTTTGAACTTGTACAGTGTTAGTCCAACATAATACAAAGCCACTGGGAAATTTTGAGTTCAATCAGATCCAAATTGGTACATGTTCACTCAGTTTCCAGGTTGCAGATTAATCCTTTGATTTTTGCCAAAGTCGAGTCTGAAAATCTCAATTACTGAAATCCCATAGCTCGAATTGAAGTGATACACATAGACCAATCACAATAGTTAGCAAAAATTACACAGTCTTTATGAAAGAATAGCTAACTCTATCAAAATTTAACAGGAATCAGTTTGCATACAAGGAATTGGTAGCTTGACAGAAGTTGCAATCAAGTCAAGTGGAAATTGACAACAAGTCAATCCGACGGTAAGTATTCTATCCAGGGCTTCAAAAGTCTTTATGAACCTTAGATCTAGTCGTGTACTAGGAAATCAAGGCATATTTGGAGAAACCTCCAGTAGAGTATCCACCGAAGAAAGCATCAATTAAGGCAATTCCTTGCACACTATCCTTAAAGAAGTTTCAGACACTTTCTCAGATTCAACATATGAAATGTCTTCTTATTCGAATCACTCAAAAACCGGAACGACAGTGCGCTATAAGCATATACTCTCATTTTATAAGACAAATTGCCATGGAGCTCATGTTTACCTAGATCCTAATGAAGAGTATACTATTCGCATTGATGACCATGGTATTGAGTTCAAAGAAGAGATCAGGGCAAACAAACAAGGAAAAATGTACATAGATAGAAACAGAACTCGGTATTTACAAGTCAAAAACCTTGATGTAATAAACAAATGGGGGTTAGAACTAAACACCATTATTCCAAAATTATGACAGCAAAAGAAGGACCACCAACTTTAGAATTCGAGGGATAGGATCAAGTTGATTTGAAGCCTTTGAAACGGCTAAGTACGAATAATCCTAGGACCGGACTCTATAGGACCGGAGTCTATTGTTGGGAGGATAGAAATGTAAAATATCTTTTGTGGACATCGCATGCCGAATCGCGACAACTAACACCCATGAAGATCATCTATATCTTCAAGATCAAAGATAAGCGATCAACAGATCTACCAACCTACCTGTTTAGGGATTGTTATAACAACAACTTTGTTATGATGACTCGTGAGGAGGTGGAATAAACCAAATACCAAGGGTATTCCATAAGGATTGGATATTGGGTCAAGGACCAAAAACTATTCCAAGAGATGAACACCGTGAGAGATCTTCAGACAGAAATGTTAAGAAACCAGAAACCACCTCCTCACGAAGAAAACAGGGTGACACTAAATCCAGCCCAGGGCTACATGAGTCACTATTTTCAACAAACTAGTTTGAAGGACTCATAATAGGACCAACTGCCAAGAGATCGGGAGTTGAACCAAATAGATGTGTCAGACCAGCTGATTTCCAAAAACGCGTTAGAAAATATAGTGGATCTGGGGATCCATACGACCACTTAGCAAGCTTTAAGCAAGTGATAAGAGTAGAATGCATATTCTATTTCCATACTCAATTCGAGGGGTTTGGAATGATATTAGAAGGAAAAGAATTAACATGGTTCCAAAACATTCCACCAAGGTCAATCATGGACTTGAACACATTAGCTCAAGGATTTGTAGCTTCTTGTTCCAAAACGGGGCTCAAATCTACAGTTTTAAGCAGAAACAAGGTGAGCCTCGTAGGGATTGTGCAATTCAAATGAAGTAATACATTGCCAGATGTCCAGAGCTAGAGATACCTACAGAAGAACGACTAGTATCATTGCTTCTAGAGGGACTGCTAAACAAAGAAATTCATGCTATACTGTATAGCAAGAAGCATACAACATTAGAAGAGTGTGTGTCAGATGCTATTGACTTAGGAGACAATTGTGATATTTTCAACGAAGAAGATGTCCCTAAGGATAACCAAAGTGAGAAAATAGCATCCACTAAAAAAGCAAAGGTGGGAACGGCTGCTGCAACACCACTTTTAGCCATAGAAGACATGCTGAAAAGGATGAATGACATAATGAATAACATGTAAAAATCACCTATAAGAGGACCAGGACAAGGGATACCTCAATAGGGACAACCAATTAGGCCACAAAAAATGGTGTGCAATCTAGGGTAAATGTACCAACCATGAGACTAATGAGTGCTACTACCAACCAAAGTATGATGGGAATGTTCAATACATGCCCATGAGGCCATATGGACAACCCATGTACAGATATCAGCCTAATATGGCACCATCTCAAAGACCACTGATGGGTATGGAAGGACCTCAACCCGTGTTGGGTCAACAACCTCCATATCCAAGACATAATGTAGTGCCTGTGAAGTACATGCATGCAGAAGAAGTCATAGATGAACAAGCACTAGTGACTGTTACACCCTATGCTGAGCCCATCCACAGTAATGGTAGAAGGAGATTGGTATAATTCACATTCACCACCAATGGAAGAACCTGTGACTTATACTCCACCAGATCTTGCACCAATGTACTATGTGGCTAATCAAGGTGTTAGACCTCCTATGGTAAGACCCATTGTTAAGCCAAGAATGGGAAACTGTCATAACTATGGCGCAGATGATCAATGGAAAAATGAATGCCCAGAGCCTGACAAAAACCTCAAGACACTTGAAGTTTAATTGCATACAATGTTGCAAAAAGGGAGGACACTTCCCAGAAGATTGTCCTATAAATCCTTTAAACAAGGGTAAAACAGTAGTGAACGTAATCCAAGTGATACCTGGTAGCTCATCTGAAAGTGAACCGATTGTTCCAATCAAGATAATCACTAGAGACCATGCTAAAAAAAAGAAACATAACTCCTCTGATGATTCAAAAAATACAAAAATTGCCTCTCAAAAGACCAAAAGAAGCAGAAGCAAAAGGTATGAGATAAGAAAACAAAAACAACGGGTTGAAATAGAGGAGAAAGCAAAGAAGCTATTCCAAGAAAAGGTGAAAGAAACTGGAAGCGAAATCAAGGAAACCACCATGAAATCTGGAGGATCAATTTTGGTTGACAAAATTTTTGAGCCTATTAATGCAGCGTTGGAAGCCTACCAAGCACGACTTAAAGCAGGCCAAAACCTAGAAAACAAATGAAAAAACTATCCTTCTCCAGACATGGAAGCAGCTAAGCTTGAAGCTTATCAAAATTTGGTAAGAATCATGCAAGAAATGTTGGAAAAACAAAAACCCAAGCTCAAAAATATGGCAAAACCTGAGCGAAGATGCCTTGGATGGAATTCCATTCGTAGAGGAAGACTAGCCAGGACACTTATGGAAAAAAGTTAGAGAGATCAATGATGGGAGCCTAACTCTAAAGTCAGCTCCTATAGACGAAGTTTGGTTAGACAACCTACCTCCAGATATGGACATATATGTACAATCCTTCTATGGGGATTGCGGATCTGAAGCTTCAAGAATGTCAAAACCATTGACCTTGAAAACATTACCCTCTTACTTGGGAGATAACGAAGATGAATCCATAGTATGTAAGACCACTCAGGTGAAAAGAGCAGAACAAACCCTAGAAGTAGACAACATTCATTCAATCATGTCTACACCCATCCAATGCACTCTTACTTTGGAAGAACTATTAAAAATCAGACCATATTTATCAAATGATCTACATAAAACCTTAAAGAAGGTGGTAATAACGGGGCTAATTGCAAAAAAATTAAGAAAATTGAAATACAAAATGGACAACAAAGAGATTCGATCTGTTCCAATGAACAAAGTCGAAGAATACTACGAAGAGGAAAAAGGAAACACAACCCTTCTAGTGACATATAATGACATAGAAACCATGGAAATACTAGATAGTGGGGCAGGCATAGCCATAGCCATGAAAGGAGTATGAGAATCCTGGGGACAGCCAGCCACATTAGACAAATTCGAATGAAATTGCAATTGGCTGATGGACACATTGAAAGACCCTTAGAACTGCTTGAAAAAGTGATAGTTAATTTCTGTGGGATTGAATATCAACACACTTTTGCCATAGTAGACTTTGGGAAGAATCTCAATTATGAAATCATATTGGGAAGACCTTTCATGCGACAGGTACAGCTCATCCAAGATTAGGGATATAATTATCTGTACTTGAAGCAAGTAGGATCAATAACAAGGGTTAATCTAAAATATCACACTTATAGATATGTCATGAAAACGCCCATACAAGAGTTCAATTCAGTCTCTTCGGCTAAAACTAAGCTTCCATCTTGGTTGAACAAAGACACTCCTATTTGGATGTGTGGAGCTTCAGAAAACGGGAGTTTAAAAATAGAAAAATGTATCTTAGAAAGGGATTGCACCGACGAAGCATATGTATCTGCCTAGAACACAAAAAAGATAGATATGGCTGAACCAAGAGAAGAGCCTAGACCTGCCTGCAAATGACCTAGTAGAAGAAGAAGAAGAAGAAGAAGAAGAGCTTTTGTTAAGCTTACTAAAAGAATACCGAGACATTTTGCTTGGTCTTACAAAGATCTCAAGGGTGTTGATCCAAAAATCTTTCAATGTACCATACCCATGAGAGATGATGCGAAACCAAGTAGACAAAGGCCATATATATATAATAAGACATTTGCCAGAAAGATCAAAGAAGAGATTGAAAAACTAAAGGAAGCCAAATTTATTTATAAAATTGAACACACAGATTGGATGTCTCCAATTGTGGTAGTACCCAAGAAAAATGGAAAACTACGAGTGTGTGTCAACCTCAAGAAAGTGAATGCAACTACCATTAGAGACAACTTTCCTCTTCCAATCACTGAGCATGTTTTAGAACGAGTTGCAGGAAAAGAAGCTTACAGCTTCTTAGATGGCCTTTTGGGATACAATCAACTTTTGGTTGACCCAAAAGATCAACATAAAATTGCTTTCTCAATGGAATGGGGTATTTTTGCCTATCGGGTTATGCCTTTTGGGTTAACTAATGCTTCTACCACCTTTCAAAGATTGATCAGCCATGCTTTTAAGGAATATCTTAGGAAATTCTTGGAAGTATATATGGATGATCTATGCGTACATTCATCAATCCGGGCTGATCATTTTGAACACCTCAAAAAGGTATTCGAAAAATGTAGACTTTGTAGGATTTGCTTAAATCCTGAGAAGTGCACATTTATGGGTAGACAAGGAAATAGAAAGGGAAGGATTAGGAATGATCTATGCCGTAAAAAAGTATAGACATTACCTATTAGCAAACAAATTTGTGCTCTTTGTGGACCACCAAGCCTTATTATACTTGGTCAACAAGCCATGCAACACAGGAAGAATAGTGAGATGGTTCATCATTCTTCTAGAATTTGAATTCATTGTAGTTGTAAAAAAGGGCACTACTCATCAAAGAGCAGATCATTTGTCAAGGATTGTTTCAGGAGAATCACCTAAAGGGGTAAACAATGATCTACCAGATGCCTATCTGCTCTTTGTGGAAATGATACCTCCATGGTCGGAAAATATGGTATCATTGATGACCATAGCTTAAGTGGATTCACAAATACCACTTCCTATTACAATCGGATTAATCAACCAATCGGCTATGTATCAATTACTAGCTGATAGGCTATACAAAAGAAACCGAGATGAAATATTGCTCTTATACATTAACCTTGAAGAGAAAACCCAATACCTAAGCCAAGCACATATTACCATAGTAGGACTTCACTTTGCAGAAGAACAAACTATGCATCAAATCTTGAGACTTGGAGTATTTTTGCCAACTATGAGGAGTGATGTTCTCTCTTTTGTAAAGGATTGTCCTCAATGTCAAAAATTGACACCCATACCTCATGTAACATTGTTTCAAATGTCACTTGTTCCTAAGTGGAGTAACTATGTAATTACTTTCTTATCGAGCTGAACATTTGGATATGAGTAAATGTCGTCAAAGAGTAATTGAAACTGAAGCAAGAGACTATTCTCTTATTGGAAACCAATTGTATCGGAGAGGTAAGGATCAACATTTGCATCTTTGTGCAAATGAAGACGAATATATTCCAAGTATAGAACAAGCACATGTTGGATTATCTGTAGGTCACTTTTCTAGTGAGACCACTGCAAGAGAAATCTTAATGGCAGGCATATGGTGGACAACACTTTTTGCAGATGCCAAAGAGTATGTTCGGAGATGTGATGCTTGTCAACGAGAAAAAATGCCAACACGTGTAGATAGCATGCCCTTAAGACCAATGATGGGAGCTAGAGCTTTCGCAAAATGGGGTATAGACTTTGTTGGGTCAATACAGCCACCTGCTTATAGAACCCAAGCTCAATATATCATTGTAGCTACGGACTATTTGACCAAGTGGGCCGAGGCTAAAGCAACTAAAAGAATGATTCCGGAACCACTGCCGCATTCTTATGAGTATGTATTCACGAGATATGGACTGCCAATAGAAATTGTCAGTGATAGGAAACTCATTCCTCAATGAGGTAATTGAGTATCTGCTTGATGAATTTATGGTCATCCATAACAAATCAGCCCCCTATCACCCACAAGCAGACGGACAAGCTGAGCATACAAATAAATTTCTTAGCTCGGTATTGACTAAGGTGGTTAGTTTAGGAAGGACGGACTGGGAAATGAATCTCCATGCTGCTCTATGGGCTTATCGAGTTTCATTCAAAACAGCTTTAAATGCTACACCCTTTAACCTTGTTTATGGTCTTGATGCCATATTGCCAATAGAATTTCTATTGCCGACATTAAGGGTAGCTAAGGATCTTGAGTGGACTGGATATGAATTGTCAGAGAGACTTGAAGATTTAGAAACGCTAGATGAGAAAAGGCTAATTGCTGTAGCTCACATTTATGCACAAAAGTGGAAACAAAAACAATTTTTTGATTCCCATATAATTACAAAAATCTTCAAAAAAGGGGATTTAGTTTTAGTCTATTCCCTTAAGCAACACATTCCCAAGTTCAAGAAAAAGGGAAACAGACCGTTTATCATTGAAGTTGTATCTCCAAGTGGAGCAGTTAAGTTGTCCACCCTAGATGGTGAACCAATGGCTAATTGGATTAGTGGATTTCATTTAAAAAAGTACAATTTTCCACTAACCAATGCATTGCTAGAAAGAATGCATGCAGCCAAGCAAAGAAAGATAAAACGACAGCTGGTTATTGATGAAGCCCAAGAGGAATCTCGACTTCGGATACTCAAAAGGAAAGCTGTGTTAGGAAATAAGATGTAGCTAAATAGATATTGAGTAGATTACTTAATGGAGAGATAGATTTTACACACAAGAGATTATAGAGTAGAGAGAGAGAGTACACATGATATACGTGGTTCACCCAACATGGGCTACGTCCACGGGAAAGCAGACACTGAATGGCTTTAGTACTTCAAAACAAGAAGTAGGTTACAAAGGGATTATAACCTTTTGGAGCTCCCGCCTTTCTTCACTCTCACCACCTCACACCCACCTTGTTGCATCAACCTCACACTATGAAATGTGTGTAGAAATGGCCTCCTTTTATAGGACAAAAGGGTTTCCCTCTCTCATGAGAGGCAGCCATGTGTAGCCGCCCTTGTGTAGATAAGTACAAATCGGACCCTCCAATCCGCCCATGTGTGGCCGCCCTTGAGAAGGCAAGTCCGCTTTTGAATTCGGCCACCAGCCATTGAGTTCAGCCACCGGCCACTGACCATTGACTTCCGACCACTGGCCAACCGGTCAACCGATCGATCGTTTTTCGACCACTTTTTGATCGCCGTTCGGACATAATATTTCAACAAAAGGGAATATTCCGGTGAATGGCCGTAAAATTTTTGCTTTTTGGCAAGTGATTTTATTTTTCGGCGATTATTGTTTTTCACACACAATGGCTTCTCCTCATAATGGGGACCTTATAAATGTGCATTTTTACCACAATAAATTACAAGGGGTAAATCAGGCTCCATACTTAACAAGCTGCCACTTGGAGACTGATCTCCAAACCAAACCTGTGACTGCTTTCCATCCTAGCTTCTTATCCTTGAATGCCAATTGAAGATGAGCAAAATCTCAACTTCTCCTTGTTGACCACCTTTGTAAACATGTCTACAAGATTTTCACTTGTATGCACCTTTCCTAGCTTTAGTTGTTCCTCTTCCAAAAGGGTGCGTATGAAGTGGTATCTCACCTCAATGTGCTTTGTCCTTGAATGAAAGGCTGAGTTCTTTGCAAGATGGATAGCGCTTTGGCTATCACTGTACAAGACACAATTGTCTTATTTGAATCCAAGCTCTTCTAAGAATCTATGAAGCCACAGAATTTCTTTGCTTGCCTCCGTCATTGCTACATATTCTGCTTCCGTGGTAAAAGAGAAACCACTTTCTGTAGCTTTGAAGCCCAGCGTACTACTATGCCTCCAACCGTGAAGACATAGCCAGTAGTGTTCCTTCGAGTATCTTTGTCACCTGCCATATCTGCATCAGCATACCCTTCTAGAAAAATATCAGTTCCTCCAAAATACAAAGCATTTGTTGTTGTCCCTTTTAGATACCTAAGTATCCACTTTACAGCTTGCTAGTGCTCTTTACCTGGGTTATCCATGAACCTACTCACAACTCCCGCTGCATGTGCAATGTAAGGCCTTGTCCATACCATATCATACATTAGAGAACCTACCGCTGCAGCATATGGAATTTTAGACATATAGGCTATCTCCTCTTCTGTCTCTGGACACATATCCTTTGTTAGTTTAAAGTGACCAGCCAAAGGTGTAGAAACTGGTTTTGCAATTTGCATTGCAAACCTTTCTAGTACCTTCTTGATGTAATCCTCTTGAGATAGCTTTATTGTCTTCTTCGTTCTGTCCCTTGATATTTTCATACCAAGTATTCTCTTTGCAACACCTAAATCTTTCATTGAAAAAGTTTTAGAGAGCTCCTCTTTTAGGTCTTTGATGTCCCACATGTTAGCACTTGCAATCAGCATGTCATCAACATACAACATTAGGATGATGAACTTCCCATCTCCCAAATTCTTTGTGTAGACACAGTGATCTGAGTTGCATCTTGTGAATCCATGATCCAACATCCATCGATCAAACTTCAAGTACCATTGTCTTGATGCTTGCTTTAAACCATGCAAGCTCTTCTTTAATTTGCAAAGAGTTTTCTCCTTACCTTTTACTTCATAACTCTTTGGTTGAAGCATGTAGATTTCCTCCTCTAAGTCACCGTGAGGGAATGCCGTATTTACATCCATTTGCTGAAGATTTAAATCATGAAGAGACACAAGGCTTAAGACAAGCCTAATTGAGTTCATTTTTACAACAGGACAAAATATTTCATTGAATTCAATACCTTTCTTTTGAGGAAACCCTTTTACCACAAGCCTAGACTTGTACCTTTTCTTCCCACCTTCTTCTTCCTTCAGCTTGTATACCCATTTGTTTTGAAGTGCCTGCTTACCTTTAGGCAACTCAACCAACTCCCATGTTTGATTGCGATGTAGGGAGTCCATCTCCACTTGCATGCTCTTCATCCATTCTTCTTTGGATTCGTGTTGCATAGCTTCTTCATATGATTCCGGCTCTCCAGAATCTGAGATCAAGAGATGGTTGAAGGAAGGAACAAACCTTTCTGGAGGTCTACTTGCTCTTGTAGATCTTCGAGGAATAGGTTGAGGCTCCTCATTTGGTTGACATTGTTGCACATTGTCACACGTTTGCAGTCCTTGAGTCTTCACTGTCCTCAAGCTCCATGTACTCATCACCTGTTTCTTTTGTTTGTTTACTTTCCAAGTAATCTTTGTACATATTTTGTTCGTGAAAAATTACATCCCTACTCCTTAAGATTTTACCATCTTCAGGATTCCATAGGCGATACGCAAAGTCACCTTCTCCATAGCCAATGAAAAAACACTTTTTGGAATTTCCATCTAGCTTTGATCTTAGGCTTCTATCTATGTGCATGAAAGCCTCACACCCAAACACTTTGAGAAATGCATAATTCACTAGTTTACCTGTCCATGCCTCTTCTAGAACTCCCCTATCCAATGTCGTTGAGGGTGACCGGTTGATTAAGTACACAGACGTACTTACAGCTTCTACCCCAAGCTCAAGTGGTAGGCCTGCATGTCACACCGCATGCTTCGTGCTTGCTCCATGATTGTCCTATTCATCCTTTCCGAGATCCCATTTTGTTGAGGTGTCCTTGGGTTTGTCCTTTGTCTCTGAATGCCATTGCTAGCACAAAAGCTTTCAAAAGCTTGGCTGCAATCTTTGCCTCCATTGTCGGATCTGAGGCATTTAACCTTGGTACCTGTTTCATTCTCCACAAAGGCTTTCCACCTTTGAAATATGGAAAATACATTGGACTTATTCTTCATGACATAAACCCATGTTTTTCTAGTCGCATCGTCTATAAATGTTACATAGTACAATGAGCCACCAAGTGATGGTGTACTTGTAGGACCCCAAACATCAGAATGAACCAGCTCAAGTTTTTAATTTTTTCTTTCATTTCCTGATTTTTGAAATTTTACCCTCTTTTGTTTACCATAAACACAATCTTCACAGAACTCTAAGTCCACTTCTATCAAACTTGGTAGAAGCTTCTTTGTTTGAATGATTTGCATTCCTTGGGCACTCATATGCCCAAGCCGGTAGTGCCACACCACATTGTCAACTTCTGTAGTTGTTGCACAAGCTGAAGGTCACGTGCTAACAATACACAAGTAAAGTGTACCAACCTTTTCTCCCTTGGCAACCACCAAAGATCCCTTTGAGATCTTCCACCGTTTGTTTCTGAATGCAATGTTGTGACCTTCATCGTCCAATTATCCTGTAGAGATCAAATTTTTGTGAAGAGAAGGGACATGCCTAACATCTTTAAGCTTCCATTCATTTTCGTTAGCAGTTTTGACAGAAACTATACCTTTGCCAACAATCTCACAAGCTTCATCATCTCCCAAGTATACATACCCAAAATTACCTTTGGTGTAATCTTGGAAATGTTTCTTGTGTGGTGTCTCATGGAATGAAGCCCTGGAATCTGCGATCCAAGAATTAGACACATTTTCTAATGAGAGAATTAGAGCATCTTGCTCTACTTTACGTGCCACATTGGCCTCCGATGTTGGCTTGTTGTCTTGAGACTCTGTCTCCTTCTTCTTTTTGGACCAGCAATCCTTCTTGACGTGGCCCTTCTTGCCGCAGTTCCAACATTCAAGAACTGACTTTGTGCGTGACTTGCTCCGCCTTGAGCGATCACGACCCTTTTGGTTTTTGAACCTCTCCTTAGGCCTTCCTCTTATTTCCACAGTGCAGCACTTGATGATTCTCCTGTGCTTCTCCTTCGTATTTCCTCACTTAGGAGAACACCCACAACATCCTCAAACTTAAGAGTATTTGTGCCAGAAATAGAATTACTTACAACCATCACAAGGATGTCCCCCGGGGGATTCACTCTATATACAAAATGGGATGCCACCTGTGAGAGAATAACTTTGATAAAACCCCTATATACGACTTATATTAGGGAATATGACCCCTCTTTCTACACTTATACGACAATCAATGAAGAAAACTATCATACCCCTATCTTATATATAGAATTTAGGTCTCACATGATCAAACTGAGTAAAACTAGTCAAAGAGTGTATAGCATAGTGACTAGCAACGTACTAAGGAACCACTTTCGTTGATAACTCGATGTACCTACAATGTGTCTTAGGTTGAATTTAAAAGTATGTGCCCAATGAGCCTGCACTCTGGCTACTCATCCAATTTTGACCCATCCAAAGCTAGTGTAAATCAACTGTTGACTTGCTGCAAATGAGCCCTTATCTATGACGGTCTTAATGCAAAATTTGATGTGTGACCTGATAAAAAACTTCCACAAAATTCATCCATGTTCTAGTGCACACCAGTGACCAATTGCTACAAGTAATCAACCTAGGTCAGGTTTTATGCAACTTCTCCCCTTTCCTCACTTCTCTCCCCCCCCCCCCCCCCCCCCCCCCCCCCCCCCCCCCCCCCTCTCCCCCCAAAAAATATGATACCCCCTCCCTTATTTTTAATCTTGGGAGATAAATTATTGGGGGCCTGCCCCTAGCTTATACACTTATGTAACTTGTAGAAAAAACACCCTCCCCTGCACTTACGTGGTGCGGTAAGTTTTTCATGGTGAATCCCCCGGGGATTGTCCCAACTATCCAATAGAGATGATAGTATAAGGAGAGCTCGCACTTCGTCATCACAATTGATTTTCACCAATCGAAGCTGACTTATGTTTGTGTTAAAGTCATTTAGGTGTTCTTCAATTGAACCATTCTCTGCCATCTTTAGATTGAACAAGCGCTTCATAAGAAATACCTTATTGGATGCCGATGGTTTCTCGTAGAAGTCGTCAAGTGACTTCATCAAGTCCTCCATGGTCTTCATCTCCGAAACATTGAAGGCCACTGTTGACACCAAGCTTAACCGGATTGTTCCTAGTGCCTTTCGATCAAGGACAATCCATACTTCATCTGCCATTGTTGCGGGCTTTTTCGCAAGACCGCCTAGTGGCAAATAGAGGTCCTTCTGGTAGAGATAGTCTTCAATCTGCATCTTCCAATGTTGGTAGTTTTTTCCGTTGAACTTCTCAATTTCGAGCTTCCCTTCCTCCGCCATAACTCCCACTCAATTCAAGGAATCCTTTCCTTGAGATAATTTAGCTACGAGCAAACCTTGCTATGATACCAGTTGTTAGAAAATAAGACGTAGCTAAATAGATATTTGAGTAGATTACTTAATGGAGAGAGATAGATTTCACACATAAAGAGACTATAGAGTAGAGAGAGAGAGAGAGAGAGAGAGAGAGTACACACGATATACGTGGTTCACCCAATGTGGGCTAGGTCCACGGAAAAGCAACCACTGAATGGATTTAGTACTTCAAAACAAGAAGTACGTTACAAAGGGATTATACCCTTTTGGAGCTCCCGCCTTTCTTCACTCTCACCACCTTACACCCACCTTGTTGCATCAACTTCACACTATGAAATGTGTAGAAATGGCCTCCTTTTATAGGCCAAAAGGGTTTCCCTCTCTCATGAGAGCCAGCCATGTGTAGCCTCCCTTGTGTAGATAAGTCCAAATCGTACCCTCCAATCCACCTATGTGTGGCCACCCTTCAGAAGACAAGTCGCTTTTAAATTCGGCCACCGGCCACCAACCATTGACTTCCAACCATCGGCCAACCAGCCAACCGATCGATCGTTTTCCTACCACTTTCCGGCCGCCATCCGGACATTATATTCCGGCAAAAAGGAATATTCCGGCGAATGGCCGTGAAAATTTTGGTTTTCGACGAGTGATTTTATTTTCCGACGAGTTATTTTTCTTCACGCACAATGGCTTCTCCTCATAATGGGGGCCTTACAAATATACGTTCTTACCACAAAAAATTACAAGGGGTAAATCAGGCTCCATACTTAACAAGCTGCTCTCAAGAATCAAAAAATACCTATTCCCATCAACACACTGGAAATAGATGACCGACAATGGAAATTGCAGAAAGATGTAGTGTCAACGGATGATGAATGGTTAGATGGAATGGACCTTTGCATCAAAGTACAGCTCAACAACCATAGCACCAATGCATTGGTCGATACAGGAGCTAGAGTAAATGTTGACAGTTATTCCACGTACAAGAAAGCAACAAGTCATTCTTTGATAGTAGGAATAGTGACTATCAAAGGATGCAACAAGAACCCAACACCAACATTGGGAGTAGTCAACTTGAATGTGATAGTACATGGATGTTCATGTCCTCATCAGTTTGTATGCTTACCAGATGAACACATGAATGAGACAATGATTCTTGGAATTCCATGGATGTGGACATAGAAGGCAGTACCAGATTGGGATACCAATCAGCTCAAGCTATCACCTAAAGGCGGACAAATCATTTTTCCAATTGCACCAAGCAAGGAGAAATGGAAAGGATTTTACCAGCAAACAAAACCACAAAGCAATCAATCTTCTCCATCCTATCGACAAGAAAATTCTATAAGTAGCATGCAAGGAGTCAGGAAAATTTGGGTACCAAAAGCACAGCTTAAGGACAACCCGATTCAAATCTGGGTGCCCAAAACACCATCGACAAAACCAAAGATGGTTCCAAGGTTCAAAACACAGAGACGAGCATATCCAAGCAAGGAACCTAACACAAAATGGATTTGGAAGAAAAAGGAGCACTTCTCTTCTCCGCAAACTGGAAATCCAATCAAGCAATGGAGAGTTAAGTCTCAGAAACCTCAACCACACCATTCTGACCAAGACAAACCAAGATATCAATGGTGGGTAAAATCTCGACAATAGTCATTATTGATACCAACAACTAAGGCAATCAGCGTGCTAAAGCATCTTGATGATACAATCAAGCAAAGAGCACACAAGCTACAATACTTGGTCTTTGGAAGACAGCATCAGAAAACCTAGACATCAGAAACCCTTGAGTTAATTACTAAGACCCAACTCTTGCACAGCATGATAGTTTGAACTGCATTAATCTTCAAAGAATGTAAGAGCCAACCAAGGTTATGTATAGACACGATTGTTCAACTCATGCACACAGTCGTCCCGGAGTACGCCGTCTAGGAGGGGTGGAAGAGCACTAAGCAATTAAGGGCAATGTTTGAAGAGGGAGGAAAACTTTTGATGTTAACGTGTGATTTTTTTGCAACATTACCTAATAATGCCCTTATAAATCATCAACAAGGAAAATTTAACTGATAACATCTCCCAGATGAGTGTAAATAGTGTATATACTATCCAAAAACATTAAAAAATAGTCCTTTTTTATTATTTTTCATCATTTTACTTGATATTGAGAGTTAGAAATGGAGAAATCCAACAAAAACTAGGACAGATGGAAGCGGGAAGCCTAAATTAGGCGGCCAAACCTTCTTTTGCAGAATTCTTGCAGAATGAGCTACAAGAATCCACGATTGGGAAAATTTCTGAGTTTAACATAGATTTCACGGCCTAGTAGGACTAACAGGGGAATCTGGGGAAAAATGGTTCGGGAAGTTCGGGTATAGATACCCAAGGTAGGCTAAAATCACCTCATTTTCACTTGCTGCCTTTGGAGAGAGAGCTTTTCGACCCTCTTTGCGCGTATTTTCCAGAGTCCACAGTCACCTGTTTTCAACGCCGTCTCACACGAGACATGAGGGGTAAGTTCTATACTTGTCAATGATCCATTTTGTACGGCCGGTAGCTAGTATAAACCCCTGGAAAAAACCCTAAAATTTGAGCAGTGCACAAAGACCTATGACCAAAAATCAACCATAGCGGCCTATCAACTCAACCAAATCAGATGAGACTTGAACTGTAGCATGCCCCACTATAATAGAACACTTTATATCAACAGTTAACCATTCGGCAAGGGTCAAGGGGGTCCCAAGTAGAAAATCTAGGTTTTTGGTAGATGCCAGAATTGGATTTTGAGTCTCTGACTCCACAGACAGCTGGCATACGAGGTCTATACACAATGTATATGATTGGTTTCATAAAATCAATCAAGCCAAGCCCTCGAAAAACAAAAAATGGCTCGAAGGCTACAAAGCATCAAATTCAACATAAGAGGTCAAACTGACTCCAAATGGGCCAAAATTGGATGAGTTGCTTCACGACTATGTTGCGAACAAGTCCATAGCAACAAAAGTGACTAACCAACTCTACAGGCCATGTAGTCACAAAAATTGGTGATTTCAAAGTCGACATATCACGAAGTGATGCCGGCAAGTCCAAATTTTACCAAATTCAATTTAGGACTTGTTTTAGGTGTATAGAATGTGTTTAGGTTAAAATTTTCAGATTTTGCAAGAAAAAGTTAACTGCTGTAAATAATCACAATTATTTACTTTTGTAATAGGCTTGAAAATTGTACCATCTCCTCACCTATCACTTGTACACACCTATTACATGCCAAATTTCAAGTATGAGCCAAAATGATCAATTATAACTTGGAAAATTGCCAAAAAACGCAAAGAAGTCCTTGCAAGCCAAATTTTGAGTTATAAGCCACATTTTTTGATTCAAATCACCTTATATCACATACACAGGGTCCACACCATGCCTAGAACCAATTTGCACCAATAAAAATGTTCATTTGGATGAAAACATTAATAATCGTGATTATTTACTTTTTGGCCACGGTGTCCTAAGCCCACTAGCCAAGTTTGAACAAATTTGCAGCTCAAAATCTCAAAATTCCTTCACTCTACTGATTCAGATACCTAAAGCCTAAATCTGGCACCATCCTCACCCTGTGTACCCAAATGAGCCCATGTTTCACTCAAAGTATCTAAATGATATATACTTCAAGCCTATAATGCCAAATTTGTAAAAAGTTGAAAAATTACTCAACAATAAATAATCGCGATTATTTACTTTTGTTGCAATTTTTTGTTTGGACTTCATAATTTTGATCTTTACGTGTTTTTATGCATCTATGTATGTTCAAAAATTGGTTTGAAGCAAATTGGACTCAATTTGTCATCATATCATACTGAAGAACATTTCAGAGAAGAATCTGTCAAATTTGCTAACTTTCACACTCTATTCACTTAACAGGAGCCATGTAAGCTGTAGAGAAAGCCAAGAAGAAGCTCTCACAAAAGGAGAAGCTGCAAGAGCTACCACCATAGCAACTGGACCCCAGTTCATTCAAAACTGCCAAAGCGACCTACCTGTCAAAAGAACAGCCTAAAGAGCATAACACCACAGTGTTCACAGGTAGATTCAAAAGCGAAGAAGGACATCAGGTAGAACTGCAACTTCTACCAAAATAAGTATATGATGTTGCAACAAAGATCGAGACCAAAGAAACCAACCGAAGGCTGGGGCTCAGAGAGTATTACAAACAAGAGCCATGTGGAGTGGATTTCCAAAAAGATTATGAGCTCTTGTCCACAATCAAAGAGGATGGAACCGCCCAAATCTCTAACCAACAAGGGAGCAAAGTCAAAGTGGTGATTATAAAAGAGATAGTGACAGAAGCTCTCAAACTGCCAACAGAAGGAATGACCATGAGAGAAAAAGACTGAAAAACAGGAGGGACTTTCACCAAGGAAACCGCCGCTGTGACATTTGTTGATCTCATCCAGAAACAAATAGGAGAACCTGCAAGATTGTACCACCAACACTTTCACTTCCTCGCCAAGAGACCGCCAAGGTACACAACACCCAATCATGCGGTTGCGACCACTTTTATACAAGTTCTAAAGTTGACAACCAGTAAACCAATCGACCGCGCCCAGTATGTGTTGACCACACTGAAAGGGACAAAGAAAGAGGGTAAAATAACATATTTGGGAGCACCAGAGGTTCTCACAAGAATTTCCTACCATGCTATGGGCATGGTAGATAACTTACCACCTCCCAGATCAGAACACTTGGATTGTGTCTGCACAACCTTCCCCTCGAGCCACAAGATCTACGAAGAGAACATACAAGTCTGATGAAGAATCTGTTGAGAGCTCACCAGAACGGCATAGTAGTGAAAGCTCCGATAATGAGGAAAAAAGATTCCAAAGGGAAGAGATGAAAAGAAAAGCCGTGGAAACACATCAAGAGGAGACGCAACAAAAACACGCCAGGTTTGAAAGAGTAAAGCACTCCTATGAATACAGCCACCAAGCTTAAGGCAAGGACCCTACAAAGTGGGTACCTATAAACGTCAAAGGGACAAGAACAAAGCACCATGCTAGGAAACAAGCCAAAGACCCCACAGAGTTATTGTAAAGAATGTATCAAAAGGCAGAAGCATTAAAGAAGAAAGAAGCCCAGGAAGCAGAATGGAAAGCTAAAGAGGCGGTAGAGCAGCAAGAACAAGCAGAAGCAATTGCACAAGGAGAAGCCCTACATGAACAAGGTGAAATGCCTCCTTGACCTTCTTCACCTGCTATAGAATAGCATGTCACCCATGCCAAGCCCACCACCATCACCAGTAGATAAAGCCACAGAAACTGAGCCCACAAAAGAAACAGAGCCTGAACAAAAAGAAGAAACAGAATCTACACAACAGGCAGCCACTACACAAGAGCAACACAGAGAATAAGAACCAAAGCTGGAAAGGGTAGTGAGTCCTACATCAGGGGAGACCACAAAGTTTGAGCAAACAAAGGAACATGGAGCAGAGGAAACACCTTCTACCTCCACATAGCACGAAACGGTCGAGGCATCCACAAAGACTCAAGATGACAAAGTACAAGAAGGCCAACCGCAACCTCAAGGGCAAAAACAACCGGCGACCATGATGCCACATAAAGAGACACAAGAGACTGCCGAGACGTCTAGGTAGCTCACAAGAAATGAGGATTGGCAATCAAATGATGAGGTAATCCTGCAAGTCAACGAATATGCAAAGCAAATGCAGGATATGACGAAAAGACTCCGATCAGCAGCACTTAGCCACGGCACAAAGACTAAATACTAGAGATGGTGATTAACGCTCTCCAAGGAGAGTTAGAAGACAGATTAAATGTCATCACCGATCTACAAAAGCAAGTGCAGGAAATGAAAGTTGAAGTTGAACAACACCAGCTAGCACGAGACAAATAGCAAAAGGAGATGGAGGAGTTATGTGAACTTCTTACGAAGTTGTCAGATGCTTGCAAAGCCAAAGATGAACAGCTGAGAGGGGTTACCAACGAACTTCTAACTACAACTCTGTCAATTCAAAAGATTCAAGTGCAGTTAGATGTAGCGAATGCCTCCCTGCAATGTTCAGAGCAACAAATAAATGATCAGACAACTTTTTTGCGGCAAATACGATAAAATCTTGTAGTAGCCTCGATCAAAGGAACAGACGAAGTCTACAAAGCATTAGAGAAAAAGACCTCGAGCTAGAGTTAAAATTGGAGCAGTCTCAATGCAGAGACCTAGCATTAATGCGGGTGCAACAAGAAGAAGAGCTGCTAAAAGAAATAGCCGAGCTTAGAAGAGTCAACCAACTGCTGAGAGATGGACGACCAAAAACACGAGAAGAAGCAGGAACTTTAGAGCAGCCACACACTGACATTCCCTCAGTATCTTTTGCTGAGATGGAAACACAGCCAGCAGAAGGTCTAGGTCGTGAAGAGGAATTCCATGTACAATTAACAGGATCTGATACAGTGCCAATGGTCCATCTGTCAAAAGCTGAGGAAGATGCACTCAAAGAAAAGATTACCCAAGAGGCGGAAGAGTAGTGGAAAGTAACGATGGATTGGGAGTTGAGAGTTCTTCGCTCTATCAATGTTACTCAACTCACTCCCAATCAAATCAATGCGCAATGGCATCAGCAATCCCTGCCATATCCTTTGATAAAGGTGGAGTTCCTCCAAGTCAAAGAGAGGCTTTACAAAGATATGCAAGTAGAAGGCTCAGATGAAGACCACCCAAAGTGGAGGCTGAGCTAGTTGAACAAGAATCCAAGATACGTGATTCTATTCACAAGAGCACCTGCAGCACTTCAAAAGGCTCCCACTTTTTGTCATGTACCAAGAGTAAGGACTTGGCAACCACATGAGGCAATAATAAAGAAGTGGCCAACCTGGATGAACTACCCAAGATTGCCAGCACCAGAAAAGGGATCGGCCATAGAAGAATACATGGTGAAAACCCTAAGGGGTGCCATGGCATTCTTCAAAGTCTACCTAATCTATCATGTGCAATGCTTTATAAATCTACCGAATGCTGCTCACATGCATCGAAGTTTTTCATGAGCCAGAGGAAGCAGGCGCCCCATGGATGTCATTCCTCGAGGGTATAAAGGTTTATGCTATGACCTTAGTGGTCAACCTTCTGAAGAAGTCCTCTATGGCTTCTACGCCCGATGCATGTTCTTACCTTCATGTAATATGTTGGTGTTTGGGCCGGTGATTAGCAACCTGACTTCGAGATTTGTAGGCTATGTAATGTACCCAACATTTATCCTTATAAATCATTTTAGATATTTTGCAAAGTAATTGAGATTCTCAATTTTGTGAGTCATCATGAGTTTATCAGAGCAATCGGATTGAAAATCGGGTTCAGAATCCATTTATTTATGATCTTTCTTTATGTGGAATGATAGGTTTATGTGGGAACCTAATCTATGTGTGAAAAAAAAGCTTAGAGATAGTATTTTTAGGAAAGAAAGAGAGGTGAGTCAAAATTAGGACACTTCTTTCTTTCTCTCTTTCAAAATAGAATGGGAACTTGTAAGTATAGAGCTTTTTAGAATCGCGCATAGGATTCGCGTACAAAAAAAAAATAAAAATTTGAGCCGCGATGACGCGCGAGCTTTTTTCTTCTCCTATTCTTGAAACCTCTCAGTATTTTTAGCACCCCCCTAGAGCCTATATAAAGGACCCTTCTCCTCTCACTTTGAACACACATCTACAGAAGCGAAAGCTCTCTCGCAACGACGCGCCGGAGGAAGCCTCTCTCCCTTAACCCCTCACCTTCAAGCCATCTCCATCTCCAATCTTCGACGTGCCTTCACCCGATTTGTGAACTCTCTCTCTCTCTCTCTCTCTCTCTCTCTCTCTCTCTCTCTCTCTCTCTCTCTCTCTCTCTCTCTCTCTCTCTCCATCAACGCGCTTTTCCTTTCTCCATTTCGAAGCTATGGCTCCGAAGCGTGTAACGCGAAGTTCTAAGGACGCCCATGCCGTTACACCACCAAGGAAGGTGGGAAGAAGGGTGTCAACTCCGAACGTAGCTCATGCGGAAGCATCAATCGAAGAAGAAGTCGAAGCCGTCCAACCACTAGTACATGAGTTAGCCGCACACGCTACAAATCCGGTAAGACAAATTTATAATTATGCATTGCTATTCATCTTGACTTGGGAAGCTAAGCATAGGGAACCCCTTTTTTGTTCCTCGCGGTTAGCGGGATGCCTCGCGGGTAGCGGGATGCCTGGTGGTTAGCAAGATGCCTCGCGGTTAGCGAGATGCCTCGCGGGTAGCGGGATGCCTAGCGGTTAGCAAGATGCCTTGTGGTTAGCGAGATGGGAAGGTTGCGCAATTCGCGGTTAGCGAATAAATCCTTTGCAAAGGCTCTGTTGGTTAGACAGAGAAAGTCCGCGGGTAGCGGCAAAATGATGAGAAATTGGAAAAGTTGTTTTTGTTGAATAATAGGGTTGCCTTCATTAGCATTGTTTGAATTGTTTTGGTATTGTTTGAAGGGCTGTATAAAAGAACCTATGTTTGGAATTAATATAAGGAACACTGTTTGTATATGTAAAACAGTGTGGAAAAAGTGTGCGTGTGGGGTGGAAAGTGGGGACTAGCTCAGGTTGCCAATCAAGGATGGGTGGACTCGATTAGTCGAGTACTTTTCACTTTGTCTTAGTTAGTTAGAGATTTATCTCTTGTCATATTTCGGAATCAAGGATGGTGGCCGTGCCTCTTAAACGCGGGGAAAAAGGCGTTGTTTTTGGATCTCTAATATGTGAAAGGGATTTCTTCTCTTATAATGTAGGACCTAGAGTCCATAGAATCTTTAACTCATCGACCTGGCTTGTGGCGTAGGGTCTTGTAACTACGAACACAATAGGTGGAAGTCTTCTTCTCTTTCGTTGCTCGTATCCTTGCTTCGCATTATTGGAGTAGGGTGTCGTCAACGGATTTAGAGGATAAAGAAGGCTATCTTCCAAGTCGCCCCGATCTTTTAGGGTGGGGACCTTACAGTTCGTATCAGAGCCTAATTAAGTTAAAAATATTTAGTTGGCTACTTCAAGCTTCTTCATGTGTATGGTTTTCTATACCCATTACGAAACTCGCAGGGATATTACATTATGCCGATTGTGATGTGTATCATAGTTATGGTTGCAACCTCTATTATGTTTGCTCTTGGAGAGATCTTTGTAGACTCCTATATGACATTTTGATGACTTTATGATTAAAAGATTGAGTTAATTCTACAGAGATATTGTTTGACCGGTTAAGTCATGTAAGTGAGTTTTTGCGTAAATTGGATGACCCATGACTGGTTAAGTCATGTGATTGAGATAATCATGACTGGTTAAGTCATATGATTGAGTTTTGACGGATTGGATAAGTCATGACTGGTTAAGTCATACGAATAAGTTTTGATGGACTGGTTAAGTCAAGATTGGTTAAGTAATGTGATTGGGTTTTAATGAATCGAATAAGTAAGGATTGATTAAGTCATACGATTAAGCTTTTAGTGGACTGGATAAGTCTAAGTTTCGAAAGTACCCTATTGATTTGAGTTATTACAAACATTGACGTACACTCAGGGGAATCCTCAAATCACTTCTACGTTGGAAAACCCTCAGAACGATGCTCTCTATATGGAGATTTAGGAGAAGAAGTTGTTGCTCAAACAAATGCAACCACCTTCTTTTAAAGGAGAGGGTGATGATATTGAGAAAGAAGCAGAAGTATGGATTGAAGCTATGGATGATTACTTCTCTGCTGCAAGGACCACACCTGCAAATCAAGCAATGTTAGGGATGTTTCGTCTCTCAGGGGAAGCGAAATTATGGTGGAAACAACATTGTCGTGACATGGGAGTGTTGGAGAACTCTCAGAGTTGGTGGGAGATCAAACAAGCGGTGAAGGAAAGATACTTACCTCCTGCCCATGAAGAGATAAAGATGAATGAGTTCTTTAGCTTGAAACAATATGGTTTATCTTTGGAAGAGTACTACTCAAAGTTTGTAAGGCTTAGACGTTATGCACCGTCAATGACCATAGAGCAGCAGGTAGCTTGCTTTTGTCAAGGATTAAGAGAACCCAATTGCTCGCGATTGGAAGCTTTGAAACCTACCACTGTACAAGATGCTTTACTACAAGCCAAACCTTTAATGAAGGAACAAGGGATTATAAGAAGAATTCAACAGAATCAAAGTATCAAAGATAGACAACCACAAAGGGTTTATGCTGCTAATGCGCAAGATTCTCAACACTTAAATGTTCGATGCTTTGAATGTGGAGAGTTGGGACATTATCGAAACTCTTGCCCACGACTGAATAATGGAGTAGCCGTAGTAAGTGAAGCAGACTAAGAATATTACCCTTTTAGAGATAATAATGGTCATTCTAATAGGAGTAGGAGTATCCTCACCTTTTCTCGAGATGAGGACATCTCGAATCCCTAAGTTGGGGAGATTGTAATGTACCCAACATTTATCCTTATAAATCATTTCAGATATTTTGCAAAGTAATTGAGATTCTCAATTTTGTGAGTCATCATGAGTTTATCAGAGAAATCGGATTGAAAATCGGGTTCAGAATCCATTTATTTATGATCTTTCTTTATGTGGAACGATAGGTTTACGTGGGAACCTAATCTATGTGTGAAGAAAAAGCTTAGAGATAGTATTTTTAGGAAAGAAAGAGAGGTGAGTCAAAATTAGGACACTTCTTTCTTTCTCTCTTTCAAAATAGAATGGGAACTTGTAAGTATAGAGCTTTTTAGAATCGTGCATAGGATTCGCGTACAAAAAGAAAAAAGAAATTGAGCCACGATGACGCGCGAGCTTTTTCCTTCTCTTATTCTTGAAACCTCTCAGTATTTTTAGCACCCCCCTAGAGCCTATATAAAGGACCCTTCTCCTCTCACTTTGAAAACACATCTACAGAAGCGAAAGCTCTCTCGCAACGACGTGCCGGAGGAAGCCTCTCTCCCTTAACCCCTCACCTTCAAGCCATCTCCATCTCCAATCTTCGACGTGCCTTCACCCGATTTGTGAACTCTCTCTCTCTCTCTCTCTCTCTCTCTCTCTCTCTCTCCATCAACGCGCTTTTCCTTTCTCCATTCCGAAGCTATGGCTCCGAAGCGTGTAACTCAAAGTTCTAAGGACGCCCATGCCGTTACACCACCAAGGAAGGTGGGAAGAAGGGTGTCAACTCCGAACGTAGCTCATGCGGAAGCATCAATCGAAGAAGAAGTCGAAGCCGTCCGACCACTAGTACAGGAGTTAGCCGCACGCGCTACAAATCCGGTAAGACAAATTTATAATTATGCATTGCTATTCAAGTTGACTTGGGAAGCTAAGCATAGGGAACCCCTTAACACTAGGTTGGTAATGGGACACTTTTATGTCCTGTTAAGTGACCATTTTCCTTGAATTATGTCAAGAGTTTCAAAATGGATTTTGAGGTGATATCTCTCTAGAAATTTGTCTCATGAGCTAAAAAAAACTTGATATTTTTTTGGAATATCAATTCCATCTTTAACCTTGTCCTTGCACAACATTTCACAACCTAAACTGTGTGAAAAAACGGGTCTTGTTTTTGGCTTTTTTCAACTTTTTGCAACTATACCACTCTAGAATCCATGTTTGTGAGGTCTATAATGCTAGAGAACTATCTTTAGTAGTCCTCAACATGTCCTGATGCTTCTAGGGAGAAATAAATGTTAAAGTTGTAAGTTATGACCAAATTACAAAAATTGTCAAATCCTGTTTTTTAGCCAATTTTAGCTCTTCTATGATTTTTTTGGTGGCTTTCATGATATCCAAATGTAGTTTTGATTTTCTATGTCCCATATTGTAACATAAAGCTAATATTCCTTGAGTTTTGGGGCACCTAATACCCTATTTTGCATAGTACACAACGATGGTTGATTTTTTCTATTATAGAAGAAAACGAAACATTCTAGTATAGCTTTTTCAATATTGCTAGTTTCTTGTGACAACTATATGCATTTTGTAGTTAATAACCATATCTAGTCATAAGGATCAAATTTGGATAGATATTCAATAGTTTCTATGGGATTCTACAACTCATAATGTTGAACCCAGTTTTTTCATGTTTGCTGTATTTAGCACTTCATCTTTGTCCCCAAGATTCCCCTTGGTAAGAGATGTATTATTCTTTTTACATGCTCCATGGCTCCTTATGAACCGAGAGGACAATAGGGAACTAAGAAAACATGCATATATTATTTGTATTCAGCGTGGCTATAGAAACTTTGATGATAGGTTTGCAGAATGGTAAAAATTCAACTTTTTTGTACCTATTTCTTTTAGCAAAACAAAAAATAGTGAGTGAGAAGCAATCATATGTTCTGATCACCAACCCATTGAAGTTAACTAGGGAATTTATCTCAAGTCCTACAAAAATCCCTAATCTTATTTTTATACAAAAAAATGAAAGAAATGACTGTTTCGATGAAAATGTACTGGTCCATCAACTTTGGAGGCTTGGTGTGACCAAAAGATGAGAAATTTTACAAGTCTCTTATTTTTTCCATGTATAGTAGGCCTTGAACTATAACCTCATGAAAGGATTTTACAAAATGAGTGGATCTACTATGGTTTTGGAGGTTTTTTTCAAAACCCTGAAAGGACACTTTTATGTCCTGTTAGGTTACCAACCTAGTGTTAAACCGTCCGAAAAACGTGATTCTATCACATGAAACAAGCATATGTTTTCATAGACTAGTGAAAGGACTGTTTGATAATAAATTGTTACTCGGATTGCTATTCAATTGTTATTGTTTGATAAGCAGTTTCTGATTGATTTGAAGAATTGGTTGATCATGTTTGATGAATCATTAATGAGATGAATTGTTGAAAGAATATATTTTTTGTTCTCGCGGGTAGCGAGATGATTCCGCGGATAGCGGATTAAGCTGAGGTTATCGGCTCTCTTTTGTTCCTTGTGGGTAGCGGGATGCGTCGCGGGTAGCGAGATGCCTGGTGGTTAGCAAGATGTCTCGCGGTTAGCGAGATGCCTCGCGGGTAGCGGGATGCCTGGAGGTTAGCAAGATGCCTCGCGGTTAGCGAGATGGGAAGGTTGCGTAATTCACGGTTAGCGAATAAATCCTTTGCAAAGGCTCCGTTGGTTAGACAGAGAAAGTCCGCGGGTAGAGGCAAAATGATGAGAAATTGGAAAAGTTGTTTTTGTTGAATAATAGGGTTGCCTTCATTAGCATTGTTTGAATTGTTTTGGTATTGTTTGAAGGGCTGTATAAAAGAACCTGTGTTTGGAATTAATTAAGGAACATTGTTTGTATATGTAAAACTGTGTGGAAAAAGTGTGCGTGTGGTGTGGAAAGTGGGGACTGGCTCAGGTTGCCAGTCAAGGATGGGTGGACTCGATTAGTCGAGTACTTTTCACTTTGTCTTAGTTAGTTAGAAATTTATCTCTTGTCATATTTCGGAATCAAGGATGGCGGCCGTGCCTCTTAAACGCGGGGAAAAAGGCGTTGTTTTTAGATCCCTAATATGTGAAAGGGATTTCTTCTCTTATAATGTAGGATCTAGAGTCCATAGAATCTTTAACTCATCGACCTGGCTTGTGGCGTAGGGTCTTGCAACTACGAACACAATAGGTGGAAGTCTTCTTCTCTTTCGTTGCTCGTATCCTTGCTTCGCATTATCGGAGTAGGGTGTCGTCAACGGATTTAGAGGATAAAGAAGGCTATCTTCCAAGTCGCCCCGATCTTTTAGGGTGGGGACCTTACAGGCTACTCCGCAGTAGAGCTAAAAAACAGAGTCACTATGCAGTTTTTGCAGGTGCCAAATAAAGAGAGAAAGATCGGATACAAAAAGGCTCTAAATGCACTTAAAGATCGCCTCACCAACCGTCAACCTAAAGACTATTTCATCCCATAAAGTTGTGTCAAGGGACGACACAGGCAAGGAGGGGAGAAGTGTTAGCAGCAAGCTAACTTGGATATCATTTTTCAGAGCTCTCATTGTAAAAAGACTTATTAAATTTTGATAAATTGGAAATCTTGTAACTCCTATTTTATGGATAAACCTTGTAATTGATGAGCCGAGGCTACAAGCTTCCAGATTGTATCAACTTGTCATTACCCATCTTTAGTTAGAGCTCCCACGCTATTAGTTTTGACCACCAAAAACCTTGGCTAAGGTATAAAAGCCAATTTTTGTAAGTTAATTTTAAATTTTTGGATAATGAAATACACAATGTGAGCTAACGGTGCTCACTTCTCTCCTTCTCGCGCTTTCTACTCCCTCCCCGGTTGTCACATTGTAGTTGTGTTTGTTGCATTGCAACCGCAAGTAAGAGCTCTACGCATTGGTGTAAACACTTCACGATATTTCATAGATTTTGGCATAGCCGACCCGCGGCCTAATTTCATCATAAGTAGGAATTTACACTTCAAAATCCAAAACTAAGCATAGGTGGGGGATTGGGGCATCATTGCTAAGCATTTAGGGGCATTCTAGGTCAAAAACGACTAGGTCAAAAATTCACTGCTATTAATAATTGCAATTTTTTCACTTGACCTAAAGTGGGATTTGAGACCATAAGCATGTGTTCTTAGGTCTTATAAACTTGTCCTAAAAGTTTTGTTACATTTGGATGTCATTTGATGTTGTAATGGATGTGATTTGTTTGTCGATAAGCGATTGGCTTTTGGTGATTTCAATCACTTGAGTGTAGCTTGAGTTAGATGCGAGTTGTTTGTTGTTTTTGGAGAGATTGACAAGCCTCTATGCACTAGTCGAGTCAGCTTTGTCCCATGGATTGACAATTTAATCGTGGTTCTCGCTAAATCTGCAATAAGATAGGAGTGAGGTTAGAAACCCGTCCCACAGCCATCTACATACCCTTTACATCATGTATATGAGCTTTGGGAACAAATGGACAATGATAGCTCATAGATGGTCATCTATCATGAACAATCCTTGATAAGGCCCTTTTGAAGCAAGTTACTAACTTTGGGAATTGATTGTGGTTTGTTAGGCTTTAATTAAGTCATGTATCAAGTAGAAGCAATATAATGATTTACACATCACACAAAAACTAACAGTGGAAAATGAAAATTTGATCACCTCGATGCACGATTAAAGGAATCACCAATGAGGAAGATCAAACACAAATGGTAGACAAACCAACCTTCGCGAGGTTACATATTTTTCCTTGATGAGTCAGATCGTCTGTTGGACATGGGTTTTGAACCTTAATTTAGAAAAAGTATCTCCCAGATTCGGCCTGACAGACAGACTTAGCATTGGAGTACAACTTGGCCTAAAGAAGTTAAAGGTTTAGCCAGACATTTTCTACACAATCCTTATAAAATTGTCATTGGCTCACAAAATTTGAAAGATTGTAGAAGTCGTTTTTGAGAATGATGATGGATGGAAGTAAAGTGATCGTATTTATGGAAACAAAAGGAGGTTGTGATCAAGTTACTAGTAGACAACATCGAATGGATGGATTTACAGCTTTATCTATCCATGGTGATAAGAGTCAAGCTGAATAAGATTGGGTTCTTTCTGAATTTAGATCTAGCAATAGCCCTATAATGACAACAGCTCGGGGCTTGGATGTGAAGGATATAAAGTTCGTCACATCAATTATGATTTTCATGGATCATAGTTCTGGTTGTGGTTTGACAAAAGTACAAGCAGTTGAGCACAAGATAGCAAAACGACAACAATGACTGCACCGACATTCAGGTCATATCAGGGACGACATGAATTTAGAGGGGGGGAGTGTTGATCCAGGGGTCAACAGTATGACATAACTCAATTTTTGTACCAAAGTCTTATTTTTTGAGAGTTGTGAAATGATGCGGACTATGGTTTTAAAAAAAATTTGTAATGAGTAGCTATTCTAGTTGTAGAAGTCGGGGTGCAATGGCACTTCCAGATTGTAAATACAAAGCCATTTGACCCATTGAACTCTATTTTTGGTTTAACCTATGGTATTAAGTGTATCAAATGATGTCTATTTTTTGTGTGCAAGTAGTCATTAGAATTGTGGCGACATAAGCTACACATAGGTACTCATAGATTTTAGTTTCGAGCACTTCCTATATTTTGCTATGTCTTCATACGCGTTTTTCGCAGATGGGTTTGGAGTGAGAATTTTGAGTGTAAAGGCTTTGGGATAGGTGTATCCTAGTGAAGGGACGATGTGCCGTAATTTTCGTACGATTTTCATATGGTTTCATGAGTTTCCTTCCGTTTGTGTGTATGTGGGCTAGGTGGTGTAGTTGAGGGCAGTGAGATTCATGATTTTGGTTTAGTTGGCCTTCTAGAGTGTTGTATGTGTGGGATGGTCTTAGCTTGACAAGCTAAAGAGATTGCCTCCGTGCACCTATGGTGTCATATGTGTCCACGATTGACATTATGTTGATCTAGGTAGTGTTCCATGCACTTTATGGGTGGTGTGATTCGCTCCCGCAACACTCCCTCCCAATCTGTAGAGACTTCTACCTCTTCTTCCACTTCTATCTCCTCATACTCAATTCAAAAACTTGTTGTTGCTATTGATTCTCAGCTCGTCCATGTTTATCTATGCTTGTCCTTGATTATCCTAGGTCCTAGTTTACCAAGATTTGTGGGTTGTAGGTTCCACTATCCCTACATGGGCCTAGTTTATCTATGTCAGTCCTTGATTATCCTAGGTCCTAGTTTACCGAGCTTTACCCTTTATGTCACAGGGACCTTTGGGCTGTAAGTTTCACTATTCTTGCATGGGCTGATGTTTTCACTGATGTTTCCATGGTAGTTTGTCCTTGTTGTTACAGTGGTTAACAGTTTGTCTAGAGTTGTCCTAGTTCGTCCTAGTTTCCTAGAGTTGTCCTAGCTCGTCCTTGTTTGTCACATGGTTTTTAACACAATAGGAGAGGTGATCCTAGTTTACTCATGTTTGATTTTCCTTGCATTGATTCTATTTCTCATAAAGTCCTAGTCTAATTGGCCTTGTTTGAGACGGTGGACCTAGCTTATTTTGAGGGTGCAATGGTCCCGCAAGACTCGTAATATGGGTTCTTAAATGACCCAAGCAGTGGGATCAATGGAGGCGGTTGAAGGGAGGAATCTCAAGGGCGATAGAGAATAATGGAAAAGTCAATTCAAACACATGGATTTAGGATTTGGACTTGGGTGGTCACAGCGAGAGACTCGTGCCCTATCCATACGCATGTGAGCATTTTAATGGCTTCTATCAGAGAGCATTGGCACTTGAACTTGGGTGGTGACAACGAGAGACTCATGCCCTATCCATACACATGTGAGCATTCTAATGGCTTCAATCAAAGAGCATTGACACTTGAGAGGTTAGGTCCAATAGTAGCCATCGGGTTCCCTCTATCGTCGGATGCCACCAGATAGAGCATTGTCCACAGTGCTATTGAGTGGTCAACCAGTGTTGATGTCACCTAGCTTTTCATTCGCCATCAGGTAGCTAGGGTTGTATTGATCACAACATACCTGATGGAGCTTCCTTGGTTTGCATGTGTTGGGCTATCAAATGATCCCTAATGTGTCATCAGTTCTCTAGATTTTCAACCTCATGTAACACATTAGAGATCTTCGATTTGAGCAAAGATGAGGTGACCATCAAGTCCGTGGGTTGGGCTACGAACACTTGTCTATGCTGGACATTAATAATTTCATTGAAGATCCTCTTAAAATTTAGTATTATGTTCAATATCATGGAATCTTTTGGGGTTACATCCCACTACCACCCATTCGCTTCTCATTCTTCTATTCTACCTCATCGTCTCGGCTAGAAAAACTTATCTAGATCCTTTTTCTTCCTCATTTTATACCACATGCAATTTATTGCTTTAAAATTCACTTGGCTGATGTACATATTCCTACTTACGTGATTTTTTTTGTATTCTTCTTTATCTTTTGATACCCTCCGAACTCAATTCCTACGACTTTAGAAATTCCTTCTCTTCTTCTTCATGTTTTCTTATACTACTAATATATACATCTAGCAACCATAACTTGTATATACTATTAGAAAGGTTGCTCAAATAGGGGTTGGATCCTATTCAGTATGTAGAATCTATGAGACTTTATAGTGCTAGTAATCTATAAAAGATAAACAAATTATGCATAATAATCACTTGCTATCATTCACTCTCAACAATTAGGAAACAGAAAAATAAAAAAAAGACTAGTAACTTTTTTTGTTAAGTTCACCTTCAAAGAATTTCTATGCCATGCCAACAAGAAAAATGAGAAGAGATTAAGGGAAAAGATGTTGGAATTAGGGTTGTAGGGAAACACCCATAGCTTGGAGAAGATGAGGAATCTCAAGGCACATGTCTTGCATAATCTTTGACTCCAACTCTTTACACAGCAATGGCCTCATTGTGACTTACATAAAGATAGGCCATAGTATCTCAAGCCTATTTTGTTGATTTTTTTGAGCAGATCTAAAGAGTAAGAGTGTGTTTCACAGATAATGCAATCAATTCATGAGCTTCAACATCTCTAACATCCCAACAAGCCTACTCAACCATAGGTAAAGCAACTCTAGCAGGAATAGACCTACCAAAACCAGCAACATCCTCAATAGAGCATGTATCCACAGAAAGAGGATGCACATCAATGCCCTGCACAACATTCCAAATGCCCTTTGACACAAGAAAATTTTTCATCATGTAAGCCCACACTGGGTAGTTATCCCCATCTAGTTTATCATGTAAGCCCACACTTGGTAGTTATCCCCATCTAGTTTATCTTCAACAACGGACATCTTCAAAATGTCTATGTTGTTGTTAGCCATGGTGAGTGATTGCACCTAATGTAAAGATTGTCTGGAAAGAGGAGAAAAAAGCAAGAATAACATGCGCTATATAGCACAAACCAAAGAGGACTGTAAGGGAACTATTTTGCAAAAAAATTCACTGACAAAAATTATGCACAAAAGTATGAAATTGCCTGCACAGTGTTGCCTGTAGTGGGAACAGAGGCCAAAATGAGCCTAGATCAAAATCCAAAGCAAACCAAGCTCTACAAGCTTACCCAAAGTGTTAATTGGCCTACTGATTCTCACCAAATCTCACCCAAATCAAAGAAAGTGAGCAAGCGGGTGCTGGTGACGTTGGCAACTATGCCCGAGAGGACACAACCTGCTCTGATACCAATTGTGGGAATAAGGGTTGCAAGGAAACACAAACAAAGATTGGAGAAGATGAAGAAGGCCAAGAATCACAACAGGGATTGTATTGCTTAGTGCACAATAGAAAGATCATTTATCCCTATAATGATATGTGTATATACAATGCACGAGGGAAAAAACCTCCTAGCGAGGGAAAAAATGGCCCAACGGTCCTAAGTGTGTTCACACACATCACTACCACATATATGGTAACAAAATAGAACAATGACTTAGCTGTAGCTATACTTGTATCTCTAGGAGCATAAACATGGGCTTTTATACCACTGCTACAAACAAGAGCATAGAAGGCCTGCAAAATACACAAAATACCATGCTTGTAGAAATAATACCATTGAATCTACATACCTGATGAATCATACTTGCGCATAATCTGTCATAATAACTAATATCTTATTCTCCTAAATGATTTTCTCCTGTTAAGCTGATCATTTAATCTGGGGAAGTGCCAGGGGAGAAAAAGCTAGAATATTGGTTAAGCCGACAGACCGGCCACAATATGGATCCAAAGGAGGGAAAATAGGGATCTGAGGGGGGGGGGGGGGGGGGGGGGGCATCTGCAAAAGAGCAATGTGCAACAATGGGCTTCAAAGACCTTAAGGTCTAACCGATTAAGACTTTCAAAATGGTTCCAAAATTCAAAGGTTGTGTCCAAAGGTCAAAGCTTAGTCAAAATTGGATGCTTTGTGTGTGTACCAAAAGTCTTCATGAATCCTACAAAGGAGGGGGTGAGCCTTGCAAGTAGGGGATGAGAGAGAAACACACTAAAAGGGCGGTGGTAATGTCTGTGCTAGTCTCCACCCAACCGTGCTATCTTATAGCCTCCCCCTAGCGTACACACTATCCGGCCATGCCGGTGGCCTTGCCCATAGGACTCATGTCCTTACATTACCCCCCCTTGGAGAATCATTTTCGTCCTCAAAAATGAACGTAGGAAAACATTTCTTAAGTGCGGAACATTCTCCCATGTAGAACGTTCTTCAGGTCTATCTAGTCATTTTACCAACACCTGTCGTCTGACATGATGTCTGGTGCAAAGCTCATGAGAATCCAAAATCTTTTCGGGCTCATGAGGGATGATTGGCGGTTCAATAAGGTCAAGTAACACACCTGTATCAATGACATTATCATTTTGTCCTAGCTATTTTCGTAAACGGCTAACATGAAAAATAGGATGAACTCATGAGTGCTCTGGAAGAGCTAACTTATAGGCCACTTGACCTATACGTTTGAGAATGGTAAACGGTCCACAGTAGCGTGGTGAAAGTTTAGACTTTCTGAATGCTCCGAAACTTTGAGGAAAACTTTGTCTCCTTCTTCAAAAGTAGCAAGACGATGATATTCATCTACGTACTTCTTATATCGATTTTGAGCTTGCTTAACATTTTGTCGAGCAACTTGAAGCATGTCAAAATGGTCTTGGAGAAAATCCTTCACTTGTTGTATCTTATCCTTAGCCAACCCCACCGTAACAAGTGATCTAGGTTGAAATTCATACAAAAGCATAATTGGACTAAACCTGTAGTCACATGCTTTGAACTATTATAAGCAAATTTCAATATAGGTAAGTAGTTTTCCCAATTGGTTTGCTTCTTGCTAACGTACACTCATAGCATATCCTCTAGCACTTGATTAACTCTTTCGGTTTGACCATCCATTTCTCGATGATCAGCCATACTTAGATTAAGTTTCGTTTCCAAATTTTAGAACACAGCTCTCCAGAAGTGATTATCGAACTTTCGATCTCTGTCACTAATGATACTAGCTAGAAGACCGTAGAATTTATATATATGCTCTACAAATAGCCGTGCTAATTTCAATGTCTTAACCGTAGTCTTACTAGGAATGAATTGACCTGTCTTTGTGAGACGATCTACAATTACCCAAATGGCATTATGACCAAGATTTGTAGTAGGTAGAAAATCCATATAGATACTCTCCCACTTACCTTGTGGAATCTCTAAAGGATGTAAAAGGCCACCTACCTTGAGGCACTCTGCCTTACTAACTTAGCATTGTTGGCAATTTAGTACCTACTCTTGAACATCATGGTCTAAGCCCGGCCAATAAAATTACCGTCGAACTAAGGTATAGGTCTTACAAATACCTGGATGACCAGCACTTGGACTATCGTGACACTCAAATAAGATTTGGCGTCTAGTGTCTAAGTCCTTTGGCACACATACTCTACCCTTGTGGAGTAAGTAGCCATCATCAATGGAAAAATTCTTCCATCGCTTAAGCTCTTCCTGAGTAGGGGTGGAGCTCTGTGTGTTGGAGTTTTTATATGCGCGTGCAGAGACATGTTGATCGGTTGTTTAGAGACATGTGAGTGTGAGGGATCCCTTTTTAAAACTGCACTCCACACTTTAGCATATGATTGATCTTGTGCACACTTGCCACGTAATGACTCCAAAAATCCACTCTTTAGTTCCGTGAAAGCAAGTCAATTTATTTGAGGCATACGACTTAGTGCATCCGCTACTACATTATATTGCCCCTTGCGATATCGTAGCTTACAATCATAATCTTGAAGGATTTCTGCCCATCTAGCTTTACAGCCCTTCAAGTCTATTTGAGTAGTAAACCATTTGATACTCTCATGGTCAAAAACTACCTCAAACTCGGGACCATATAAATAGTGTCGCCACTTTTGTAAAGTGTGAATTACGGCATAGAGCTCTCTCTCATAGACAGAATAATTCTGTTGAGCTCTATCTAACTTTTTACTTTCAAAGGCTATAGGTCTTCCCTCCTAGAGAAGTACCGCACCAATCACTTTATCACTAGCATCAGTCTCTACCACAAACGGCTTAAGTGGGTCAATGATTGCTAGGATGGGAGCAGTGGCAATAGCTACCTTGAGTTGTTCAAAACTTCGTTTTTGGGCTTCTTCCCAAGAAAAGGTCTTACCTTTTGCTTTAAGTTGATCCGTCACAGGAACAACAATTTTGGCATAGTCACGAATATATTGTTGATAAAATCTAGCCATGCCTAAAAATATTTGAAGCTCCTCAACCGTGTTGGGATGTGGCCATCCAAGAATGGCAGTGACCTTCTCAATGTCCATCTTGATGCCAGAATAAGAGATCACATGACCAAGGTAATGTATCTCTGTTTTAAAGAAATTGCACTTCCTTTGCTTAGCATACAGCGCGTGAGCTCGTAGCTGTTCAAACACTAATTGTAAGTGTTCTATGTGTTCATCTTCAGTCTTACTGTAAATGAGAATGTCATCAAGGAAAACCACAACAAATTTTCCAAGATAGGGACGTTGGTGCGCCCAAGTCATGTCGACGTAGGAAATAGCCAGGAGAAGATGCATAGCAGTATACAGAGTGATAACAAGGTACTAGGACACATGATAGGTGTAATTTTGAGCTGGCGTCCTCAAGATATGTATGCCATATGTGACATTATGCAGATCAAGCATTGTTTTCCGAGCACGACAAGTCGAAAGCAGGATCCTCGAGCAAGCGAATATAAGCTCACTGTGGAAGACGTTCGTGACGACGGTCATGGTTTTTTTTTTTTTGCGGCGGAGATGTCATTGGTCGATGGCATTTGAAAGGATTCTTTTTGCTGGGGATGGAGTATTGACTATTGTCATTCAAGAGCTTGCAGTGTTTCGATATGCAAAGCCCGATGCGATGGACGCTTTGCTACCCAATTGGAGACATTAAATTTTTTTTTAAAAGGCCATGCAACCCCTGGTATGAAGGCAGTGCTAGCAAGGCTTTCTCTCGCCAGGAATAGAAGTGAACCCGATAGGTTGTAGGTTGGACTATGGGAGGTGGAGGCATGGTTGGCATCAAGGAGTGCATGGGAAAGGCCAGGTGGCCGGTGGCCATCAGTCCAGATAGCGCGGCATGCATAGCACGGGAGGGGAAGAAGTCGAAGCCCAGCCAATCCGAGGGTGAGAGAGGAGGTGGCGCAGCTGACAATGATAGCGGGCTACTGCAGAAGAGCCGCCATGTCAAGATAGGACAGAGGGCATCAGTAGGAGGCCGCCATGAAGAGGGGGCCAGCGCTGAGAAGGTGGAGGGCCGTCAGTGGCGGGGAGCTGAGCTGAGCTTGGTGGGTTAACAAGAGGGGCGACACCATGGCCTAGCTTAGGTGAGGCATGATTTTGAGAGGAGGGCCGCTAGGGGTGAGGAGGATGCAAGATAGTTGGAGGCGAATTGCCTTTTGTTTTGGCTGCAGTTGGTGAAGGTACATAGCGGCCAGGTCATGAAGAGAGAGGCAGAAGCCGCCAATGGATGGGGTTGACAAAGAGAGAACAGCCAGGGTCGGTTGGCCAAGCAGGATAGAGGGTGCCATTTAAGGCCCACCAAGGATTGCCACAGGAGGTTGGTTGCAGCCAAGAGCCGCCATTGAAGGGCGAGTGTTGCATGGAAGGCTAGGGGATGGTCATATGAAGATGGTTTAGAGACCGAGGGCTTCAGTGGGAGGCCGCCCATGGAGGGCTACCAAAGTAAGATTGTCAAGCAGGAACCGTCAAATTGAGAAGAGACCGCCAACGAGGGTGGCCGGCTACAAAAGATCGAGGAAAGGAGAAACCACCAAGGTGCGCCATATGGTGAAGTGTGTGGGATTGTCAACACCGTTTTTGTATCCGAGTTATTGCTATGCAGTGATTATATATGGTTTGGTTGAGTTATATTGTATTCAGCTACAATCTTATCATCTGCTCATCTCGTCTTGTGCATCTCGCTCATGGTAGCGTTGGCTCCGGGTCTATGTGTGTGTGTGCACAAAGAGGGAGGGAGAGAGATTGTGCGGGAAAATTATATGTGTGGTCAAGGCGTGTGTCGCCTCCCTATGTGAGTGTGTTTACAAAATTGGGATGAGTGTATGCATTGATGGGTACAAGTGTGGGATGGTGGGTTGTCGATAAGTGTTTGCAGTTATGGTCGAGTGTGTGTAGCCGTGATTGCTCGTAGGCGAGTTGATGCCTTGGACATTGGCAGATAGCCTGCGTTTGTATGTGATTCTGTGTGGTTAGGGGTGCGGGTTAATCCCTAGGCTATAGAGAGGCAAGTTTGGAGTGTGTTGGGTTTGTTCCTCCTTTCCATCAGTGGTGCCCCCACTAAGGAGCTATTGATTGCTTCTCGGTGAAGTCGAAGACGGTGTTGCGGTGATACCAGCTTCAAATAGCAAGTGCTGCTAAGCAAATGTGGTCGGGTTTTCCGACTTTTATAGGTGTTGAAGATGCAGAAGTGTGGCTGCAGGACTATGGTCTATGTCATAATAATCAATATCTAGTTCTTCTAAATGATTTTCTCATGGTAAACTGATCATTTAATATGGGGAAGTGCCAGGGGAGAAAAAGCTAGAATATTGGTTAAGCTAATACACCAGCCACAGTAGGGATCCAGAGGGGGGGGGGGGGGGGGGGGGGGCATTTGTAAAAGAGCCATGTGCAACAATAAGCTTAAAAGACCCTAAGGTTTAGCCCATTAAGACTTCCAAAATGCAAAGGTTGTGTCCAAAGGTCAAACATTGGGGGAATTGGATGCTTTGTGTGTGTCTCAAAAGTCTTTAGCAATCTCTACATAGGAGGGGGCGAGCCTTGCTTGTAGGGGATGAGAGATAAACTCACACACACACACACACAAGCTCCCTTTACACAAAGGGAATGAGGGACACCTGTCAGCTCCCTAGCCCAGATGCCCACAAGGTGTATTCAAATCCTATTGGATGGCCTTGGAGGTGGACCAATAAGAATTAGGCTAGAGTGAATCTAGTTTAATTGATTTAAAAACACTTAATAAAAGAACCAATAAGAACTAAGCTCTCTAGAAGACTATTGGATAGTCTGCCAAGGGGACCAATGAGCATTCAACAGCCCAATGGCTTGCCTGATTCCTATTGGCCAGGAGGCAAAGGGCTCCAATGAGAGTTTAGTTGAATTATTAAATTACCTAAAGCTCTCACAAAAGGGGAAGACACATGTCACAAGGCTATCACTTATACTGCTTAATTGTCATTGGCTAAGCCTGGGGAGGTCCTATAGGATGCTAGCATGAGTAATTAGCAAGGGGGGTCGAACAAGAGAAAGAGGGTGCTGATTTTTGGAAGGCATCATTGACACACACACACTCACACAATCTCATGTGTGAAGCAAGAAGACTCTCTCTCTCCTTTTCAAGCTTTAATGGAAAGCTTATCTCCTACTCCAAGCTTGTGAGAAGGGAAGCCTACACCAACAACTCTTGGCTTTGTGATGCAAATCCAACCAAGAGTCAAACTTCAATGCATGCTCATCTCCTCTACCATGCTAATTACTAAGCTAAGCTATGCTAATATGAGTGATTATGTGAGGAGATGTACATATTTCTCGTAAGAATACTCCTTCTTCCTCTCAATCTACTCTCATACCCCGCTAGCTCTCACCATTTTCGAAGGTGTGTGAGGTTTTGGGTCTGAGACCGCGAGCCTGGAATTGATGTTGTGTTTGATAAGTGTTTTGCGTAGTGCATGAAGTTTCCATCTTCATTGCACTATCTAGTATTGAAGGAACACAAGAAACTATATTGTAAATTGTCTCTCTTGATGTGAGAAACCATAATACAAAGCCTTTTGGAGGGGGGTCCGTCTCCATGCAAATCTGGTCCTCAACTGTTGCCAATAGCTTAATTTATCTCTCTTTTGAAGTATTGTTCATGCTATCTAACTAGGTGTTATGTTTTTTGTTGCTCTCTCCACCGAAGCACTCTTGTTAATCTCATTAGGAATCTATTCTAATGAAATGCTCACTATGTTCATGCTATTTTCTGCTACACACAAGTTACTAGGCCATTAAATGTTACATTGGTATCAGAGCACAAGGTTTCTCTTTTCTTGCTCAAGAAGGGAGGTCCTCAAGCTAGCTATAAATGGTTGGTACTATTAATTTCATGTGAGTAAGTAGAATAGGGATTTTTCAGCCTTGCAGTGCGCCTGCCTTTGTGCAGTTAACGGGGCATCACCGTCGAGAGCTATGGTCTTAATAGTGGAGTCCTACGGGGCTTGCCTACGGCTTCACCACTATTGAGCTATTAGAAGCTTGACTGGAGCCGGTGTTGTTTTGGTGTTGAACAACCCTCTCTTCTATTCCTTGCAATTAATGGAATTCGAGCCACGGGTACAGTAGCTTGAGTGCTTTTTCTAAAGGGGTAAAGAGTAGTAGAAACTAGGGCTTGAAGTGACAAAGTACACCTAAACGTTGTTAAATTGGCTGACAATAGTAAAGAGAGTGAAATTAATGTTGATAACTTTCATTTTGCTAATGAGCAAGCTACTAAAGATACCCCAATGCTTGTTAACTATCTTGTTTTTAGGCTTCAGTAAGCCATGGGCAATCCATCCCTCCAAAGTGAAGTGCAACAGAATCTTCGTGCTCATGGGATTCTCCAAGCTCCCCACCATGACGAGAGAACACCTAGGAAGCCTCCTTGTGAGACTTTCAAAAGAGATCTCTCTCCGATTTCGGAAGAAGAAGAGGATCCCTATGAAGGGCTCACAAATTTTCTCCTTGATGATTCATATTCTCAAAGGAGAACTCAAGAGCATCCACTGAAGGAACGAGAAAGAAGTGAGCCTCCCGCCACCTCAACGGAGATGGCTCCACAAAGACGGCGGGCTAAACGCTCTCCATCACATCCAAAACTGAGAAGACCATCGCATACCTCTCCACACCATACTTCAAAGAGGGATGACAAAAAGCAAGAGAAGAAAAAGGAGAGAAAGAGGACACCCTCTTCTCCATCTTCTTCATCCTCTTCCTCTTATGAAAGTGATGGTCAAGAAAACGAAGATCAAGGCAAGAAAAAGGCGAGAAAGAGGTCACCCTCTTCTCCATCTTCCTCAAATTCTTCATCTTTTGAAGAAAGTGATGGTGCAACCTTTGAACCATAAAAAAGAAGAGGCCATAGGAAATGCCGTGTGGAAGAGGTCATCCAAGCTCAAGAAGTTCAAAGAGGGAGGGAAGAGCATCTCTTTCCTTACCTACGATGACACTTTTGGTGCTACGGACAAAGTCTTGGCCTTTATCCAACATGCTTCACGGAGTCCTCTAAACTACGCCATGTAGCTATGCACTTTCAAAAGTCAGACAGACAATGGTGGTCTAGCCTACGGGCCAACGATGAAGCTCCACGAACATGGAAAACTTTAAGAGCTTCCATTATGAAGCAGTTTTTGGCCACCGATGCCAAAGACAAAGTACTCACCGAATGGCAAAGCTTAAAGCTCTCTCCCTATGAATCCATTCACAAATATGTAGACAAGTTTTGGGACCTACAACTCAAAGCCACTGTCTTCAAAAAGTTGGATTTTGGAGAACAACTGCAACAGTTTTGTGTGGGCTTAACCGAAGAAATGATGGAGTATGTCAAGTTCCAAAGGCCACGCACCATATCGGCGGTAATACATCATACTATGGTGGCCTCTTGAATCAATTTCCAAACACGGACTAAGAGGAATTCTAAGCCCCTTGAAAACAAGGGTTCCAATGAGCCTAAGGGAAGGATGTAATGGCTATTGCCCGCACCGGAGCAATAGGCATTACGGGAATGATTACTCGCAAACTACATTATGTGAACATCAAACACATAGAAATAGGATAGAAGACAGTACACAGTACACAGGCACAGAACACCTTCTGCTTCATTCATATGTAATCCAGACATAGAGTTACAATAGCAGATGTAATGAATAACATAGAGGTTGGTGGGTTACATCAAAAGACAGGTATGCCCCCCCATATACAAGCGCTGCTCCAGCACAGATCGGGAACGGTGCACACACTCCTGTCCCATGATATCTTGTCAAGAACTGCTGCCACGACCGCCGCATACCGCATGACTCCTGATCCGCAATGTCCATACCTCCACAGGACCGCAGGACCGCATGTGAGACTCATGCCGTAACACCTGGCATGCACGGTGGATTGCGCGAACCCACACTCAGCCCCTCCGGTTGGAAGGTTCCAGTTGCTGATCTTCGACCTGTTCTGGTGAAGAGGAAATGTCAATGTAGCCAAAGCCTCTAAAATCTGCAGTATGGGCCCAATAGACCTCATCCAAAAGATGTGGATCTATCTCAGTATGTTCCGGCCAAGGAGCCCGAGGAATAAACTGCACTGGCAAAGAAATAGACTGCGGCGCCTATGGCAAAGGAGCAAGAGGTGTATGTAGAGGATAATAGCGAGAGAGGTATCTATTGAGAGCAGACCAAAATGGAGGGCATGGGGGTAGACTAAGGGAGAAAGAGTGAGCCAAAGTCTCCACCCAAAAACGCACCCTGCGTCGCTCCTTACGAAATCGATGAATCATTTTTTGCAAACGAGATACATGAGCCTCGGCCTCAGCACAATCCTCTGTAGCTTGCACCCAATCAGCAATATCAAAACCTTCTGGAACAACACTCTTACCTCTGTCAGTGTTGGATAACTCACGTTGCTGCATCACAACCTGCTGAGTTGGTGGCTGTGCTCTCACCTCAGCAGATAAGCGTGTGCTCCAGCTCTGTAATTGATTTTCCAAAAATATGTGGAGATCCTATTGCATCTCCACTGCCAACGCATCCAAATCATTCATATTGATCATTACATCACAGGGTGCGAGGCTAAGTATGAGGCAAGGCTATACTGCGTTCGAACTTGAAGTAGTTCCTCTTGAATGGAAGCCACAAACGCAGCATTATCCCCCCGAAGCGTTTTTATTTCTTCATTCTGCTGGCGAGCCGTTGCAGTCAAATCTTCATTTTGATTGGTCAAATCGGAAATGCGAGCCTACAAGGCCGTTACGTGCGTTTCCATCTCATTAACTCTACCCTATGTTGCGGGGGCTGGCCAGGCCGCACGAATAAACTCCGCAAGTCTGCTCAAAAAAGTGTTGCACGCCTGTATTTGGTCAGCAGGGTTTGCTGTCGTTCCCTCCCATGGTAGCGCTGCGGGAAGAGTACCTCCAGTCGAGGCAGCCGCATTGGTGGTTCCAAAAGTTTTCGGTTGCGAGGGAATGTCCGCACCCAGAGAGCCCGTCCTAGGCAGAGTAGCAATTGCCACTCTCTCCTGCATTCGACGGTGCCAGCGTGCCACCGCAGAATCCTCCGGCACAGGAGATGCAGTCGCAGGAGGTGGTGTAGAGAACTGTTGTTCCTCCCGGCCGTGCTTGCGGGTTGCTGGTCCTAGAGTGGCCATCTCTTGGGCTCCAGAGGGTACCACTGTCGTCGATGGACCCAGCAAATCCTCAGTGCCAACATTCTGCTGCTGTGTTTCCCGCCCAGCAGGAACTGCCAAACTCTAGGTTTGCGACAAAGGTGCAACAGTCCCTTGGACCACCAATCTGTCATGAGTCAAAATGGCATAGAGGACGCAAGGCCAGAGGAAAAACTTCCCTTAAGGGAAAGATCAGTGTCAGCAGCTGGCCGACTTTTGTGTTGGTTGAGGTATTTCGCCCCTATCAAGAAAATGAAACATCTCCTCATACCATGTCCATGGGATGCTAGGGATGACCCTTGCCTGTTGCGAAACTGCTGTATCCTCTGCAACTACACCTGTTAGAAATAGAGATGCATCCGGAAATTCATCAGATACACTCGTCAGCTCACCGGAATCTAACCTGGATAGGTAGTCAGCCACCGCATGCTGAGCCCCTGGACGATGTATGACCTCAAAGTCAAATTCCTGCAGCAAAAGCACCCATCTAGCCAATCTTCTCGTCAAATTCTGTTGACGTACCAGGTATAAAAGAGGCGAATGGTACACATGGAAGAAAAAATATCGGCCCAACAGATAGTGCCGGAATTTCTTCATCACTGAATAAATCATCCCTAAACATTCCCTTTCGGTTACTGAATAATTTCTTTCTGCGGATGATAATCGTCTGCTGGCATAGTAGACAGGTCGGAACCATCCTTGACTTTGTTCCTGCATCAGTACACTGCCAATAGCTCGATCCGAAGCATCCACAAACACATGAAAATCCTGACCCCAATTCAGAGGAAGCATAATCGGAGCTTTGGATAGCTAAAGTTTTAATCTTCGAGAAGCTAGATCACATTCCTGTGTCCATTCAAAATCTATAGCATGCGCTATGTGAGTAATCGGGATTGCCAAATGCGTGACAAACCGCAACTGCCTCCCATGCCAACGGGCTTGACCCAGGAAAATCTGACACTGTTTCTGGTTCCACGGTGGAGGTGCTTCCATAATTGTGGCTATTTTATCCGGATCCACGGAAATACCATCTTCAGAAATTATATGCCCCAATAACCTACCACTGCGAACAGCAAATGCACACTTTAACACTAGAATGGTAACAAGACACTTTTATGTCCTTGGACACTTTTGTGTCCTGTTAAGTGACGATTTTGCTTGAATTATTTGAAGAGTATGAAAATGAATTTCTAGGTGCTATGTATCCACAACGTTGTCTTATGAGCTGAAAAAAACGTCGCATTTTTTTTGGAGTATCAATCTCACCATTAACCTTACTCTTGCACAACATTTTTGAACCTAAACTGTGTGAAAAAACGGGTCCTGTTTTTGGCTTTTTTTCAAATTTTGGCAATTATACCACTCTAAAGTTCATGTTTGTGAGGTTTAGATGGCTACAAATTAGGCCTTCATAGTTCTCAACATGTTTTGATGCTTGTAGCGAGAGCTAAGTGTTAAAATTGAAAGTTATGACCAATTTACAAGAATTGCATAATCCTGTTTTTTGGCCAAAATTAGGACTTTTATGATTTTTTTGGTGGCTTTCTTGATATCCAAATTCAATTTTGATTCAGTAAGTGTAATGTATAACATAAAGCTAATCTTCCTTGAGTTTTGGGGGACCTAATATGCTATATAGCATAGTATATGATGATGGTTGAGTTTTTTGATTGTTGAAGAATACGATACATTTTAGAGTAGCAAGTATAACTTTCTCAATATTGCTAGTTTCTTAAGCCAATTGTGTGTATTTTGTAGGTAGTAACCATATCTAATCATAGACTACAAACTTGGCTAGATATTGAGTAGTTTCTATGGGTTTCTAAAGGTCATAATGCTAACCCACTTTTTTCATGTTTGTTGTATTTAGCACTTTATCATTGCCCCCAAGGTTTCAATTGTAAGAGATCCATTATCCTTTTGACATGCTCCATGGCTCCTTTTGAATCCAAAGGCCCAAAGGGAATTAAAAAAACATGTATATAGTATCTGTATTGAGCGTGACTATAGAAACTTTGATGATAGGTCCGAAGAATGGCAAAAATGCAACTTTTTTGTACCTTTTTTTTTTGCCCAAAAAAAAATTAGTGAGGTAAAAGCAACCATATGTTTTGGTCACCAACCCATTGAAGTTAACGAGGCATTTTATCTCATGTCCTACAAAAATCCCCACTCTTATTTAGATGCAATCAACCATAAGAAATTGTTGTTTTGGGCGAAATGCACTGGTCCATCAACTTTGGAGGCTTGTAGTGACCAAGGTATGAGAAAAATTACAAGTTTCTCATTTTTTCCATATGTAGTGGTTATTGAACTATAAGCTCATGAAAGGATTTTTTAGAATGAGTGGGTCTACTATGGTTTTGGAAAATTTTCCCAAAACCATAAAAGTGTTAAAGTATGGAGCCTGATTTACCCTTGTAATTTTCTGTGGTAAAAGCGCACATTTGTAAGGCCCCCATTATGAGGAGAAGCCATCGTGCGTGAAGGAAAATCACTCACCAGAAACCAAAATTTTCATGGACAAGAATCAGGGGCAACTTTAAAGGCCTCGGGGGCGGAGGCCCCCGAGACTTTTTTTTCGCCGGAATATTATGGCCGGATGGCGGCTGGAAAGTGGTCGGAAAACAACCGGTCGGTTGGCCGGTGGCCGGTAGTCAATGGCCGATGGCTGGTGGCCGAATTCAAAAGCGGACTTGTCTTCTCAAGGGCGGCCACACATGGGCGGATTGGAGGGTCCAATTTGGACTTATTCGCACAAGGGCGGCTACACATGGCTGTCTCTCATAAGAGAGGACAGCCCTTTTGGCCTATAAAAGGAGGCCATTTCTACACACATTTCATAGTGTGAAGTTGATGCAACAAGGTGAGTGTGAGGTGGTGAGAGTGAAGCAAGGCGGGAGCTCCATTAAGGGTATAATCCCTTTGTAAACTACTTCTTGTTTTGAAGTACTAAAGCCATTGAGTGGATGCTTTCTCGTGGACGTATCCCACATTGGGTGAACCACGTATATCATGTGTACTCTCTCTCTCTCTCTCTCTCTACTCTATAATCTCGTGTATATAAATCTATCTCTCTCCATTAAGTAATCTACTCAATTATCTATTTAGCTACGTCTTATTTCTTAACAACTGGTATCAGAGCAAGGTTTGCTCGTAGCTAAATTATCTCAAGGAAAGGATTCCTTGAATTGAGTGGGAGTTATGGCGGAGGAAGGGAAGCTCAAGATTGAGAAGTTCAACGGCAAAAACTACCAACATTGGAAGATGCAGATTGAAGACTATCTCTACCAGAAGGACCTCTATTTGCCACTAGGCGGTCTTGCGAAAAAGCCCGCAACAATGGCAGATGAAGCATGGATTGTCCTTGATTGAAAGGCACTGGGAACAATCCGGTTAAGCTTGGCGTCAATGGTGGCCTTCAATGTTTTGGAGATGAAGACCACGGAGGACTTGATGAAGTCACTTGACGACTTCTACGAGAAACCATCGCCATCCAATAAGGTATTTCTCATGAAGTGCTTGTTCAATCTAAAGATGGCAGAGAATGGTTCAATTGCAGAACACCTAAATGAATTTAACACAAACATAAGTCAACTTCGATCAGTGAAAATCAATTTCGATGACGAAGTGCGAGCTCTCCTTATACTATCATCTCTACCGGATAGTTGGGACAACCTTGTGATGGCTGTAAGTAATTCTATCTCTGGCACAAATACTCTTAAGTTTGATGATGTTGTGGGTGTTCTCCTAAGCAAGGAAATGCGAAGGAGAAGCACAGGAGAATCATCAAGTGCTGCACTATCAGTGGAAACAAGAGGAAGGCTTAAGAAGAGGTTCAAAAACCAAAAGGGTCGTGATCGCTCAAGACGGAGCAAGTCACGCACAAAGTCAGTTCTTGAATGTTGGAACTGCGGCAAGAAGGGCCACGTCAAGAAGGATTGTTGGTCCAAGAAGAAGAAGGAGACAGAGTCTCAAGACAACAAGCCAACATCGGAGGCCAATGTGGCAGGTAAAGTAGAGCAAGATGCTCTAATTCTCTCATTAGACAATGTGTCTAATTCCTGGATAGTAGATTCCGGGGCTTCATTCCATGCGACACCACACAAACAACATTTCCAAGACTACACCAAAGGTAATTTTGGGTATGTATACTTGGGAGATGATGAAGCTTGTGAGATTGTCGGCAAAGGTACAGTTTCTATCAAAACTGCTAACAAAAATGAATGGAATCTTAAAGATGTTAGGCATGTTCCTTCTCTTCGCAAAAATTTGATCTCTATAGGACAATTGGACGATGAAGGTCACAACATTGCATTCGGAAACAAACGGTGGAAGATCTCAAAGGGATCTTTGGTGGTTGCCAAGGGTGAAAAAGTCGGTACACTTTACTTGTGTACTGTTAGCACGCAACCTTCAGCTTGTGCAGCAACTACAGAAGTTGACAGTGCGGTGTGGCACTACCGACTTGGGCATATGAGTGCCAAAGGAATGCAAATCCTTCAAACAAAGAAGCTTCTACCAAGTTTGAAAGAAGTGGACTTAAAGTTCTGTGAAGATTGTGTTTATGGTAAACAAAAGAGGGTAATATTTCAAAAATCAAGAAATGAAAGAAAAAATAAAAAACTTGAGTTGGTTCATTCTGATGTTTGGGGTCCTGCAAGTACACCATTACTTGGTGGCTCATTGTACTATGTAACATTCATAGACGATGCGACTAGAAAAACATGGGTTTATGTCATGAAGAATAAATCCGATGTATTTTCCATATTTCAAAGGTGGAAAGCCTTTGTGGAGAATGAAACAAGTACTAAGATTAAATGCTTCAGATCCGACAATGGAGGCGAATATTGCAGCCAAGCTTTTGAAAGCTTTTGTGCTAGCAATTGCATTCGGAGGCAAAGGACAACCCCAAGGACACCTCAACAAAATGGGATTTCGGAAAGGATGAACAGGACAATCATGGAACGAGCACGAAGCATGCGGCTACATGTAGGCCTACCGCTTGAGCTTTGGGCAGAAGCTGTAAGTACGGCTGTGTACTTAATCAATCGGTCACCCTCAACGGCATTGGATGGGGGAGTTCCAGAAGAGGCATGGACAGGTAAACCGGTGAATTATGCATTTCTCAAAGTGTTTGGGTGTGAGGCTTTCATGCACATAGATAGAAGCCTAAGATCAAAGTTAGATGCAAAGTCCAAAAAGTGTTTCTTCATTGACTATGGTGAAGGAGAATCCTGAATATGGTAAAATCTTAAGGAGTAGGGATGTAATTTTTAACGAACAAAATATGTACAAAGATTACTTGGAAAGAAAACAAACAAAAGAAACAGGTGATGAGTACATGGAGCTTGAGGACGGTGAAGACTCAAGGACTGCAAACGGTGACAATGTGCAACAACGTCAACCAAATGAGGAGCCTCAACCTATTCCCTGAAGATCTACAAGAGCAAGTAGACCTCCAGAAAGGTTTGTTCCTTCCTTCAACCATCTCTTGATCTCAGATTCTGGAGAGCCGAAATCATATGAAGAAGCTATGCAACATGAATCCAAAGAAGAATGGACGAAGAGCATGCAAGTGGAGATGGACTCACTACATCGCAACCAAACATGGGATTTGGTTGAGTTGCCTAAACGTAAGCGGGCACTTCAAAACAAATGGGTGTACAAGCTAAAGGAAGAAGAAGGTGGGAAGAAAAGGTACAAGTCTAGGCTTGTGGTAAAAGGTTTTTCTCAAAAGAAAGGTATTGACTTCAATGAAATATTTTCGATCTCCTGTTGTAAAAATGAACTCAATTAGGCTTGTCTTAAGCCTTGTGGCTGCTCATGATCTAAATCTCGAGCAAATGGATGTAAATACGGCATTCCCTCACGGTGACTTAGAGGAGGAAATCTACATGCTTCAACCAAAGGGGTATGAAGTAAAAGGTAAGGAGAAAATGGTTTGCAGATTAAAGAAGAGCTTGTATGGTTTAAAGCAAGCATCAATACAATGGTACTTGAAGTTTGATCGATGGATGTTGGATCATGGATTCACAAGATGCAACCCGGATCACTGCGTCTACACGGAGAATTTGGGAGATGGGAAATTCATCATCCTAATGTTGTATGTTGATGACATGTTGATTGCAAGTGCTAACATGCAGGACATCAAAGACCTAAAAGAGGAGCTGTCCAAATCTTTTTCAATGAAAGATTTAGGTGCTGCAAAGAGGATACTTGGTATGAAAATATCAAGGGACAGGACGAAGAAGACAATAAACCTATCTCAAGAAGATTACATCAAGCAGGTACTAGAAAGGTTTGCAATGCAAAATGCAAAACCAGTTTCTACACCTTTGGCTGGTCATTTTAAACTAACGAAGGATATGTGTCCAAAGACACAAGAGGAGATAGCCTATATGTCTAAAGTTCCATATGCTACAGCGGTAGGTTCTCTAATGTGAAGGCCAGACATTGCACATGCAGTGGGAGTTGTGAGTAGGTTCATGGACAACCCAGGTAAAGAGCATTGGCAAGCTGTGAAGTGGATACTTAGGTATCTAAAAGGGACAACAACAAATGCTTTGTTTTTTGGAGGAACTGATATTTTTCTAGAAGGGTATGCTGATGCAGATATGGCAGGTGACAAAGATACTCGAAGGAGCACTACTGGCTATGTGTTCACGGTTAGAGGCACAACAGTAAGCTGGGCTTCAAAGCTGCAGAAAGTGGTTTCACTTTCTACCACGAAGGCAGGGTATGTAGCAATGACGGAGGCAAGCAAAGAAATTCTGTGGCTTCACAGATTCTTAGAAGAGCTTGGATTCAAACAAGACAATTGTGTCTTGTACAGTGATAGCCAAAGCGCTATCCATCTTGCAAAGAACTCAGCCTTTCATTCAAGGACAAAGCACATTGAGGTGAGATATCACTTCATACGCACTCTTTTGGAAGAGGGACAGCTAAAGCTAGGAAAGGTGCATACAAGTGAAAATCCTGCAGACATGTTTACAAAGGTGGTCAACAAGGAGAAGTTGAGCTTTTGCTCATCTTCAATCGGCATTCAAGGATAAGAAGCCAGAATGGAAAGCAGTCACAGGTTTGGTTTGGAGATCAATCTCCAAGTGGGAGATTGTTAAGTATGGAGCCTGATTTACCCTTGTAATTTTCTGTGGTAAAAGCGCACATTTGTAAGGCCCCCATTATGAGGAGAAGCCATCGTGCCTGAAGGAAAATCACTCACCGGAAACCAAAATTTTCACGGACAAGAATCAGGGGCAACTTTCGCCGGAATATTATGGCCGGATGGCAGCCGGAAAGTGGTCGGAAAACAACCGGTCGGTTGGCGGTGGCCGGTAGTCAATGGCCGATGGCCGGTGGTCGGAAGTCAATGGCCGGTGGCCGGTGGCCGAATTCAAAAGCGGACTTGCCTTCTCAAGGGCTGCCACACATGGGCGGATTGGAGGGTCCGATTTGGACTTATTCGCACAAGGGCGGCTACACATGGCTGTCTCTCATAAGAGAGGGCAGCCCTTTTGGCCTATAAAAGGAGGCCATTTCTACACACATTTCATAGTGTGAAGTTGATGCAACAAGGTGAGTGTGAGGTGGTGAGAGTGAAGCAAGGCGGGAGCTCCATTAAGGGTATAATCCCTTTGTAAACTACTTCTTGTTTTGAAGTACTAAAGCCATTGAGTGGATTCTTTCCCGTGGACGTAGCCCACATTGGGTGAACCACGTATATCGTGTGTACTCTCTCTCTCTCTCTCTCTCTCTCTCTCTCTCTCTCTCTCTCTCTCTCTCTCTCTCTCTCTCTCTCTCTCTCTCTCTCTCTCTACTCTATAATCTCGTGTATATAAATCTGTCTCTCTCCATTAAGTAATCTACTCAATTATCTATTTAGCTATGTCTTATTTCCTAATAGAAAGGACACTTTTATGTCCTGTTAGGTTACCATTCTAGTGTTAAAGGATTCAAAGTGAATTTTACCTCTCTGCATTTCATAAAGCATAACCGTAATTGCTTCAAGTGCTCTAATTGCGCTCCAAAAACATTGAGATCATCCAGAAAAATTTTGATAAAATTTATCAAATAAGGATCAAAAATTTGGAACATATCCCTTTGAAAAGTTGAAGGTGCATTCCGCAATCCGAACCACATCATTGTGCATGCAAACACACCCCATGCGGTAATAAAAGCTGTTTTTGGCTGATCGCACAATGCCATTCGTATTTGGTTATATCCACTAAACCCATCCAGAAAAGTAAACATCTCATGTCCTGCTACATCATCCAAAATGGAATCCAAGAATGGAAGAGGAAAAGGATCTAGAACAGTAGCCGCATTCAATTTTCGGTAATCCACACAAATTCGGATTTTCTTGTTTTTCTTTGGTACAACCACAATTGGAGAAATCCACTCTGGATTATCAATAGGGTAATAAAAACCACTTTCAAAAGACGATCAATTTCCATCTTAACTAGCTTTTCCACATTTGGATTCATCCTATATGAGTGATGCTTCACTGGCACCGCATCCAGTTTCAAATTTATCGTATACTGATAAAACTTAGGATCCAATCCCTGCATATCCGCATATTCCCATGAGAAAACATCCTTAAATTCTGTCAGTAACTTAATCAAATCACCTCTAAAACTTGCCTCAAGCTGCTTATTAATGTATATGGGCTGCGACTCCGCTTGCTCCCTAAGAAAGACCTTCTCTAATTCATCTTCTTTAACCCTTGTAATTTTCTCCATCTGCGCCTCAAACGCACGTTCTTGCTGAATAACGTCCTCCAATGATTCAGGACTTGGAAACACCTGTTGTTGCTCCCCTATTTCTGTTGGAGTTTCTGAAGGCCCCACCGAGTTCCCCTTCGAAACCAGAGAAATATTCGCCAGATATAACGAGACCAAATCCGGATTAGCTTTTGGAAATTGCTCCTCTTCATCCTCTTCTAATCCTTCCACCATATTTACTGTTTCTGCTATCACCGGTCATGCTGCCTGAACTGGTTGTCTGCATGTTCCCAACATCACGCGCACTTTCCTTCTACCCTTCTTTATTGTAAGCATATTTGCTTCCCAATTATGCTTTACCCTCGCTTGTCGTAACCAAGGTCTCCCCGAGATAATGTGATAATCCTGATTATGATCCTCAATATTCAAGACTACTAAGGAAACGGCAAAAGATAAGCCCGCCACATCCAAGACAATGCCCCGAAGTAACCCCACTGGTTGCACTCTTCTTTGATCTGCCATGCGGACTACAAAGGGTGTAGTCTCCCAATCACTGAGTCCAAAACGCTCACAAGCTGCTTGAGTAATAATGTTTACTCCCGCTCCTCCATCCAATAGTATCTTGTCAATGTATGTTCCATGGTATCTAACTGAAAGCTCCGGAATGCGGGTATCCGTGATCCTATTTTTCGGCAACAGGGCTGAATCATCCTCCTCGCTTTCAACTTTCTCGATGGCGACTTCCCTCAGCTTTGTGGACGTTTGCCGCAGCAATGCATTATGAAAATTTAGGACCAATTTCAGCAATGAACCCACAGGTACTTGTATTGGCGACGTGAGGACCTCTTTCCAAACTGAATTCCAATCCTCCTCTTCTCTAATATCATCCTTATTTCCAGCTTTTCCTTCCTTTATTTCCAGGCCCACAGTTGATGGTCCCGATGACTTCACTAGTGGTGCGGATTGTGGCAACCAGGACACAGTCTTTTTCCGCACTTCTTCCTGAGCCGGCCAATCTGGAATCTTCATATCGGGTGTTCGAACCACATTTTTACCCGATCACGTGATTAATGAAACCACTTGATCAGACTCCTCCAATCCTTCAATCTGAACCATAGCCACACTAGGCTGTTTCCCTGCAGTGCGTTCCTGCTTCTTCCGATCATATTCCATAGCTTCAGTACACTCGGATCGCCAGTGCCCATCCCCCAAACAAAAAATGCATGTCTTGGGGCAATTAGGATCTCGGCCACCTCTTCTGCGACATCGTCCTCCTCCTTGACCCCGTCCTCCTGCTTGACCTTGCAAAGGCTTCTCTGATGTATGAGCATGAGCCATCGCCACAGCAGGCTCTTGTCCCTGCCCTATTTGTGGTTGTTGCCATGTAGAAGAGACTCCTCGACTTCGACGACCCCGACCATTGAAATAACATTCCACTATATTATGAGTATTGGTCGTGCAAATCGCACACCACTTCTGATTCATTGCGCACTCCTGAGAAGCATGGCCCGGATTCCGACACTGGGTACACCATAGTTCCTTCAGACTTTTAGCCACCGCAGTCGATTCTGACGATCTGGATGAAACACCTTTCCCGTGACACTGGGATTTTTTCCGAGGTGTCTCTTCCGATTCTTTCCCCGAATCACTGTTGCGCCTAAGTCTGAGGAATCTGATACTGCGGACTTCGACTCCGAACTATCACTGCCGCTGTCTTGCAACTTCCGATGAGATTTCTTCCTGTCTTTTTTCTTTGATTTCTTTGGGGATTCTGTATCCTCTAAAGCTTCTCCTGCTACTACAGCCCTAGCAATTACATTATCCAGTGGAGTAGTTACCTTATCCACTATTGCCATAGCAGTTCTGAGATCCTTGTTGAGCCCCCGCAAAAAATAATCATTCAGCACTTCTGCTACCGGCCTTTGTGCCTAAGGTACCCTCTGCAAAAGCATCTGAAATTTTGCAGCGTAATCCTCCACTGGCAATGAATTTTGCCGCAGCGTTCGAAGCTTTTCCAAATGTTGAGGGACTTTCTTTTCCATTCTAAACCTTCGTAGAAACGCTCTGGATCCTTTGACATATGTCTAAAAATGATCATCAAGGTATTCAGACAACCATTTCGCAGCTTTCCCCGAGAGTGTAGATTCAAACACTGATTGTTGATGGAGAGGAACCACCACCCCAGGATGATTCAATCCATAAGCTTTATTGAATTGGCGCAAATGTGCATCAGGGTCTTCTCTCGAAAGACCTTGAAACCGACTATACTTAATCTGAGGATGTGCCATCACCCCTTGCCAAACAGTACCTCCTCCCGGAAAAAGCTGACATGCACTAGGAGGTGGGGACAGTGGCGGAGACACCCCTGGACTGCTTACTAGAGACGGTGGTGGAGCAACCTGTAACATTTAATGGACTAATAACTTATGTGTAGTGGAAATTAGCATGAACATAGTGGGCATTTCATTAGAATAGATTCCTAATGAGAATTACAAGAGTGCTTGGGTGGAGAGAGCAACAAAAAGCATAACACCTAGTTAGATAGCATCGACAATACTTTCAAAAGAAAGAGAAATTAAGCTATTGACAACAATTGAGGACCGGATTTGCATGGAGCCGGTCCCCCCTCCAAAAGGCTTTGTATTATGGTTTCTCCCATCAAGAGAGACATTGTACAATACAATTCTTTGTGTTCCTTCAAGACTAGCTAGTGCAATGAAGATGGAAGCTTCACACACTAAGCAAAACACTTAATCAAACACAACTTGAATTATCCCCGTTCTCAGACCCAAGACCTCACACACCTTCGAAGATGGTGAGAGCTAGCAGGGTATGAGAGTAGATTGAGAGGAAGAAGGAGTATCTTACGAGAAAGATGTACATCTCCTCACATAATCACTCATATTAGCATAGCTTAGCTTAGTAATTAGCTTGGTAGAGAAGATGAGCATGCATGGAAGCTTGGATCTTGGTTGGATTTGCATCCACATGCCAAGAGAGTGTTGATGTAGGCTTCTATCTCACAAGCTTGGAGTAGGTGATGAGCTCTCCATTAAAGCTTGGGAGGAGATAGAGTATTATTTCTTCACACATGGTCAAGTGTGAGTGTGTGTGTGTCAATGCCAAGCAAAAATCAGCCCCCTCTCTCTCTTGGGCGAGCCCTTCCTACTAAATTGGTCTGGCTTTTGCCTCATTGGACCTCCCCAAGTCAAGCCAATGGGTGTTAAGCAGCATAAGTGATAGCCTTCTGACATGTGTCCCCTTTTGTGAGAGCTTTAGGTAATTAAATAATTAAACTAAACTCTCATTGGACCCCTTTGCCTCCTGGCCAATAGGAATCATGCAAGACATTGGGCTCCTGAATGCTCATTACACCCCTTGGGAGACTGCCCAATAGTCTTCTAGGAGACTTAATTCTCATTGGTTTCTTTTATTAACTGTTTTTAAATTAATTAAACTAGATTTACTCTAGCTTAATTCTCATTAGTCCACTTCAAGGGTCTTCCAATAGGAATTGGGCACACCTTGTGGGCATCTGGCCTAGGGAGCTGACATGTGTCCCTCATTCCCTTTGTGTAAAGGGAGCCTGTGTGTGTGTGTGGCTTTCTCTCTCATCCCCTACCTTTAGGGCTCACCCCCTCCCATGTAGGGATGTGCAAAGACTTTTAGGGCACACACAAAGCATCCAATTTTCTCTGGGGTTGACCTTTGGACACAACCTTTGAATTTTGGAACCTTAGCATTTTGGAAGTCTTAATGGGCTGAACCTTAGGGTCTTTTTAGCCCATTGTTGCACATGGCTCTTTTGCAGATGGCCCTCCCTTTGGATCCCTATTTTCACTCCTTTGGATCCCTATTGTGGCCGGTTTGCTAGCTTAACCAATATTCTAGCTTTTTCTCCCCTAGCCTTCCCCACATTAAATGATCAGTTTAATATGAGAAAATCATTTAGGAGAATTAGATATTGATTATTATGACACAACCTGTATGGGTGAGGGTGAGCATACGACAGGAGGACATTACTGACTGCGTGGAGTACACCTCGCCCGCCGCAACCGCCTACCACGCACCAAGCTTGGTGATGGAGATACACATTCCTCAAGCTGCGACGGTGAAGAAAAAACAAATTCATCCAAACCGCCTCTCCTCCGACATCTTCCTACAATTGGAACCATAGGGTCAGGCAGACCCTGCGACCTAGTGCGCATGCATATTCATCTCGCAAGTCATCCATCACGAGTCGTGGTCACCCGATGTAATGGCTATTGCCCGCACTAGAGCAATAGCCATTACAGGAATGATTACCCACAAACTACATTATGTGAACATCAAACACATAGAAATAGGATAGAAGACAGTACACAGTACACAGGGACAGAACACCTCCTCCTTCATTCATATGTAATCCGGACACAGAGTTACAACAGCAGATGTAATGAATAACATAGAGGTTGGTTGGTCACATCAAAAGACAGGTATGCCCCCCATATACAACCGCTGCTCCAACGCAGATCGGGAATGGTGCACACGCTCCAATCCCATGATATCTTGTGAAGAACTGCCGCCACGGCCGCCGCATACCGCATGACTCCTAATCCGCAATGTCCAGACCTCCGCAGGACCGCAGGACCGCATGTGCGACTCATGCCGTAACAAAGGACAATGTCCAAAAGTCTCCTAAGGGCAAATCCAACAAAGTTAAAGATAAGGGAGTTTATAAAGGCAAAAATAAACTCTCTCCTAAAGATCTTGAGCGTTATCGCAAGGATAACCAGTGTTTCAAGTGCGGCGAACAAGGGCATGCGTACCGCTCTTAACAACCGCCATGATCCTCCTAGAGCTACCTTGGTCAAAATCCAAGAGGAGGAAACTCACCACAAAGGATCTCCTCTATGCCATGCTTGGGGAAAGGTAAGAGAACATGATGCCTTTATTCTCTTTGACCCCGGTTCTACTCGTAATTTTTTATCTGTAGAGTTGGCCACCAAGCTAGGCATACAAACCTACGAGATGGGAGATGTCCTACTTGCAGACGGTGCTTTCAAGGGGAAAGAAGCTTGAGTCACTCCCTTAATCGGTAAATTAAGGCTCCATGTCCAAATCTATGTGGACAAAGAGGACTTCTTTATCTCTCCTCTCAAGCATCTTCTTTATCTCTCTTGTCAAGCACGAGGATGTAATCCTGTAATCCTAGGGGCACCGTGGTTTGATCGTATGGCTGCCAATGTTAATTCCCTGAAAGGAGAATCTCCTTTAAGTTCAGGAAAAAAGATATGTATATAGATGCTAAGGAAATGGGTAACACTATACCCATTGTACATACACAAGCTTTCACCAAGTCAAGAAAGAGCTCTATTTCCGTGTACATGATTTTTGTTAAATATTCTCAAAATGAACCTAATGTTTTAGCAAAAGAAAATATACACAATCAAAAGGAATTAGAGTTATCCAATTTTCTCAAGGGGTTTCAAGATGTCTTTATTGACGACATCCCTTGTGAGCTACCTCCTAAACGAGGCAATGATGACCATGCAATTGAACTTCTTCCAAGAAGTTCACCGCCTAACAAACCTCCTTATAGAGTTTCTCAACCTCAACAAGAGGAGATATGCAACAAGTGCATGAGTTATTTGAGAAGGGCATGGTTAGGCCTAGCTCATCTCCATTTTGTTCTCCTATGCTACTAGTGCCAAAGAAAGATGGCACATATCGTATGTGTGTCAACTATAGACCACTAAATAGGATCACTATCAAAAATAGGTTTCCCGTTCCACGGGTAGAAGACCTATTTGATAACCTACATGGCTCCACCCACTTCAATAGGATTGACCTAAAAAGTTGCTATCATCAAATAAGGATAGTTGATCAAGACATTGTAAAGACCGCATGTCTCACTACGTTTGGTCTTTATGAATACATTGTCATGCCTTATGGCTTGACCAATGCACCAACCACATTCAACCACTTAATGGAGAAGCTATTCAGGCCTCACCAAACCTTTACTAGAGTGTTCTTTGATGATATCATCATCTACTCTAATTCATTAAACGAACACAAGCGACACCTCCAGGTAATATTTCAAGTTCTAAGAGAGAATAAACTTTATGTTAATCTAAAGAAAAGTGAATTTTTCTTACAAGAGATTCAGTATTTAGGTCACATTATCTCTCAAGATGGCATCCAAATGGATCCATCAAAGTTAGAGGTAATAAAAGGATGGCCTAAACCAAGGAATCTTCATGAGTTAAGAAGCTTTATAAGTATGTGCGCATACTATAGACGCTTCATAGAAAAGTGCTCACTAATAGCAAGACCAGTACATGAACTAACAAAGAAAAACGTTAGGTACACATGGTCTGCCAAGGAGAACAATGCTTTCAAAAGGCTTAAAGAAAAGCTTATCTCTTAACCTGTGCTTACACTACTGGATCTCTCAAAGCCATTTGAGGTCCAATGTGATGCTTGTGGTGATTGCCTTGGAGTTGTTTTGCTTCAATATCATAGGCTGTGAAAGTCGAAGTCTCAACCATATTGAGCAAGCTTTAGGCATATATGAAAAGGAACTCCTTGCACTTCTACATGCCTTAGACTCATAGAAGCACTATATATTGGGGACTCGTTTCATTCTGCGAAGGGATCACTAAAGTCTTAAGTACTTCATGACGCAGACCAAGCTCTCCAACAAACAAAAGAGGTGGGCAAATTTTCTTTCGCAATTTCATTTTCATATTTCTCACATTGGTGGCAAGCATAATCAAGTAGCCGATGCATTCTCAAGATGTCCGAGAGTGAATGCGGTTTCCATAGCAACTCACATGATCTACCTTCAATGACTGAAATGAGTACGCTATTGATCTCGTTTTTAGAGATGTGATTTCAACCCTTGCACTAGGGAAGAAAGAGGAACCGTTTACTTTACAAGATGGTTATCTTCTCAATGGAAATAGACTATGCGTTACTAGCTCACTACGTGAGAAAGTAATATATAAATCTCATGCTCCTCCTTATGCAGGGCATAGAGGGATTCACTCTACCCTAAAGGGGATCGAAACATATTTCTATTGGCCTACCATGAAAGCAAACATACAAGAGTATGTTTCTAAATGTGTGGTATGCCAAAAGACAAAGTTTGATAGAGGGAAGCAACTTGGATTGGTTCAACCTTTGCCAATCCCTAATTCACCATGAGAGAGCATATCAATGGATTTTCTCTTTGGATTGCCTAAGTCTATCCATGGGAATACGCGAATATGGACGATAGTAGACAGGTTCAGTAAACAAGCTCATTTTATACCTGTCAAAAAGACTATCAAAGCCCATCAAATGGCAACCCTCTTCATTTCACAAATCTTCACGTACCATGGTTTGCCAATGTCCATAGTGTTGGATAGAGATCCTAGAATGACCAGTAATTTCTAGAAGGGTCTCTTATAGAATTTAGGAACAAGGCTAAACTTCTCTTCGGCCTATCACCCGCAAATGGATGGCCAAAGTGAAATAGCTAACCTAACAATTCTCGATCTACTAAAAGCCTATGTAACAGAAGTAGATCAAAGATCCCAATGGGAGAAGTACTTACCCTTAGTGGAGTATGCCTACAATAACACTGTACATACTTCCACGGGAAAATCACCTTTTGAGGTAATTGAGGGAAGATCAAAAAGTCCCCTGCTACTTAAGGTACATGGGAAGATCTTCTCTGCAGATGAGTATAGCCAAGACCTACAAGAACATTTCCAAAAGATTAAGGATGCTATCTCTATCTCACAACAAAGGCAAAAGGCTGTTGCTGACAAGCACAGAAGAGCCCACACCTTTAAAGAAAATGATTGGGTCTTACTCAAATTTCCCAAAGCTCGATTAAGGCACACGATGGGCAAGAATCCTACGGGACACCAAAAGTACTATGCTAAGTTAGCAAAAAGGTACTATGGTCCCTTCCAGATTCTTAGACCAATCAATAAGATGGCCTATCAACTCAAGTTTCTTAATCATTGGCTCATACACAATGCTTTTCATGTGAGCCTATTAAAGCCTTACAAAGGAGAGGCACCTCAAGAACCAACTATTGAAGACCCACCGGAGATCGAGGACCAAGAAGAGGTGCTATAGGCCGAGTCCATTCTCCGACATGAAGACAAGGTACTAAGAGGCGGTAAGACTATCCGACGCTATCTTATTAAGTTTAAAAATTATCCTTTTGAAGATGCTAGATGTATGCAAGGCATACAACTAAAGGATAACCTAAACCTTGTCAATCCTTACAATGCTTCCCTAGAGTAAGCAAATGTACAAATGTTAAAAATGAACAAAGTTTTTGTCTTATAAGACTCTCTTTTTCTTTATTGTGCACAAAAATGAAGGAGTATGCATGCTTAGATCAAGTTTTCGGAGACGACGTCTCCCGAACACCAAGTAGAGCTTGTCACTCTATTAAGGAAGATTGATAGGACTAATGTGCGCACATGCTTGCGGCAGCCTCAGGCTCTCAAGCGCCAAATGGACTAGTCATCCATTGTTGAATGATGTCATAGGGTAACATAGGGATCCTCTACCCGCTAAGAAAAGGACTAATGAATATGATTTATCTTCTCTACCCCATAGTCACGGACGACTATGATTTCAAGAGAGAGGTAATGTCATAATAATCCATATCTAATTCTCCTAAATGATTTTCTCATGTTAAAATGATCATTTAATATGGGGAAGTGGCAGGGGAGGTAATGTCATAATAATCAATATCTAATTCTCCTAAATGATTTTCTCATGTTAAACTGAACATTTAATATGGGGAAGTGCCAAGGGAGAAAAATCTAGAATATTGGTTAAGCTAGTAGACCAGCCACAGTAGGGATCCAAAGGAGGGAAAATAGGAATCCAAAGGGGGGGGCATCTGTAAAAGAGCCATGTGCAACAATGGGCTTAAAAGACCCTAAAGTTCATCCCATTAAGACTTCCAAAATGCTAAGGTTCCAAAATGCAAAGGTTGTGTCCAAAGGTCAAACATTGGGGGAATTGGATGCTTTGTGTGTGTCCCAAAAGTCTTTAGCAATCTCTACATAGGAGGGGGCGAGCCTTGCTTGTAGGGGATAAGAGAGAAAGTCACACACACACACACACACACACACACACAAGCTCCCTTTACACAAAGGGAATGAGGGACACATGTCAGCTCCCTAGCCCAGATGCCCACAAGGTGTATTCAAATCCTATTGGATGGCCTTGGAGGTGGACCAATGAGAATTAGGCTAGAGTAAATCTAGTTTAATTAATTTAAAAACACTTAATAAAAGAACCAATAAGAACTAAGCTCTCTAGAAGACTATTGGACAGTCTCCCAAGGGGACCAATGAGCATTCAGCAGCCCAATGGCTTGCCTGATTCCTATTGGCCAGGAGGCAAAGGGGTCCAATGAGAGTTTAGTTGAATTATTAAATTACCTAAAGCTCTCACAAAAGGAGAAAGGGGGACACATGTCAGAAGGCTATCACTTATACTGCTTAATTGTCATTACCTAAGCCTGGGGAGGTCCAATAGGATGCTAGCATGAGTAATTAGCAAGGGGGGTCGACCAAGAGAGAGAGGGGGCTGATTTTTGGAAGGCATTATTGACACACACACTCACACAATCTCATGTGTGAAGCAAGAAGACTCTCTCTCTCCTTCTCAAGCTTTAATGGAAAGCTTATCTCCTACTCCAAGCTTGTGAGAAGGGAGGCCTACACCACAACTCTTGGCTTTGTGATGCAAATCCAACCAAGAGTCAAGCTTCAATGCATGCTCATCTCCTCTACCATGCTAATTACTAAGCTAAGCTATGCTAATATGAGTGATTATGTGAGGAGATGTACATCTTTCTTGTAAGAATACTCCTTCTTCTTCTCAATCTACTCTCATACCCCACTAGCTCTCACCATCTTTGAAGGTGTGTGAGGTCCATGGGTCTGAGACCGTGAGGGAATTGATGTTGTGTTTGAAAAGTGTTTTGCGTAGTACATGAAGTTTCCATCTTCATTGCACTATCTATTATTGAAGGAACACAAGAAACTGTATTGTAAAATGTCTCTCTTGATGGGAGAAACCATAATACAAAGCCTTTTGGAGGGGGGACCGGCTCCATGCAAATCTTGTCCTCAAGTGTTGTCAATTGCTTAATTTCTCTCTCTTTTGAAGTATTGTTCATGCTATCTAACTAGGTGTTATGATTTTTGTTGCTCTCTCCACCCAAGCACTCTTGTTAATCTCATTAGGAATCTATTCTAATGAAATGCTCACTATGTTCATGCTATTTTCTGCTACACACAAGTTACTAGGCCATTAAATGTTACATTCTATTTTTGCTGGAGAGCAACTTGTCAAAAGAAGAGGGAGTGGCTCAAGCATTCCCACTCCTAGTTTGTGGAAAGGCCAAGACATGGTACGATGGATTGCAAGCTGAAGAAAAGCTGGATTGGAGCATCCTGGAAGCGGCATTTCGAAGCAAATATGTGGCCAACCCGAAATTGAGCGAAGTGAAGCGAAGGCTCGACGAGCTAAAGCAAAGCCTGGCTGGTCACTTTCAAGCGTTTTTGTGGGATTTCGAAGCACTATGGAGCAAAATCATAAAGGTAACTACTGCAGAGAATATTGACTCTTTGAAATTAATCAAATTCATGGAATGCTTGCATGTGGATGTTCTGATAAAGTTGAAGTCGATGGACCGGTGTCATATGCGGAGGCAGTGACCTTTGCAAAAGGTCACACAAAGAAGCTCTTGAAGAAACGTCAAGCGAGGCAAGGATGGTCCAATCCGATAGTGTCACAGCTAGTTGAAGCGAAGGAGATAAAATCACAGCCAATGCTAGAGGGTCTGCATATGCAAGAAGAGCCAAAGGTACTATGGTTGCAAAGAGATAGGGTTATTCCTATGCCTCGAATGCCAGACAAGAAAGATCCAGTGGTTGAAGAGGTGTTGATGGTTCCAAGCCAGGGAAATATGTTGGCAGATTCAGCTATGGATGGTCAAATTCCTGGGGAGAGTGCTCACGGCCGACAAGTGAGATTTTCTAATAAGGTTGAAGCGGTAATGATGGACGAGATTCCATATTCTGAGATAGAGGGCGAGCCTAGGTCAAGTGGCGGCAGCTCTTTTGATGGAGATAACACATGGGAGACGGACTCCACTTCCTCAAGGTATGATATTTACGATATTATACATGTAGATGAGGTGGTCACAGAGAAGTATGCGACAGGTATAGAGATGCCTTGTGTGGACCAAGGGGTTGGGCAACCCTCTCTTTTGCTTCAGGATGATAGGGTGTTGAAGGTTGCTGCCATGTTGTTGATAGATATACTTTTGAAGGTTTCTTTACAAGCAGTTTTTCACTGTTTGCAAAGCCCTTTGGATGAAGATTATGTTATGTAGAGCCCTCTAGCAAGGAAAAGCCTAATGATGTATGGTGCAGATGCTTCGGAGGTTGGTGAACTGACTCATTTTATGTACCGTGAATTCTTGTGGATCTAGGCTGTTAAAGGTTTATGGTGCGGACAGCTACATGCATGGTTGGCTTACAGATTTACAAGTGCAAAGCGAGGATGGTTTGTATATGTTTTACAGATGGGTGGGAATGCTCAAAACCATCAGTTTGACCCAGGAGGGGTCTACACTACACTTGGGAAAGCTCGGGGCTTTCCATTTGATCCGGGGGGATTCTACAGCTGATCAAATTTCTCTCTTTATCTATACAGTTGTACATACTTCATATAGATTCTTATTATGCTATCATGATTCTCGCTTCTTATGCAGTTTTCTAATACCTAAATAATGCTATGGTTGATCATGAATGCAAGTACATGATTCATTACAGTCCATATGCTTTCTTGCTTAGAGTGTGCTGCTGGAAAACAAGCATGGAGCTTGATTGAATCTCAGCGATCCTGTTTAACTCCTCTCATTTCTAACCATACCGCCAACTTTGCTAAAGAAATTTTCACAAGTGTTTGACCCTGTTGCAGACAAAGGAACTTCTAGATGTGTATACTTTTCTCTGAATAGCTTGATTAGAAGAACTATAAAGTGGCAAGAGAGCTGAATATCAAGGAATGTTTCTTTGCTAATGAAATTCTCCTTGAGAGTGTATATCGCTTGTTTCATGATCCAAGTGAGCCACATCCTGAAAAAACAACGTTAGATATTTCTTACAAAATGAATAACTATTGTCTTATTTTAATGGCAAACATAAAGAATGACACTTTGTCTAAACACCGAGTACTTGAAAAAGAAGGAAACCTTGCCGGAAGCTTTCACTCTCTCAAATAATGAGAGAGTTGGAGACAGAAAAATATCAATATATGAAGCTACTATTGAAAGGTACATTTCTGTTCCAAGTGTTCTTTCTTGCTGAAATTGACTTCCAATGCGCAAATCCTTCAGACGCGCTTGCACCTTACGTCCTGCCAATCTTTGGGCTGATCTCCAGTTTTGTCTATCCTTTCTCTCCACATCACCCTCTTGCAATCCATGCTCATCAACCTTAAAATGTTGATATACAAGAGCAACATGATTCAATGTAGCGATATCCTTGCCAAGGACAAGTCTTCTAGAAGCATTATCTAAAGGGTTAACCAAATTTTTCCCATAATGAATGAAGTCCGAGTCATGCAATCCCAAGATACTTCCATCATAATCTATGCTCGCTGTTAATGGCCACCCCTTCCAAGGAATAGAAAATCGAATACCCACTTGAGAAGTGTAGTCATCTCTCATGAGTTTCCTTCTTCGAGCATCCCCATCAGAAGCATGACCAATCAAAGGACCTACAATGTTTTTAAGATGACGATTCCAAAGCAATGCTACTGCATCCCTCTCCGCTTTGATGAAATTCGAATTAAATCGATTACATGTCAGGTGGACCACTAGGACAAGCTTTGGTAGACAATGAATAAGTGGATTTGCAATAAGAACCCGTGCATAGTGAGCAATAATATTAGCGTGGAACACCTCAACAATGTTGTTGTACCCGGCTTCACCAAAACCAATGACCACCACAAAATCTAGTACACAATTGTGTTCTTGTTTCCTTCCACAAAAGCCGATAAGTTCATCATCCCTTGCATTCCACCTGACCATCCTCTTTATAACAGTCTCATCTTTGGCAATAATAATAGGAACGTTACCCATTGGGATGTTGTTTCTACCCATTTGATGCTTATAAACCTCAGCCACATGCTGAAATATATCCTCCCTGACCACTGTTTTATAACATATGGACTTCCTTGTTGCCCTCATAGTGGTTGAAATATGAGGTCCCCCAAGGTTCAAAGAGAGAAATTTGTGCATTCTTGTACCTCCCCACAATTTAACAGCTTCAAAGAGACTCTTTGTTGTGTCAGAGTATCTCTTGCCTCGGGGATCTCTTCCAATGTTTTGCGAGATATCCATGAGAAATCTCCACAATGCTTGCTTTCCCTCAAACAAACCGAGGTTGTGCGCATTGATTATATCCATGCAAAACTTTTTCACATCTCCTCTTCCCAAAGCTTCACAGACAGTATCATGAAGGTTCCTGACTCTTACACTTAATGCTGCAACTTTGGTTTTTGTGAACCAAAGTTTCTTCTTAAGTCTTCGAACTAGGATACACCTAGATCGTGCTATGCCAAGAATCTCTGAGTTAGTCATGTAATCGAGTCTTCTGCCGAAACCTGTATCTCTTAAGCCCTCGACTATGTGTTGCCTGTGATTGGCGATAGACTCTCATCCGAAAATCTTATTCCTTGGGAATGGAGGCACAGTTTGAACACATTAGCCCATCAAATGGCATTCCCAGTATGCTTACTCTGTTGCAATTTTTGTGACGAAAAGTTCCAGATATGTCAATGACGCATTGATCCTTATAACACGTTGCTATGGTGTTTGGTTCACAAAACCAATTTGCCCCCCCTCTACTATCATCTAAAAATGGTTTTAGGTCAATTGTGTTTCCTCCAAATGTGAATGATTTTTGCCAAAATCCCCAATATAGTGTTGAATATATCTTTTCTTCTATTTGGAAAAAAAGGAAAACAAAGAACAACAAAAGTCTTTTTTATCAGAAACTGCTTCAAAAGTGGTACAAGAAAAAGACAGAGAGGTACTTAGAATGGCATACCTTCACCTTCATTTCTTTATGGTGCACTCGATGACTTCCCGGAACATACTAGCAAGGACAACACACATTCATCAAGCTTGTCAACAAAAGATCTACGATACTAATAAAAATGTCAATAATGCAATTTACCTGAGATTGGTTTGAAAAATCCAGTCAACTCCTTCTGATGGTCATCAGGTACCGGGAACTTACTTGGACAGCCAACCTTCTTTGTCCCTTCGTGCGAACTTGGAGGACTAGCCTGAATATGCACCTTTGACTTTGTGTGCTCTATCATGCATTGTTTGATAGACACTGTCTTTGGAAATAGGGGAATCCATTTTCCATCAACATTGCACTTTATAAAGACTTTAGAGGTAGACTTATAGTCATCAATTGTCTCAAGCACCAATTCAAATTCTGATTTCCTCTCTTCTGCAAATGCATTGACCTTTTCCGTTGCCTCAACCACCTTCTCTTTGTTTCTAGTAATAATCTGATCCTCTAGGCTTGCAGTATGGGAGTCCGACCTTTTTGCTTCATGGAGACCCATGGATCGCATATGACTTATGGTCTTTAAGTGTGAATTCATAAAATTGTATATGGTATCTGGACCTCCCTGTCCATATGCGATCTCGCATTCTTTGCACCAGATTTGAAACAAAGCCCTCCCATATTTATCCTTTGACATTAGAGTAAACCTATCAGAGTGCCCTTTGAATCGCAACTTCTCTTTGGCTGTCTTCACATCTCGTTCCCACTTCTTGACTTGGGAGCGTGTAGCAAGAATGCTCTTCATACGAACTTCTCCTTCTCTCTCTTCCACAGAAGCATTGAGCGAGGAACTAAAGGGACATGTCTCACTTGTTGTTGTCTGATACGTTGAGGATCTCCCATCCACCTCATTGGATGCACCACTAGAATCTACCCTAGGACGCTTTGCAGGGGATGCAGCACCAATTTTGTACTCTATTGTCACCTCATCACTGGTCACCTTCCATATCTCCTCTTGTTTTTCACTTATTGGTAACATACGTGAGCCTCCCAGAAATCTATAGTCATTTGAAGATAAACCACCAGAGTCAATCTCTTCTCTAATCTCCCTATATGTAGCTCCCTCTCTCCCCATAACAAAACCAAGTGTGTTTGTTTGTCCTGTCCCTTCATTGAGGTTAATCACAATCTCTTTGATGGCCATACCCGAGTTTGCTTATCTGTAAAGACAAGCCCCATATATAAACAAGAATACTTGCAAACAACTACATAATTTGTAACTACATCTGCACTCACAATGTTGATCTTCGCTACTTCAAAAAAACTTGAAAAGAAAGGAATCTTTGAGTCGTTGAAAGACAACCTATGGCTTAAGACTTAATGTAGATTCGTTATTGAGTTGATACAACACTACCACTCAAAATTTTGAGTATAACCAAAAAAAAAAAGGATTGAAGCATATAAAACTCTTTGATACTCGAGCATATAAAACAAAGGGTTTACAAGCTCCAATAGAGGGCGTTTTCCAACTTTCTACAGAATCTTAGCTAGATTTCAAGCTTGCCTTGAAAAAGAATCAACAAAGATTATTGTAATTACCGACAAAAGAAGTACATTTTTTATGACCAACCAAAAGAAAGTTACACTTTTGATGGCTAACATCTTGCTACAAGGCAAAAGAGTTTAACTCAATAAAAGGCTGGCATCATCTCTACCAATGGCCGCAGACATTTATTCCCATCCAAGTGCATGTGGGTTAAGTCTGCATACAATTCTTCAAATGATTTTCTATTCTTTTCTTGTAGAAGATATCCAGCTTTTACAATCTCTTGAATATGATATGCGTCACTTGTTGAACGAGATGCTAGCCAATCGGTATTGTATTCCATAGACAACTCTCTACAAAACTTGACCATTTGATCAATAAGCCATACTAATGCATAGACATCAACCTCTCTGGTATACACATGGTCATTATGTGTGTCCTTCAATGGCTCTGGAGCAATCCAAGGTTTATGCTTATGGGCTTTGCTTTGACAACAATTGAGTGATTGTCGTCTCTCTGATGCAGGCCTCATTGCTGATCCCCAATCAATGATGCCAACTCGAGGATCTGAATCCCTAGTAAAATCCAGCATAACATTGAAAGGATGCAGGTCACAATGAACAACGGCCAATTGATGGGTATAGGCCATTGTGTGTGTCAAGGCAGCTATGATATTTGGTAGATTGTTCACAAAGGCCATGACTCGAGTTAATTCTCCTTGATTCAGCTTCGTCATCTTACCTTTACTTGAACCTGTGCCAGCTTTCTCTTCCTTCTTCACAATTCGGCTAAAGGTACCTTTCTCAAAAGGTAAACTGTGCATCATTTCTCCAATGCTTCCTCCATTGAAGTAAGGAAAAATGGCTATCAAAGGCTCATTGCATGTATGTGCAATACTACGCACAATCCCCCTGTGTCGAAGATCAAAGCTGACCTCATCCTTAAAAGAATTCAATTTCTGTCCAGGCATTCCTTGATACTGCTTCGCTGCATACATATTTTCGCTTGGAAGATACGAAATACCATCAATTCTTACTTGGAAGCATGTACCAAAGGAGCCGACACCCAAGTTCTGTAAGTAAGTGATAGTATCATGTGGTATGCCAAGTGTCAAAGTACACTCCGAGTTTCTCGCAGACCTCTGCAGAGAGTTTACAATTGGATGTCCATGGCATTCTATCTCTGACACCGTCTTCTCTTGGGCATGGTCGACTTGCTCCTTTCGTAGATTTTTAGATAACACAAATTGTGTATCTATGTCTTTGGCATGCTTACTCTTCTCTCTTTCTGCACGCCAAGCCAAATCCCAAGCCTTGAGCTTTATCAATTGAACACCTTCGGGAAGAGCTTCATATAAATCATGAGCGCACTTTTCCATGTTACCAATGATACTATAAGCAGACTGGCGAGCTTTGTCTTTGCTTATAACAAAGGTTTCCTTGGAGACCGCACTTACGATTGCTTTTTCAAGCATTTTGTCTATGAGTGTCTCATTTTGCACAATACTTTGCACCTGCTTCTCCGGTAATTCACTAATCACCTTGTAGAGAGTTGACCTTAGAGACTGAAGAAATGCCTTCTTCTTACCCTCTGCCATAATGACTATAATGATATCCTATTAAAAAAAAGAAGCATTCAAGTCAACCTACGTATATATAGATATTTTCGATTCTATTTCAAACTATTGAATCAAGGCTCCTGCATTATCCAAATGTGACACATTGATATACCATATTTCACTTTGAAAGCTAGAAGAACTGAAGGTAAAAATCGATAGCTCGAGATGGCACACCCGGTCAAGCCATATGACCATGTGACAAATTGAGACTATATTTCTAACTATATCCAAAATGAATACATTGTGTATGTGTGACACATAGAACCAAGGTATGCTAAACGTGTCTTGGCAAGAAACTATAGCTCAAGATAACACACCCGGTCAAGCCATATGACCATGTGGGAAATTGAGACTATAGAATTTGTAACCACATGTAAAAGGAAACTAACGATTTTAAAATCTTTAACGCTCTTTATAGTAAAAACAAGCACAACTACACATTTGGTAAGAATGGATAGCTCAAGAGACCCAATCAAGACATATGGATAGCTAGAAGAACTGAAGGTAAAAATCGATAGCTCAAGATGGCACACCCGGTCAAGCCATATGACCATGTGACAAATTGAGACTATATTTCTAACTATATACAAAATGAAGACATTGTGTATGTGTGACACATAGACCCAAGGTATGCTAAACGTGTCTTGGCAAGAAACTATAGCTCAAGATAACACACCCGGTCAAGCCATATGACCATGTGGGAAATTGAGACTATAGAATTTGTAACTACATGTAAAAGGAAACTAATGATTTTAAAATCTTTAACGCTCTTTATGGTAAAAACAGGTACAACTACACATTTGGTAAGAATGGATAGCTCAAGAGACCCGGCAAGACATATGGATAGCTAGAAGAACTGAAGGTAAAAATCGATAGCTCAAGATGGCACACCCGGTCAAGCCATATGACCATGTGACAAATTGAGACTATATTTCTAACTATATACAAAATGAAGACATTGTGTATGTGTGACACATAGACCCAAGGTATGCTAAACGTGTCTTGGCAAGAAACTATAGCTCAAGATAACACACCCAGTCAAGCCATATGACCATGTGGGAAATTGAGACTATAGAATTTGTAACTACATGTAAAAGGAAACTAACGATTTTAAAATCTTTAACGCTCTTTATAGTAAAAACAGGTACAACTACACATTTGGTAAGAATGGATAGCTCAAGAGACCCGGCAAGACATATGGATAGCTAGAAGAACTAAAGGTAAAAATCGATATCTCAAGATGGCACACCCGGTCAAGCCATATGACCATGTGACAAATTGAGACTATATTTCTAACTATATACAAAATGAAGACATTGTGTATGTGTGACACATAGATCCAAGTTATGCTAAACGTGTCTTGGCAAGAAACTATAGCTCAAGATAACACACCCAGTCAAGCCATATGACCATGTGGGAAATTGAGACTATAGAATTTGTAACTACATGTAAAAGGAAACTAACGATTTTAAAATCTTTAATGCTCTTTATAGTAAAAACAAGTACAACTACACATTTGGTAAGAATGGATAGCTCAAGAGACCCGGCAAGACATATGGATAGCTAGAACAACTGAAGGTAAAAATCGATATCTCAAGATGGCACACCCGGTCAAGCCATATGACCATGTGACAAATTGAGACTATATTTCTAACTATATACAAAATGAAAACATTGTGTATGTGTGACACATGGATCCAAGTTATGCTAAACGTGTCTCGGCAAGAAACTATAGCTCAAGATAACACACCCGATCAAGCCATATGACCATGTGGGAAATTGAGACTATAGAATTTGTAACTACATGTAAAAGGAAACTAACGATTTTAAAATCTTTAACGCTCTTTATAGTAAAAAGTAAAAACATGCACAACTACACATTTGGTAAGAATGGATAGCTCAAGAGACCCGGTGAAGACATATGGATAGCTAGAAGAACTGAAGGTAAAAATCGATAGCTCAAGATGGCACACCCGGTCAAGCCATATGACCATGTGACAAATTGAGACTATAGAATTGTGTGCATGGCGTCCCTCCTTGCCAATTTTCTGAAGCCTGCGCCTCCTCGTGCCCCACCTCGCGTGAGGGTGCCTTGCCTTGCCTCCCCGTTTGTCGCCTGCTGCTTGCAAATAGTTAAAAAATACATTAATTAATATACAATTGATGCAGCAGAGTGGTGAACTCTAACATATCTGAAATGACCATAAACATAAGCATCAGAGGCTCAATTCTATGAGAAAACATCAACCATATGAGAGCATGAAGCTCCTACAACCAATCAACTGTGCATCATCAAATCAATCCCCAAGTGTGGCAAAAACTGGATGCAAAATCAACCATAAAGTGGGCATTAATGCATATGCACAAAGCACATAATTTGAGTGTAGAAGGTCCGATAACTGAGCATAAAAGACTGGCCATAAACAAGAGCAAAGCAGCCCACAATGAAGGCATAAACCGAGTGCAAATCAGCCCATAAGCAAGGGCACAATGGTCATCTCAAAGTCCTCAAAGTTCATGCATGATCGCTCAAAGTCTTGAAAGCTCTAAATAAGGGCAAAACAACCCCCAAATGTGCAGCTCGCGAGTATCAAAAGTCTGAATCATCGAAGTTTGAACAGTCATGTGCCACATGCGCGGATGGCTCCATTGCCACAAGTGTCTAGTAAAGGCATCCAATCATCCGGGCCGCAGTCAAGAGACACACAAAGCCCCCGTAGGTCATCTGAAATATTCTCTAAAGAAGCATACCCTGGCTGACTGGGAAAATGACCCTTAGGGCTCTGCTTAAGCCCGTGTTGCAATGTCAAAGTGGGCTCTACTAAGCCATCGTGTGGTGCAATTGGGCAAAGGTTGTATAATGTGTATACAATGGACTGATGCAATGGGACTATGCCGATGACGACGACGATGATGACGGCGACGACTTGGGCTGAAACTGTGGGTCTTCGATACACTGAATTTCTTGGACTATTTCGGGCTGAAATTGGACTGTTTCGGGGCTGGAAATGGGCTGTTTCTTGCGGGTGTAATGGCTGCAAATGACTGCTGAAGAAACGCTAGGTTCCCTGTATCCTTAGGCTGCGTTTTTGGGGGAGAATCTTGGCTGAGAAAACGCTGCCACAACAGAGCCCTTCTTGCTGAAATTGAACTGTTTTGCAAGTATCAATTTACCCTTATCGTCTGTGGATCGTCTGCTACGACTGATGGTGAAAACGCTGCTACTACTGAGGGTTTTCCTTGCGTTTGTAATGTTGAATTGCTGCAGATCTGCCACTGATTGCTAGCATTAGTAATTGTTGGGTACTGCTGCCAAGGGATAGCCAAAACGCTGAGTCTGCTGAGGAACTGCATGGCGTTAGTAACTTGATGGAAAAACGCTGAATCTTCAAGTTGCTGGCGATAGCTTCAAGGGGGGAAAGCGTAGTAGTCCCATTCAAAAATTTGGCTTCTCATCCTCCCATGTGGCACATGACCGTTCATTTGCTCATCTTTTTTATCGACGCGTCGCTTTCACGCAGTAAGTTTAGAGCAGCAGCACATAGCGAAGCGAAGGGCTCTCTCCAGATGCAATCACCTACGCATGCATCTTTTTTTATCGACGCCTTGCTTTTCACGCAGTGAGTTCAGAGCAGCGTGGACTCTTGGAATGCATTGATTGCAGCAGGGCAGAAAGTTGTACTCCAACTACAATCACCTATGCAGCATGGTGAAGGCATGTGGCTCTACACATGCATCTTGAAGGCATATGGTTCAACGCAAGGTGCTGATATTGGCACAGAAATTCACAATTATATTGTTACTCAGAGGCTCTTGAAAAAAGAAGCCGTGCTTGGCTTTGTCTTTGTCGATATGTGTACCACTCATCAGATGCAAAGCAAGGGTCTCTCTCCAGATGCAATCACCTATGCAAGATGCTGAAGGCATGTGGCTCTACGCATGTCATGTGGCACATGATCGTTCCTTTGCTCATCTTTTTTATCAACGCCTCGCTTTCACACAGTGATTTTAGAGCAGTGTCACATAGCGAAGCGAAGGGCTCTCTCCAGATGCAATCACCTACTGCCTTGGTCAATATGTATGTCAAATGTGATGCGCTTGAGAAAGCACAAACAGTGCTTGAGGAGCTCCCTGTCCGGAATGCCACCACTTCCAATGAATGCAATGATTCCGGAATATGCACAACAAGAGATGGGCTAGCGTCCATGTGACTGTCCTCTTTTTTAACGTTTGTCGGCTATGTGGGCACTCTCTTGGTCGATATGTATGCCAAATGTGGTGCGCTCGAGAGAGCACAAAAATTGCTTCAGGAGCTTCCTATCTGGAATGTCAGCATTGATTGCGGGATGTGCACAAGAAGAGCAGGGCCAGAAAGCTCTTGGCTGTCTTCACTAGATGCAAAGCGAGGGCCTCTCTCAAGATGCAATCACATAAGCGTGCATCTTTAATGCATGTGGCTACACGCAAGATGCTGATATGGGCTTAAAAATTAACTCTGAAATTGTTAGTCAGGGGCTGTTGCAAAACAAATTCGCAATGCCTTGGTCGATATGTATGACAAATGTGTTGCAGGATGTCGTCTTTTGGAACGCACTGATTGCACGATATGCCCAACAAGGGCCAAGCCAGGAAGCTTTGGGCTGTTTTCAACAGGTGCTTGAGGAGCTTACTATTCGAAACGACGTTAACTGATTGTGGGATATGCACAATAGGAGCAGGGACAGAAACCTCTAGGCTATTTTCAACGGATGCAAAGCGAGAGCCTCTGTCCAGATGCAATCACCTACACGTGCATCTTGAAGGCATGTGGCTCTATGCAAGATGTTAATATGGGCTTAAAAATTCACTTTGATATTGTTAGTCAGGGGCTGTTGCAAAAAATTGCGTGTTTGGCAATGCTTAGGTCGATATGTATGCCAAATGTGGTGCGGGATGTCGTCTTTTGGAATGCACGAATTGTAGGATATGCCTAGCAAGGAAGCTCTGGGCTGTTTTCGACAGGTACTCGAGGAGCTTACTACTCGGAACCGCGTGAAAACTGATTGCGGGACACACACAACAAGAGCAGGGAAAGAAAGCTCTAGGCTGTTTTCAGCGGATGCAAAGCGAGGACCTCTATCCAGATGCAATCACCTATGCGTGCATCTTGAAGGCATGTGGCTGCACGCAGACGCTGATATGGGCACAAAACTTCACAATAAGTCAGAGACTGTTGAAAAAAGTGGTCGTGCTTGGCACTATCTTGCTCGATATGCATGCCAAATATGGTGCGCTTAGAAAAACACAAAAATTCACATCAGTTTTAGTGGTATCATGTGGCAAGGAAGCACTATCTTGCTCGATATGCATGGCAAATATGGTGCGCTTGAGAAAACATAAAAAGTGCTTGAGGAGCTTTCTGTCCGGAATGTCGGCTCTTGTAAGGCACTGATTGTGGGAATATATTGTTAGTCAGAGGCTGTTCAAAAAAGATGTTGTGATTGGCACTGTCTTGGTTGATATGTATGCCAAATGTGGTGTGCTTGAGAAAGCACAAAAAGTGCAGGAGGAGCTTCCTATCCGGAATGTCACCTCCTCCAAGGACTGCAGTAATTGCGGGATTGCGCAACAAGAGCAGGTCCAAAACTCTCAAAGTCCAATTACCTACACAAGCATCTTGAAGGCATGTCGCTCTACGCAAGATGCTGATATGGGCACAAAAATTACATTGTCAAAAAATATGCCGTGCTTGATACTGTCTTGGTCGATATGTATGCCTAATGTTGTGCACTTGAGAAAGCAAAAAAATTGCTTCAGGAGCTTTGTGTTTGGAATGTTAGCACTGATCGTGGGAAGTGCGCAATGAAAGCTGGGCTTGAAAGCTCTAGGGTGTTTTCAGCAAATGCGAAGTGAGTGCCTCACACACAACAGGAGCAGGGTCAGAAAGCTCTCGGCTATTTTCAGCGGACTCCAAGCGACAGCCTCTCTCCAGCTACAATCACATATGCATGCATCTTGAAGGCCTGTGACTATACGCAAGATGCCAATATGGGCATCGAAGCACTCTAGTTTTCCCTTCGTATTCTGGTATGGGTGTTTTGATAATGCATAATGACAAATAACAACCTTTGCAATAGCGCAGAAATAAACCCTAAGAAAAGCGCAGATCTGGAGCCGATAATGAGCGAAAAGACTACAGTGGACAATACCTGCTCTGAGGGGAGAGATGCCGCTTGCTCCATTGTCGCTGAGATGGCGCTGCAATTGGGAGCTCTTCTCGTGCAGATGTCGAAAAACCTGCCTCGCTGGAACTAATGTATCCAGTCTTTGAGTCTGCTTGAAATGGGAGTAAAGCTTTGAGAGGGGAATCAATGGTCGGCTTTGGAAGGAAAACACACACACAGGGAAGCGTGAACTTACGCGAGGAGCTGGAGATGCTTGAGCTGTTGACGTCGGAATTGCCCAAATGCAGACTGCTCGTAAAAAAACCTCGCTTTACAAATTTACCACTCAATCACTTCAAGTTAGCAAAAGCGGGTTTGAACCCTAGTGGCCCGGTGGGGGGAGGACATGCGTGCTCTAACCATCAAGTCAGGCCCTCCGGCAATGTGTAGAGGATCCTAGGCAGCTATGTGGCGATGGAACAAGAACTCTCTCTCTCTCTCTCTCTCTCTCTCTCTCTCTCTCTCTCTCTCTCTCTCTCTCTCTCTCTCTCTCTCTCTCTCTCTCTCTCTCTCTCTCTCTCTCTCTCTGGTACTAAGAAACCAATATGTGCACACATAGTGCATAGAAAAGACCAAAGACCAAGTCACCTTATTTCCCAATATGTTGCAGCTTTTACACCGTTAGGCATGTATGCAACATAATAACCATTAAAAAAACGGGTTTCTCAAAATGTAGAGAAAACATTGGCCGCTAATGTTTTGTGAAGAGGAACTGGAATGTGGTCAAGTAGGTTCTCTTGAGGCCCCTTCTTTGTAGCTGCTGCTTGCACATAGAAACCCAACCATGGTACCATGGCAAGAGCGCCCATTTTTTATCTTCTTCACCTTAAATTATTCAAGGGTAAGTGGATCCTCAATTAACCCCAAAGGATCAAACAGGAAACTCCTCGGATAGTTTATGCCACCCTGAAATAAGATTCCTAATGGCTCTAGTGTCTCTATACCACACTACCTTGTATATTCAGGTCCTACCATAAGAAGGAATTGGCACACAACAATCACCAAAATGCCTTGTCCTCCGGAAATGAACACCATATCAATACTAAAAAAAAATGAGCAGGGCATGTCCGCAACAGAGGCATGTGCACTCCTCAATTGTCACGCCTCTCCTCTTGGCCTTGCACTCGGCACCTGCGCATGCCTGTGCACTCCTTTGCTTCCGCATCCTGGCTCTTGCAGCCACCTGCGTCCATCCTGCTATTCAACTGCATCTTTCGTGATTCGGTAAAATAACTCTTTTTTAAAATGTGTGCAATATACCTGCAAGCATTTCTCCCTCTCTCTCACGCCATTTTCCTCTTGAATAAAAGGTCATGAGTTCAACTCTCCTCGTCAAATAGATCTTTGAGATCTCTAGGGATAGTTTCCTACGACGTTAAAATACTCTTCTTCTTATTCTTATTCTTCTTCTTCTTCTTCTTCTTCTTGTTCTCCTTCTCTCTCTCTCTCTCTCTCTCTCTCTCTCTCTCTCTCTCTCTCTCTCTCTCTCTCTCTCTCTCTCTCTCTCTCTCTCTCTCTCTCTCGCCAATGTGTGGCAGGACAGAGAGGAATTAGGATGTATTCTTGTTCTTCAATGATTGACATTTTGTTGATAACTACACTTATGTGCTATCTTTGTGGACATAACCGCTTGTTTTGTGAGGTAATATGTGACAAATTACATGCTAACCACTCAAAATGCATCTCAATTGTCAAAAAGAAATAAAAATTAGAAAAGTTTGATCAATCCGATCAAAATAGATACATGGGTACTTTGGGAATTTTAAAAATTTGAAGGCTATTTTGGGAATTGTGACAAATTAGAGGGGTTTGAGCTTGGCTACGAGGAAATTTACATAAGTTTTAGTGTAATTACCAACAAAAGCTTCTAATTTTGACCAAGAAAACGAGAGAATTTCAAGTTTGCCCTTACTTTCACCACGCCATGAAAGTATTCATCGATGAGAGAGAGAGAGAGAGAGAGAGAGAGAGAGAGAGAGAGAGAGAGAGAGAGAGAGAGAGAGAGAGAGAGAGAGAGATAGATAGATTTTATTATCGTCCTCGGAGGTCAAATATGACCTATGGGACCAAAGTTACATGTGATGTAGTATGTGTATGGCTGATGAGTGACTCTCGATGCTCCAAAATTGTAGTGATGAGAGTCGCAATGGAGAGCCCACACTTTGGCTGGGAGAGGAAAGTGTGTAGGTCTAAGTTATGGCTGAAAATGTGAGAGAAGCAAGTTCGGATGTGATCAAAAGCTGAGCACTCTAGTAGTGTGTGGTACTCAAACTCTCGAACTTGCAGTGAGCATAATGTGCACAATCGATTTGACTCTTCTCCATTGCCCCAACGCCCTATCTCTCATTGAAGGAAATGGGAGCTAAGACGAATTGTTGCGATAGTGCGTATCGCGGACAAGGGAATAGGCTCAAGCATGTAAGTGTGAGTACGGTTCCCTCTCTCAGCGAAGAACATGGTTTTGTAGTTGGGGGCAACATAGGTGGTGTAATGTATGAAGCGTGACCCACCGGATTTCTCCCAAGCCGTAATACATTGGCGTTGTAGAAAAGCTTCATTCACTTGAGAGTCAATTGAAGCATCATGTAGCAAGTGTAATGCATCCCATCTCCCAAACCACTTCTTTATGTCTTGCATCCATCCCGTGCTCAAGATCTTGCTTTTATGCGTCTTTTGAACTTTTTTGCTTGCTTCCCATGCAATTGTAGGAAGTCGATGTGAGGGGTTTTGACGCATCTTTATCATGTACTCCACAACCCTTTCCATGCCCATAACCTCAATTGGAAGAGATCCCGACTCAAGAAGTAGGAGCATATATGGTGTTTGTGTCTTAACTTGGAGAAAGTTTGTAAGAAAACGCTTTTGGACATTCTCAAACTCTTTCCAAGTAGACTTTGAGATGCTCCTGCCCCACACTTCAACTCCATAAAGAAGAACCGGTGTCACCAATGCATCAAAAAGATACTTCTTGAGAACCCAACACTTGATGTTTCCTGCATTACACATGTTCTCAAATGCATAATATGCTCTCTTTCCCGCTTCCAAACGACGCATAGTACATTCATGCCACTTGTGATTGGATGGAACCTCAAGGCCAAGGTACTTAAAGCTCTCAACAACTTCAAGTGTCTCGTTGTTGTACACAATGCATGGCTTCTCCTTATGGTTGGTTTTCACAAGCATAACCTTTGTTTTGGATTCATTTACAATCAGCCCACTATGCAAGCAAAAGTTCTCAAGGACAACCATAAGCTTTTGTGCATCTTCTAAAGTGTGTGCTAGAAGCACTACATCATCCGCATACAACAAAAGCATGATTACCGCATTGCAAATAGTGACCTCTTCAATGCCTTCTTCTTGCATAAAGTCAAGTACCATTTGTTCCAATTGATCGATGCATAGACCAAAGAGAGTTGGTGACAATGGACATCCTTGTTTAACCCCAATAGTGCTTACAAAAATTTCTGAAATTTCTCTTCCCATGCGCAATTGACAAATCACCTTCTCATAGATTCGAGAAACCGCAAGCATAAACTCACTTGGCACTTGGAGTTCTTCCATCCTTCTCCACAAATTGTTACGTGGAATCATATCAAAGGCTTTCTTAAAGTCCACAAAACAACAATACAATCGCTTGCCTTTCAACCGACTTTCTTCCATGAGAATACGAAGAGTGACAAGATGATCAATGGTGCTATGGCATCGACGAAAACCCGCTTGTACCTTTGCACGCTTGTCATTCTCTCAATCACTCAATTCCATCTCCATTATGCACCCAAACAACTTTGCCATAAGAGAGAGAGAGAGAGAGAGAGAGAGAGAGAGAGAGAGAGATTAAATTTGTTATCCCCTCTTAGAGAACCATATATTGACACTTGATTAAATTATATCAAAGATAAAAGACAGTAGACAATAGCTGAGAGAGAGAGAGAGAGGCTTACTAATGTATTTAAGGTGGCTCAGGGTAGTTGAATGTAGCCCCAATGTAACCACCCTCCCCCCCCACCCGCCCCCCCCCCCCGCCCCCCTCCCTTATGTGTACGGTATGAGTATGAAATAATGAGGGGCTACCTCTATTGTATACGCTTATGTACAAAATCTAAAAACCCCCCTATGGTACACTCACGTGGTACCGTACGAAAAAACACAGTGAATCCCTCGGGGTGTACGTGTGTGTGTGTGTGTGCGTGCAAAGAGGGAGGGAGAGAGATTGTGCGGGTGTGTGTAGCCGTGATTTCTTGTAGGTGAGTTGGTGCATTGGAGATTGGCAGATAGTGTGCGTTTGTATGTGATTCTGTGTGGTTAGGGGTGCGGGTTAATCCCTGGGCTATAGAGAGGCAAGTTTGGAGTATGTTGGGTTTGTTCCCCCTTCCCCCTTTCCAACGTACGACACTATCCATGAGTGTCATAAATGTAGCTGGAGCATTGGTTAGACCAAAATGCATAACCAAAAATTCAAAATGCTCGAACCGTGTTCTAAAGGCAGTTTTGGAGATATCTTGTAAAAGGATATGCACCTAGTGGTATCCTGAACAAAGATCTATCTTTGTATAGTATCTTGCCCCATGGAATTGATCAAACAGCTCATCTACTCTTGGCAAAGGATATGTGTTCTTGATGGTTATGGCATTTAATCCACAATAATCTACTCACATGCGCATAGTACCATCTTTCTTTTTTACCAATAGAATTGGTGATGCCCAAGGCAAAGTACTAGGTCTAATGAAACCACGGGCGAGGTAGTCAGCCAACTGACTCTCAACCTCCTTGGCGTCTTTAGCACTCATACGATAAAGTGGTTTACTCACCGATTTAGTGCCTGGCAAGACATCTATGCCATGTTGCACATCACGTGTAGGGGGTAAACCCGGTGGTAAATCACTTGAGAACACATCACTATACTCTGTGAGTAAGTGAGTCAGCTTTTGCCATGCAAAAGGAGAAAGTAAACTAGAGTTATGCTGGGATGGAGAATCTTGTAATTCCTGTAATGTTTGTTTTACAACAGTTGCACGTTGCTCTATAGAATTAAAATTGAGAGCACTTTACTCGATAGATTTGTTAACACTTTGTTTATCATTAGAATTCATTGCACTTTGCATACCATTACTAGAATTCACTGCACTTTGCTCTTGAGAATTCACAAGACTTGGAGACAAGCAATAACACAAAAGACTTTATCTATTAAATCTGCTTTCTGTAAAATAGAAAGCTCAGCTTTACATATAAGAGGTGCAGATGGTATATTTTTCTCACCAAGAAAAAGCACATGTTTACCATTCGCCATAAAGGATAAGGAGTTGTGTTCATAACAAGTGTGCAATGTGTTTCCTAAACCATGCAGCCACTCCCGTCCTAAAACTACATCAACACGGTCCATGTTTATAACTTGGAAGTAAAGGGTCATCGTATGATCTTGAACAATAAGCTCAACCCCTTGAACTACCATGTCCCATACTTCTTTATCATTTCCAGACATCTGCTCCACCACATACTTGTGAGAGCACGGAGTCTGTGTAAGCTTCAATTTCTTGACGAGCTTATAGTTCAAGAAGTTATGAGTTGCACCATCATCCACTAAAATACAAACACGTTGTCCGTTAATAGTGCCATGCATATGAATCAAATCATGGGGACCAAAGGTGGGCTGCCACATTGAAGCAGGCACACAACACTTGTGCTTTTCTTCCATATGAAGAACCTCTATAGCACAATATTTTGGAGATGAATCTAATGTGAGGCGTTGCACCGTGTGCATGGCCTTTTCTTTGCCTTGCAAAAGAGGACAATATTTCTTGTTACGTTGGTCCTAAAGACATTTAAAACACAAATCGTGTTTCTTTGCACGCTCAAAATCGACAGTGCTGAGGGACCCACATAGATTAGCTCGTGATTGCTTAGGCTTCTCAGCCTCTTGCGGGCGTGGAGAGGTAGATTGTCTCTTATTCCTCTTAGAGCGTGTGGGAGATCTACCTTGCCATTGGATCTTAGCCACATTGCTCTTAGCAAAATTATTCTTAGAGTAGGGAACATTTCCTTTCCTCTCTTGATCATCATCATATCTTTGGGCATGACTAATGGCTTCTTCCAAAGTTTTTGAATGTTGGGTCTTGACATGAAGATAATAGTCTTTGTCAAGACCCCTATTAAAACCCCGTATCTTTTGGAATTCATCTAGACCTTCTAGTTTTAATATGATTTCTAGTGAGAGAGAGAGAGGCCAGACATGTGGCATGCATCCCATGCTAACCAATTCTTATCTTCTTCATTGGAGTCCAAAAACTCTTTGGAGAAAGAAGCTTGAAACGCAACCCAAGACCATGCGTTCAAGTACGCTTTGGAGAATTTCCAAAGTCTTGAAAGTAGCCATATCTACAAGACCATGATCTCCTAGATCATCATCATTATGCATATTAGTGTCAGCCTCTACGTGCTCAAAATCAAACGTGTGTGTAGGTGGGATATCCTCACTGGCCATGGCAAACACACACTAATGCAAAGAGAGAAAAAAAACATCAACTTGTACCTTGTGAAATTGAAGTCTTTGTGTTTTGTATTCTCCGCGATTTGCATTGCATGAGAACCTCGCCTTGCGGGAATTGTAGTGCTTCACATGTCGTTCGTTGTAAGAACGCCTTTGTTGATTCTTCACAAAAACTTGTCGTTTTTGTGAAGGCTTTTGTTCACTTTGAAGCTACCTCCTTGAGGGAAAAAGAATTTTTGGAGGAAAACTTGCCTTTCACCAAGAAGTGAAAAGGAAGGATGAAACTACTTCCTTGAAGTTTAATGCTTTCCCTTTCCTTCTAGTTTTCCTTTCAACACATGTATGATATCTTTCCTTGTTATACACAACAAGGGTCAATAGCTTGATGGTAAAGTGTTGGTCTCTTAACCTCATGGGGTGGGTTCAACCCTCCTTAATGCAAGGGTTAAGTGGACCTTCCTATGCGCGTAACCAACGGTGCCAAAACGAAAGCCTCAGTGCCATAGAGTTTTTGGTCAAGTATGCCTTGGTCACCTGCCTTACTCGCGTAGGTGGGGCGGCCGCGGTTGACTGTCGCTGTCTGTCTACGCGTACTGCACACAGAAAATTGTGTCTGCCTTTTTTTTTGCTGCACAGCGAAGATGTCATTGTCTGCGGAACATGGGAGAGAAGCAACACGTCGCATGCACATGCAACCCGCTTTTCCCCTTCTCCCAAAAATAGCTCGGATAACATTGAAAGGGGGGTGGTAATGCGTGTGCTAGTCTCCACCCAACCATGCTATCCTATAGCCTCCCCCTAGCGTACACACTATTCGGCCGTGCCGGTGGCCTTGCCCATAGGACCCATGTCCTGACACACTCACACACTCACTCACAAGCTTCCTTTACACAAAGGGAATGAGGGACACATGTCAAATCCCTAGCCCAGATGCCCACAAGGTGTACTCAAATCCTATTGATGGCCATGGAGGTGGACCAATGAGAATTAGGCTAGAGTAAATTTAGTTTAATTAATTCAAAAACACTTAATAAAAGAACTTATAAGAATTAAGCTCTCTAGAAGACTATTCGACAGTCTCCCAAGGGGTCCAATGAGCATTCAACAGCCTAATGGCTTGCTTGATTCCTATTGGCCAGGAGACAAAGGGGTCCAATGAGAGTTTAGTTGCATTAATTAATTACCTAAAGCTCTCATAAAAGAGGAAAGGGGGACACATGTCATAAGGCTATCACTTATGCTGCTTAATTTTCATTGGCTAGGCTAGGAGAGGCCCAATGGGGTGTCAGCATGAGTAAAATGCAAGAGGGGTCGATCAAGAGAGAGAGAGGGGGCTAAATTTGTTAAGTCATTATTCTACACACATTCACTCAATCTCGTGTGTGGAGCAAGAAGACTCGCTCTCTCCTTCTCAAGCTTTAATGGAAAGCTTATCATCTACTCCAAGCTTGTGAGAAGGGAGGCCTACACCAACAACTCTTGTCTTTGTGATTCAAATCCAACCAAGAGCCAAGCTTCAATGCATGCTCATCTCCTCTACCATGCTAATTACTAAGCTATGCTAATATGAGTGATTATGTGAGGAGATGTACATCTTTCTCGTAAGACTACTCCTTATTCCTCTCAATCTACTCTCATACCCCGCTAGCTCTCACCATCTTCGAAGGTGTGTGAGGTCTTGGGTATGAGACCGTGAGGGAATTGATGTTGTGTTTTATAAGTGTTTTGCTTAGTGCTTGAAGCTTCCATCTTCATTGCACTAGCTAGTAGTGAAGGAACACAAAGAATTGTATTGTAAAATGTCTCTCTTGATGGGAGAAACCTATAATACAAAGCCTTTTGGAGGGGGGACCGGCTCCATGTAAATCCGATCCTCAACTGATGTCAATAGCTTAATTTCTCTCTCTTTTGAAGTATTGTTCATGCTATCTAACTAGGTGTTATGCTTTTTGTTGCTCTCTCTCCACCCAAGCACTCTTGTTATCCTCATTAGGAATCTATTCTAATGAAATTCTCACTATGTTCATGCTATTTTCTGCTACACACAAGTTATTAGGCCATTAAATGTTACATTGGTATCAGAGAACAAGTTTCTCTTTTCTTGCTCAAGAAGGGATGTCCTCAAGCTAGCTATAAATGGTTGGTATTATTAATTGCAATTGAGTAAGTAGAATAGGGATTTTTCAGCCTGGCAGTGTGCCTGCCTTCGTGCAGATAACGGGGCATCATGTTTGAGAGCTATGGTCTTAATAGTGGAGTCCTACGGGGCTTGCCTACGGCTTAACCACTATTGAGCTATTAGACGGTGTTGTTTTGGTGTGAACGACCCTCTCTTCTATTCCTTGCAATTAATGGTATTCGAGCCACAGGTACAGTAGCTTGAGTGATTTTCTAGAGGGGTAAAGAGGAGTAGCAACTAGGGCATGAAGTGCCAAAGTACACCTAAAAGTTGTTAGAATGGCTGACAATAGCAAAGAGAGTAAAATTATTGTTGATAGCTTTGATTTTGCTAATGAGTAGGCTACTAATGATGTCCCTATGCTTGTTAACTACCTTGTTTCTAGGCTTCAACAAGCCATGGGTAATCCATGCCTGCAAAGTGAAGTGAAAGGGCGGCTTCATTGGGATTCTCCAAGCTCCCCACCATGACGAAAGAGTACCTAGAAAGCCTCCTTGCGAGACTTCCAAAAGCGGCCTCTCTCTGATTGGGGAAGAAGAAGAAGATCCATACAAAGGTCTCAAAAATTTGCTTCTTGATGACATATCTCCTTCCCAAAGGAGAACTCAAGAGTCCCCCACCAAAGGAACGAGAAAGAAGTGAGGCTTCTACCACCTCGGTGGAGATGGCTCCTCAAAGACGGCGGGCTAAATGCTCTCCATCACCTCCTAAACGGAGAAGATCATCACACACTTGTCATAACCATAGTTCAAAGAGGGATGACAAAAAGCAAGAGAAGAAAAAGGCGAGAAAAAGGTCACCCTCTTCTCCATCTTCTTCATCCCCTTCCTCTTACAAATAAAGTGATGGTGCGGACAAAGAGGACCAAGGCAAGAAAAAGGGGAGAAAGAGGTCACCCTCTTCTCCATCTTCCTCAAAATCTTTCTCTTCTGAAGAAAGCGGTGGTGCAAATTTTGAACCATCAAAAAGAAGAGGCCATAGGAAATCCTATGGCGCGTGGAAGAGGTTGTCCAAGCTCAAGAAGTTCAAAGAGGGAGGAAAGAGCATCTCTTTCCTCCCTACAATGGCACCTTTGGTGCTACAAACAAAGTCTTGGCCTTTATCCAACGATTCGATACGGCGTTTGGAGATGAGGGCTTCATGGAGTCCTCTAAGCTATGCCATGTAGCCATGCACTTTCAAAAGTCCACCAGGCAATGGTGGTCTAGCCTACGGGCCAACGGTGAAGCTCCACAAACATGGAAAGCTTTAAGAGCTTCCATCATGAAGCAGTTTGCCACCGATTCCAAAGACAAAGTACTCACCAAATGGCGAAGCTTGAAGCTCTCTCCCTACGAATCCATTCACAAATACGTAGACAAGTTTTGGGATTGCCAATGTCTTCAAAAAGATGGATTTTGGAGAGAAAAAACAACAATTTTGTGTGGCCTTAACTGAAAAAATGGCGGAGTATGTTAACTCCCAAAGGCCACGCACCATATCTGTGGTTATACACCATACTATGGTGGCTTCTTGAATCAATTTCCAAATAGGGGCTAAGAGAAATTCTAAGCCCACGAAAAACAAGGGTTCCAATGAGCCTAAGGGGAAGGACAATGTCCAAAAGTCTCCTAAGGGCAATTCCAATAACAACAAAGCTAAGGAAAAGGGAGTTTACAAAGGCAAAAACAAGCTCTCTCTTGAAGAGCTTGAGCGTTATCGCAAGGATAACCATTGTTTCAAGTGCGGCGAGCAAGGTCATGTGTACCGTTCTTGTCCCCAAAAGAACACCTGCCATGAGCCGCCTAGAGCTACCTTGGTCGAAATCCAAGAAGAGGAAGCTCACCACAAAGGATCTCCTCTATTCCATGCTTGGGGAAAGGTAAGAGAACATGATGATTTTATTCTCTTTGACCCTGGTTCTACTCACAATTTCATATCCACAGAGTTAGCCACCAAGCTAGGCATACAAGCCTATGAGATGGGAGATGTCCTACCCGCAGATGGTGCTTTCAAGGGGCAAGAAGCTTCAGTCACTCCCTTAATCGAAAAATTGAGGCTCCATGTCCAAAGCTATGTGGACAAAGAGGACTTCTTTATCTCTCCTCTCAAGCATGAGGATCTAATCCTAGGGGCACCATGGTTTGATCGCATGGCTGCCAATGTTAAATTCCTTGAAAGGAGAATCTACTTTAAATTCAGGGAAAAAGATATGTACATAGATGCTAAGGAAATGGGTAACACCATACCCATTGTACATACGCAAGCTTTCAATAATTCAATAGAGAGCTCTATTTCCGTGTACATGATTTTTGTTAAAGATTCTCAAAATGAACCTAATGCTTTAGCAAAAGAAAATATAAACAACCACAAGGAACTAGAGTTATCCAATTTTCTCAAGGGGTTTCAAGATGTCTTTATTGACGACATCCCTTGTGAACTAACTCCTAATAGAGGCAATGATGACCATGCAATTGAACTTCTTCCAGGAAGTTCATCGCCTAATAAACCTCCTTATAGAGTTTCTCAAGCTCAACAAGAGGAGATTATGCGGCAAGTGCATGAGTTAGTTGAAAAGGGCATGGTTAGGCCTAGCTCATCTCCCTTTTTCTCACCTGTGTTATTAGTGCAAAAGAAAGACAACACATATCGTATGTGTGTCGACTATAGAACACTAAATAGGATCACTATCAAAAATAGGTTTCCTATTCCACGGGTAGAAGACCTAAAAGTGGCTACCATCAAATAAGGATAGTTGATCAAGATATTGTAAAGACCACATTTCGTACTACGTTTGGTCTTTACGAATACATTGTCATGCCTTATGGCTTGACCAATGCACCAGCCACATTCAACCGCTTGATGGAGAAGCGATCCAGGCCTCACCCAACCTTTACTGAGTGTTCTTTGATGATATTATCATCTACTCTAATTCACTAGACAAACACAAGCAACACCTCCAGGTAATATTTCAAGTCTTAAGAGAGAATAAACTTTATGTTAATCGAAAGAAAAGTGAGTTTTTCTTACAAGAGATTCAGTATTTAGGTCACATTAGCTCTCAAGATGGCATCCAAATGGATCCATCAAAGTTAGAGGTAATAAAAGGATGGCCTAAACCAAGGAATCTTCATGAACTAAGACGCTTTATAGATATGTGTGCATACTATAGACGCTTCATAGGAAAATTCTCATAAATTGTGGAACCATTACATAACCTAACAAAGAAAAACATTAGGTATACATGGTCTGCCAAGGAGAACAATGCTTTTGAAAAGCTTAAAGAAAAGATTATCTCTCAAGTTGTGCTTACACTGCCGGATCTATCAAAACCATTTGAGGTCCAATGTGATGCTTATGGTGATTGCCATGGAGCTGTTTTGCTCCAAGAAGGGCACGCCATAGCCTATGAAAGTCAAAGTCTCGAACCTGTTGAGCAAGCTCTAGGCATATATGAAAAGGAACTCCTCACAGTTCTACATGCCTTAGACTCATGGAAGCACTATTTATTGGAAACTCCTTTCATTCTACGAACGGATCACCAAAGCCTTAAGTACTTCATGACGCAGACCAAGCTCTCCAACAAACAAATGAGGTGGTCAAATTTCCTTTCAAAATTTCATTTTCATATTGCTCACATTGGTGGCAAGAAAAATCAAGTAGCCGATGCACTCTCAAGACGACCGAGAGTGAATATGGTTTCCATAGCAACTCATAATGATCTATTTTCTATGATAGATGAGTACGCTATTGATATCGATTTTAGAGATGTGATTTCAGCCCTTGCACTAGGGAAGAAAGAGGAACCATTTACTTTACAAGATGGTTATCTTCTCTATGGCAATAGACTGTGTGTTACTAACTCACTACGTGAGAAAGTAATGTATGAATCTCATGCTCCTCCTTATGCGGGGCATAGAGGGATTCAGTCTACCCTCAAAGGGATTGAAACATATTTCTATTGGCCTACCACGAAAGCAAACATACAAGAATATATTTCTAAATGTATGGTATGCCAAAAGACGAAGTTTGATAGAGGGAAGCAATCTGGATTGCTTCAACCTTTGCCAATCCCTAATTCACCATGAGAGAGCATATCCATGGATTTTATTTTTGGATTGCCTAGGTCTATCCATGGGAATACGAGAATATGGACGATAGTAGGCAGGTTCAGTAAACAAACTCATTTTATACTTGTCAAAAAGACTATCAAAAGCCCATCAAATGGCAACCCTCTTCATTTCACAAATCTTAAGTACCATGGCTTGCCAATGTCCATAGTGTTGGATAGAGAACCTAGAATGACCAGTAATTTTTGGAAGGGTCTCTTTGAGAGGGACAAGGATAAAGTTCTCTTCGGCCTATCATCCGCAAACGAATGGCCAAAGTGAAATAGCTAACCTAAAAATTCTTGATCTACTAAAAGCCTATGTAACGGAAGTAGATCAAAGGTCCCAATGGGAGAAGTACTTACCCTTAGGGGAGTATGTCTACAATAACAGTGTGCATACTTCCACGAGAAAAGCACCTTTTGAGGTAATTGAGGGAAGATCAAAAAGTCCCTTGCTACTTAAAGTACACAGGAAGATCTTCGCTGTAGATGAGTATAGCCAAGACCTACAAGAATCTTTCCAAAAGATTAAGGTTGCTATCTCTATCTCACAGCAAAGGCAAAAGGCTGCTGCTGATAAGCACAGAAGAGGCCAAGCCTTTAAAGAAAATGATTGGGGCTTACTTAAATTTCCCAAGGCTTGATTAAGGCACACGACATGCAAGAATCCTACGGGACACCAAAAGTACTATGCTAAGTTAGAAAAAAGGTAGTATGGTCCCTTCCAAATTCTTAGAACAATCGATGAGATGGCCTTTCAACTCAAGTTGCTCAGTCATTGGCTCATACACAATGCTTTTCATGTGATCCTATTAAAGCCTTACAAAGGAGAGCCACCTCAAGAACCAACTATTGAAGACCCACCGGAGATCGAGGACCATTAAGAGGTGCTGCAGGTCGAGTCCATTCTCTGACATGAAGACATGGTACTAAGAGGTGGTAAGACTATCCGACACTATCTTATTAAGTTTAAAAATTATCCTTTTGAACATGCTAGATGGATGCAAGGCATACAATTAAAGGATAACCTAAACCTTGTCAATGCTTACAATGCTTCCTCAGAGTAAGCAAATGTACAAATGTTAAAAATGAACAAAGTTTTTGTCTTATAAGACTCTCTTTTTCTTTATTGTGCACAAAAATGAAGTAGTATGCATGCTTAGATCAAGTTTTCGGAGACGACGTCTCCCGAACACCAAGTAGAGCTTGTCACTCTATTAAGGAAGATTGATAGGACTAATGTGCACACATGCTTGCAGCAGCCTCAGGCTCTCAAGCGCCAAATGGACTAGTCATCCATTGTGGAATGATGTCGTAGGGTAACATAGGGATCCTCTACTCGCTAAGAAAAGGACTCATGAATATGCTTTATCTTCTCTACCCCATAGTCACGGACGACTATGATTTCAAGAGAGAGGTAATATCAATATCTAATTCTCCTAAATGATTTTCTCATGTTAAACTGATCATTTAATATGGGGAAGTGCCAGGGGAGAAAAAGCTAGAATATTGGTTAAGCTAGTAGACCAGCCACAGTAGGGATCCAAAAGAGGGAAAATAGGGATCCAAAGGGGGGGGCATCTATAAAAGAGCCATGTGTAACAATGGGCTTAAAAGACCGTAAGGTTCAGCCCATTAAGACTTCCAAAATGCTAAGGTTCCAAAATGCAAAGGTTGTGTCCAAAGGTCAAAGCTTAGTAAAAATTGGATGCTTTGTGTGTGTACCAAAAGTCTTCATGAATCCTACAAAGGAGGGGGCGAGCCTTGCAAGTAGGGGATGAGAGAGAAACACACACACACACACGCTCACAACACTTAATAAAAGAATCAATAAGAATTAAGCTCTCCAGAAGACTATTGGACAGTCTCCCAAGGGGACCAATGAGCATTCAACAGCCCAATGGCTTGCCAGATTCCTATTGGCCAAGAGACAAAGGGGTCCGATGAGAGTTTAGTTGCATTAATTACCTAAAGATCTCACAAAAGGGGAAAGGGGGACACATGTCAGAAGGCTATCACTTATGATGCTTAATTTTCATTGGCTAGGCTGGGAGAGGTCCAATGGGGTATCATCATGAGTAAAATGCAAGAGGGGTCGACCAAGAGAGAGAGGGGGCTTAATTTTTCAAGTCATTATTCTACACACACTCACTCAATCTCATGTGTGGAGCAAGAAGACTCTCTCTCTCTCTCCTTCTCAAGCTTTACTGGAAAGCTTATCACCTACTCTAAGCTTGTGAGAAGGGAGGCCTACACCAACAACTCTTGGCTTTGTGACGTAAATCCAACCAAGAGCCAAGCTTCAATGCATGCTCATATCCTCTACCATGCTAATTACTAAGCTATGCTAAGCTAATACGAGTGATTATGTGAGGAGATGTACATCTTTCTCGTAAGACTACTCCTTCCTCTCAATCTACTCTCATACCCTGCTATCTCTCACCATCTTCGAAGGTGTGAGGTCTTGGGTCTGAGACTGTGAGGGAATTGATGTTGTGTTTTATAAGTGTTTTTCTTAGTGCTTGGAGCTTCCATTTTCATTGCACTAGCTAGTATTGAAGGAACACAAAGAATTGTATTGTAAAATGTCTATCTTGATGGGAGAAACCTATAATACAAAGGCTTTTGGAGGGGGGACCAACTCCATGTAAATAATGTCCTCAACTATTGTCAATAGTATAATTTCTCTTTCTTTTGAAGTATTGTTCATGCTATCTAACTAGGTGTTATGCTTTTTGTTGCTCTCTCTCCACCCAAGCACTCTTGTTATGCTCATTAGGAATCTATTCTAATGAAATGCTGACTGTGTTCATGCTATTTTCTGCTACACACAAATTTCTAGGCCAAAAAATGTTACATAATCAAAGCTATACATGATTTGAGAGAGACATGGAGTGGGAGAAAGCATGAGAGAAAATGCATGTGCACCTCCTAGAGCAAAGTGATACACAAGCAAGAATTTTTCTTTTGCACGTATTTATTTATCTATTTCTTGAATGTTCAAATTGACCATAGCTCATAAAGAGATTTTTTTGTAATACAATATCAATAAACATGCTATCCTTTTGCATTTTGCATTGATTGCTTATGCGTTTTCCACCTGTCAGCTGCAATACACATATATTTATCAATTTCCATCACAATCCCTCCACCTCAACTATGATTTGTCCCAGTTAGTCCCTGTAATGGAATTTGCCTATTCAATTTGAGAATAGCGGAATTTAATGAGAGTACTTTCAAGAAATGATTTTGTGAGCATAGCGGGTAGACATAATTGAAGATAGCAACATAATCATAGAAATTAGTTAAATTGGCATAGACAATACTTTTGCAAGAGAGAGAGTTTAGAGAACATGACAACAATTGAGGACCGGATTTATGTGGAGCCGGTCCCCCCTCCAATAGGCATTTGTATTATGATTTCTCCCATAAAGAGAGACTTGTTACAATACAGTCTTTGTGTTCCTTGTGACCTAGGTGATGCCATGAAGATGGAAGGCTTCATGCACCACAAACATAACATAAACTTGAAGAAAGATTTAACTATCCCAAGCCTCAGTCCCAAGACCTCAAACACCTTCGAAGGTGGAGAGAGCTAGCAGGGAATGAGGGTAGGGAAGAGGAAGAAGAAACATTTCGTAGGAGAAAGAATTAGTTCCTCACTTATCATACTCTTGTTGCTAGCATACATAATAGCATAGTAATGAAGAAGAAGGATATGGCAAGCTTAAGCATTGAAGCATGGCTCTTGGTTGGATTTGCACTCCATAGCCAAGAGTGTTGGTGTAGGCTCTCAACCTCTACTTGCTTGGAGAGGGAGCTCTTGCACTTTGCATATCACACAAAGAGAGTGCTTGTGAGTGTGTGTGGGTGAGTATACCCCCTAGGCACCCCCCTAGCTTGCTTGGGTCGACCCCCCCTTGTAGCTCATGCCTGAAGCTCATTGGACCCTTCCAGGCCTAGCCAATCACAAGCAAGAGCCATTACAAGCAACATGGGTAGCCTTGGGACAAGTGTCCCCCTTTCCCCTTTGAGAGAGAGGACTTGATAAATGCTAAAACAATTAGATAATTCATGTAATTTATCATTGGACCCCTTTGAAGCCTAGCCAATAGGCTTCAAGCAACACATGAAGGTAACATGGGTAGGGGCTTGACATGTGTCCTTGCTGCCTCTTCAAGTTGGGTTTCCCTTGTGTGTGTGAGTGGGTGTTCTCTCTCTAGCCCCTAGGAAAAGGGCTCGCCCCCCCTCTTGTAGGAATGCTTTTGACTTTTAGGTGATCAAGCACCTTACTCACCAAGCATGACAAAGCACTTGAACTAGGGGGTGTTCCCACAAGCATCTCAGGCAAGCTTCTCAAGGCACCTCAAGTACTTTAATCATGCAGCAAGTCAAGCACCTCAAGCATGGAGCCAGTCAAGCACCTCAAGCATCTTAATCAAGCACCTCAAGCATGAAAAACACCTCAAGCATGACAAGCACTTCAAGCATGACAAGCACCTCGAGCTTGGGCCGGGTTCCCACCTCAAGCTCAGCCCTAGCTTACTTAAGGTCAAAGGACTTTTACACACATTTATTGGAGGTCTTCAATGAAGCTAACCCTAAGGTCTTATGCTCCATTGGTTAGCCTTGCTCTTTGATAGACCATCTCCCTTTTGGGCCCCTTTACCATTGGCCCCGTGTTGAGATAGATCTATAAGCACATACCTATATCTTAACACTTGTTCCCGTTTATTCTCCCACATTAAGTGATCAATTTAATATGAGAAAATCATTTGGGTTAGTTAGATATTAGATTTTATGACATTACCTCTCTCTTGAAATCATAGTCGTCCTCGACTATGAGGTAGAAAAGATAAAGTCTTAGTCATTAGTCAATCGTACTTAGCGGGTAAAGGATCCCTTTTTACCCTATGACATCTTTCCAAGATGGATGACTAATCCATTTGGTGCTTGGGAGACATAGCTGCCGCAAGCATGTCTGCTCTTTAGTCCATTTTATTCTCCCAAAGTAGAGTGACAAATTCTACTTGGTGTTTGAGAGACGTCGTCATCACAAACATGATTCTAAGCATGCATACTAGTTAAATTTTGTGCACAATTAAAAAGAGGACTAGTCATATAAGACAAAAACATGAGTTATTTAAAAGAAATTTGTACATTTGCTTACTCTAATGTAGCATTGTAAGCATTGACAAGGTTCATACTATCCTTAAGTTGTACTCCTTGCATCCATTTAGCATCTTCAAAAGGATAATTTTTGAACTTAATAAGATACCGTCGGATAATCTTACCATGTCGTAGTTCCTTGTCTTCATGCCGAAGGATAGCTTCGGGTTGTAGCACCTCTTCTTGGTCTTCAACTTCGGGAGGGTCTTCAATAATTGGTTCAATTGGTGGCTCTCCTTTGTAGGGCTTAAGTAAGCTTACATGAAAGGCATTGTGTATAAGCCAATGGTTGGGCAACTTGAGTTGATAAGCCGTCTCATTGATAGGCTTCAAGATTTGGAAAGGACCATAGTATCTTTTTGCTAGTTTAGCATAATACTTTTGATGGCCCGTAGGATTTTTGCCCGTCGTTTGCCTTAATCGAGCCTTAGGAAACTTGAGTAAGACCCAATCATTTTCTTTGAACATTAAGGCTCTTCTGTGCTTATCAGCAGCAGCTTTTTGCCTTTGTTGAGAGATGGCTATAGCCTCCCTAATATTTTGAAAAGATTCTTGTAGGTCACGGCTATACTCATCGGCGGAGAAGATTTTCCCATGTACTTTCAGTAGCAAGGGACTTTTAGGTCTTCCTTCTATGATCTCGAAAGGTGCTTTGCCCGTAGAAGTATGTACAGTATTATTGTAGGCATACTCTACTAGCGGTAAATACTTTTCCCATTGTGAGCGTTGATCTACTTCGGTAACATAAGTCTTGAGTAGATCGAGTATCGTAAGATTGGCTATCTCACTTTGGCCATCCGTTTGTGGGTGATAGGCCGAAGAGAAATTCAATCTTGTTCCTAGATTTTCAAAGAGACCTTTCCAAAAATTACTGGTCATTCTAGGATCTCTATCTGACACGATGGATGTGGGTAATCCATGGTGTTTGAAAATCTGAGATATGAAGAGAGTTGCCATTTGATGTGCCTTAATAGTCTTTTTGACAGGAATAAAATGTGCTTGCTTGCTAAACCTGTCGACTATTGTCCATATTCCTGTATTCCCATGGATAGACTTGGGTAATCCAAAGATGAAATCCATGGATATACTCTCCCATGGTGAATTTGGAATAGGCAATGGCTGGAGTAATCCAGGTTGCTTCCCTCTATCATACTTGGTCTTTTGGCATACTACACATTTTGAAACATACTCTTGTATGTCCACTTTCATGGTAGGCCAATAGAAATACGTCTCTACTCCTCGGAGAGTAGGTTGAATACCTCTATGCCCTGCATATGGAGGAGCATGGGATTCATACATAACCTTCTCACGAAGGGAATGGGTAACACATAGCCTATTGCCGTGAAGAAGATAACCATCCTGCAAGGTGAATGGTTCCTCTTTCTTCCCCAAAGCAAGGGCTGACATTATGTCTCTAAAGTCAGGGTTAGTAGCATACTCATCTATCATAGAGGATAGATCATTGTGAGTAGCTATAGACACCGCATTAACTTTTGGTCGTCGTGAAAGTGCATCGGCAACTTGATTGTGCTTACCAGCTATGTGAGCAATATGAAAATTAAATTGCGAAAGAAAATTTGCCCACCTCATTTGTTTGTCAGAAAGCTTGGTTTGCGTCATGAAATACTTGAGACTTTGGTGGTCGGTTCGTAGGATAAATGGAGTCCCCAATAGGTAGTGCTTCCATGTGTCTAGGGCATGTAGAACAGCTAAAAGCTCTTTCTCATAAATACCCAAGACTCGTTCATCACCATTGAGCCTTCGGCTCTCATATGCTATGGTATGCCCTTCTTGAAGCAAAACCGCTCCAAGGCAATCACCACAAGCATCACATTGGACCTCAAAGGGCTTTGAGAGATCCGGAAGCACAAGGACTGGTTGGGAAGTAAGCTTCTCTTTGAGTTTTTCAAAAGCATTTTGCTCCTTAGCAGTCCATACAAACTTAACGTTCTTCTTGGTTAAGTCGTGTAGTGGTCCTGCCACTTGAGAGAATTTTGCTATGAAGCGTCTATAGTATGCACACATACCAATAAAGCTTCTTAGCTCATGTAGATTCCTTGGGTTAGGCCATGATTTTATTACCTCTAACTTTGATGGATCCATACGAATACCATCGTGAGAGATAATATGGCCTAGATATTGAATCTCTTGAAGGAAGAATTCACTTTTCTTTTGGTTGAGAAAAAGTTTGTTCTCCCTCAAGGCTTGAAAAATCACTTGGAGATGTTGCTTATGCTCCTCCAAAGACTTGGAGTAGATGATGATATCATCGAAGAACACTCCAGTGAATTTTCGATATGGTCTAAAAATTTTCTCCATCAAACGATTGAACGTAGCTGGTGCATTAGTCAAGCCAAAAGGCATGACTAGATATTCATAAAGACCAAATGTTGTGCGAAACGCGGTCTTTAAGATATCCTCATCCACTATCCTTATTTGATGATAGCCACTCTTAAGGTCAATCCTAATGAAGTAGGTAGAGCCTTGTAGCTTATCAAACAGATCTTCTACCCGAGGTACGGGAAATCTGTTTTTAATAGTGATATGGTTTAGTGCTCGATAGTCCACACACATACGGTATGTACCATCTTTCCTTTGCACTAAAAGGACTGGAGAACAAAAGGGAGAGGAACTAGGCCTCACCATCCCTTTGTCTACCAGCTCTTGTACTTGCCTCGTGATCTCCTCTTGTTGAGCTTGTGAGACTCGATAAGGAGGTTTGTTAGGCGGTGAGCTTCCTGGAAGGAGCTCAATACGATGGTCATCATCCCCTCGTTTTGGAGGTAGGTCCATAGGGATATCATCGATGAACACATCTTGGAATCCTTTAAGAAAAGTAGACAAGTCTAACTCTTCTTGATTCCTATCATTTTCATTTGATGAAACATTATTAGCTTTTAGAGACTCTTTGACATAAATCATGTACGCAGAAACTGAGCTCTTCATTGATTTATCAAAAGAAAGAGGATTTACAAGTGGAATAGTGAGACCACGCTCACTAGCATCTACATACATGTTCTTTCCCCTGTAGGTGAAGTAAATTCTCCTTTCAGGGAACTTCATGTTGGCAGCCATGCGATCAAACCATGGTGCCCCTAGGATAACATCCTGATGTTGGAGGGGAGAGATGAAGAAGTCTTCTTTGTCGACATAGCTTTGGACATGAAGCCTCAACTTCCCAATCAAGGGAGTAACGGAGGCTTGTTGTCCCTTGAAAGCTGCATCAGCTGTTACTATATCTCCCATCTCAAAATCTTGAATGCCCAACTTGGTGGCCAACTCTATTGATATGAAGTTGAGAGTAGAGCCAGGGTCGAACAAGATGAAGGCATCATGCTCTCGTACTTTTCCCCAAGCATAGGAGAGTGATGATCCTTTGCAATGAGCATCCTCTTTTGGAGCTTCGATGGTGGAAGCCCTAGGAGTCTCATTGCGAGTATTCTTATTGGGGCAAGAACGATAGCCATGTCCTTGCTCCCCACACTTGAAACACTTATGGTCCTTGCGAAAAGCTTCAAGCTCTTCAAGAGAGAGTTTGTTTTTACCTTTGTAAACTCCCTTCTCCTTGGACCGATTGTTGTTGTTGTTGTTGGAAGTGCCTTGGGAATTATTTTGAGCATTGGATTTCCCCTGTGCATCATTTTTATCTTTGTTTTCCATGGGCTTGACATTACGTCTAGCCCCTTGATGGAAATTGATGCGTGAAGCAACCATGGTGTGGTGGATTACTTTGGTAATAGTACCGGGCCGTTGAGAGTTGATATATTCGGCCATCTCTTCAGGTAATCCCGCACAGAATTGCTGTCTTTGCTCGGCAAAGTCTATCTTTTGAAAGACAGTAGCTTTGAGATGTAAATCCCAAAACTTATCTACATACTTGTTGATAGACTCATGAGAGAGGAGCTTCAAGCCGCGCCATTCGGTAAGAACTTTATCTTTAGTATCGCTTGGAAGAAATTGCTTCATGATGGAAACTCGTAGAGTTTTCCATGTCTTTGGGGCTTCTCCATTGCCACGAAGGATAGCCCGCCATTGACGAGCTGATTTTTGGAAGTGCATAGCTACATGGCGTAGCTTGGAGGACTCTGTGAAGCCCTCGTCCCCAAAGGCCGCATCAAATTGCTGGATGAAGGCCAACACTTTGTCGGTAGCACCAAAGGTGCCATCGTAGGTGAGAAAAGAGATACTCTTTCCTCCCTCCTTGAACTTCTTTAGCTTTTGTGACCTTCTCCATGCAGGAAATGATTTGCGATGCCCTCCCCTCTTGTATTCTCTAGGAGAATAGCCATAACTTTCATCGGAAGAGAAGGAAGGTGAAGAAGAAGGAGAAGAGGGTGACCTCTTCCTAGGCCTTTTCTTCCTTTGTTTCCTCTCTTGCCTTTGAGAGTGATGAGGAGAAGGACTATGGGTTGCTCTTTTCCTCTTGGGAGGAGTAGGCGATCGTCTAGACCGCCTTCTTCGTGGAGCCACATCTTCAGAAGAACTTAGACTTTCATTGCTTTCTTTCTCTTTGGATTCCTCCTCTCGAATGGGAGAGAGTCTTCTTTTGGGGGTCTCTTCAAGAGGCCTCCTAAGCTCTCTCTCCTCTTGGAGAGGAAGGGAAATTCCATAGGCACGAAGTTGTTGAGTAACTTCGGCTTGCAAGGTAGGGTTGCCCATAGCTTGTTGCAACCTAGTCACAAGATAATTCACAAACATGGGAGCATCATCATTAGCACCTTCATGTGCAAAATCAAAGCTATCAATGTTCATTCTACTCTCTTGATTATTGTCAGCCATGTTAACAAAATTTTATGTATGTACTTAGTGTATGCTTTGGCAATTCAAAACCTTAGTTGCCACTCCTCTTAGCCTTTGAAAATCGGCTCTTAAGTATCTACACCCACGGCTCAAAGTGGTTAATTATATAGAGTAGAGGAGTAGGTCTAACATAGCAGAGTTGCCAAGGGCTAGCTCCTTTCGGACTTCTTATGGCTCAATAATGGTAAAGCCGTAGGCAAGTCTAAAAAGACTCCATTATTAAGTCCAAAGCTCCCGAGGTGTGCACCATCCCCCACAGAGTGGGCTAGATCCCAGTTCCACTTACTCTATTATAATTAACAACATCAACCATTTATAGGCTACTTAAGGACCTCTCTTCTTAAGCAAGAAAAGAGAAACCAAATGCTCTGATACCAATGTAATGGAATTTGCCTATTCAATTTGAGAATAGCGGAATTTAATGAGAGTACTTTCAAGAAATGATTTTGTGAGCATAGCGGGTAGACATAATTGAAGATAGCAACATAATCATAGCAATTAGTTAACTTGGCATAGACAATACTTTTGCAAGAGAGAGAGTTTAGAGAACATGACAACAATTGAGGACCGGATTTATGTGGAGCCGGTCCCCCCTCCAATAGGCATTTGTATTATGATTTCTCCCATAAAGAGAGACTTGTTACAATACAGTCTTTGTGTTCCTTGTGACCTAGGTGATGCCATGAAGATGGAAGGCTTCATGCACCACAAACATAACATAAACTTGAAGAAAGCTTCAACTATCCCAGGCCTCAGTCCCAAGACCTCAAACACCTTCGAAGGTGGAGAGAGCTAGCAGGGAATGAGGGTAGGGAAGAGGAAGAAGAAACATTTCGTAGGAGAAAGAATTAGTTCCTCACTTATCATACTCTTGTTGCTAGCATACATAATAGCATAGTAATGAAGAAGAAGGATATGGCAAGCTTAAGCATTGAAGCATGGCTCTTGGTTGGATTTGCACTCCATAGCCAAGAGTGTTGGTGTAGGCTCTCAACCTCTACTTGCTTGGAGAGGGAGCTCTTGCACTTTGCATATCACACAAAGAGAGTGCTTGTGAGTGTGTGTGGGTGAGTATACCCCCTAGGCACCCCCCTAGCTTGCTTGGGTCGACCCCCCCTTGTAGCTCATGCCTGAAGCTCATTGGACCCTTCCAGGCCTAGCCAATCACAAGCAAGAGCCATTACAAGCAACATGGGTAGCCTTGGGACAAGTGTCCCCCTTTCCCCTTTGAGAGAGAGGACTTGATAAATGCTAAAACAATTAGATAATTCATGTAATTTATCATTGGACCCCTTTGAAGCCTAGCCAATAGGCTTCAAGCAACACATGAAGGTAACATGGGTAGGGGCCTGACATGTGTCCTTGCTGCCTCTTCAAGTTGGGCTTCCCTTGTGTGTGTGAGTGGGTGTTCTCTCTCTAGCCCCTAGGAAAAGGGCTCGCCCCCCCTCTTGTAGGAATGCTTTTGACTTTTAGGTGATCAAGCACCTTACTCACCAAGCATGACAAAGCACTTGAACTAGGGGGTGTTCCCACAAGCATCTCAGGCAAGCTTCTCAAGGCACCTCAAGTACTTTAATCATGCAGCAAGTCAAGCACCTCAAGCATGGAGCCAGTCAAGCACCTCAAGCATCTTAATCAAGCACCTCAAGCATGAAAAACACCTCAAGCATGACAAGCACCTCAAGCATGACAAGCACCTCGAGCTTGGGCCGGGTTCCCACCTCAAGCTCAGCCCTAGCTTACTTAAGGTCAAAGGACTTTTACACACATTTATTGGAGGTCTTCAATGAAGCTAACCCTAAGGTCTTATGCTCCATTGGTTAGCCTTGCTCTTTGATAGACCATCTCCCTTTTGGGCCCCTTTACCATTGGCCCCGTGTTGAGATAGATCTATAAGCACATACCTATATCTTAACACTTGTTCCCGTTTATTCTCCCACATTAAGTGATCAATTTAATATGAGAAAATCATTTGGGTTAGTTAGATATTAGATTTTATGACAGTCCCCCACCTCAGAAACCCGTGCAACATCAGAAAGCCTGTCCGAGTTTCCTAATCTTGTCCGACTTTACTTTTTGTGATGACATGGGATGTCGAGATCTCCTCTCTCTTCATGCCCTGCTTCCCTGCCCTTGATCTTATAGTTTGGCCTTCCCTCAAGAACTTGTGTTCTTTAGTCTTGAGGTGACCAACCCTTAAAAGTAACCATGGCCATCATTTGTACACTATCTCTTCTCAATCTAGTGGTGATAAAGGTATGGCTAACTGTTGACATTTGTAAGAGTTTTACTAGTATGTATACCACTGGAAGACATCTATGTTAAATAGGGGTTATGTTGCAAGGAGGCAATGGCCATCTGAACATAACCTTGCACATTCATTCAATGAACCATAGATAGATCATGTGTGCAATAGAATTGACCATGAGGCTATGATATTACAAATACAATTGATGTTCAACAAGGAGGCAATGACCATGTAGGTAGCCTATAGCTCAATGAAGAAAGAAGTGATGTGACCAATTGGGTGAAAAGTTAAACAATTGCAATCATTAATGAAATTATAAATATTGTTTGATTAGTCCTATGGGCAGATAAGGAAATTAGGGGGAAATAAACCCTCTCTCTCTCTCTCTCACACACACACACACACACACACACACACACACACACACACACACACACACACACACACACGTACGTGTTCATTGTGATGATATGCAAGGGAGCTATGTATAGGTCATCAAAGATATGATAAGACCATAATTATGGAGAAAATGCATGTGTGAAACAAAGAAAAAGATGGTCCATAAGAATAACTAATATATCACCCATAAGGAGTCCCTTCAACTGGAAACCTAAACATTAGAGAGGATATGGAGGCAGGGGAATTTATATCATTGCAGAAGCATGGCCATGCAACTACAAAAATTTATATATATATATATATATATATATATATATATATATATATATAGAGAGAGAGAGAGAGAGAGAGAGAGAGAGAGAGAGGACTTTGCACTCGACCACTATTGAAGACATGGAACTTTTGTCATCTTCCACTCTATTGGCCAACCTCTAGAGAGCTCAATCATCTTTAAGAAAGCCCAATTCACTTCAAATTATGTCCATAGCCAACGTATGCTTGAACACACATTCAAGGAGGAACTTTCGAGAAAAATCTCCGAGCAAACACAAAGCCGAGCAAGTTTTTCCATGCAATCAAAGAGAATTTACATGGATCTAAGAAAAAAAGAGATGAATTTCTTGGACCCATTCATCTATCAACCAAAGCGACAGTTAAAAGAACACTCCTTTCAAAACATGTGGTGATCACATAGTAGCAAGTTGTAAATAAGACAACTACATAAACTCAAAATATGCTTTAAGATCATATAGATGCTTTAGCATGCCACACAAGATGACAAGAACGCAGTAGCCTAACTAGATGTATATCAAAACCCTTGTAGCATGATATCTTATGCATCAAGTAAACATATTTCTCAAAAGAGCTACTATATAAGTGTTGAGATCCATGGTTGTGTGGATGATCTTGCACCTCCAAGTGCTTAGAACAACTCAACCTTGGTGAGAGCAGCCTAATGCATAAACTCATGTGCCATAGGATCCATACCACAAATATATGAAAAAAAAGTACATATGTGAGCATCTTGCTCTCTTGCTGCTGGAAATCCTCACATGTGCATCACGGGAAGTCAGCAAGGGTCACAAATTTTGTGACACCCTTTGCAACAGAGCCATCTCTGCTGCTGATATAAAAAACATGGCTTTGAATTAAAACCACAGATGCTTCCTTGACTCATTAAGCATTCATCATTCTACCCTTTTAAATTATTTCTTGGAAGTCCTTTGTGAGTTTACTCCTCCACTTTACTAGCTTACCATCCTGATAATCGGGATGAAAGCCACTTGGTACTTTGCTATTTGCCCTGCACATGTGGAATCTTTCCTTCTTTACTCTAAAAGAAAGCCATTACATTGTAGTGTTGCCACCTTAGTTGCAGTCAAAGATACTCCACTTCCCATAGGCCACACTCCTGGCACACGCGTAGGGATCCTAGTATCATGTCATCAACCTCCCATGTGTATGTGTTGCTTGACCAAACGAAGTCCCCCACAACATTAAACGGCTTATTTCCAATCGAGGGATATTTGCAATGTCCCCAAAACTTTGGTACAACACTTTGAAGTAGATTGCACATGGTCATCAGTAGGTTGGTATTGGAGCCCTGTGTTGTATCGAGGCATTATGATTGAATATCCCTCTCCATCCTTACATCGGGTTGTGAGCACTGAACTCGGGCTACGACTACAAGTGGGTTTTAGGGCTACGAGTAGTGGTAATGAATTGTGGCCTTTACCTTGAGACCTCGGTTGGAGCGGGTGGTTGCCGACGAAGCAAGGTGGTGTGGAACGGTTGGGATAGCTCGGAAAGAACAACCACTTAAATTCACGATTCTCTTGATAATGATCCTGCCACAATGAGTGCCCATTAGCTTCTCTACCAATAAAAAACTTTGTATTTTTTTTAAAAAATATCTCCTTTTTCATTAACGAAAAGGGGAGAGAGACATCACAAAGGGGCGAAGCCAAAAAAAAGGTATAATTTTTATAAAAATTTCCTTTTCAACAAGAGTGGACAAGTGTCCATCATTGGCAAGCTTTACATCAATGGCTAAAAAATTACACCATTTGCCCATCACCCCTCTATGGCCTTTTGTAGGCCAAAAAAAAAAGTAGAGCCACCTTTCAAAATTTAAGGGCTCATCTTTTTTTCAAGGTCTTTAAATAAGAGAATAGAAGTTTGTATGAAAGTGAAATAACATTCTTTATGTATATATCTATGTAGACATCTCAATGCACACTTTGTTCAAAAATACTTGTAGGAAGAGGCTATGGGAAAAGAAGCAAGGACTTGGAGACGGAGTTGAAGCTAAAGCAGATGCAGAGCAGAGAGTTTTCTCTAAGCTTCATACACAAGGAGGAGGAGTACCAAAAGCAGACAACAACTCAGAGAGTTTTCTCTCAGCTTCATACACAAGGAGGAGGAGTACCAAAAGCAGATAGCAACTCACCGAGATGGAAATTCTATCTAGATTTTTTTTTTTTTTATAATAGCAAAACTCACAATTGTTAGTGAATTATATTGAACAGCCCAAAAAAATACAAGGTCTTGTCATGCTCTTGTTGAGCCATGACATCCATTATATCTAGAATCTTAAAACATGTACAAGTGAAAGGTGGGAGACGATTGTTTGAGCAAGTGTGGTTCAGCTTTCAAACGTGCCGCTTTGAAATTCAGAACAAGAGGAAAAGAAAAACACTCCTTAGATTTTGAAAAGTATAAAGTAAAAATATAAAAAATTAATTAAAATTTATTTGTTTTTCTTTTGGACAGCTAAGGACACCTCTAAGTAACGTCTATGGCTATAGGATGCACATTTTGCACGTGGATGGTCTATGCGCATATTATATCGTCGAAGGAAGGTAGCTGTCACGCTGTGTGTTTGGTGGAGAGAGAGAGAGAGAGAGAAGAATATCTGACAATGGATGGTCTCTATATTATATCGTAGAAGGACATGAAATGGCGAAGGAAGGTAGCTGTCACGCTGTGTGTTTGGTGAGGAGCTGAGAGAGAGAGAGAGAGAGGGAGAGAGAGAAGAATATCTGACAATGAATAGCGCAACAGCAAGTTTAGAGCAAGGGGTTCTTGATTTGGGTACCCCATGTGTAGCCAATCTCAGCATGTGTAAAACACCCATCCGCCAAATGAGACCCAACACCTGGGTTGCAAACAAGAGCGTGTTGCAGCATCGGAGACAGCCCTTCACTCGCCTAATGTCTAGCAGGCAGAGATTTAGCAGAGTGTATGCCACTCCTACTTCAATGGAAGCTGCTAATGTGGGTGCAAAAAGCTCGACAGAGGACAATTCCAGACAATTTCAAAAACTGCACGATGTTGTTATTGTGGGAGGTGGGATCGCAGGCCTTTCTACTGCTTTGGCTCTGCACAGGTATGAAGACATCTATTGCCAAGCTAGAGAATCGATAATCCAATTGTGCAGTGATAATGAAGTTTAGGGAAGGGTTTTTGTTTGCTCAAGGAAAATACTAGCATGGGGGGCTTGGCGAGAAATTTTATGGAAAGTCACGGTTTGTGGGTTGGGATGTTTTCCTTGGTGCACATTTTGTTATGTCTCAGGCCCTTACATCTTGAAGATGCACTGCTGGATATGTAACACATCGCATGCCCATCTCCTCGTGTAGGTTCAACGAGACCTTGAGCAATTCATGTCAAGGCTTCACCTTGAATTGACTGCATGGGCCTCTAGTTTTCCACCTTGAATTGATTCCAGGGGGCTCTAGTTTTTGCTTATCTGATAAATAGACTTGTAGTTGCACAATTGCGGTAGGTTCTGGTTTAGAAACTGGATGGTGGGATGGCTGTGATACCTATTGGAGATGAGCTTTTTCTCATACTCCAATGGTGCCTAGTTGTAAGGCTTGCATAGAAATTGGCTAGACCGGAGGTCGATTCCTAACAACCTATCGGTTTGGGGTTTGGATGAGTAGCCCAGTTTGTGGAAACCTTGCAGGTAAGCGTGCATGTGCAACAACAGAACAGTACTGGGATGGGTGGCCTCCCGGGAAGTTTCCCCCATGCCATATCAACACCTTTTGAACTAGGTTGGAAACAATTGTGGAGCATGCCAAATAGATTATGTTAAATGGGGCGGAAAGGAATTCTTATTATCCCCCGGATCTTTACGATCGAGTCAGCTAAGCAAGTCAAACAGATTTTATTCCCCTCTTCATCTCTTGATCGTCAGAATATTGCAACAGTCATATGTTTGTTGTAATGGAGCTTCAATGTGAGGCTGGATAAGCCTGCCTATCGCACATTATACCCAGAATTTTGCTAAGAATTTGTATCCTAATGCTACTTCTAATGCATCGGGCTTTTGTTTGGATTCATCTGGGAAATACATTGTATAAAAAAATTCTTTTTTTCACGTGCTTCCAAATAACGATCTGTGAATGTCCAAAGACAATATTAAAGAACTGCTTCAAACACATTTTACAAAATTGTGGTTTGTGGCATTGCTTTATGTTGACCTAAGTTCTCATGGCTTACATGCGTTTTGCTTCAATAGTGATGTTGCTGTTGCGACAGGTTGGGAATCAAGTCACTGCTCTTAGAGCAAGCAGAACAGCTAAGGACAGCTGGTGCTGCTATAGGCCTATGGACCAATGCGTGGAAGGCTCTTGAAGTCCTTGGGGTTGCAGACAGCCTTCGCAAAAAATTTGTAAAGTTTGCTGGGTACTCTGTTGATGCTGATTTGAAAACATGCATTCAGTGTGACTGATAATTATGTTAGCTAGATTTGGTGCATGGTTTATGTCCTAATGGGCTTTGGTCATTACTCATTTTGCAGCATTGAGTTACTTGAACAAGATGGTAGCTGCCTTTTAAGCTTAAGACTTGATGAAGGACCAAGGTATGTATGTGTTAATGGCTTTATAAATACGGATAGTGCTGGGTTACTTAGATGACCTTGTCTTGAAAATTTTCGCAATAGTGATCTCGAGCTACGTGGAGTTGAGAGAAAGGCATTGCTTGAAGCTTTAAAAGAACCTTTACCAGATGGTGCAGTGATATACGAGTCACGAGTGATTGGCATCAGAAAGCTTGCTGGGGGTTACACAGAGGTTGAGTGTGAGAATGGAGATATAATCCAAACAAAGGTTGTTTTCCCGTTCCAAATCTGATATGTACACTACATGCCATATTTGTAATGCCAGGTCTCGATCATTTTCTATACCAGTGTTTCAAATGCAGGTCCTTATCGGCTGTGATGGTATTGGATCTGTCGTTGCAAAATGGATGAACATGGGTGAGCCCAGGTTTGCTGGATATGCAGCCACACGGGGATTGGCCGTGTATCCTGATGGGAATAATCTACATAACAAAGCTAAGCAGATATTGGGGCGAGGAGTGCGAGCAGGCATTGCGCCTATGGATGCAAATCGAGCGTACTGGTTCGTGGTGTTCAATTCTTCTGGTATGTTGCAAATCACATTATTCCCATCTTCTCTACTTAGTTTCAAAGAGCTGTCAAGAGGGTATCTAATTCTGTGATTGTATGCATACAAAAATGAAGAGAGTGAGCGAGCCATGCACGCTATAGCTGAAACTCTCTCTAAAACCGCATGTTATTACTATAGTCGATCATTCTAAAGGGCATGTGTGTATGTGTGTGCGTGCACGTGTTAGAAGTGTGGTACGTGCTTGTGAGTGCAGTGAAAGCTTTTGCATGCATGCATGTGGCTGTGCATGCACCACCATTGAATTTTTGTCACAAGTATTTATCATCACTTTTTGGTTATTGACAGGTGAGAGAGTTACAGATGCAGAGCTTGTGCGCAAAGAGGCATTGGATTATGTCAAAGGATGGTCCTCTACGATTACAGAGGCAATCAACAGGTCGTCACCAGATACTTTGAGCAGACGAGGCATAGCTGATAGGTGGATGTGGCCAGCGGGGGGGCCTCCACTTTGCAATAATGGAGTAACTCTTGCAGGGGATGCAATGCACCCAATGACTCCGAACCTTGGGCAAGGAGGTTGTTGTGCTCTAGAGGATGCTGTCATTCTGGCTCGGGCACTCTCAAAGGCACTGGTCTCCAATGATTCCCGACAGTTAAATGAGTCTCCGGAATTTGACTTGAAGGAATTGGAAAGGATAAACCTTGCCCTCAAGTCCTACACTGACGGGCGTTGGCGAAGAATTCTACCCTTATCTATACGGTCTTACATGATAGGTGTCCTGTTGCAATCGGATTCCGAGCTTGTCTGCTCGGTTCGCAACAAGTTACTACCCAAACTCTTTAAGCTTGAGCGCTTAATAGATCACTCATTGTTTGATTGTGGTACCCTACAATGAAAGCAGTCAATGCGAATGCGGCAGAGGTGAAAGGTGCGACATTTCATGTGGAAATTCAGCTTGTTAGGCACCATCTAGTGATGTTTATGAAAATTGAGGATAGTTCTAGAGGACATTAGCATGAAACTACATGAGGCATATGCACGATTTTAGCCATAAATAACCTCGTGCCGACTTTTGCGTTCACTAATCCTGTCATGTCTACCATTACCATTGCTTCTGTGTGTTTCCTTTTCTTCCAACTTAACCGTGCTGGACAGGCTGCTGGTGGTGAGCATCCTGGCTTTGGTTGTTACTGGTTTAGGGTTTTTTGGCTCTAGAGAATTAGGTTTTTAGCTCAAGACACATTGGGCAGTCTTTTGTGGTGTCTTGGAATAATCACCTTGAGATTGAAACTAGTAGATTGGTTATCTCGTTTCCATTTCGAATGACTCGCTGAATATATCTTGAGGCTTATTGGGATTGTTCCTATGCTAGAGGACATGGCAAGACATCTTTCATCGAAACATTAATAGTTAAATAATCCTATCTTTTTGAGTGCAAAAAGTAAATTTTGCACTCAAAATTTACATAAAAGTAATAATTAGCATATTTACCAAGATATGAACAAAGCCATCATCATAAGCAAGAAACAATTTGAAAAAACACTTGGCTTCCATCAAATATGGCTTTGTAATCCATGCCGAATCTTCATCTCTGAGATAATCACATCATCATCACGAGCACTATAACATAGAATTAAAAGTGGTCTTGGAAAACACAAGAAAATCCTTGCAAGAGAATAAACTGACCAAAACATGCCTTTGCTAGATCGGAGCTATCATGAGAGGGAAAGATCGAGAGAGCATTGAAGTGTTACACATCCACACACAAGAGGAGAAGATAGCAGATATATGCATTAGTGCACCGTAAATAATATCCATTATAGCTCCCCAATGTGAGAAAGGTTGTTGCTTAAGGAAGACCGGGTAGGTGTTGGGTCTTTGGTTATGAGACGAGCTAAACTAGAATAATTAAGAGCGTCAAGATGATATTCAAAATATAATTAAACTAACTAAAGATGAATAGAAAAGAATTTAGGATCGTGAATTAACTCAAAAATTAAGAATGCAGTAATGCAAATGCAACAATCAATCGTCCACTCAAAATCCAATCCACATACACCTTAATGAGTTCACCAAAATGGCCATCAAGCCTATGATGCAGAAGATGCTCTAGCCTCACCTCGATGAAGATCGAGGCTGGCTCCATAAATTTTCCCTTCTTTTCTCCTTGTCCTCCTACAAGGGCAACGCCTGTCTGATTTTTGGGGTAAAGCAAGGTAGTACAATGCTCAAAACACTTTAATTGTTGATGATTCTGCGTAGAAGTGCTTTTATGATCTCCGCCATTGCTGTTTGATTTTTTCGAATCTTGAAAATATGTGGAAGTCTTAGTTTGATGGGTACCTTATTGATAAAGTTGTGAGCTTGCTTTGGCTTTGGTTGCTTGCACTTCACTGTCCGCAATATGCTTGGGAGAACATAATCCATACCCCCATGGATGATGAGAGCCTCTCAGTGTTGCGGTTTGTAACTAAAACTTAAATTGTTCTCTGATTGGCCAACCTCTGTATACCCTCTTACTTGGTCTTTAAAGGCCTTGTATTTTTTTCTCAGTGTCCCCTCTTGCTCGGCCTAAAAAGGCCTTGCACTTTTGAGTATACCCAATATCTCTTCTTGCTTGGCCTTTAAAGGCTCTGTACTTTTTGTTGAATGTGTAACTTACTCTATATACATGGTGTGTTTATAATACAAGTACACGATTCACAAAGTGTACAAAGGACTAGCATCTTGAAATCGGATAACGTGTCCGTGTGTCTTGTAATCCAAGATAATTGTTGTTTTGTATTTTGGTAGGTCTCTATATAGCATATCTTCTTTGTGTGGCTAATGTTGCAAAGTAGGCTTATCTTATTAGTGTAGGATTAATCGGTCTCTCACTCACACTAACGTGGATATTGGTCCATGCTAATGTTAATATGCAAGTTACTTTATAGTATTCCCCTTAATTACCTGTGTGCAAACTTGAATACACCTTTATGTCGATTAGCATATACGTGCGCATTATATTAATACACATGGATTTTTTTCTTCTCATTCCAAATGTTTGCTAGTTACCATAGTAGTTAGCATACACCTGTGTGCTAGTTAGCATAATAAAGTATGTTAAATAGCACACAAGTGTATGCCACTTAGCATACAATTTTATGCTAGTGAGCATAAACCTATATGCTAACTAGTGTACAAGTGTATATAGTACACTAAAGCTTAGAACCAATATTTATATAATAGTCATTACCTCTTACGTGTATGAAAAATAAGTTTTATAGTATAGCCATCGACACTTACATGTGTGCTAACTATATTAATTTATGTTAACTAGCACATAGGTGCATTCTAAGTAGCATACAATTTTATGTTAGTTAGCATACATTAGTATGCTAACTCGTGCACAAGTGTATGCACGTCATTACCTCTTACATATGTGGCAGTAAGTGTATACTTTAGTTAGTTTATCCTTATTGGTATCCTGTTTAGTGCACACTTGTATGATAGTTAACATACATGTATCCTAATTAGCATACAGTTGTATATAACTACCAAAAGTGTATGCTAGTTAGTTAGCACATATTGTGATGTACTTCTGCCGGTTGTCTATGCTTACTAAGGAATGGTTTGAGGAAGATACGTCAATAGACATCCCATACACACTTTTCTGGAAATAAGTTTTACCGTTTCTCAAAAAATAAGGATAGGTTTCAATTGGCATGCTATTATAGATAGCCTCATAGGTTTCTAGAGTAATATAATAGAGGTTTATTATTTTCGGGATCTGGTCCATGGGTATCTTTATATAGCACTCAAGATGTGAGAGTACATGAACATGGGCCATACTGTAAGAAGATTGTAAGAATCCAGGTTTCTTTGCTTGTAATACAATCCCTTGATCACTTATAAATCTTTGGGAATGTTATTCTGCCATTCATCCATGTAATTGTCTTGAGCCTCTTGCTTCTTGGAAACACACTTGACAAGATAGAACTCGACTGCTTCTATATTAGTTGCAGAATCCAGATGCACAACAAAATTCTTGCCAACTTGAAGTGCATTACTTAACACATCATGATGTTCTTCATACAAGGCCTCATCTAAACCTTTCTCATAATCCAAAATAGGGTTAGTTTTTGTCTAAGGTTGAGAAACATGGTATTCCTAATGTGGAACATGTGCTTTATTAATGCACCTATTCCGACGACCATGCATGCAAGCATCACAAAAACAAGCCACATGTCTAGTGGCTAGCCCTATAGAATCACGAGGATTATATCCATGGATGACGTGCCGAACCCTAGAGTTTAGGATAGATTGACAATTCGATTTTACCTCCCTATCCACCTCTCCTACTTTGACCTCCCAAAAAAAAGGTACAATGTCTCTCTGTTTTGAAGTATAACAAGCATCCGTATGCTAAGATAGGTGGGCCCTAAAATAAGCGACCACATTAGATGCACAATTTAATGTAGCACCATCTGGTTTGAACTGTTTGTGAGTAAGTGTTCTCTTCACCACAACCCTTGCTCCATCATGTTCTCTCTTGCCATGTCGCGATGCTGAGAAGAAACGGCTCATCTGTATCCCTGTCGAATCTTCATACTTGGTAAACCTGCATGCTTTGAATTGTGAAGCAACACCATTTGACCACACCCAATGTGATTTGATTGTTATGCCTTGCTCCTTCAACCATCCAAAGTGCAACATAAAGCAATGCTCTACAAATAAGGTATCATGAACTATGTCATTTGAAATGAAAAAGTGGACAATTTTGATGACATTTCTAGCCTTCTAATATAGGTTATGTGAACAAGTATTGTAACTTGTGTCAAATGCCAATGCATAGACTACATTTCATTTTTCTCTTTGAAGGAGTAGTTCTCTGCAAAGTCGATTAGAGAGACAACCATGCCATTGGGGAAGCTATGAATACATTATTTAAACTTTTATGATTGCCAACAGGCAACGTAGTTGTGAGTAATGAAGATGCTCATCTTGGATTTTGAAAGTGCAAGAAACTCCCATGTCTGCATTTCCTTGTTTAGAAGATCTTTTATCTTCCTCATGTTACTTTCATTGTCTTTACTCTTCACAAATGCAAACACCTTTGCTATAATGGACAACCCTCCCTTTCTTGTGTCTAGAGGATAGAAAACTAGTTTCTTGAATCCACCATTTTTGCATTGCCCCATCAAGCACTTTTTTGTTATGGAAGAGCTCCTCCTCTTGCTTTGGATAGACCACCAACTTCCACAATTGGGTGACGTGAGTGAAAGTATCTATTACTAAGGAGCAAACACTACTGAGATCATCTCCAACATGGAGGCCAAACTTCTAGAAATGCATGTGATTAAGTGCATCTTTCAAGAAATAAATTTGCACATGATATTCGCAGCAACATGTATATCTATCCTTCACTTGACGCACAAACAAGGGCTTCCTTCACTTGATGCATGAAGAAGGGCTTGAAGTGACTCAACAACGCAATTGAAATTTGCACTTTAGATGAAGGGCTTCGAATCTACAAAATAACTCTCTGTCAATAATAAAGTCTAACAATGAAATCCACACATGCCTTTAGATATGCTACCAACTACATAAACATGGAACTTAGGCCTTCATGTATGCTACCTAGCAGGAAGTGAACAATATGCTAGCTATTGAAGGAGAGGAGCCGAGAGCACAGTGGAAGAGGAAGAGGAATATACACACACACTCACACACACACACACCACCATAGCTACACACATAGGTTGGTGGTGTGTGTGTGCGTATTTCTCTTCCTCTTCCGATGTGCTCCCGGCTCCTCTCCTTCATTTGGTATCAGAGCTAGGAGCACAACAAAAGAGGAAGAGGAATACGCACACACACTCACACACACCACCAAATTGTGTGTGTGGCTATGGTGGTGTGTGTGAGTGTGTGCGTATTACTCTTCCTCTTCCACTGTGCTCCTTGCAAATGCACCAACCACATAAGATAAAGAAGAAAGAAAGGGGTTACACAGTGTGTGTCGCCTCTGAGACCAATTGTGAGTGCGCAAATGCGGTGCGTGTGCAGAGAGAGAGAGAGAGAGAGAGAGAGAGAGAGAGAGAGAGAGAGAGAGAGAGTACACAAGATATGGGGTGGAGCTCTCAAATTCACTGTATGAGCACAATGTGAGAATGAGTGAGAGCTCCTTATTATTTTATGTATAAAGAGTGAGGAGATAAATGTGGGTGGTCGGACACTGGCCGACGGACATGGGCAAAGCACGGTGAGGGTACACCGCCTTTACCAAATAGTTTCCATATCAATATTCTAGTTAGCATGGAGTGTATGCTACTAAGCATAATGTGTATGCAAGGAATCATGGCCCATATGGTAGTTAACATGGATTGTAGGCTATCAACAAACCTGGAAAATATGCTAGCTAGCATGGGCTAATCATGGAGTGTATTCTACCAAGCATGGCCCATATGCTAGTTAGCATGGAGTGTAGGCCATCAAGCATAAACAATAACTAGGACCCAATGGAGTGTATTCTAGCTAGCATATCCCATATGCTATTGATTGTGTAATGTATGCTACTAATACTAAGCATGGCATGTATGCTCGGCGAGAATGGCCCATTTGCTAGTTAGCATGGTATGCAAGCTACTAAGCATAGTGTATATTCTACTTAGCAGGGTGTGTATGCTAGTTAGCATAAACCATATGCTACTAATCATGGTGTGTATGCTAGTAAGCATGTTATGTATGCCACTTAGCATGCTCCTATATGCTAGGTAGTATGTCATGTTAGGTACCAATCACAGTTATAAGCTCCTATATGCTAGCTAGTATGTCATGTAAGGTACCAGTCATAATGTATGTGCTAGCTACCATGGCCTATATGCAACTAATCATGGAATTTATGCTACCATAATGGTGTGTATGCTACCATATGTACTATAAACTAGTCATGATGGAGTGTATGCAAAGAAGCATGGTCCATATGATACTTAGCATGGTATTTATACGCTACTAGGCATAGCATGTATGGTACTGATAATATAGTATATGCTAATAATTACTAGGGGAATTTCATGAAATTTAATTTCTAACCTTTTAAAATTATTTCTTAATTTGGCATTTAAGTCTCAAAAAAATAAAAAATAGCAAGTGAAGTTGATTGAAGTGCTTATGGACCAGCTCGGTCAAAGGCTTGGGACCAAAAGGAGAGAAGTCCATAGAAGAGCGAAGATAAATGTTACTTAGTTATCTTCGGCATAGGTACATGTCAAGGAATGATATATCTATTGCGAGAAACCTTGATCAAAGATATAACGCAAAGGAGATTACCTAGAGCAATTATAGGAGTCTAAAAATAGAAAGTAACTGTGCTAATTTCAAGTAATAAAAATATTCATTAGACTCAGTATGAAGTCTAGGAAGCCTTAGGGTACATTATGGCAAAAAACACTAAAAAAGGGCTGTGTAAGGAATTGGTTAACTTGCTAATTTGCAGATTCGTTGATGATCAAAACTGATCCAAATTTGGTCGTTTTGGTTATTTAAACATATCTATGCTATTTAAAGCTATCTAGGTACATATCTCTAAATATTCAAAAAAATATCATTTTCAAACCATTCCTTTGCGGCTCACCATGAACTGTGTTCTCATATAGCTGTTTCCACTTTTGAATGATTCAATCTCTTCTTTTTCTCTCTTACTCTCTTATGACCTTTTATAGTGCTCTACTCACTTTCACGAGCTTTCTCTCTTCTCTTCTAATGCTAGCAGCTCTACTACTATTTTATCTCCATTATACTTTCTGTGTGCTCTTCACTACTTGCAATGAGTAACACATCTTCCATTAGTAATACATCTTTACTACTTACAATGAGTAATACATCTTCCATTAGTGATAATTGTAAGTTACTTGAACATTAAGATCAACCAATAATATGCAACTACGCGGAGTGTCTATCAAAGACTAGTTACAAATGCAAATGAAGCACACTAACTTCGCAACAAGGGGAAAAAGAACATTGACCTATGGATAGATGGGAGCTTGTATCCATCGGATTCCAGCATTGAAAGGTATCCATGATTTCACACACCCCATGATTTGATGAGTTTTTTTGGAGATGGGGTTAATGGCTTACTATGATATAGTCCTATGCTATCTCAGTTATACATTCAATACCTCCAAAATTCTTTGTCTTCGAATGCAACAAGAATTTTAGAACTTAAAAACCAAATAGCCTCTCTAAAAAAAGAAAATCATCAACTGCAGACCTTGAAAGAAACTCCAATAGGATTAAGAGCACGAGTAAAATGAGTAAGAGATGTAGTAAACTTGGCAGAAGGATCTCGACAAAGAAAAAAAGGTTAAAAATTACTAGAGATCATGTGACCAGCCTCTTAGGATTTGATATGTCCAATGCTTAGGAAAGGATGACATTCTTGAACGAGGTAATGAATAAGAATGACATTTTGAAAAATTTAAAACTTCCCAAAAATTGAACCCAAAAGAAATTGTAATTCAAAATTTACTAAAAGATATGGATTTATTGGTCCAACCTTCTCAAATGCAAGAAGTTTGTGACATAGTGGAAGTGAGTAGAAGGGGTTATAGGGCCATCTCTAAAACTTGGTTCCAGGTCCTTAAGTATTACAAGATTAAAGTTTTTGGGTTGCCTAGGCCTCACAATGTTGAGAAAGTAAGGACTCTGTTAAATGAAGAAATACCTGAGAATTTTGGAGAATACTATCATATAGAGGGAACGATGCCATACAAAAAACAGAAGAAGAAATCTTCTTTTGAGTATAATTTTTTATAATAACATTTGGATGAGTATAAAAAAAGTTCAATCGGCTATGGTAAATACTGTAAAATGCGAGAAGTAGATTGTGAAGGAAAACTTATATTTGTTATGATATTGGATGAGGTTCAAATTCAAAAATGTCAAGAAATGGAAAGAGTATCTATATCCTTAATGAATAGAGCATTGGACTATAGCTAGGGTAAGCTAAATTCTCCATACCACAAAACTCAATAAAAATTTGAGCTATGGTGGATTGGAGCAGCTCAAATACCATTAGAGAACCACGATGCATTAAAATGTATTTTTTTGGAGATCAACATCCCCTCTGTTATACAAAACCAAAATGCAGGTGAACAACTCCATGTAGATGGCATGGGTGACTTCATTGTAAAATGGCACTTGAGTGCCGACCTTAAGGCACTGAAGTGCATGTTTGGTATATGTGGAGGTGCCAATACCAAGTATCCATGTATGTATTGCATGGCAAGCATGGGAACGAAAGGATGGATTGCAAAACATGAGGTTGGAAAACCACCATCGATGAATAATATGAACTTCATCGACTGCCCATCGTCCTCTATGATTTGGGATCCAATTCTAGCAATAGATTAAGAAAATATACAGATTTGTTCAATGCATGTAGAGATTAGCTTTGACTCCATCTTGATTATGCATTTTCTATCAAGACAAGTACACTTACAGATGAGTGCATAGAAAAATGCAAAGCTTTGCTCTCTCGAATGGGTTTCCATGGTGGTCAAGTGCATCTAAAAAAAGATACTACTCTTTTTAAAGGGATGGGTGATGTTTTGCAAGATGTTTCAATGGAAGGAGTAAAAACCAAAAGTTTTTTGAGCAATCGTGATAGCAAACAAGTTGAAGCTATGTGGAACTGTTGGAAGGATCTCTGTGTCATAACAACCAATGTCAAAAGTAGACAAGATGTAGCCAACAAACGCATGGAAGTGTCGAAGAAACTTGACAATTTTTTGAAAGTCTTAAGACAACAAGTTAGCTCAACTACTTATGCAAATGAATTTAAGAAGGAAATAAAGGTTTTAATAACTGCTATCACAAATGCTTGGGGAGAAAAAGACATCACATATTACTTGGTGAGTGTTCAATTACTTCTTAAATTCTAGATACATTTCACATTGCATCTTATGAGTTAAACTAACATTGTTTTGTAAATTTTTAGCATATTCTCTACCTACATGGACCATATTTTGCAAAACAAGGACCCCTTGCAACATGGAATACTCAAGGAAGGGAAAAATCTCACTATCAAGCGAGGACTTCATTTTTTAGATGTACGAAAAAGGGAGGGGGCAAAGAAGTAATGCAAAATTATTCAATTGATTCTATAGGAGGCAATTACAAAGGATGAGATCAAACAACCATGCTGTTCAACCAAAAATGGAGACTTATGATTCACTTTGAAACTTTGTACCTCTTTCTAAAAAGATCCAAATTCAAAATATATATCTTTATGAAAAATTTTGTCGATTTTACATCAATTTTTGACTTTTTTGGTATCATAGGGCATGTCACCCGTGTATTACAAAAAATTTCTCTTTCTATAGCCCCCAAGGAGGTTGAAATTTGTCTCCTGAGTTGCAGCTGCACAGCTAGAGTAGCAAAGAAAATATCCCACTCTTGACGCATTGAATCTTGCAACATACCCAAATATTCTAAGTGATGTAGCTTTCTCAAGTAGCAGGACCTTGTTTGCATTGATTTGAAGTGGAGTATTGGGGTGTTCATTGTTCAATACCCCCCTATATAATGTGCATTTTTGGGCTATTTAAAAAATCCCTCTTTTAAAATGTCTAAATGAATAAAAATGACACCTTATTTTAGATTGTTTTTTCTAAAATTGATTATAAAAACCCCTTATTTTAATGTACCTCTTTTAAATTTCTTAAAATTTTTGTACTATTGAACTCACGTTATACATTAACATGATTACATAGTGCACCCCCAAGAGGGGAGTGTACCCCATAAACCGTGACTTTATCTTGAGGGAAAATATTGGCAACTCAGGATCTTCAAAATACTGCATGTGAATATCACAGAAGGTGGAATTATCCAATGTAGGCAAGTAGTGCATGAGAGAAGAGGCATCCCTTCTGGAATTTCCCTCTGTTGCTTTCCCTCTTGAGCCTTCATCTCTCCCAAGAAAATTATCCTTGTCAAGGAGTACAATCTAAAAACAAGAAGTAATAAATAAATAACAAAAACTTGGAAAAAAAAGAAGATTGTAGGAAGGGAGATCAGGGTGAATCTGAACCTACCTTTTGCAGCTCATCCTCGGCAACAACGTTTTCTTGAAGGAGATTGCATGATCCATTTATCTCTCTTTTGTCTACACCCTTTAACTTAAAATCTTTGTCAAAAGATTGGATACCAAGCTCAACAAGCTTCTTCTCAAAATCCTCCTCTTTAAGAGTAGGTTTCTCCTCCACTCTTTTCATTCATAGAGCAAGTGCATCAGGAGCAGTAAGAAATAAGTTATCGAATGTCTACAGATCAAGTGCCAAAATTACTCCTTTGGCTCTTCTTCTGTATCAATGAATTCTTTGGCCACCTCCTTGGAAGCTTTAAAAATGGTTGCAATACAATAGTCCTCCCTGATATTAAGTAAGCATTGAATCTGGTGAAGAGGGATATACTATTTTCCATTCATATAAAAGAAGGGAAGGCTTGGAACAGTAAGAGAGGCCTCGAATAACTCTACCTCCTATGTGGACTCATCAATGACAATACTAGCTCTAAATTGAGCAACATCAAAATTTGAACTCTCGTGCTCCTCAACTATAGCATCAAAATTTGAGCAACATCAAAATTTGAACTCTCATGCTCCTCAACTATAGCATCAATTTATTCCTCCTATAGAACTTCACTTTTCTCAAGCTGCAAGATTGTGGAAACATTTGAATTTGTTCCCTCTTTGTCTGCATCTTTCACTTCATCTTGACCTTTGTCTTGTATGTCAGCTTTAAGCAACAAATAGAGAATAAAAGCAACTTCCTTTGGAACAAGGTTTCAAGGCTTTGAACGGACAGGACAAGAAATGGTCGGTGGGAAAACAAAAGAAGACTTCTTGGAAAATCTTCCTAATCTCCTTGTTACTTTTTACCTTTCTAAATTGGGCTGGTAGTAAATTCTGTTAGATGACAATAACTCTTGCTATCCAGTACAAAACACTGACCCTCAACTACCTCTTCAAATTCTTTGACCTCCTCTGATAGAATAACTTTCAATCTATCTAACGTGATTGCAAGATCAAATTTAGGATTGAATATTTCATATGTCTTTGTGTACACTTCCATGTCACCACCATCCATGATAGTAACCAACAACTTCTCACTTGGGCTCTCTTCCGAATCTCCTTTCGACCTTCATTAATCAGAATCGTCTTTTTGCTAAGCTTTGGGGATGATTTGATAGGCAATGGTATCAAGGGATCAAACCAAAATGATGCGATACGGCAAAGAATGAGAATGTACAGTGATGGATGGAGAGAGAGAAAGGGGCGATGTCAATGTTCAGGTTTGAAGCCTAAACGTCACGATATGAGTCTAAATGAACTTGTGGAAGTATACAAGGTCATGCCATGCGGGACACATTGGAAAAACACTTAAGTACGTTACAAAGTGATAGGGAGGCTTGCAAGAAAGAAGGTACACTTGTATCACACCGTGTGCGGGAGTGTTTGGAGGGTATGGGACAAGAGGAAAATGGCAATATATCTTATATGTATAATCAAAAAATGGATGTTGGTGACATGTGCCAAGCATACACTTGTGCCATGTGGCAAGGCTCCAACAATCATGTGTACAGATTGTCGATCGTATAAAAACTCCATGGCAGGTGCACATTGTTGGCTTCGCTCGCGTCTTTGGATCGCGTCATTTTAGAAATTTTCACTCATTTTATTCCAATTCTCTACACCCCACACAACATGATAGGTCTCCCACATGGTGCAATATGGCTATGCATTGATTATTGGCATCCCTTCCCATCGTGTCATCTAGGACTATGCTCTTGCTCATTTTGGCTTCATCCCACACGATGCGATAGAGCTTACTCTTAGTTGCTCATAAGGGTTTCCCTCGCTTTGTTTGGGCAATGTGCACGCATTAAGAAATTATTTTTGTAGTTTCCTTTGTCCCTTCTAATGTCCCGCACTGTGCGATACAATGGGGTCAGCAAAGTTTGAAGCACAAGTCATTGCTCCATTTGGGCATATGTGCATCCCATGACATCTTCCTATCATCCCGCACGGCGCAATATGATAGGGTCTTCAAAGTTTGCAGCACACCTCATCGCTCCGTCAGTCATTCCCTTATGACATCCCATGATATCTTTTTATCATCCTATACATGGAGATACGACATGTTCTAGAAAGTTTAAAACACACTTTATCGCTCCATTTGGGCATTCTTATCAATTATTGCATGACAACCCCTTGTTCTTGCTCATATGGCAAGAACAAAGAAAACTTCCAGAAAAAGTATAGAAAGTTCCAGGGGAGTCAAAGAAACATGATGAAAACCAAGAGGAACCAATTGTCAAGACAAAATCAGAGTAGAATGAGCAACAGAAGCCAATTTATAGGAAGAAAATGAATTATCAAGTGAAGACTTTAAGGGAGATAAGGAAAGAACATAAATCTACTTGTCTTCTAATCCCTAGGCTTCCTTTCATGAGAGTTGTCAAGGAGCTATCAAACATATTAGTTAGCATGAGGAGAAGTAAAAACTTTGTTTCAGTAAGGTGGAAATCTCAATCCTTGATGTGCCTTCAGTGCTCGTCATCCAGGTATTCGTAAGACCTATGCCTTAGTTCGATGGCAATTTTATTGGCCGGGCTTACATCATGATGTTCAAGAGTACGTACTAAATTGCCAACAGTGCCAAGTTAATCAAGCAGAGTGCCTCAAGGTAGGTGGCCTTTTACATCCTTTAGAGATTCCACAAGGTAAGTGGGAGAGTATCTGTTGGGTGTCCCATCATTGCAATAGCTCCAATGACCAACAAAATTATCAGTCTGGAGGAATGAGCTACCCGGCTAGGGCATGGAAGCACTCACACAATTAGTGAGCTAATCGTGGCAACACAAATGGTTAACTCTACGAGGTGAGCTTCTCGGCTTATGGAGGAGCTAAGCCGCAATGAAGAGCAATCTCCATATCCACTTCTCTTCACCTCTAATCAACCCAATCACACACACTATGATTGCAAGATGCACACAACACTAATCCTATCATGCAACTCACTAATCGCAAGCACACACACATAGATATATTGAGCACCACACTCCAATCAAACCTACATGCACACACAAGCAAAAGAGGGCAATCACACAAGATTAGAGAGGGATTAACCACTAATTAGTTAGGATCTAGCTAATCTAAGCATCATAGGCAATCATAAGAAGTATGAGAGAGGCATACTGAAAGAGAATGAAGCATTGATTGGTGTTAATCAAGTCTCATGAGCAAGGAGAAGCTCAAGGACTCCATAGCCACACACCTCAAGAGCTCTCACCAAAGAGTGCTCTCAACAAATGATTTGAGAACCCTAATTTCTTTTACACACTGCCTTATATACCTAGGTTAAAAATGTGCAATGTTCGGGTGCCCAAGGCCTTAAAATCTCATCACTTACTGAATCTGCAAACTAGGCACAATAAGGGACCTGTTCTTTACAACTTGGAACTCCAATTGAGCCCGTAACACATTAGAAATATTACAATGGCTTGAAATAAATCGGGAATTTAGAATACGTGACCATTTTGGAAAAACGTGGAAAATGTGTAACTCCAATATTTGTAGCTTCTTTTCATTCATCCTCGATGTGCATTTGTACGTCTTCAAACTTTAGCAGCTTCTGTTAACTGACGTTGACTTAGTTAACATTCCCCCCTTCCTATTTTAGTGCCCGTCCTCGGGCACTATTGAAAAGTGTCCATGGAGGTTGTGGAAGGATTTTGATTGGTTGTTGAAGGGCTGATTTCTTTTGTCGTTGAATTTGTTGATGAGGTTCAATTTGTTGTAGCATCTTCATTGGTTGGAATATGTATGATGTGATAGATGATGTTGCATTTGTCCGTTGTAATAGCATAATGATGAGGCTGATGTTTATTTATGAAAAGTATGTACAATGGAAGTAGAATGATGGGGTTCTAAATTAGGTTTAATACCTGGATGACCAAAGGGCAAAAACCCAGTGGAAAAAAAGTGCCTTTGGGATACGCACATTATTGGAGTACTTATTAGCATGGGGAATATTAATAAAATACTCAAGGGATTATTTGCTTATAGATATGGAATTAAAAGGGCGGCAAATATGAAAGGGTAGCATGATGGAACATTGGTTTGCCTATTGTAGTCCACTCAAGGTGCATAGGTGGAAGCAAAAAAAAGTGTCTAATGCATATGTCCAATGATGGGACATCCTATTTATGCATACACAAAAATGCATGGAAAAAAATATGTTGTGAAAGAAAGATTTTGAGGGTTATTCAGAAAGATGGTGTAGCTATAAAAGCATAGGACATGGCTTTGCAAGCTGGCACCTCTTTAAGAATGGTTTTTGTTGATGATGATATGTGCTCTCATCTTACTGTGCACTGTGCGTGAGTGTTGAACTCTACGACACTCCACCAATTGTAAGTTAATAGACTTTGACTCTTATGCTCACCTCATCCAGCATGAGAAACATGACTTTGATATGCTCAACTCTCCCAGCTTGAGCATAAGCCTAATAACTACGACTCTTAACACAAAGTTTAATATGACTTGAAGCTTTGGCACTAATGCTTTGCTCATTTTATGGCTCAACAGCTCGACTCTGACTATGCCAAAGAGTGTTTTTTGCACCATGGCGACTTGACTTTTTACATTCTTGTGCTTACTACAAACATTTCTTCAGGTAAAAGCAAGCTTGAATGCTCAAAAAGAGGATTGGTGAAGGACCAAGTTGTCATTGAAGGTTTCTTTTGCCATACCTGTTTTATCATCTTTGAATCTGCATTTTTGTTGGTTGGGTTGTCCTTGTTTGAATGTGAGGACTCCATTATCTGTTTGATTCTCCAATCAGGCATGTTGATAGGAGTCTTTGATGTTGTTGTAGGCCTTTGTTGGCTGTAGGCATTTGGCTTTTGATTAAAAGCATTGGAAGACTTAGGAATACAAATCTCTTGAGGACCTTTGTATCTCCATTGTTGACTTTGCTTTGCTCTAGGCCTTGTTGATTTCTTGATATCTTCACGCAGGTCTGGTGTAGTTGCAGTTGGCTTATGGTTGACTGGTAGCCAAATCTTTGTATACCCTGTGTAAAATCCTTGTCCAAGAGGAAGATTTTTTGAGATCCGTCTTTGTTTCGTATCCTCTTGAAACATGTGATTGACTTTAGCATCTGATGTCATCCTATTGTGGACTTGCTTCTTAGGTACCCTATGATATTGTCGAGGTTGATACCTAATGGGCCTTATTTCTTGGGAGGGTCTTGAAGTTACTTCATATGCCCTTACCTGAGGTTTTGGTACCCATATCTATGTGTTACCTCCATAGTACTCCTGTTCTTTTAAGCTCCATTGTGATGCTATCCATCCCATGTGTTTGTTTTTTTGTGTTGATTTCTTTTCTTTAATCCAAATCGGATCATTGACTTTGACTAAACTGCTCTGAACAAACACATGCTTGAATTTCCTTTGCTTTCTTGAGTACTTTGGCTGAAATATGTTTGCTTTTATGGGTGTCTTCTTAGAGGGTTCAGTTGGGTCAGCAATTGACTTGAAGTTTTGAAAGCCTGACTTTCTTGAAGAAACTGATCCATGAGGGTTCTTCGATGTAGAGGCATACGTTATCACATCTTCTTTGCTAATCGGTGGAAGGTCCACTTTAGATTTACCTTTGTCTGTAAGATTTGTCTTTGATTCTTGTCTTGGTGGCATTCTCTGCTCAATAGCTTTTGTGGTTGCTATTGCTTGATTTTCTTTAAGCTCTTTTGAAGTTGTGTTCGATGGAGATGAATCATGTTCAATATTCTTTGCTTTGGCATCAATCTCCATTTGAATTGTGCTTGAGGACTTTGTGATGTCGTTCGCACGTGACCAGCCTTGGTCTTCTTCTTGGTTGTCTCTGAAGACTGCATCTTCATTGAACTATGTAGCTCTAGGACCTTTTGGGCCATTGGCACTCCCATTATGATGTTGTCTGGCATATACTTTGCTATGATCACATGGAATTGAGCTATGATGATCTGTGAACTTACTTCAATGGTAGTGGAGATGATTCCCCAACATTCTGCTCGGTTTTTTTCCTGATATGCTCACAAATTCAGGAGCATCTTCCAATTGTGGTTGGCCACATCTTTTCCAAGTGCAAAGAGACATGAGGTTCTTATCTAACTCAAAATCTAGCTTTACTTCGCTTGATAGTTTTTCTTCATTCTCACCAACAATGTTGCACTTGAGCTCCTCAGGATTTGTGCTTGAATTGACTGCTTTTGCTGTGGTAGCGTCCTTTGATTGAGGTTTATCTGCATTTTCTTTGCTTTGACCACCTGCTTCAATCAATGTTGACTCCATTGGCTGTAATATTACACCTTTTTGCAATTATTGAGCATTGTCCTCCTACATTTTAGTAACCTTTGATCTTAGAAGATTCATTGTACTTTCTGGCAGAATCTGTCTCTTCGGAGGAGATTTTGGTGGTGACCTTTGTATAGCTTTCTTGACTTTAGCTTCTATTGACTTTGACTTTTGTGCCACCTGTTCTAACATCTTGAGGCTCTGCATCATCTTTAGATAGTCTTTGACTTCAGTCGGGCCATCAGTAGGGGTTTGTACAAGGTTTTGATCTTGCTAATATTCATTACCATGTTCATCTTGAAATGCATATGTGAGCTTGATCACATGTAACTGTTTGAACACTATCGGATTTGTTGGCTTTTGACTCTGACTTGTGGAGATCAGCTGGAACTTTTGTCTTTGATGATCTTCATAGAAGCATTTGTCTGAAGATTCTGATAGAATCTAGGTCAATTGGAAACTTCCAACAACCATATGGTCTTTCAATGGTTTTTGCCTTGAAGTGGTCTGTTGGCTAGAAACCCTAGGGTTTTTGACTGCTGTAGCATTTCCCACTAAAAGAGCTGAGCTTGATGGATTTACAGCTCCCCCCTTCCTAGGGTGATCACTATAACCTGCTTCATTGTAAGAGTTCAAAATTGTTTGGCTCTCGTTTAGTCTCACCTTTTGGGACTGTGAAGGCACACTTTGGGTAGCACTATTGACATTTGGCATCTGTAAACCTTCTACATAGTTTCCTATGTATCTTCTTGAAACATGACAAATTATTCCCCAAGTTAAGCTGTAGATAGCATTATCTTTGCCCTGATATTGTGGGTCTCCTATGATATGAGCTTCTGTGGTTTCAGGACCCAAGGCATCATAGATGCTAGACTCTCGTCTATATCTACGACTGTTTTGTTCAAAGTATATGCTCGTTTGGTCACAACATCGAAGCTTGATTTTTGATGGAGGAGAGTTTGACTTTGAACAGATTTTTGAATTCACTCTGGTAATGTCCTTCAACTCTAGAGAGGATGTGCTATAATAGATTCTTTCCTTTGAAATGAACTATCCTTTCTGATCTATCACTGGATGCACTTCTATGAGTTGGTATGTGGGCCGTTCAAACACTGGTTGATCCCTTTTGTACAGTTTCCCTTTTTGGTCTACATAGTGTGCATATGAATTATGTGTGCCATACAAAGTTAATGTCATTCTGTCTGATGTGTCTCTTAGACTTGTGAATGATTGCACACTTTTGGCAATGGATGCAGAATCATTTGCAAATTTAACAGTCTTTTCACCCTTCAGTGATATCTCAACACCTTTACTAAATTCATGCAAGAATTTGTTGTTCAAAGAATCAATTTTAATCTTTTCAGGAGCCAGTACATTTTTATGCTCATTTTGAACGTGCAATGTTTTTACTTGTGCTTCTAATGGTAATGCAAAATCATCCGATTGCATTAAAAGTGATGAGTTAAATGCACTTACATCGAGATTCGCATTTCCAATTTGATTTGTACCTTGCTTGTTGGCAGTTGATGTGTCTATTGTCTGGATTTCTTGGACAATCTCCAGCAAAATGTCCACCTTTTCGTCCACAATCTGAGCAATACGCCATGATTGGTGGTATTTCAACTGGTTCTATCATGTCAAGCTCTAGCTGAGAAGTATCTGCTTCTAAGCTTGCCAAGTTGTCGACGTTTTCTTTTAAAACACTGAGCATCAAGCTGTAGATTGCTCCATCTTGACCTTTGTACCGTCTTTGGCTTTGTTCTCCAATTAGACTGGCTTCAATTGGTTGATCTGTTGGATCTTGCAATTGTGGCTCTCGACTATATATCTGACCACTATAATCCATGTACAATGACCCTGATTGCATATGCACTAAATGGATGCTTTTCGGACTTGTGTAGATTTTTGGATAACCACTTGGGGTTGATTTTTTGTACTTCTATCTGCACCTCATCTTTGAGCTTGCAATACCTGGCTCCACTAAAGTCTGTGAACATCTGGGAGTTCTCTGAATCTGGCTTTGCTTTGATCAATAAGATCTTGGCTTCTGTGCTACTTTTATTGCTCATAAGATACTTATGACCTTTTGTATCTGTGTACAAAACCTTATCCCCATTGTAGCCATATAGCTGCAAAATTTGCTCTGTTGCAGTTGTGTATGTGTTGCCACTGCTACTAGCTTGCTCGGTTGTACTTGAACTCTCGGCTTGATTTAAGTCCATGTTGGCTCAATCCACAAAAACAGTCAATTGGCAGATTCCGGTATGATTATCAGAATTTATCCTGCTCAGTTTTGATAAAACTGCTTGTGGCAAAGCACTTTTGCGGTTGACTGCTCTTCAGATTCGCAAGAGTTGATTAACCCTAGCTCAACAGTGTCAAAATTAATTGCAACCTTTTGAAACGATGAAAAACTGGGCCTTTAACAGATTAATCTGTAATCCACCGTGATCTATGTCTATTCGTCCAATTGGAAGTTAATTTGCAGTGCAATTACTTGCACAAGCCAATTTCTAGCATGCAGAATTTTGAAAATTTGATTGCCGCTTAAGCGGCTGTGAGGTGGTCAATTTTTCGCTTTTTTCGGCTAATTCTTTGATTTTTTTCCTGCCCGCTATTCTCGATTGGTACTCGCTTTGCGGTGCACTTCTCCGGCTTTGCTCTTCAGCTTTTGATTTGCTCGTTTTGCTGTTGTTTGCTCGACGTGTGATTTTTTCACTTTTCTGGGGTTTTTTTGTCTTTTTCTGGCACTTTCGACGACTTTCTTTTTATTTTCTGAAACTTTTTATGAAATTTTAAATTTTCTTCTTTTTTTGGTATTTTTAATGATTTTTTACGATTTTTCGAGAAAGTTCGATTTTTAAAATATTTTTTTTGTGAATTTTCTAATTTTTTAAAGAAGATTTTATGATTTTTATGGTTTCTTGGGATTTTTTCCAATCAATTTTAGATTTTTGAATCTTTTGAGTTTTTACAAATTTTTTATGTTTTACGGATTTATCTGTGTTAGTTTTTGTTTTTTTTGTGATTTATTTGCAAATTTTTAGATTTTTAATAGTTTTTTTATTTATTTGTGAGTATTTTATGTTTTTCTATATTTACTTTTTTTATAAAATTTTTAACCCCTTTTATTGATTTTGTTTTCTTTTTTACAAAATTTTTTGTGTTTTTTAATTCTCTGTTATGAATTTTTGATTTTTTTAATTCCTTTTTATGAGGTTTTTTATTATTATTTTGGATGTTTTCTTATTTTTAAAAGCCCCATTTTTTTAAATTATTATTATTTTAATGGAGTTTTTGATTTGTTTTATTTTTTATTTGATTTTTTTAAAAATTTAATCATTTTTTACTGTTTTTGTGATTTTTTAATACTCTTTTTGCTTTTTTTTTGAGTTTTTATGTTTTTCTTTTTTGTTAAAAAAAAGATTTTTAAAGTATTTTTGTGATTTTGATATTGTTTTTTAATTAAATTTATATAGCTTACCTATTTGCAGCAGGGAGCCGTTGACACCGGGGGACAGCGGCGCATGTGCGGGCACAGAGGGGCGCTGATTCCGGGCTGCAGTTGCATGAGTGACGGTGAGCCTTGACTGTAGCTAACGAGGGGACGCGGGTCTGCCGGGCAGCCACGAGAGAGAGAGAGAGAGAGAGAGAGAGAGAGAGAGAGAGAGAGAGAGAGAGAGAGAGAGAGAGAGAGAGAGAGAGAGAGAGAGAGAGAGAGAGAGTACTGCAGGCGAAAGGCATGTGAGGGAGGGAGTGAGAGAGAGAGTTAGTCAAGACAGAGAGAGAGAGAGAGTTAGAGAGAGAGTAGGGGAGGGTGCACACGCGTGGGGCAGCGGGGGAAAGAGAAAGAAAAGTTAGAGATAGAGAGGGAGAGTGGGAGAGTGGAGAGAGAGAAAAGGAGAGATAGAGAGGGAGTGAGAGTTTAGAGAGAGAGAGAGAGAGAGATGCGGCCAAAAAAATACGGCTTGAAATTCTCCCGGTTGTTAGGTCAAACTTTAAAGCTTTTGCCGGTAATTACACTAAAACTCGTGAAAAATTCTCGGTTTTCTTCAAGGCAAGCTCAAAATCTAACTGGGATTTTAGTGTTAGGAAATAAGACGTAGCTAAATAGATAATTGAGTAGATTACTTAATGGAGAGAGACATATTTATATACACGAGATTATAGAGTAGAGAGAGAGAGAGAGAGAGAGTACACACGATATACGTGGTTCACCCAATGTGGGCTACGTCCACGGGAAAGCAGCCACTCAATGGCTTTAGTACTTCAAAACAAGAAGTAGTTTACAAAGGGATTATACCCTTAATGGAGCTCCCGCCTTGCTTCACTCTCACCACCTCACACTCACCTTGTTGCATCAACTTCACACTATGAAATGTTTGTAGGAATGGCCTCCTTTTATAGGCCAAAAGGGCTGCCCTCTCTTATGAGAGACAGCCATGTGTAGCCGCCCTTGTGCGAATAAGTCCAAATCGGACCCTCCAATCCGCCCATGTGTGGCCGCCCTTGAGAAGACAAGTCCGCTTTTGAATTCGGCCACCGGCCATCGGCCATTGACTTTCGACCACCGGCCATCGGCCATTGACTACCGGCCACCGGCCAACCGACCGGTTGTTTTCCGACCACTTTTCGGCCGTCGTCCGGCCATAATATTCTGACGAAAAGGAATATTCCGGCGAAAAAATAGTCTCGGGGGCCTCCACCCCCGAGGCCTTTAAAGTTGCCGCTGATTCTTGTCCCTGAAAATTTTGGTTTTCTGTGAGTGATTTTCCTTCACGCACGATGGCTTCTCGTCATAATGGGGGCCTTATAAATGTGCGCTTTTACCACAGAAAATTACAAGGGTAAATCAGGCTCCATAGTTAACATTTAGGATTCGGCTGGTTCAAATACACTTGACCCAGTTTTTTTATTTTTAAACACTGCGCGCTAGCAAGGGCAGAGAGAAAATGAGGGAGTGTGACGGAAAGAGAGAGAGAGTGAGTGGAGATGAGTTCGCGTAGAGCGAGACGAGAGCAGACGGTAGAGGAAAAAGAAGAAGATTTTTTAATTTTATTTTTTAACGTCTAAGGAAAATTGTAATAAAAAATCATAGCGAGTGAGTCTTGCAAGAGAGGATAGAGACAAAAAAGTGGGGGGTAGGGTGGTAGAACAAGCACAGTTATACACCAAGGATAACTGGTCCTAGATTTTTATCTGCCTGTTTAATAATGATGTTACGATCATTTTTTAAGGAAGAGATGGAATTCATTAAAAGAGGCTTGGAGTGAAAAGGAGGAAGAGAGGATAGAAGAGGTTTTAGGAGAGAATAGTTAAGACTAAAGGTTTGGTTAAGGGTTGTGGAGGGAGAGGGAGGATTCCAACGAGGATTCAGAATAGAGAAAGAGGAGAGAGGAGGAGAGGGTTCTTTATCAAAAAACATTTTAAGCTGCAAACTTCTTTCTAAATTAGAATAAGCTTGAAGAACAGAGGAGAGGGGGGGTGAGGGAGAGGGGGGAATATAATTGAGCCCAAGGCCTATTAGCCTTTGTTCGGAGGGAGAGAGGGAACAATTAGAAAGGTTATGGAAGGAGAGGTTAGTAACTTTGTGTTCAAGGGAAAACGTGGTAATTTTGCTAAGAGTCAAAATCTTAAAAAGGTGGGGGTTAGTGAGGGGTAGCCAAAATTTACAACGCTTCTTTTACCGCTTATGGTATCCTTGACACCCATTGTCACCAAAAAAACTTAAACTCCTACAACTATATCCCTTGGCAATCTTGGCACCCTACTCACCAAAAGATTGCTTTTATTCTCTCAGAGCTTAAGAGGTACATTATTAGGGAAAGCTTTCTCTCAGGCTTTATCTCTATTCGTAACCTTTTTTATTCTAGGCTCAGAGCAAAAGGGTATCCCTCCCCCCTATTGAAATCTTGCTTTCTCTACCTTTCCTACGATCTAAGACCCTCTCTCCTTCAAAAACTATCCAATACCAAACCTTCTCCTACCATCGTCAAGATTCCTTTCTCACCTTTTATCCGTCATCTCAACTTATCTCGCTCCATTAACCAACCCCTCACTAGTCTTCTTAAATCCAATACGGACCTTGCACATTTGCCTAGACCTTTGTTATGTTGGATGAATGCACCCAATCTCGGAATCCTTCTCTCAACCCCCCCCCCCCCCCCCCCCCCCCCCCCCCCCCAAGAAACTCCACCCAAAAAACCCCTTTCCCCCCCCCCCAAAAGAATTCCACCCGTAACTGATAAAACCTTACCTCCGCTATCTTCGGCCTCATGTTTATAGGCAACCACTCTAAACTCCACCCATTTCCCTATACTAAGTCAAATTCCTTTGTTGACTAGTCCCTTTCTTGTACAAAATTTTCACTACTTTAAATGCTCTTAATAACTCTCCACCTTTCCCTCCTTTTTTGTAAGTACCCACTTAGGAGGAGCAATAACTTATCTTGAAGTTAGCCTCTCCCTCTTGAAATATGGTACCACTACGCTTTTTTGAGCCACACCACACCTCACTATTTATACCCCTCCATATCTTCCTTTTTTGTTTACACCATTGAGGAGCTAATAATAGCGAAACGCGTTTGGTGTATAACTGTGCTTGTTCTACCACCCTACCCACCACCTTTTTGTCTCTATCCTCTCTTGCAAGACTCGCTCGCTATGATTTTTTATTACAAGCGTTGTAAATTTTGGCTACCCCTCACTAACCCCCACCTCTTTAAGATTTTGACTCTTAGCAAAATTACCACGTTTTTCCTTGAGCACAAGGTTACTAACCTCTCTTCCATAACCTTTCTAATCGTTCCCTCTCTCCCTCCGAACAAAGGCTTGTAGGCCTTGGGCTCAATTATATCCCCCCCCTCTCCCCCACCCCCCCTCTTTTCTATTCTTCAAGCTTATTCTAATTTAAAAAAGGGGTTTGCAACTTAAAATGTTTTTTAGTAAAGAACCCTCTCTTCCTCCCTCTCCTTTTTCTATCCCGAATCTTCTTTGGAATCCTCCCTCTCCCTTCACAACTCTTAACCAAACCTTTAGTCTTATCTCTTCTCTCCTAAAACCTCTTCTATCCTCTCTTCCTCCTTTTCACTTTAAACCTCTTTTAATAAATTCCATCTCATCTTAAAGAAATGATCGTAACATCATTATCAAACCGGCAAATAAAAATCTAGGACAAGTTATCTTTTCTAAGTCCTGGTACTATATTGAAGCTTTGTGTCACCTTATGGACCCCCTCACCTACTCCAAAATTTTCACAACTCCTTTACCCTTTGTGCAATCCCTCCTTTCCTCCATCGTCACCAATTACCCTCTTCTTCCCTACAACGAAAGAGTTTTTATCCTCTCCTCCTCACTTGAAAACCCCAAGCCTTGCCCGTACTTCCTTTTACCTAAGATCCATAAACCCATCTTCGTAAGCCGTCCTATCTGCTCTTACAAAGGTTACATCTTGGAGAACGCTTCTAAGTGGCTCTATGCACAACTATACCCCATTCTTTTGGCCAAAACACGGCACCTTAAAGACTCTCACTCTCTTGTTTTAGACTTAGCTTCTACTACCTTTCCTCCCAATATTATCCTCTTCACCTTTGATGTTGAATCTCTCTACCCTAGTATCCCCATCCGCGAAGGACTCTTTGCTCTTAAAAGTTCCATCCAAGGTTTCTTTCCTTCCCCTAAGGTCAACTTCATCTTGTCCCTAGCCTCTCTTATCCTCAACTACCATTATCTCTCTTTCAATGGAGAATTTTGGCACCAAATTAAAGGCATCACTATGGGGTCAAACTTTGCGGTTGTGTATGCTTGCGTGTTCCTTTGCTTTTTAGAAGAACGCATGAATCTCAGATCTTCCCCTTCCCTTCTCTACTTCAAGAGATTTGTAGATGATGCCTTTGGAATTTGGGACGGTCCTCGCTCTAGCTTAAGCAAACTCCTCCAAAAATATGGACACCCTCTCCAAGAACATATCAAAATTTCCCTTTGAATCTCCTCTCAAGAATCTTTTATTCTGGAAATCCATTTTTTCAAGGGACCCTCTTTTTCCACTTTTGGGATCCTTGATACCCATTGTCACCAAAAAAAACTAAACTCCTACAACTATATCCCTTGGCAATCTTGGCACCCTACTCACCAAAAGATTGCTTTTATTCTCTCAAAGCTTAGGAGGTACATTGTTAGGGAAAGCTCTCTTTCATGCTTTATCTCTGTTCGTAACCTCTTCTATACTAGGCTTAGAGCAAAAGGATATCCCTCCTCCCTTTTGAAAGCTTGCTTTCTCAACCTTTCCTACGATCTTAGACCTTCTCTCCTTAAAAAATTGTCCAATACCAAACCTTCTCCTACCATCATCAAGATTCCGTTCTCACCTCAAATCCACCAGCTCAACTTATCTCGTGCCATTAACCTACCTCTCACTAATATGCTTAAATCCAACACAGACCTCGCACATTTGCCTAGACCCTTGATATGTTGGATGAATGGGCCCAATCTCAGTTCCCTTCTCTCCAAACCCCCTTCTTCTTTTTCCACATAAACCCCCCCCTCCCCCCCCAAGGAATTCCACCCGTAATTGACAAAACCTAACATCAGCTAACTTCGGCCTCATGTTTATATGCAACCCCTCTAAACTCCACCCATTCCCTAAGCTAAGTCAAATTCATTTGTTGACTAGTCCCTTTCTGGTACAATTTTTCCACTCTTTTAAATGCCCTAATAACTCTCCACCTTTCCCTCCCTTTTTTGTAAGTACCCACTTAAGATGAGCCATAACCTGTCTTTAAGTTAGCCTCTCCCTCTTCAAATGTGGTACCATTACAGTTTTTTGAGCCATGCCACACTTCACTATTTATACCCCCTCCATATCCTCCCTTTTGTTTGCACCACCACTGATGAGCTAATGAAAGCGAAACGCGTTTGAAGTAAACCTGTCTCTTTCTCCCTTCTTCCCCCCCCCCCCCCCCCCCCCCAAACTCGTATAGTTTTTCTTCCTCTTCTTCTTCCAACATGTTGCCAAAGCAAGATTTCGCTCGCTAAGTCGGTTTACTTTTAAAACTTTGGTGTATAACTGTGCTTGTTCTACCACCCTACCCCCCACCATTTTGTCTCTATCCTCTCTTGCAAGACTCGCTCGCTATGATTTTTTATTACGATTGTTTGATTTGTTTTATTTTTTATTTGATTTTTTTAAAAATTTAATCGTTTTTTAATGTTTTTGTGATTTTTTAATACTCTTTTTAAACTGTTTTTGAGTTTTGATGTTTTTCTTTTTTCTTTAAAAAAAATAATATTTTTAAATTATTTTTGTGATTTTGATATTGTTTTTTAATTAAATTTATATAGCTTACCTATTTGCAGCAGGGAGCCGTTGACACCGGGGGACAACGGCGCACGTGCGGGCATAGAGGGGCGCCGATTCCAGGCTGCAGTTGCGTGAGTGACGGTGAGCCTTGACTGCAGCTAGCGAGGGGACGCAGGTCCGGCGGGAAGCCACGAGAGAGAGAGAGAGAGAGAGAGAGAGAGAGAGAGAGAGAGAGAGAGAGAGAGAGAGAGAGAGAGAGAGAGAGAGAGAGAGAGAGAGAGAGAGAGTACTGCAGGCGAAAGGCATGTGAGGGAGGGAGTGAGAGAGAGAGTTAGTCAAGAGAGACAGAGAGAGAGTTAGAGAGAGAGTAAGGGAGGGTGAACATGCGTGGGGCAGCGGGGGAAAGAGAAAGAAAAGTTAGAGATAGAGAGGGAGAGTGGGAGAGTGGAGAGAGAGAAAAGGAGAGATAGAGAGGGAGTGAGAGTTTAGAGAGAGAGAGAGAGAGAGAGAGAGAGAGAGAGAGAGATGCGGCCAAAAAAATACGGCTTGAAATTCTCCCGGTTGTTAGGTCAAACTTTAAAGCTTTTGCCGGTAATTACACTAAAACTCGTGAAAAATTCTCGGTTTTCTTCAAGGCAAGCTCAAAATCTAATTGGGATTTTAGGATTCGGCTGGTTAAAATAAACTTGACCCAGTTTTTTTATTTTTAAACAGTGTGCGCTAGCAAGGGTAGAGAGAAAATGAGGGAGTGTGACGGAAAGAGAGAGAATGAGTGGAGGTGAGTTCGCGTAGAGCGAGACGAGTGCAGACGGTAGAGGAAAAAGAAGAAGATTTTTTAATTTTATTTTTTAATGTCGAAGAAAACTATCCCAAGAGACCGGAAAGATCTACCTCACGAAGAATTTTATGCATCGCAAGGCACGGCGGGAGCCGAACCCAGCTTTCCCTTTTTTACTTTTTATTTCCAAAAATGCCAAAAATTAGCCGAAACTCCAAAACATCACCAAAAAATCCCAAAAAATCCCGGAAAATTTTAGGAATATTAGAAAATCATTGTCATTCACAATCAATCATTTTCAACATGCAAAAGCACACCGAAAATAGCGGATTTTATCGAAAACGCCAATTTCGACAAAATTGTCCACCCAACCCTCGAAAATAGTAAAACGCTCAAAACCTGACCGCGAAGGGCATAATGCAAACAAAATGATGCCATAAATATGCACGCACAAAATAGCTCGTAAAGATCGTAAAATCAAATTTTTATGAAATTATCAAAAAATTAATGCAAAAATTAGCAAAAAGTTGTCAAAAAATTGCAAAACTTATCCGAAAAATACCCAAAAAAATTTATACAAATTCTCCACACATTGGGGAATGGTGCAACCAAATAGAATTGCCAAAATCACATCAATTCAATTGCCAACAATTTTATCAATAAAATCAAGACTAGGCAATTAAATCCACAAAATTAACAACAAAATTAGGTCAAACATTGACGCAGTTAGAGTGTGTAAATCCCTGTTTTGAGCACAAAATGCAGAAATTAATCATTACACACATAATTTATGCTATCAAAATATTGAATTAACCATGCAAATTACACACTTTTTAGGCACACGCACACACAAAAGAATGGCAGTTTTTACCAATCTTTAGGTGCACACACAAAAGGGTTAAATTTGTCGGATTTGCAATATGAATTCACGAATCAATAGTTAGACATGAGCATAACACAAATCCATCATCACAATTCAAAACTCATAACGCACACATTGATTTCTAGGTGCTCAAACATGGATAAGATAGTGCACACACACCTAAAATTAGCATACACACACGCAATTAGAATGCACACACACTTGATTTTAGTGCACACACACCTAAAATTGACCATCCAATCATGCAATCAACTCAATTAGGCACCCAATTAATAACACACATTCATCAATTAGCAATTGAAACTTATCAAATTCATGCGCCACCAATTCTTAAAAATTTCGGCATTACAACGGCGTGAAAATGAAAAATCGTAAAATTTTTCATCCCTAACATCAACATTGCATTGCATCAACATAGCATAGCATTACATTGCATCACATTACATTGCATCTTGGTGGGATATCTACACAATTCTACACATCTCTAGATTCTACGGAGGTTGAGAATACCACCTTAATTACCTTTCCATTGAATGTCAATTGAATGGTCGAATGATCCAATCCTTCATAGCACATTAGTATATTAGAAAAAATTAGTCAAATTAGCAAGGGATTAGTGTGAAATTAGAGTGTGTAAATACACAATTAACAAGATATGGTAACACATTAGGGAATTATGAGCACAATGCTTCATGTACACACATTCAAAATCCACAAAGACATAGACACACAAGAGAAATTAGTGAGGGAACACATTTTTTTATGCCACAATCACACTAGCGTAGGCCATCGTCCCTGGAAACGGCGCCAAATGTTGGGGCTCCCATCGTTGCAATATCTCCAATGATCAACAAAATTATCAATCCGGAGGGATGAGCTACCCGGCTAGGGCATGGAAACACTCACACGGTTAGTGAGCTAATTGTGGCAACACAAATGGTTAACTCTACAAGGTGAGCTTCTCGGCCTATGGAGGAGCTAAGCCGCAATGAAGGTCAATCTCCATATCCACTTCTCTTCACCTCTAATCAACCCAAACACACACACTACGATTGCAAGACGTACACAACACTAATCATATCATGCAACTCACTAATCGCAAGCACACACACATAGATCTATCGAGAACCACACTCCAATCAAACCTACATGCACACATAAGCAAAAGAGGGCAATCACACAAGATTAGAGAGGTATTAACCACTAATTAGTTAAGATCTAACTAATCTAAGCATCATAGGAAATCATAAGAAGTATGAGAGAGGCATAGTGAAAGAGAATGAATCATTAATTAGTGTTAATCAAGTCTCATGAGAAAGGAGAAGCTCAAGGACTCTATATCCACACACCTCAAGAGATCTCACCAAAGAGTGCTCTCAACAAATGATTTGAGAACCCTAATTTCTTTTACACACTGCCTTATATACCTAAGTTAAAAATGTGCAATGTCCGGGCGCTCAAGGCCTTTAGGGCTCACCACTTACTGAATTTGCAACCTAGGTACAATAAGTAACCTGTTCTTTACAACTGGGAACTCCCATTGAGCCCATAACACATTAGAAATATTACAATGGCTTGAAATAAATCGGGAATTTACAATACGTGACCATTTTGGAAAAACGTGGAAAATGTGTAACTCCAATCTTTACTTGTCTTTTCGTTCATCCTCGATGTGCATTCGTACGTGGCCGGTCTTTAGGAGCTTCTGTTATAACTGACGTCGACTCAGTTAACAGTATCTCTATGGATTTTCTACCTAATACAAATCTTGGCCATGATGCCATTTGGGTAATTGTAGATGTGTCACAAAGACGGGTCGATTCATTCCCACTAAGACTACGGTTAGGACACCGAAATTAGCACGGCTATTTGTAGAGCATATATATAAACTGTACGGTCTTCCAACTAGTATCATTAGTGACAGAGATTGAAAGTTTGATAATCACTTCTGCAGAGCTGTGTTTCAAAAGTTGGAAACTAAACTTAATCTAAGTATGGTTGATCATCCAGAAATGGATGGTCAAACTGACAGAGTTAATCAAGTGCTAGAGGATATGCTACGAGTGTATGTTAGCAAGAAGCAAACCAATTGGGAAAACTACTTACCTATATTGGAATTTGCTTATAATAGTTCAAAGCATGTGACTACAGGGTTTAGTCCATTTATGCTTTTGTATAGATTTCAACCTAGATCACATGTTACGGTGGGATTGGCTAAGGAGAAGATACAACAAGTGAAGGATTTTCTCCAAGACCATTTTGACATGCTTCGAGTTGCTCTCGACAGAATGTTAAGCAATCTTAAGATCGATATAAGAAGTACGTAGATGAACATCATCGTCTTGATAAACTTTCACCACGCTATTGTGGACCGTTTACCATTCTCAAACGTATAGGTCAAGTGGCCTATAAGTTAGCTCTTCTAGAGCACTCATGAGTTCATCCTGTTTTTCATGTTAGCCGTTTACGAAAACAACTAGGACAAAATGATAATGTCAATGACACATGTGTGTTAGTTGACCTTATCAAACCGCTAAGCATCCCTCATGAGCCCGAAAATATTTTGGATTCTCATGAGCTTTGCACCAGACAGCATGTCAGACGACAGGTATTGGAAACATAACTAGATAGACCTAAATAAGGTTCTACATGGGAGAATGTCTCTGCACTTAAGAAACATTTTCCTATGTTCATTTTTTAGGACTAAAATGATTCTCCAAGGGGGAGTAATGTAAGGACATGAGTCCTATGGGCAAGGCCACCGGCATGGCCAGACAGTGTGTACGCTAGGGGGCTGCTATAAGATAGCATGGTTGGGTGGAGACTAGCACACACATTACCACCTCCCTTTTAGTGTGTTTCTCTCTCATCCCCTACTTGCAAGGCTCACCCCCTCCTTTATAGGATTCATGAAGACTTTTGGTACACACACAAAGCATCCAGTTTTTACTAAGCTTTGACCTTTGGACACAACCTTTGAATTTTGGAACCTTAGCATTTTGGAAGTCTTAATGGGTTGAACCTTAAGGTATTTAAAGCCCATTGTTGCGCATTTCTCTTTTGCAGATGTCCCCCCCCCCCCTTTGGATCCCTATTTTCCTTCCTTTGGATCCCTACTATGGCCGGTCTGCTAGCTTAACCAATATTCTAGCTTTTTCTCCCTTGGCACTTCCCCATATTAAATGATCAGCTTAACATGAGAAAATCATTTAGGAGAATTAGATATTAGTTATTACGACAGGTTATGTGCAAGTATGATTCATCAAGTATGTAGATTCAATGGTTTTATTCCAGCAAGCATGGTATTTTGTGTATTTTGCAGGCCTTCTATGCAGTGGTATAAAAGCCCATGTTTATGCTCCTAGAGATAAAGTATAGCTATAGCTAAGTCATTGTTCTATTTTGTTACCATATATGTGGGAGTGATGTGTGTGAACACACTTAGGACCTTTGGGTCATTTTTCCCCTTGCTAGGAGGCTTTCCCCCTCATGCATTGTGTATACACACATCATTATAGGGCTAAATTATCTTTCTATTGTGCACTAAGCAGTACACTCCTTGTTGTGCTCCTTGGGCTTCCTCATCTTCTCCAATCTTTGTTTGTGTTTCCTTGCAACCCTTATTCCCACAATTGGTATCAGAGCAGGTTGTGTCCTCCCGGGCATAGTTGCCAACGTCACCAACACCTGCTTGCTCACTTTCTCGGATTTGGGTGAGCTTTTGTGAGCATCAGTAGGTCAATTAACACTTTGGGTAAGCTTGTAGAGCTTGATTTTCTTTGAATTTTGATCCAGGCTGTTGGACGAATACACCGCGACGGACGTCAGCACAGCGAGAACTCACCTAACATATAATGTCATCTAAGGACGAAGCTGGACCCGCAGGCGCATGGAAGCAAGCATAAGGTGTCAACCTACACTCGACCGACTCCAAACTAATTCCTATAGAGGTCTCTACCAATTGTCTAAGTCACAGCCTTCAGGAGTGCATAAGAGGAAACTTCCTACAACACTTTCTAGAGCCGAACACCCATCAAACAATCTCAAAACACCATAGAACTTGAAGGAGACCCTACTAACACCAATAGGACGCTCTCCCTAAGGTCTATGAACCAAAATCCCAACCCAAAACACCAGGTGCAAAATCACGTAGGATGTCTGGCCGAAATCTGCAGGTCTTCGTTTCCGAAATCTAAAGTGCCTAATGTGTAGTTCTACTCAATGTGAAGGCGTGGATATGCTGCAATGCAAAATCGGACAGCGTATGCTCACCAAACACCAGATGAAGCTCATAGAAAGAGCTCGCAAAACCGGACCGTACGCGCGCAATGTAGGTATCGGCGCGTAGCTCTTATCGAGGGCAACACGCTGCACATCTCAGCACTCGATTCCGACCACCGGTGCACACGTAGCGTCAAGATGAAGCTCACAGTCTCTCTCGTACACAGTACACTCACTCACAGACTTCAAAACTCGTTTTTAAAAATGACAAAAAGGTCTTTCATTAAGGTCAAAAAGTGGTATATATACCTTACAATTCTCAAACCCTAAAGTTCCAAAATCAACCATCTACTCAATCTAACTTATCAAAACTAGGATACAATCTGGAAACTTCTGTAAGTCCCAATATTTACAAGGTGAAAAATCAGGTTTTCCTCAATGAATGAATAATTACAAAATAATAATCTTCCGAGTAGTTAGTTGCGGTGGAGTGTGTCCAGCTTCTAACACTCCCCCCCTCCTTGCTCATGTCATCTCGACAATATGGCCGCTGATCTGCTTCTTCATCGTATCGTTTCTCGCATCTTTAGCAGTGATTTGTATCTTGTATGCAGGTTCATCATTGTCAGGCCAAAAATGTCAGTGTTTATTGTGAAGAAGCCTATGTAGAACGCTTCTTCAAAAGCCTGGAGGTGATAGAATGGTAGAAACATTATCCTATGATACATTGCATGTATCACCTCCTTGGACGGCTGACCGGATAGATCATAAGCGCATTTGTAAGTATCTTGGAAGAAAAAGATGTTGTTGGTCACCTGGCCTGGCTTGAAAGTCTCAAATAATGCTAGGAGGGTTTTGCAGATTTTCTTCATCATAATGCATGTAAGGTCAGGTGAGCCAGTGATGAACAACTTGATGGCGCCCGTTAGGGTTTTCACCATGTATTGGACACTTATTCTCTCACCTGCCTTCAAGCCCGACAGCTTAGGGTAGTTCAGCCAAGTGGGTTGGCTCCTTTGCAAGATTTCCTGTGCTTTCCCCATCCTGATCCTTGGTAGAGGACAAAAGTTGAGGTTGTCTCTGATATTTTTCAGTGCCTCTACCAAGTGGATTAGTTCTTGTGGGTACTTTGTGAGCCAGGCTTTCCTCCACTTTGGCTGAGAATCAACAATTAGCCTGACCCCTTCTGGTTGTGAGGTATCTGCATTGTAAAGTGGTACAGTCGGCTCTTCTCTTATCTGCTTGTTGATGGTGGCTGCCTCATATTTCAGCAATGGATATGGGAGAGAGGGTTGAAGCCACTTGCGCCTGAGGTTGCTGGCGTCGATCTTCTGAATGGTCATAGACTTGAAAACCCTCTGCTCCCACTCCAAGGCTTCCTTTGTTGTCTCTCTTAGCTCCACCTCTATTGCTTTACGCAACTTTTCTTCCTCTTCTTGTGTTAGATCCTGTGGCTCTTGAGAGGATTCTTCTAGGATTTCCTCTTGCATAGGTGTGTCCACCGGATCTGCCACATTCTCTAAGTCAATGCCCTCATTGGCTGCTGGCCCTGTGCCCTCTTGCTCTACTTCTTGTTGTCCTTTCAACTCCTCAATTTGCCTCAGGAGTTTTTGCTTTTCCGTTTCCACCTCTTCGCCCATATTCACAAGGAGATCATTTAGTTCGGCGTTTATCCTCTCCACCTCCTCGAGCTTTCTTTTCATACTTTCTACTTCCTCTTGGAGGGCTTTTTGCTCTTCTTCCATTCTTGTTTGCATGACTATAGATCCTTCTGCCATCATCAATCTTTGCTTTTTCTCTAGAGTCAGCTCCTTCTGAAGTTCTTGCATCTGTTCTTCATAGAGTTGACTCTCTATAGTGATGTGAGTCAAGCTAGTAGCTCTGAATCTGGCAGGTGATGCTCGCAGCCTCTGGATGGTCTGATCTTTTACTTTGAGTTGGTCCTTGAGCTCAAGGACCTCATCCTGGCTGGCTTCTTGTTCTATCTCCGCCTTTTCTTTGGCGTTTCTCATGGCTTCTACTTCTTTAGATTCTTCTGCCAGCTGTAGGGTCAAGTTATCTCTTTCCTTCTTGGCATCTAGCAGTGATTTGCTGAGCTGCTGACATTCTTCTTTAACTGCTTGCATTCTTTTTGCTGCTGCTTGATTTTCTTCCTCCATTGCCTGGCATTTTTGCAGTGCCCTTGCTAGGTTGGCCTGTAGCTTAGCTTCCCTCTCCTTCTACCTTTGGCTTTGTCCTTGTAGAGAATCTGCTTCCATCTTAATCTTCACTTCAGTGTCCTTGAGAGCTGCCATCTCTCTCTCTCTGAAGCCATCGATTGCGCTCTCAACACTGTTAGCTTCATCATCACCACATCCCAGTCGTTGGAGGGCAGGTGCAGGTCCCATGTATCTATGGAAATTTCTTTTAATTCCACTAGCCTGATGCATTGCATTTGTTCTTTAGGCCTTGTACTCGCCAAGTCGAATGCAACTGTGGTGGCTTCTTCCTTTGTGTATCCTGCAGCTAGCAGGTCCAAAAAGCTATGATAAGACTCTTCTAACTCTTTTTGCTCACTTCGAGGCTTAGCCTCTTCCTTTGGCTTTGTCTCCTGACTCTGCTCTTGCTCTCCTACTTGCCGTTCTTCTGGTTTGTGTCTTCAGCCTCCTTATCTTCATGTGCAGGGCTGCTAGGAGGTGGTGAGGGCTGTGGGTTGGCCGGTAGAGATGTAGGCTTGTCCTTTAAATCCCTATCTTCTTGAATTTTTCTTTCTCTTTCTTGGCTCTCTTGCTCATCCAGCAGTTTCTACCGTATTTGCTCCACTTCCTCTTCTATGAAAGGGACATGCGGTATATTTTTTGATGCAGCATCAAGAATCTCAAAGTTCTTGATATAGTCCTTGAATTTGTCCCTTTGCACTCTTTGGGATGATCCTGACATAGCTTCTAGAGATGGCTTCCAGAGTTCACTTAAATCACCCTTAAGGGCTCTCTCTGCTCGGAAGCTCTCCATCAGCCTCTCTAATCTTGCCGCTTTCTGTGACCTTGTTTCTTTTGAAGGTACTTGGGTAAATTCCTTCTTTCCTTTCTTTTTCTCCGGCTTCTCCTCTTGAACCGGCTCTAGCCGTCTCTTTAGTCTTGTAGCCACCCTTGGTGCTCTTTGAGGCTCGTCTTCTTTGTCTTCTTTTAGCCTCAGCCAGTTGTTCTGAGACGAGGGGTCAGGCCACCTTCCTTTTGCATGCAGTGCGCCATAAATCACCTTGGTGATTAGTTCTCCTGGCACTATATAGGTTGGCTTCTTGTTACCCATCTTTACTAGGTTGTCATGTATATATGCCGCATAATTGATTATCTTTGGGGTGCCTTTCGTCATTGCCCAAGTGAATGTCGTGGCAATTGCACCTGGCGGCATTCTGTACTTTCTAGCCTCTTTGTACACATGTGGAAGTATTGGTTGTACAACTGGCTCATGATTGCCACTCTTGAGTTGGCAATATCTTCAAAGGTGTAATTCCCTTTCTTCTCATTGTACACCTTTACCTCATCTCTTCTTTTCGTTACATTATCCCCCTTGTTGGAGAGGTCTAGTGCATCTGCTACAACCTAGCCTGCTCAGTGATGATTATCTCTGTTTCTGGCCTGCCCTGTAGATTTGTTACTTTGGCCACTCCATCTTCTTTGATGGTTGTCACAAACTCCCAGACTCTCTTTATGTCCACCCCTGCCGGTATTGCTTCAAAGTAGTTGTGGAGATCAATCTTCTCCAAGTACCAGGCCATCTTGCTTCGTACGGACTCATTGAGTTCTCGCGGCAGCATTGGTAGCTCGATGACATTGCCTTCAGTGTCTTTGAACACTCCTTGGTAGATCTTTAGGTCGTTGGACTCTAACAGATCTTCTTGGATCCATGTGCTAGTGGGCTTTAGTGTTCCTTCTGGAATGATGAAGGGTTCCACTTCTTCCAGGTAATCCTTGATGGTCATTCTTTTTTTCTTTGTAGGTGACTTCGCGGCTGCCACAAATCCTGTTGCACTCAATAGTCCGAAGTTCGTGTTTTTTCCATATTAGCTGCGAAACTGAGTTTTAACTATCCAAATGACTTGAAAATTGAAACTAAAGCTTAAAAGGAACTTATGAAGCTGTGCATGTGCTCACAGTGCAAATCTGGCCAAAATTTTCCATTTAGACATCCTACACGTAGGATGTCTTTTTCATCAGAATTGGTCCATACTTGACATGCAGGTAGTGTAAGGCTCATGGAACATGGCTATAGGCTTGGATTTGAATTTGGATATCAACAAGTTGATTTTTGGGCTGATTCAGGCTTTAGGTCACAATTTGGGTAGAATGTCCATCATAGGTAGCAATTGATGTCCAAATGGGTTGAAAACTGGTATATGGGCTTATTGCACCATGGTATTGGCTCCCATGATGTCATTCTTTGCACAGAAGGCTAAATTTATGCTGGAGACATCCTACGCGTAGGATGTCTTTTTTCATCAAAATGACATCAAACTTGTTCTGTGGGTTGTCCTTGGCTTATGGAACATGGCCATGTTCTTGGATTTGAATTTGGACAAGATTTGATGTTTGTAAGGCTTTGTGAGGTGTTTTTGGGCTCAAAAAGTGTATGTTGAAGGTGTTGGGGCTCAAAAGTGATTAGAATGGCTTCAAACTTGACATATGGGCTCTTGATGATGAGGTAATTGGATCGGGAATGATAAAACATCCCTTGCATGCCAAAAAGGTCAAATAGACATCCTACGCGTAGGATGCCTATTTCATCATTTTTCCTCCCTGACCACACAGATTGTTTGCTGATGTGTTGGTGAATGTGTTGTGCAAGTTTCATGGGATTTGGACAAGATTTGGTAGGTCTTTGGCCCATTATTGCCTCTACGCCGTAACTTTGCGTTTTTCCATGCATATGAGGTCAAGCTTGGTCCAAATGTGATGAAACTTGGTGTATGGCTTGTAAATGTCATTCAGAACATGTGCATGATAAAAAATGTTGGAGTCTGTGCCAAAAAGTTCCCTTGAGACGTCCTACGCGTAGGATGTCTCCTGGTGATTTTTTCAGTGCTAGTGCTCCCAGTGCTTGCCCTTTGCTCCCCTAAGTCCCTTTTGAGCCTAATTTCAACAAAAAAGTCAAATGGATAGAGTATAACTCCCTGTGTGGACTTCAGAGCCTCTGAGCCGTTGTCTGACTTTTGGAGTGCTTTTTGGTGATGAAATTTCTCAATGTTGATCTCCACAGCTTTCCGATCCCTTGGGGATCCTTGCCGTATGGTTTTTGTCGACTTTGGCTTCACCAGAGCTGCATTTGGCAATTTGTCGCTCTAGAAGCACCCGTGGTTGCGTTTACATACCTTTGATGATTTGTGGTGGTCTACCACCATAGGACTTGCTTGTTGATGGTCTAGGAAAGCCGCTCGTGAAGTTTGGTGACAAACAGACTTGCGGTTTGGCCGCAAGTGCAATTTGACGCTTTGTGTGTATGATGCCGTTTCTGAAGTTTAGTGCCGCCTCGGGTCACTTTTTGGTCATGCGGGTCATATAGACTTGTCGAGCATTTTGAGATGCTCCTACACATGAATTTTGGTAGCATTTGGTCGCCGTTTCGCTGATTTCCCATTTGGTGGCCTCTTGCGGGTTTTTGGGAATTAGGGTTTTTCCCGATGGTTTCCTACTGCCTTTGGACATCCAGGACTGGTCTCCTAGACTAGGGTAAGCTGCCGATGAAGTCTTGTTGCTTTTGGGTTAGCCGTTAGGCCGCCGTCTCTACTTGTAGGTCTCTACCGCTCGCTTTGTGTGTGACCCCTACGCTAGTTTTCGCAACATAATGACAAACATGCACGAAAAGCTCAAGGTGGTGAGCCTACCTCTCAAGTTTGGAACTGGTCGGGTAGTCGTGCGCGTTGTAGAAGCTGCTGGAAGGTCGATCCGCTCTAGGTGGCAGAAGCTCTCTCCACAAAGTCAATAGTGAGAAAGAGCTAAAAATGGGGTTGAAAATTTCTTATAATGGATGTCCCCAAACCACTTTTCATGAAATTTGACATGTGCTCTTATCTTCTTGAGAGATGCAGTTTAGGCTCAAAAATTTCTTGATTTGCACTCCATTTGCTCTGTTTACTAGAAATTTGGCATTTCAGTCAAAACCTGGCCAAAACACGCTTTTCGCTCCAGTCTCATAATTGCACCCACACTGTACCATAGGTTGTCCTATAGTCACTGATCATCACCAATTTTTTTTTTTCATTACGACTGTTTTTCACCTGCTTTTTGTATTTTTGAAGTTTTTCTGCCAAAAATTAGCAAAATTAAAAGAAAAATAGCAAATCAAACCCAAAAAATCCGCAAAAATCATAATAAATCACAAACATCACCGCAAAACATTATATACACTCATATGCAATTTTTATGGCCGGATTTCTCCGTTTTACCAATATTTTTTCGGAAAAATGGCTATTTCTACTTATATACACACATCTAGGGGCCTGATTTGGCGATTGGCACCATATACCTATAGATACATGCTGTATAAGGGCATATGTACTTGGGTTATTCCAAAAAATTTCGCAATCAAACAACAACCCTTAAAATCGTCGACAATCATGCCCTTTTTTTGCTCTTTCTGTTATTGGTTCCGCATTTGAGAATGCGTCCCCCCCTCCTAGCCGAAGTCCTCCCGGACGACAAGGTATCGCCTCGGAGTATGTGCCATGCATAGGTTGAAAAAAATTGTGTTAATGCCTGGCCGATTAATGTGGCCCTATTTTATGTATACTCTGTCAATGCATGGGAGAATTAATGCTGTGCAAGAGAAGGGAATAAGCAAAATGCTTATTGGCATTCGCCGTCGAGGTTTCCTGTTTTCTTTGCAAGTAACAGTTGTAGCTTTACTGCTCTTTGTTTAATTGTCTTTTTTGCAGAAGGCAATTGCTTTGCCGACATTGTTGATATAACCGTAGTTGTGTCTATGTAGAGGATTGGCTCGGTCGGAATGGCCGTGGGCCGTAAATTCTTTGCTTTCCATTGGTATTTTGTTTCTGCCGGTTTTTGTAGATGTTTTGGCACTCCCTTGTTTGCCACTGGTTTGTTGTTGATTGGCATCCACATAAGTCGGTTTTCCTTTTTCAAGTGTAGCTGTTTGCCTTCCGTTGTTGCTTGTACTGAGGGGAGTTCCTTTTGCTTTTGTTTTGGTATCCAAATGCGAGTGACATTTGGGTTATGGCTAAGCATTTTCTTGGGGATCCATACCTGTTTTATGCCCTTGGTTTTTGGTTGAATCATCTGCTTAATTGGAATTCTTTTTTTGCATTGTTGTTTTTCTGCCATGTCATTTCTATCCTTCCGCATCCATACTTGCTTCTGTTGTTTTGGTAAGCGAGATCTTTGCATTGCGGCCGATGACTTCGTATGTCTGTAATTAACATTGTTGCCTTTTACCTGCTTGTTGGTCTCGGATATCATTTTGTTCTTTGGTGGCATTCTTGCTTTTGGCTCTTTTTCTGGTGATTGCATGGCTTGCAGCTGATTATTCCGACATTGCTGAGCAAAGGCTATCACCTGTTGTTCGTGTCCATGCTGAATTTTGACTGCCTTTGCATTCCAATCTATCTGCACATTGTACTCTTTTTGCCAAGGTTGCCCCAACATCATTGGGTGTTGTGTGCTTTCATCCTCCACCACATAGAATTTGTGTGGGTAAATATATTGATGTATCTGTACATGCAATATAGTCCATCCCAATGTTTTCAACAGGTGTGATGTGCTACTTTCCAACACTTGGGGAGTAGGATGAAGTGGTCCTGTGAATTTGAGCTGTTGATATAATCTGTAAGAGATCAAATTTGCTTGAGCTCCAGAATCAACCAATGTTGTTGATTGAACTTGAGTGCTGCCCACTATGAGTGCAATTATTGTCTCCACTGTGTCTTCATCCCACTTCATCAGTCGAATGGCATTGATTCGCAATGGCATTCTCCACCTTGTTGTTGTTGTTTCAAAAGTATTCTTTTTGCTATGCGTTCTTGTGCTTCTGCTTGAGCTTCCTCTCGTACTCTTTGCTTTTCTTTCATTCATTGTTTTCCTTGATGAATTTGTTGGAGCATCTCCTGTGTGAGTGGTAGATGATATCTCTTCAGTCGACATCCACTAATCCATTTTGGCATTTCTTCGCCTGCTAATGTAGCAAGCTTGACAGCTCCACTTTGTGATAGATCACTAATCACAAAGGGACCTATCCCTCGCTTTTTAAGTTTCTTGGCATGTTGCTTCAAAGTATAAACAAGTACGTAATCACCTGTTTTGAACTCTTTAGTGCACACATGTTTGTCAAAAAATTCTTTTTGTCTTCTCTTTTTAGCATAGATTGAAGTTACAGCTCGTAAGCGGAGTTCATCTAGCTTTTCAAGATCATCTATTCTTGTAGAGAGCTCATGCCCTGTCCATTCTAAGCGTTTTGCTACTCGTAGAGTTGGAATTAAAAACTCTATGGGTAGTATAGCATTTAGGCCAAACACCATGTTGTATGGTGTTGTTCCTATAAATGTTTTGTAAGCTACCCTGTATGCCCATAGTGTTGAGTGTAGCTGTTAATCCCAATCTGTTCTTGATTCTGACACTATTTTAGTGAGAACCGTGCATAGTGTTTTATTTGTGGCCTCAGCTTGTCCATTTGCCTGTGGATGGTATGGAGCAGATTTCCTATGTATGACCATGAATTCCGCTAGCACATATTCAATGACTTCATTGAGAAAATGTGTCCCTCGGTCACTGACAATTTCTATTGGTAACCCGTAACGTACAAAAACATTCTCATACAAAAATTGTGCAGTGGTGAGTGCATCAGCTTTTTGTGTTGCCTTGGCCTCGACCCATTTTGTGAGATAGTCCGTAGCCATAATGATATATTGGGTATGGGTGCGATATGCAGGGGGTGAGATTGGTCCCACAAAATCAATGCCCCATTTTGCAAATGCTCTTGCTCCCAGCATTGGCCGTAATGACATCTCATCTCTTTTTATTGGCACCTTGGTGCGTTGACATGCATCACAACGCTTTACAAACTCTTCAGCATCCATGTGCAATGTAGGCCACCAAATTCCTGCGGCGGTTAAGACAATTTTTGATGTCTTATCGCCCAAAAAATGGCCTCCACTTATTCCGCTATGTGCATGTTCTAGAATCAGTAGGTATTCGCTTTCACTTGCACAGATTCTAAGTTGATTGTCCTTTCCCCACTTATAGTGTTGGTTCCCAATTAATTGGAAGTCACGAGCTTCCAGCTCTATAGTTTTTTTCTGTGCTCTTGTGATGTTCTCAGGGAACGTCCTGGTGGTTAAGAAGTCAATGATATATTGACTCCATGCAGGTGAAATGTTTACTTGAAACAATGTCGCGTGATCCACTGGTCATTTGGCACTACATATAGTACAATTGGTAACATAAGAATGTGTGTCCGCATACATAGTTGGCCAATAAACCCCCAATTGTTTCAGTCTCTAGTGTGTTTTCACTGTTGAACAATGAAATGCTCAATCCTGGACATGTGCCTCTTCAAGGTAGCACTCGAATTCTTCCGGATTTATACATAATCGTAGGATTTGGTCCGATCCAAGATGATACAGCTGTCCTGCTATCAAATGGAAGTTTTTTGTTTGTCTAATTGTTTGTTGTTTGGTTCTGTTTTCCGTATTATCAAACTCACTTCCAAAGGAAAGAATGCTAACAATTTTCTGAGACCATTTGGGTACCATTTCAATGTTGAAAATATAAGCATCTGGTATGTCATCATCTACTCCTTCAAGAGCTTCCCCGTTGTGTATCCTCAAAAGATGATCTGCTCGTAGATGGGTTTTACCCTTTTTGACCATCACTGTGAAGTCAAACTCTAGCAATATAATAAACCAGCGTACAATTCTCTCTGTATTGCATGGTTTATTTACCAGATACAAAAGAGCTTGATGATCTGTGAAGAACACAAATTTGTTTGCGAGCAAATAATGCCGAATTTTTTTTTACGGCATAAATCATTCCTAACCCTTCCCGTTCGGTGGTTGTGTAGTTCTTTTCCGCACTGTTTAGTTGTCGGCTCGCATAGCAAATTGGAAAATCCATTGTTCTGTCTCCTGGTTGAGCCAGAATACTTCCATTGGCATATGCCGAAGCATCAATGTGAACATGGAATATCTTTTCCCAATCTGGTGCCTTCAGTATAGGTGCTGATATAAGGTTTTCCTTCAGATTCTGGAATGAACTTTCACACTCCTCGGTCCAATCGAAATTGACTAGCAAACGATACACAGGTTGTGCGATAACCTCATACATGTATATGAATCTTCGATAATATCCACAGTGTCCCATGAAGGATTGAACTTGTTTCGTATTAGTAGGCCTGGGTAGGTCTATAATGACTTTGACTTTGTCTAGGTCAATGGTTATGCCATTTTTTGAGACAATGTGTCCTAAGATGCGGCCTTGCTTAACCATGAAGATACACTTTTCCGGGTTAAGACAGATTCGATATGTCCTGCATTTTTCAAAGACCTTTTGCAAATGGTCAATATGTTCCTCTCATAGAAGAGAGTGTACACAAAGATCATCCATGTAAGTTTCTAAGAATATTCTTAGGTATTCCTTGAATGCGTGAGTCATTAACCTTTGGAAAGTGGCTGGGGCATTAGTTAAGCCAAATGGCATAACTCGATACGCATAAATATCCCATTCTGTGGCAAAAGCTGTTTTGTGTTCATCCTCACTTGCTATTGCCAGGTGGTTGTATCCTGAAAACCCATCCAGAAAGGAATAAGCCCGTTTCCCGGCCACTCGCTCAAGTACATGTTCTATGATTGGCAAGGGATAATTATCCCTTATGGTGGCTGCATTTACTTTTTTGAGGTTTACACACACTCGCAATTTTCCATTCTTTTTGGGAACTACCACAATGGGTGACACCCAATCTGTATGTTCGATTTCATAGATGAATTCAGCTTCCATCAGCGTATTAATCTCTTCTTTGATTGGTTTAGCAAATGTGTCATTATATGTATAAGGACGTTGTTTGCTAGGTTTTGCGTCCGATTTCAAAGGAATTGTATGTTGGCATATCTATGGATCAACTCCTTTGAGGTCTTTATACGACCATGCAAACACATCTTTATACTTCTTGAGAAGTTGTGTTAGCCGTTCCTCTTCTTCAGGCTCTAAATCGTTGGCTATATAGAGCGGCTGAGGCTTTTCACCTGGTTCTACAAGGTCTATCCTTTTTGCATTTTCTGGCCCATCGTAAGATTCTTGGTTGGTTATTTCCCTGACTGGTGGTGTCATGATGATTTTCCTGTCCTGGATAGTAAATTTCCGATAGTGTGAGGGTACATTCATGTTCCCCTTCTCTGACTCCCCTTTACCATCACTATCTTCTTCAGTTCTTGGTATTTCTGTTTACGCTCCAATTTGGTCCACTCTTGGTCTTTTGTTGTTTCTTTTTTTTATTTTTGAGCTTTTTGTGATTTTGTTTCTTTTTTAGCTTTTCGTACCTATTTTTTTTTTCTCACGTTCGTTCCTTTAGGTCTTTTGAGAATCTTCCTAATATTTGATCTTTCACACAATCCTCTGTTTTTACAAGCATCAAATAGTGAGTTTTACCTTTTATCCTGGGCATCAGGTTCTCTCTCGCTTTGTTTCCTGCTCGTTTCCTCCTATAGCGTTCCTCGCGTCTAGGGTGTTGATTGGCAAAATCATAAAACTTGATATTCTCGGTTTTCCTTCCACTCTCACTTGAGGTGTCTGAATACTCATGATCTGCATCATCCTCTACTTCCAGATGTTCAGAGGAGTTATCAAACTCTTCTTGTTCTGGTGTTTCTACCGTCTCATCTTCTCCTGGTATAATGTTTACCATGTAATAGAGTAGCACATCATAGACATCCTTATCGCAAAATTTTGTTGTTGGAGTGTCTGTAATGGTACAGACATCCACTGTTGCTAGTATCTGTTCCCATTCTAGAGGTTCCAAGGCATCTTCAGGGAAAAGTTCCAGAATATACTCCTTGTCTTCTATCGCTCTTTCTAAGATGCATTCCTCTCTTCTTAGGCTTCCACAATGTGAAGCTCCGCACATCCATAGCTCTTTTTGTTGCCCTAACAATGCCGGGAGTTCTGATCCTGCTACTGAAGCTGAATCAAACTCTTCCATAGGTGTTTGGTTCACATCTCTGTAACTATGGTCTTTTAGGTGTATTTTAGTTGTTGTCTTGCCATGTCTGAGGTATATGTGGTCGTAACCCCAATCTTGGACCATCTTCAACTATCACATGAATGGTCGTCCCAAGATGATCTCATAATTGTTCTTTTTGTCAAAATTGACTATTGAAAATGTATGCTCATACTTGATTCCGCATGAAGTGACAATCACTTTCTCTAAGAGTCCTAGAGGCTTCTCCATGAACCCATCTGCCAATTGCAATTTCATTCTAGTAGCCCGCAAAGCTGGTTTTCTCCATTTTTTCCAGATTTCCTTGGCGGCGATAGCAACTTCCGCTCCACTGACAAGAATAGCCTTGGAAACTACTCCTTGGAATTCTACTGGTAGCGTGGTGTTTCCATCTTCTCCCTCGTAGTACTCTCCAACCTTGTTTAATGGTACTGGCCTAGTTTTTAGTTGAGGCCTGTCCAATTCTCTAATCCCTTCCGGTAGCTTCAAGGTGGGGTCTTTCACTCCAAATTTTTCTAAGCATTTACCTACTGTGGTCCACATGTTTGGCTGTAACCTTAGGAGTTCTGCTAATGTGATTGTGCATGCCACCGGAGTGGACAACAACTCAATCAATCCTTGCGAATCCATCACCTTGTTAGAAGAAAGTCTTTGAGATGGGATTGCTCTCACCTCCGACTTGGCTTCGTACTCTCCTAGGTAAGAGGGTAAAGTTTTCAGCGAGTCTGGTTGGCTGTGCCCTGAACTAACTGATCCTTGGTCTCCCCCTTGTGAATGTATCTCAAAGTTCATTTGTGACCTTGCCTCAAATTCTTCAATAGGAGGTAAGGTTACATTCTTTTCTTTTCTCGTGATATTCATGTGGTTACTCATTCTATTAGCCTCGTTGGCCTCACGGATTTGCTTCCACAGATCGTCTAGACCGTTACAGTCCTTACCCATATCTTCCAATGTTTTAGTCTGGAACCCGTCACTTGCCTCATCTGTGGTATTTGGCACTATGATAGGCTCTCCTCTAGACTCATGGGCATTAGTGAGTCTTTCCTTTGTTTCTACATGTTTCTCTAAAGCTGGTTGGATAGGGGTTGGAGCTGGTGCCTCATGCCAATTTGCAGGTTTACCCAGCGTGTCTTCCATCAATGATTGAGTTGTTTCTATCATCTTTTTACACATTTCCAACCTCTGTTTTTCTATTTTTGCACATGGATAGGTCATCCACCTTTGCTCCTGGGTTTGGTTCTTTTTGAGTTTAGCTTCATAAGCTTTTAGAAGCGCATCCAACTGCTCATTTACCTTGCCTGCCAGTACAGATCCTCCTGATCCTGCACTTTTGGGCTTTGCTATTTCCTTGGGTGCTATGGTTGCCGTGGTGTGTGAGCTTAAGCTAGCTAGATCCTATAACCGCTCTAATCTATCCTTTGTATGTTTTAACTCCTCGGATAGAGCTGTTTGCTCTCGTTCCTTCCTGGCTTTCCTACACGCCTTTCTAGCTTTCCAAGTGCTTCTCTGATTTCTCGTTTTTGAACTTTGCGCATCAGTTTTTGGTTCTTCAACTATGGGTTCGTTCGTCCTTCTTTGAGCTTGGGCTCGTGTTACTGCCTGAATGGGTATTACCGTTTCATTTTCTGACCCTCCACTGGAAGGTATTGTTTCTAGCATGTTCAAGGTGGTTTTTGGTCCTTTGCTCAGGTTTTTAGGGCAATCGGGAATCAAATGAGTAACTCCACACTCAGTGCAATATGCGTTGACTCTAATGATTTCATCATGAGGACAGTCTCGTAGCCAATGGTCTCCACCACACTTGTAGGAGGGTCCCTTGGGTTGTTGAGGTGCTCCTTGAGCTCCTCTTTGTTGGTATGCATGTCTCTGTCCGCCCATGCCTCCATTGGCTATGAACATCAGTGTTCGTTCATCCAAACTGTATCTTCCTTCTCCTGCTGCCTATGCAGCAATTGGTGGTCCTATATTTCCTATCATGTTCCATGGTTCTGGTGTCAAGGGCTCTTCCGGTGGATAATAGACAGGGTTTGCCGCATATCCATTGGGATCTTCATAATATGCATGCATAGGCACCAAAGCCTTATCCTCTGATTCAGTTACGATTGGTGTGTATCTTATACCGACTGGTCGTAATCCTGGTAGGGGTGGTTGTTGCCCCAACACCGATTGTGGTCTTTCGACACCTACAGGTCCTGGTAGGTTGCCTGCTTGATATCTAGGCATCGGTGGAGCTTGAGGAGAAGCTACCAGATCTTGGGGAGCGTAAGGTCTCTCTCTCACATAGCCCTTGTTATAATAACATTCCTCGGTCCCATGGTTTGTGCATTTTTGTTCAATAGCACACCACTTGGGCAGTTTAGCCTGGGGTTTGGCGTACACGTTAATCTTTTTTAGCACTTCATCTACAAGATGCTCTTGGTTTACAACTACTTCTCCTTTCAGTGCTGTCTTAGAAGACTTGCTTCCACTTTGTTGTGAAGATGAATCGTCGTCAAGGTCCTTGAACTCCCCCTCTTTGTAGACCGCAAAATTGTCCACAAGATAAAGAGCCTCCTTGGTCAACTCATTCAACGTCGTGCTCCTCTTCATATGTAAGTCTTTCTGGAGATCCGCATTCCTTAGTCCCTGGATGAATATCAGCATGAGTCTAGACTGAGTTGGCAGTTCTTCAACAGGACAGAACTTAACATATCTTTTTAGTCTTAGGGTTGCCTTTCGTACAGATTCTCCATCTTTCTGTTTGAATTTATGGATCTGTGAGACGGTATTATGAGCTATCCCCCTTTGTGAGAATTCCTTGATAAACTCGTCAAACACCTCCTCCATAGAGTCAAAGTCTCTACGCTCTACAGAGTCAAACCAAGTAGCAACATCATCCTCTAGGGTTAGTCCAAACCCTGCAAATTGGGTAGGGAAGTCTAACACCTCTTCGGCTCTAATTACACGCACAAAGGTTGCTACATGATCTCTTGGGTCTCTGCTTCCTGTGTATTTCTTGTTTACCCATTTTTGCACTTGAGAAGACCTAATTCTCCGATGGTCTACAAACCTCATCATTGGATCTCCGCGTCCTAATCGATATACCTCCTCAGGTCTTCTGTAATAGGCTAGTTCCTCTCCCAGTGGTGCTCCTAAGCCATAATTTCTAACGGTTCTCACTAGAGGTGGTTCATCTCTTCGAACGGGTGGTCCTCCAGGCTCTGTCGACCCTTGAGTCTTTGGCTTACTCTCTCCTTGATATCTTGAATAGAGTGGTGGTTCTTGCAAATCCCTTAGCCCTCGTGCAACTTGATAACCATCTCGGTTTCGGTCTTGTTCCATTGTTGCACTCTGTCGAAGCCATGCCTGTAATGATGGATGGTTTGCTGGTTGGTCTTGGTTGTTGAATGCTTGCGGTCGGGTGGAATGTGAGGTAGCGTCATACTCATCTGAAAAAGGATTCGTTGACTTGCTTGGGGTGTAGGTGGCACTTGGCACTTCTTCAGGGGCATATGCTGATGCTCCTGGACCTGTTGTCCTTTCTACCTCCTCTGGGAGAATATGTTGATATTCTCGCCCGTATCTATCAACAAAAACTATACCCTTCCCCATAGCAGTTTCATAAGAGAATAAGTAAAGAACCTTGTCTTTGCTTAATTCGTTCATGTATGGTTCTTTGTTGCGAAAGTAAGAGACTACACCCTCACTCTCATGCTTGTAGATTCCCACGTTCTCGTTATAAGTTGGAACCCTGGTTGTTTTCTTATCATACATAAAAATAGCTCCGGGTCAATCAATGTTTGGTGGCGATTCTTGAGCTTCTGAAACCATTTTCCCTTCGCTACGTGATCTCCATATCTGTTGTAATCTTCAGGGTTACTAACTATCAGATAGTGGTTCCCCTTTTCATCTCGGAATCTATCTCCATCATCAAAGACTCGGATTATCTCCAATCTATAAACTGGCCTCTCTTCGATACAAATGCACTTGCGTCCTCGATAGTTAGAATAGACTAGGTCTCCCCTCGAGTTTGTTCCCTCTAAGAAGATCACAGTGAGCTTGGAATCATTCAAAGGATTCAAGGAGGTGCTTCCTCCTGGCATTGGTCCATCATAGGTGAAACCTCCTGGCTGTTGACTACCCATCATGAAGAAAGATTTGTCTGACGACGTGTCAGTATCACTACCTTCCTCAATAATTGGTGCTAGCGGATCTATCCTTGCATGAGTTACACTCTCCTCGGTGGACACTAAGCTATCTTGGTCACTTGCCACCTTTTGGGCTCTAACAATGTATCTTCCTGATCTTAAATTCATCAAACTTATCAATGAAATTTATCACAAATCCAACTACTCACCTAGTAGAGGATCAGTTTCCGCACAACTTCTTTCTTTGTTGCTGAATATACCTGTATACAAGCGTTTAATTTCGACAATCGAATCAAAGCATTTATTTGCTAGAGGTTATCTTAGTAATGATTGGTATAACTGGAGAGTTAATATCAACCACTACTGTATTTTATACACTGTTGATGTTCTGGATTAGGTCTGCTAATCTGAAACTGTACATCCCTCGGATGTTGGTCAATTTACGCGAAAAATTCTGAATTCAGTTTTTGCTCCGACAAATGGGCATACAAGGTCCAAATTCACTTCTGAAAGAAGTTCTGGAACCCTTAAGCCAAGTGGAATCTCATTGTCTAAGCGAAAAAGTCTGAATTCAGTTTTCGCTCTGACAAATGGGCATACAAGGTCCAAATTCACTTCTGAAAGAAGTTCTGGAACCCTTAAGCCCAGTCAAATTTTCTCTTCAGTAGGCCCCAATAGACATCCTACGCGTAGGATGTCTCCTGCTTTGTTTTGCCTGGATTTTTGCACTATGGTTTTCCCTTGATGTACTGAGTGTATAGCTGTTTTTACTTTTTGATTTGGACACCTATAATCTGGCCAATAAGTCAGAAATCTGTTCCGACAGCCTGTTGCTGATCTTGATCAGTCTAATCAACTCCAATTTGGACCTAAAATTGACTAGGAGGCTTGCCTTAGGCTATACAACAACTTGCTATGCCCACTGTCAATGTCTGGCTTCAATTTCTTGCTTTAGACATCCTACACGTAGGATGTATTTTTCATCAGAATGGCTTCAAACTCAAAACACAGGCTCCCCTTGAGTTGCTGATCACTTTGGTATACTCAAAATTTGGTTTGGAGTCCAAAATCACACAGAAGACATCCTACGCGTAGGATGTCTTTTTGGCGTGTTTGACCCCAGACTTGTCCCACAGCTTCCCCTGGATGTCAGTAACCTAGTGGTATGCTTGATTTTGGTTTGGATTTCAAAAGTTCCCAATTTTAGCTGTTCTTGCCTTTTTCAGTCAAAAGTGCTAAAGTCCGCTTTGAACTCAATTTTCTCACCCAAATGAGGTGAAACCCCTTTCAGTCACTCAATATATCATTCAAGACATGTTCATGCAGCCATCTTATGGTTTTGGTCTCAAAATAATGTTTTGGCACAAATTGGGTAGGATGCCTGGCAATTTTCGTCTATCTGGCCTTATCCTGTCAAGATATGGTCAAATGTCCACTTTCAAGTTGAAATTAGGGTAAACCCTACCTTCTGAACACACTAGTCAACTCAAAATCCCAAAATTCCCACCAGATTAGCCTGTAGACATCCTACGCGTAAGATGTTTCCTGGCTTGAAATTAATTTTTTTCCTGACAGAAATGTTCCTGATGCTCTGTAGATCTATCAGAAACACTCACAGTAACTTTTGGACTTCACTTAGGCTTTCAAATACACTCTTTGCGTCTTTTTGCGTCTTCTACAAACTTGTGATGTCTTTACCAAGCAAGTATACATACATGAAATGCTCTAGATCTTGAATCATGATGTCCTACTTACTCTACTCCTACTTATCATGTGAAATGGTGATAATGATGTTTTGGTTGCTTTCTGGCCTCTCCGGACTCTCAAGCTCTCCTCTCACCGCTTCTACCACTCCAACTCCTACTCAAGAACTCGACTACTACCTAAAACTATCTTGGTCTACCTAATCTACCTAAGTCGAAGGATCTAGGCTAGACACACGCTTCCTAGACTCCCTCTAAGACCTAGAGAGTCCTCCACCCTCTGATCCTATCTAAATGTAAAATGAGACTCTTGGCAAGCCAAAAATCCCAATCCTCAAGGATTAGTCTCGATCACCTACCTAAGGTTTTCGTCCCTAGCAGCGGCGCCAATGTTGGACGGATACGCCGCGACGGACGTCAGCACAGCGAGAACTCACCTAACATATGATGTCAGCTAAGGACGAAGCTGGACCCGCAGGTGCGTGGAAGCAAGCATAAGGTGTCAACCTACACTCGAACGACTCCTAACTAATTCCTACAGAGGTCTCTACCAATTGTCTAAGTCACAGCCTTCAGGAGTGCATAAGAGGAAACTTCCTACAACGCTTTCTAGAGCCGAACACCCATCAAACAATCTCGAAACACCATAGAACTTGAAGGAGACCCTACTAGCACCAATAGGACGCTCTCCCTAAGGTCTATGAACCAAAATCCCAACCCAAAACACCCGGTGCAAAATCATGTAGGATGTCTGACTGAAATCTGCAGGTCTTCGTTTCGGAAATCTAAAGTGCCTATTGTGTAGTTCTACTCAATGTGAACGTGTGGATATGCTGCAATGTAGGTATCGGCACGTAGCTCTCGTCGGGGACAACACGTTGCACTTCTCAGCACTCGATTCCGACCACATGTGCACACATAGCGTCGAGATGAAGCTCACACTCTCTCTCGTACACAGTACGCTCACTCACAGACTTCAAAACTCGTTTTTAAAAATGACAAAAAGGTCTTTCATTAAGGTCAAAAAGTGGTATATATACCTTACAATTCTCAAACCCTAAAGTTCCAAAATCAACCATCTACTCAATCTAACTTATCAAAATTGGAATACAATCTGGAAACTTCTATAAGTCCCAATATTTACAAGGTGAAAAATCAGGTTTTCCTCAATGAATGAATAATTACAAAATAATAATCTTCCGAGTAGTTAGTTGCGGTGGAGTGTGTCTAGCTTTTAACACAGGCTCATTTTGGCCTCCGTTCACACTACAGGCAGCATTGTGCAGGCAGTTTCATACTTTTGTGCAATTTCATCCTTTTGTGTAGAATTTTTTTCAATGAAATTTTCTGCAAAATAGTCCCCTTACATTCCTCTTTGAGTTGTGATATATAGCGCATGTTATTCTTGCTTTGTTCTCCTCTTTCCAGACAGTCTTTACATTAGGTGCAATCACTCACCATGGCTAACAACAACACAGACGTTTTGAAGATGTTCATTGTTGAGGATGAACTAGATGGGGATAACTACCCAGTGTGGGCTTACATGATGACAAATGTTCTTGTGTCAAAGGGCATTTGGAATGTTGTTTAGGGCATTGATGTGGATCCGTCTTCTGTGGATACATGCTCTATTGCGGATGTTGCAGGTTCTGGTAGGTCTGTTCCTGCTAGAGTTTCTTTACCTATGGTTGAGTAGGCTTGTTGGGATGTTAGAGATGTTCAAGCTGATGCATTGATTGCATTATCTATGATACACACTCTTACTCCCTAGGTTTTCTCAACAAAATCAACAAAATAGGCTTGGGATACTATGGCCTATCTTTATGCAAGTCACAATGAGACTAAAATTTCATTGTGCTATGTAAAGAGTTGGAGTCAAAGATTATGCAAGACATGTGCCTTGAGCTTTCTTATCTTCTCCAAGCTATGCATGTTTCCCTACAACCCTAATTCCAACATCTTTTCCCTTAATCTCTTCTCTGTTGGCATGGCATAGAAATTCTTTCAAGGTGAACTTAACAAAAAAGTTACTAGTATTTTTTTTATTTTTCTGTTTTATAACTGTTGAGAGTGAATGATAGCAAGTGATTATTATGCATAATTTGTTTATCTTTTATAGATTATTAGCACTATAAAGTGTCATAGATCTTACATACTGAATAGGATCCAACCCCTATTTGAACAACCTTTCTAATAGTATATACAAGTAATGGTTGCTAGATGCATATATTAGTAGTATAAGAAAACACGAAGAAGAAGTGGAGGAATTTCTAAATTTGTAGGAATTGAGTTCGGAGGGTATCAAAAAATGAAGAAGAATACAAAAAAAATCCCGTAAGTAGGAATATGTACATTAGCAAAGTGAATTTTAAATCAATAAAGTGCATGTGGTTTAAAATGAGGACGAAAAAGGATCTAGATAAGTTTTTCTAGCCGAGCCGATGAGGTTGAATAGAAGAATGAGAAGCGAATGGGTGGTAGTGGGATGTAACCCCAAAAGATTCCATGATATTGAACATAATACTAAATTTTAAGAGGATCTTCAATAAAATTATTAATGTCCAACATGGACAAGTATCCATAGTCCAGCCCACGGACTTGCTGGTCACCTCATCTTTGCTCAAATCGAAGATCTCTAATGTGTTACATGAGGGTGACAATCTAGAGAACTAATGATGCATTAGGCCTCATTTGGTAGCCCAACACATGCAAAACAAGGAAGCTCCATCAGGTATGTTGTGATCAATACTATGTTGTGATCAATACAACCCCAGCTACCTGATGGCGAATGACAAGCTAGGTGACATCAACATTGGTTGACCACTCAGCAGCATTGTGGACAATGCTCTATCTGGTGGCATCCGATGATAGAGGGAACCCGATGGCTGCTATTGGACCTAATACCTCGCAAGTTTCAATGCTCTTTGATTGAATCCATTAGAATGCTCACATGTGTATGGATAGGGCACGAGTCTCTCGTTGTGACCACCCAAGTTCAAGTGCCAATGCTCTCTAATAGAATCCATTAAAATGCTCAAACATGTATGGATAGGGCATGAGTCTCTTGTTGTGACTGCCAAGTTCAAATCCGAAATCCATGTGTTTGAATTGAATTTTTCATTATCATCTATCGCCCTTGAGATTCCTCCCTTCAACCCCCTCCATTGATCCCACTGCTTGGGTCATTTAAGAACCCATATTACGAGTCTTGAGGGACCATTGCACCCTCAAAATAAGCTAGGTCCGTCGTCTCAAACAAGGCCAGTTAGACTAGGACTTTATGAGAAATATAATCAACGCAAGGAAAATCAAACATGATCACTAGGACCACCTCTCCTATTGTGTTATAAACCATGTGACAAAGAAGGACGACCTAGGACAACTCTAGGAAACTAGAACGAACTAGGACAACTGTCAACCATGGTAACAACAAGGACAAACTACCATGGAAAGTAAAAAGTAAAAGAGTTCTCAGATGAAACATCATCCCATGCAAGAATAGTGAAACTTACTGCCCAAAGGTCCCTGTGACATAAAGGGTGAATCTCGGTAAACTAGGACCTAGGATAATCAAGGACTGACATAGATAAACTAGGCCCATGCAAGGATAGTGGAACCTACAACCCACAAATCTTGGTAAACTAGGACCTAGGATAATCAAGGACAAGCATAGATAAACATGGACGAGCTGAGAATCAACAACAACAACAAGTTTTTGAATTGAATATGAGGAGATAGAAGTGGAAGAAGAGGTAGAAGTCTCTATAGATGGGGAGGGAGTGTTGCGGGAGTGAATCACACCACCCATAAAGTGCATGCAACACTACCTAGATCAACATAATGTCGATCGAGGACACAGATGACACGATAGGTGCACGGAGGCAATCTCTTTATCTTGTCAAGCTAAGACCATCCCACACAACAACACTGGTAGGCCAACTAAACTAAAATCAGGAATCTCACTGCCCTCAACTACACCACCTAGCCCACATACACACAAACGGAAGGAAACTCACCAAACCATACGAAAATCGTACAAAAATTAAGGAACATCATCCCCTCACTAGGATACACCTATCCCAAAGCCTTTACACTCAAAATTCTCACTCCAAACCCATCTGCAAAAAACGCGTATGAAGACATAGAAAAATTTTGGAAGTGCTCAAAACTAAAATCTATGAGCACCTCTGTGTAGCTTATGTCGCCACACAATTCTAATGACTACTTGCACGCAAAAAATAGACATCATTTGATACACTTACTACCATAGGTTAAACAAAAAATAAAGTTCAATGGGTCAAATGGATTTGTATTTACAATCTAGAAGTGCCATTGCCCCGACTTCTACAACTAGAATAGTTACTCATTACAAACAAATTTTTTAACCATAATCCGCATCATTTCACAACTCTCAAAAAATAAGACTTTAGTACAAAATTTGAGTTATGTCGTACTGTTGACCCATGGGCCAACACTCTCCCCCTCTAAATTCATGTCGTCCCTGACATGACCTAATTGTCAATGTCTGTGCGGTCATTGTTGTCGTTTTGTTATCTTGTGCTCAACTGATTGTACTTTTTTCAAACCACAACAAGAACTATGATCCATGAAAATCATAATTGATGTGACGAAATTTATATCCTTCACATCCAAGCCCCGAGCTGCAACATTTGTTGTTGTCATTATAGGGCTATTGCTAGATCTAAATTAAAAAAGAACCCAATCTCATTCAGCTTGACTATTATCACCATGGATAGATAAAACTGTAAATCCATTTGATGTTGTCTACTAGTAGCTTGATCACAACCTCTTTTTTTTTTATATAAATACGATCACTTTACTTCCATCCATCATCATTCTCAAAAACAACTTCTACAATCTTTCAAATTTTGTGAGCCAATGACAACTTTATAAGGATTCTGTAGAAAATGTCTGGCTAAACCTTTAACTTCTTAAGGCCAAGTTGTACTCCAATACTAAGTCTGTTTGTCAGGCCAAATCTGGGAGATACTTTTTCTAAATTAAGGTTCAAAACCCACGTCTAATAGATGATATGCTTCATCAAGGAAAAATATGTTACCTTGAGAAGGTTGGTTTGTCTACCATTTGTGTTTGCTATTCTTCGTTGGTGATGCCTTTAATCGTGCATCAAGGTGATCAAATTTTCATTTTCCACTGTTAGTTTTTGTGTGATGTGTAGATCATTATACTGCTTCTACTTGATACATGACTTAATTAAATCCTAACAAACCACAATCAACTCCCCAAGTTAGTAACTTGCTTCAAAAGGGCCTTATCCAACATCGTTCACGATAGATGATCATCTATGAGCTATGATTGTCCATTTGTCCCCGAAGCTCATATACATGATGTAAAGGGTATGTAGATGGTTGTGGGACGGGTTTCTAACCTCACTCCTATCTTATTGCAGATTTACCGAGAACTACGATTAAATTGTCAATCCATGGGACGAAGATGACTCGACTAGTGCATAAAGGCTACAAGAGGTTGTCAATCTCTTAGAAAACAACAAACAACGCGCATCTAACTCAAGCTACACTCAAGTGACTGAGATCACCAAAAGCCAATCGCTCCATCGACAAACAAATCACCTCTGTTACAACATCAAACGACATCCAAACGTAACGTAACTTCTAGGACAAGTTTATAAGACCTAAGAACACATGCTTATGGTATCAAATCCCACTTTAGGTCAAGTGCAAAAATCACGATTATTAATAGCAGTGGATTTTTGACCTAGTCGTTTTTGACCCAGAATGCACCTAAATGCTTAGCAATGATACCCCAATACCCCACCTATGCTTAGTTTTTGATTTTGAAGTGTAAATTCCTACTTATGATGAAATTAGGCCGTATGTCTCGGCGATGCCAAAAGCTACAAAATACCGTGAAGTGTTTATGCCAATGCGTAGAGCTTTTACCTGCAGTTGCAATGCAACAAACACAACTGTAATGTGACAACTGGGGAGGGAGTAGGAAGAGCAAGAAGGAGAGAAGTGAGTGCCGTTAGCTCACCATGTATTTCATTATCCAAAAACTTAAAATTAACTAATAAAAATTGGCTTTTATACCTTAGCCAAGGTTTTTGGTGGTCAAAACTAATAACTTGGGAGCTCTAACTAAATATGGGTAATGATAGGTTGATACAATCTGGAAGCTTGTAGCCCCGGCTCATCAATTACAAGGTTTATCCATAAAATAGGAGCTACAAGATTCCCAATTTATCAAAATAATAAGTGTTTTTGCAATGAGAGCTCCAAAAATTGGTATCCAAGTTAGCTTTTTCCTCCCCTCCTCGCCTGTGTCGTCCCTTGACACAACTTTATGGGCTAAAATAGTCTTCAGGTTGATGGTTGGTGAGGTGTTCTTTAAGTGCATTTAGAGCCTTTTCGTATCTGATCTTTCTCTATTTATCTGGCACCTGCAAAAACTGCATAGTGACTGTTTTTTAGCTCTACTGTGGAGTAGCCTACAAATCTCGAAGTCAAGTTGCTGATCACTGGCCCAAAAATCTTCATTCGCCAAGTGAAGAACCCTGTGTAGAACGCTTTCTCAAACTCCAAGATATTGTGTGAAGTTAAGAACATGCATCGGGCATAGAATCCATAGAGGACTTCTTCGGAAGGTTGACCATTGAGATCATAGCATAAACCTTTATTACCCTCGAGGAATGACATCCATAGGGCGCCTGCTTCCTCTGGCTCATGAAAAACTTTGATGCATGTGAGAAACATTCGGTAGATTTTATAAAGCATTGCACATGATAGATGAGGTAGACGTTTGAAGAATGCCATGACGCCCGTTAGGATTTTCACCATGTATTCTTCTGTGGTCGGTCCCTTTTCTGGTGCTGGCAATCTTGGGTAGTTTAGCCAGGTTGGCCGCTTCTTTGTTATTGCCTCATGTGCTTGCCAAGTCCTTACTCTAGGTACATGACAAAAAGTGGGAGCCTTTTAAAGTGCTGCAGGTGATCTTGTGAACAGAATCAGGTATCTTGGATTCTTGTTCAACCAACTCAGCCTCCACTTTGGGTGGTCTTCATTTGCGCCTTCTACTTGCATATCTTTGTAAAGCCTCTCTTTGACTTAGAGAAACTCCACCTTTATCAAAGGATATGTCAGGGATTGCTGATGCCATTGCACATTGATTTGATTGGGAGTGAGTTGAGTAGCATTGATAGAGTGAAGAACTCTCAACTCCCAATCCATCACTGCTTTCCACTGCTTATCCACCTCCTGGTTAATCTTTTCTTTGAGTGTATCTTCCTCAGCTTTTGACAGCTGGACCATTGGCACTGTATCAAATTCTGTTAATTGTACCTGGAATTCCTCTTCACCACCTAGCCCTTCTATTGGCTGTGTTTTCATCTCAGCAAAAGATACTAAGGGAATGTCAATGTGTGGCTGCTCTGAAGTTCCTGCTTCTTGTGTTTCAGGTTGTCCATCTCTCAGCAATTGGTTGACTCTTTTAAGCTCGGCTATTTCTTTTAGCAGCTCTTCTTCTTGTTTTACCCAAATTAATGCCAGGTTTCTGTGCTGAGACTGCTCCAGTTTTAGCTCTAGCTCGAGGTCTTTGTTCTTTTTCTCTAATGCTTTTGTAGACTTTGTCTGTTCCTTTGATTGAGGCTATTGCTGGATTCTCATATTTGCCACAAAAAAGTTGCCTGATCATTTATTTGCTACTCTGAATATTGCAAGGAGGCATTCGCTACATCTAACTGCACTTGAATCTTCTGAACTGACAGAGTTGTAGTTAGAATTTCATTGGTAACCTCTATCAGCTGTTCATCTTTGGCTTTGCAAGCATCTGACAACTTCGTAAGAAGTTCACCTAACTCCTCCATCTCCTTTTGCTGTTTGTCTCATGTTAGCTGGTGTTGTTCAGCTTCAGCTTTCATTTCTTGAACTTGCTTTTGTAGATGGATGATGAAATTTAATCTGTCTTCTAACTCTCCTTGGAGTGTGTTAATCCCCATCTCTAGTTCTTTAGCCTTTGTGCTGCGGCTAAGTGCTGCTAATCAGAGTCTTTTCGTCATATCCTGCATTTGCTTTGCATATTCGTTGACTTGCAGGATTACCTCATCATTTGATTGCCAATCCTCATTTCTTGTGAGATGCCTAGACGTCTCAGCAGTCTCTTATGTCTCTTTGGGTGGCATCGTGGAGGCCGGTTGTTCTTGCCCTTGAGGTTGCGGTTGGCCTTCTTGTACTTTGTCATCTTGAGGCTTTGTGGATGCCTTGGCCGTTTTGTGCTCCATGGAGGTAGAAGGTGTTTCTTCTATTCCATGTTCCTGTGTTTGCTCAAACTTTGTGGCCTCCCCTCATGCAGGACTCGTTTCCCTTTTCGGCTCTGGTTCTTGTTCTTTGTGTTGCTCTTGTGTAGTGGCTGCCTATTGTGCAGTTCTGTTGCTTCTTTTTGTTCAGGCTCTTTTTCTTTTGAGGGCTTAGGTTTTGTGGCTTTATCTACTAGTGATGGTGGTGGGCTTGGCATGGGATGATCATGCTGTTCTGTAGCAGGTGAAGAAGGTTGGGGAGACATTTTACCTTGCTCATGTTGGGCTTCTCCTTGTGCGATTGCTTCTGCTTGTTCTTACTGCTTTGCCGTCTCTTTAGATTTTCGTTCTGCTTCTTGGGATTCTTTCTTCTTTAATTCTTTTGCCTCCTGATACATTCTTTCCAATAACTCTGTGGGGTCTTCCGCCTTTTTCCTAGCATGGTGCTTTGTTCTTGTCCCTTTGATGTTTATAGGTACCCACTTTGCAGGGTCCTTTCCTTGAGCTTGGTGGCTGCATTCGTAGGAGTGCTTTTCTCTTTCAAACCTGGCATGTTTCTGTTGCGGCTCCTCCTCATGTGCTGCCACGGCTTTTCTTTTCATCTCTTCCCTTCGGAATCTTTTTTTCTCATTATTGGAGCTTTCACTACTATGCCGTTCTGGCGAGGTCTCATCAGATTCTTCATCAGACTTGTATGTTCTCTTGCTAGATCTTGTGGCTTGAGGGGAAGGTTGTGCATACACAATCCAAGTGTTCTGATCTGGGGCAGGTGGTAAGTTATCTGCCATGCCCATAGCATGGTAGTAAACTCTTGTTAGAACCTTTGGTGCTCCCAGATATGTTATTCTACCCTCTTTCTTTGTCCCTTTCAGTGTGGTCAACACATACCGGGTGTGGTTGATTGGTTGCCCAGTTGTCAATTTTAGAACTTGTGTAAAAGTGTTTGCAACCTCATGATTGGGTGTCGTGTACCTTGGTGGTCTCTTGGCAAGGAAGTGGAAGTGTTGGTGGTACAATCTTGCAGGTTCTTCTACTTGTTTCTGGATGAGATCGACAAATGTCACACGAGCGGTTTCCTTGGTGAAAGTCCCTGCTGTTTTTTTGTCTCTTGCTCTCATGGTCATTTCTTCTGTTGACAGTTTGAGAGCTTCTGCCACTATCTCGTTTGTAATCACCACTTTGACTTTGTTCCCTTGTTTGTCAAAGATTTGGGCAGTTCCATCCTCTTTGATTGTGGACAAGAGCTCATAAGATTTTTGGAAATCCACTCCACATGGCTCTTGTTCATAAAACTCTTGGAGCCCAAGCCTTTGGTTGTCTTTTTTGGTCTCGCACTTTGCTGTGACATCATATACTTCTTTTGGTAGAAGTTGCAGTTCTACCTAATGTCCTTCTTCACTTTTGAATCTACCTGTGAACACTGTGGTGTTATGCTCTTCCAGCTGTTCTTTCGACAGGTAGGTCGCTTTGGAAGTTTTGATTGAATTGGGGTCCAGTTGGTATGGTGGTAGCTCTTGCAGCTTCTCCTTTTGTGAGATCTTCTTCTTGGCTTTGTTTGCAGCTTGCATGGCTCCTGTTAAGTGAATAGAGTGTCAAAGTTAGCAAATCTGGCAGATTCTTTTCTGAAATTTCCTTCAATCTGATATGCTGACAAATTGAGTCCAATTTGCTTCAAATCAATTTTTGAACATGCATAGATGTATAAAAACATGTAAAGATCAAAATTATGAAGTACAAACAAAAAATTGCAACAAAAGTAAATAATCGCGATTATTTATTGCTGAGTAATTTTGTCAACTTTTTGAAAATTTGGCATTATAGGCTTGAAGTATATATCAATTAGATACTTTGAGTGAAACATGGGCTCATTTGGGTGCACAGGATGAGGATGGTGCAAGATTTAGGATTTCGGTCTTTGAATCAGTAGATGTGAAGGAATTTTGAGATTTTGAGCTCCAAAATTTGTTCAAACTTGGCTAGTGGGCTTAGGACATCGTGTAATTTCGTCCCATGATGACAAAGTTGCAAATTTCCCCCATTATGGCCAAAAAGTAAATAACCGTGATTATTAACTTTTTCATCCAAATGAACATTTTTTGGGTGCAACTTGGTTATAGGCATGGTGTAGACCTTGTGTATGTGATATGAGGTGATTTGAATCAAAATATGTGGCTCATAACTCAAAATTTGGCTTGCAAGGACTTCTTTGCATTTTTTGGATATTTTCCAAGTTATAATTGATCATTTTGGCTCATACTTGAAATTTGGTATGTAATAGGTGTGTACAAGTGATAGGTGAGGCAATGATACAATCTTCAAGCGAAAATATTGCAAAAGTAACTAATTGTGATTATTTACAACAGTCAACTTTTTCTTGCAAAACTTAAAAATTTTGACCTAAACACATTTTATACAACTAAAACAAGTCCTAAATTGAATTTGGTATAATTTGGTCTTGCCGGCATCACTTTGTGCTTTGTCGACTGTGAAATCACCGATTTTTGTGACTACATGGCCTATAGAGTTGGTTAGTCACTTTTGATGCTATGGACTTGTCTGCAACATAGTCGTGAAACAACTCATCCAGTTTTGGCCCATTCGGAGTCAGTTTGACCTCTTATGTCAAATTTGACGCTTTATAGCCTTCGAGCCGTTTTTTGATTTTCGAGGGCTTGGCTTGATTGATTTTATGAAACCAATCATATACATTGTGTATAGACCTTGTATGCAAGCTGTGTGTGGAGTCAGAATCCAATTCTGGAATCTGCCAAAAACCTAGCTTTTCTACTTGGGACCCCTTTGACCCTTGCCGAATGGTCAACTGTTGATATAGAAGTGTTCTATTATGTTGGGGTATGCTACAGTTCAGGTCTTATCCTATTTGGTTGAGCTGATAAGCCGATATGGTCGATTTTTGATCGTAGGTCTTTGTGCACTGCTCGAATTCTAGGGTTTTTTCTAGGGGTTTAGACTAGCTACCGATCATACAAAATGGATCATTGATAAGTATACAACTTACCCCTCTTGTCTTGTGTGAGACGACGCTGAAAACAGGTGATTGTGCACTCTGGAAAATACACGCGAAGAGGGTCAAAAAGCTCTCTCTCCAAACGCAACAAGTGGAAATGAGGTGATTTTAGCCTACCTTGGGTATCTATATCCGGACTTCCCGAACCATTTTCCCCAGATTCCCCTGTTAGTCCTACTAGGCCGTGAAATTTACGTTAGACTCAGAAATTTTCCCAATCGTGGATTCTTGTAGCTCATTTTGTAAGAATTCTGCAAAAGTAGGTCTGACCGCCTAATTTAGGCTTCCTGCTTTCATCTGTCCTATTTTTGTTGGATTTCTCCATTTTTAAGTCTCAATATTAAAAAAAATGATGAAAAATAATAAAAAAGGACTATTTTTTATGATGTTTTGATAGTATATACACTATTGACACTCATCGGAGAGATATTATCAGTTAAATTTTCCCTGTTGACGATTTATAAGGGCATTATTAGGTAATGTTGCAAAAGAATCACACGTTAACATCAAACGTTTTCCTCCCTCTTCAAACATTGCCCTTAATTGCTTAGTGCTCTTCCACCCCTCCTAGATGGCGTACTCCGGGACGACTGTGTGCATGGGTTGAACAATCCTTTCTATACATAGCCTTGGTTGGCTCTACCATGATTTGAAGATCAATGTAGTTCAAACTATTATGTTGTGCAAGAGTTGGGTCTTAGTAATTAACTCAAGGGTTTCTGATGTCGAGGTTTTTTGATGTTGTCTTCCAAAGAGCAAGTCTTGTAGCTTGTGTGCTCTTTGCTTGATTGTACCATTAGGATGCTTTGGCATGCTGATTGCTTGAGCTGTTGGTATCAATAATGACTATTGTCAAGATTTTACCCACCATTGATATCTTGGTTTGTCTTGGTCAGAATGGTGTGGTTGAGGTTTCTGAGACTTAACTCTCCATTGCTTGATTGGCTTTCCAGTTTGCGGAGAAGAGAAGTGCTCCTTTTTCTTCCAAGTCCATTTTGTGTTAGGTTCCTTGATCGGATATACTCGTCTCTGTGTTTTGAACCTTGGAACCGTCTTTGGTTTTGTCGATGGTGTTTTGGGCACCCAGATTTGAATCGGCTTGTCCTTAAGCTGTGCTTTTGGTACCCAAATTTACCTGACTCCTTGCATGCTACTTATAGCATTTTCTTATCGATAGGATGGAGAAGATTGATTGCTTTGTGGTTTGCTGTGCTAGTAAGATCCTTTCCATTCCTCCTTGCTTGCTGCAATTGGAAAACTGAGTTGTCCGCCTTTAGGTGGTAGCTTGAGTTGATTGGTATCCCAATCTAGTACTGCCTTGTATGTCCACATCCATTAAATTCCAAGAATCATTATTTCATTCATGTGTTTATCTGGTAAGCATACAAACTGATGATGACATGAACATCCATGTACTATCACATTCAAGTTGACTACTCCCAATATTGGTGCTCGGTTCTTGTTGCATCCTTTGATAGTCACTATTCCTACTATCAAAGACTGACTTGTTTCTTTCTTGTATGTGGAATAACTGACCACATTTACTCTAGCTCCTGTATTGATGAATGCATTGGTGCTATGGTTGTTGAGCTGTACTTTTATGTGAAGGTCCATTCCATCTAACCATTCATCATCCATTGATACTGCATCTTTCTGCAATTCCCATTGTCGGTCATCTATTTTCAGTGTGTTGATGGGAATAGTTATTTGTTGATTCTTGAGAGCAACTTTGCTTTTGAGTACCTAAAGTCAAGCTTCCTCTTGGGCTTCATCAATAACCTGCTATTGTTTTATCTTTCTTTGCTTGGCTGCATGCATTCTTTCTTGCAATTCATTGGTTAGAGGAAAATTGTACTTCTTTAAATGACATCCACTAATCCAATTAGCCATTGGTTCACCATCTAGGGTGGACAACTTAACTACTCCACTTGGAGATACATCTTGAATGATAAACGGTCCGTTTCCCTTTTTCTTGAACTTGGGAATGTGTTGCTTAAGGGAATAGACTAAAACTAAGTCTCCTTTTTTGAATATTTTTGTAATTAGATGGAAATAAAAAGAAAAAAATGTTTCTCTTTTGTGCATAAATGTGAGCTACAGTAGTTAGCCTTTGCTCATCTAGCTTTTCTAAATCTTGAGGTCTCTCTGACAATTCATGTCCATTCCACTCAAGATCCTTAGCTACCCTTAATGTTGGCAATAGAAATTCTATTGGCAATATGGTATCAAGACCATAAACAAGGTTAAAGGGTGTAGCATTTAAAGCTGTTTTGAATGAAACTAGATAAGCCCATAGAGTAGCATGGAGATTCATTTCCCAATCTTTCCTTCATGAACTAACCACCTTAGTCAATAAGATAAGCCCATAGAATATCATCGAGATTCATTTCTCAGTCTGTCCTTCATGAACTAACCACCTTAGTCAATACCGAGCTAAAAATTTTATTCCTATGCTGAGCTTGTTCGTTTGCTTGTGGGTGATAGGGGGCTGATCTGTTATGGATGACCATAAATTCATTAAGCGGATACTCGATTACCTCATTGAGGAAATGAGTTTCCCTATCACTGACAATTTCTATTGGCAGTATCTCGTGAATACATACTTATATAAGAATGTGGCAGTGGTTCTAGCATCATTCTTTTGAGTTGCTTTAGCCTCGGCCCACTTGGTCAAATAATCCGTATCTACAATGATATATTGAGCTTGGGTTCTATAAGCAGATGGCTGTATTGGCCCAACAAAGTCTATACCCCATTTTGCGAAAGCTCCAGCTCCCATCATTGGTCTTAAGGACATGCTATCTACACGTGTTGGAATTTTTGGTCGTTGACAAGCATCACATCTCCGAACATACTCTTTTGCATCTACAAAAAGTGTTGGCCACCATATGCCTTCCATTAAGATCGCTCTTGCGGTGGTCTCACAAGAAAAGTGACCTATAGCTAATCCAGCGTTTTCTTGTTCTATAAGTGGAATTTGCACAAAGACGCAAATGTTGATCCTTACCTCTCCGATACAATTGGTTTCCAATAAGAGCATAGTCTCTTGCTTCATTTTAAATTGCTCTTTGATGGTGTTTACTCATATCCTCAGGAAATATTAGGCTTGATAAGTAAGTAACTACATAGTTACTCCACTTAGGAACAAGTGACATTTGGAACAATGTTACATGAGGTATGGATGTCTGTTTTTAACATCGAGGACAATCCTTTACAAAAGAGCAAACATCACTCCTCATAGTTGGCCAAAATGTTCCAAGTCTCAAGATTCGTCGCATAGTTTGGTCTTTCGCAAAGTGAAGTCCTACTATGGTGATATATTCTTGGCTTAGGTATTGGGTTTTCTCTTCATGATTAATGTATAAGAGCAATATTTCATCTCGGTTTCTTTTATATAGCCTACTAGCTAGTAATTGATACATAGCCGATTGCTCGATTAATCCGATTGTAATAGGAAGTGGTATTTGTGAATCCACTTAAGCTATGGTCATCAATGATACCATATTTTCTGACCATCGAGGTATCATTTCCACGAAGAACAGATAGGTATCTGTTAGATCATCATCTACCCCTTTAGGTGATTCTCCTGAAACAATCCTTGACAAACGATCTGCTCTTTGATGAGTAGTGCCCTTTTTTACAACTACAGTGAAATCAAATTCTAAAAGAATGATGAACCATCCCACTATTCTTCCTGTGCTACATGGCTTGTTGACCAACTATAATAAGGCTTGGTGGTCCACAAAGAGCACAAATTTGTTTGCTAATAGGTAATTTCTATACTTTTTTACGGCATAGATCATTCCTAATCCTTTCCTTTCTGTGGTGGTATAATTCCTTTCTGCCATGTTCAACTGTCGGCTAGCATAAGAAAAAGGAAAATCAATTTTCCGGTCTCTTGGTTGAGCTAGTATACACCCTATGGCAAAATTGGAAGCATCTACATGTATGTGGAATATCTTATTCCAATCTGGTGCTTTCAATATTGGAGCTGAGGTGAGAGCTTGCTTAAGCTTCATGAAGGATTCTTCACATGCATCAGTCCACTCAAATTATGTAATCAAGACATACATGGGTTTTGCAATTATAGCGTACATGTAAATAAACCGTCTGTAATATCCACAATGTCCCATGAAGTCTTGAACCCCCTTAACTGTTGCTGGTCTAGGCAAATTAGCAATGACATGAATTTTGTCTATATCAGTAGCTATGCCATTTTTAGACATTATATGTCCAAGAATTTCTCCTTTTCTACCCATGAATGTGCACTTCTTAGGATTTAAGCAAATCCTATAAAGTCTACATTTTTTGAAAACCTTTTTGAGGTGTTCAAAATGATCAGTTCAGATTGATGAATGTACACATAGATCATCCATATATACTTCCAGGAATTTCCTAAGATATTCCTTAAAAGCATGGCTCATCAATCTTTGAAAGGTGGCAGGAGCATTATTTAACCCAAAAGGAATAACCCAACAGGCAAAAATACCCCATTCCGTTGTTACAAAAGCAGTTTATGCTGATCTTTTGGGTCAACCAAAAGCTGATTGTATCCCGCAAAGCCATCTAAGAAGCTGTAAGCTTCTTTTCTTGAAACTCGTTCTAAAACATGCTCAATGATTGGAAGAGAATAGTTGTCTCTAAGGGTAGTTGTATTCACTTTCTTGAGGTTGACACACACTCGTAGTTTTCCATTTTTCTTGGGTACTACCACAATTGGAGACACCTAATCTGTGCGTTCAATTTTATAAATAAATTTGGCTTCCTTTACTTTTTCAATCTCTTCTTGGATCTTTCTAGCAAATGTCTTATTATATGTACATGGCCGTTGTCTACTTGGTTTCGCATCATCTCTCATGGGTATGGTATGTTGATAGATTTTTGGATCAACACCCTTGAGATCTTTGTAAGACCAAGCAAAGATGTTTTGGTATTATTTCAATAAGCTTAAAAAAGGCTCTTCTTCTTCTAGTAGGTCATTTGCAATGTAGGCAGGTCTAGGATCTTCTCCTGGTTCAGCCAGATCTATCTTTTTTGCGTTTTCAAGTCCTTCATAGGACTCGCCCTGTTTTCCTGGTTCATCCAGATCTATCTTTTTTGTGTTTTCAAGTCCTTCATAGGACTCGCCTTGTTTCCTAGTTCTCTAGCAGGTTGTTCAACTATGATTTTTCGATCTTGGAGAGTATATTTTTTGTAATGGGATGGAGCACTCATTAAATCTTTACCATCCTCTTCTGTGGTTCCCATTTCAGTTGTATATATTTTCTTTAGAGCTTTTTTCAACTCTTGATACTTCTTTTTCTGCTCAACTCGTATCATGGTTGACTCCTTGTCCTGTTTTTTTGGCTTTGCTTGAGTATCCTTCCTTGTTCTACTCGATGTTTTTGACATTTTTGGATTTTTTTTTGAAGGATATCCACCAGTGATTTTGTCCTTGACACAATCATGTGCATATATCTGCATCAGGAAATGTGTGCTATTGGAGACTGATGGCATAGGTCTAGCTTTCACATTTTGAGTGTCTCCTTTTCGTCTATACCATTTCTGTCTCCTCAGTTTTTGGTTAGGAAAGTCAAAAAACTTTTCCTCCCCTTTTCTCATGAGTAGCTTAGCTCTCACATGTTCTTTTTCCGACCCCAAATCATTTGAAGTAGCTGAATGTTCTTCTAACTCATCTGTTGCATCGTAGTAGAGGTCTGAAAAGACTTTTTGAGCTCTCATTAAGTCCTTGGGTCCCTCAATGTCATCTTCAATGTGGAGGGTTGAAATCATTTGGATGGGAATTATGTCATAGCCATCCTCATTGCAAATTGAGTAGGTATTCACACATACATCCATTGTCACTAAAATTTGAGTCCACTCAAATGGCTCAAAAAAATGCTCTGGAAAGGGTTCAAGTACATATGCTTCATCGGTGCAATCCCTTTCTAATATACATTCTTCTCTTTTTAAACTTCCGTTTTCTGAAGCTCTACACATCCAAATAGGAGTGTCTTTGTTCAACCAAGATGGAAGCTTAGTTTCAGCTGAAGAGACTGAATTGAACTCTTGTATGGGCGTTTTCATGACATATCTATAAGTGTGATCTTTTAGATTAACCCTTGTTATTGATTCCACTTGCTTCAAGTACAGATAATTATTTCCCCAATCTTGGATGAGCTGTACCTATCGCATGAAAGGTCTTCCCAATATGATTTCGTAATTGAGTTTCTTCCCAAAGTATACTATGGCAAAAGTGTGTTGATATTCAATCCCACAGGAGTTAACTATCACTTTTTCAAGCAGTCCTAAGGGTCTTTCAATGTGTCCATCAGCCAATTGCAATTTCATTTGAATTTTTCTAACGACTGGTTGTCCCCAGGATTTTCATACTGCTTTCGTGACTATGGCTATGCCTACCCTACTATCCAATATTGCCATGGTTTTTATATCATTATATTTCACTGGAAAATTTGTGTTTCCTTTATCCCCTTCGTAGTATTCTTAGACTTTGCTCATTGGAACAGATCGAATCTCTTTGTTGTCCATTTCATGTTTTAATTTTCCCAAAGTTTTTGTGATTAGCCCCGTTATTCCCACCTTCTCTAAGGTTTTTTGTAGATCATTCCATAAATATGGTCTGATTTTTAATAGTTCTCCCAAAGTAAGAGTGCATTGGATGGGTGTAGACATGATTGAATGAATGTTGTCTACTTCTAGGGTTTGTTCCGCTTTTTTCACCTGAGTGGTCTTACACACTATGGATTCATATTCATTATCTCCCAAGTAAGAGGGTAATGTTTTCAAGGTCAATGGTTTTGACATTCCTAAAGCTTCAGATCCGCAATCCCCATACAAGGATTGTACATCTATGTCCATATCTGGAGGTAAGTTGTCTAACCAAACTTCCTCTATAGGAGCCGACTTTAGAGTTAGGCTCCCATCATTGATCTCTCTTAACTTTTTCCCATAAGTGTCCTGGCCAGTCTTCTTCTACGAATGGAATTCCGTCCAAGGCATCTTCGCTGTTCGGCACTATAAGTTCTAGCTCTTTTGTTTCAAAGTGGTGTTCTACCACCACTTTGGATTTTTCTTGATTGTCTCTTACCACAAGCTCCTCAGGTTTTGCCATACTTTCGAGCTTGGGTTTTTGTTTTTCCAACATTTCTTGCATGATTCTTACCAAATTTTGATAAGCTTCAAGCTTAGCTGCTTCCATGTCTAAAGAAGGATAGTTCTTTCATTTGTTTTCCATGTTTTGGCGTGCTTTAAGTCTTGCTTGGTAGGCTTCCAAGGCTGCATTAATAGGCTCAAAATTTTTGTCAAACCAAAATTGATCCTCCAAATTTCACAGTGGTTTCCTTGATTTCGCTTCCAGTTTCTTTCACCTTTTCCTGGAATAGCTTCTTTGCTTTCTCCTCGATTCAGCCCGTTGTTTTTGTTTTCTCATCTCATACCTTTTGCTTTTGCTTCTTTTGGTCTTTTGAGAGGAATTTTTTGTATTTTTTGAATCATCAAAGGAGTTATGTTTCTTTTTTTTTAGCTTGGGCTCTTGTGACTACCTTGATTGGAGCAATCGGTTCACTCTCAGATGAGCTACCAGGTATCACTTGGACTACGTTTACCACTATTTTACCCTTGTTTAAAGGATTTTTAGGAAAATCTTCCGGGAAGTATCCTCCATTTTTGCAACATTGTACACAATAAGCTTCAATGGCTTGAGGTTTTTGTCAAGCTCTAGGCATTCATTTTTCCAATGATCATCTACGCCACAATTATGACAGTTTCCCATTCCTTGGCTTAACAATGGGTCTTACCATAGGAGGTCTAATACCTTGATTAGCCACATAGTACATTGGTTCAAGATCTAGTGGAGTATAAGTCACAGGTTCTTCCATTGGTGGTGGATTTGAATCATACCAATCTCCTTCTACCATTACTGTGGATGGACTAGGCTCAGCATAGGGTGTAACAGGCACTAGTGCTTGTTCATCTATGAATCATTCTGAATGCATGTACTTTACAGGCACTGCATTATGTCTTGGATATGGAGGTCGTCGGTGGTCTTTGAGCTGGTGCCATATTAGGCTGATATCTGTGCATGGGTTGTCCTTGTGGTCTCATGGACATGTACTGAATATTCCCATGATACTTTAATTGGTAGTAGCACTCATTGGTCTCATGGTTGGTCCATTTACCCTCGATTGCACACCATTTTTGTGGCCTAATTGGTTGTCTCTGTTGAGGTATCCCTTGTCTTGGTCCTCTCATAGGTGCTTTTTTGCATGTTATTCATCCTTTTGAGCATGTCTTCTATGGCTGAAAGTGGTGCTGCAGCAGCCGTTCTCACTGTGCTGTTTTAATGGATGCTGTTTTCTCACTTTCGTTATCCTTAGGGACATCTTCTTTGTTGAAAATATCACAATTGTCTCCTAAGTCAATAGCATCTGACACTCTTTTAATGTTGTATGCTTCTTGCTATACAGTATAGCATGAAGTTCTTTGTTTAGCAGTCCCTCTAGTAACAATGATATGATACTAGTCATTCTTCTGCAGGTATCTATAGCTCTGGACATCTGGCAATGTATTGTTTCATTTGAGTTGCACAATCCCTAATAGACTCACCTTGTTTCTGCTTAAAACTTTAGATTTGAGCTAACGTATTGTGTTTGATCCCCATTTTGGAACAAGAAGCTACAAATCCTTGAGCTAATGTGGTTAAGTCCATGATTGACCTTGGTGGAATGTTTTGGAACCATGTTAATTCTTTTCCTTCTAATGTCATTCCAAATCCCTCGAATTGAGTCTGGAAATTGAATATGCGTTCTACTCTTAGCACTTGCTTAAATATTGCTAAACGGTCATATGGATCCCCAGATCCATTGTATTTTTTGACCCATTTTTGGAAATCAGTTGGCCTGACGCATCTATTTGGTTCAACTCATGATCTCCTGGCAGTTGGTCCTGTTCCGAGTCCTTCAAAGCAGTTTGTTGGAAATAGTGACTCATGTAGCCCTGGACTAGATTTAGTGTCACCCGGTTTTCTTTGTGATGAGGTGATTTTTGGTTTCTTAATATTACTCTCTGAAGATCTCTCACGGTGTTCATCTTTGGAATAGTTTTTGGTCCTTGACCCAATATCCAATCCCTTATGGAAGGACTGTTGGTAGATTGGTAGATCTGTTGATCCCTTATCCTTGATCTTGAAGATATAGATGATCTTCATGGGTGTTAGTTGTCTTGATTTGGCATGCGAAGTCCACAGAAGATCTTTTACATTTCTATCCTCCCAACAATAGACTCCGATCCTAGGATTATCCGTACTAATCCGTTTCAAAGGCTTCAAATCAACTTGATCGTATCCCTTGAATTCTAATGTTGGTGGTCCTTATTTTGCTACCATATTTGGAGTTATGGTGTTTACTTCTAATCCCCATTTGTCTATCACATCAGGGTTTTTGAATTGTAAATACTAAGTTCCGTTTGTCCCATGTACATTTGCCCTGATCTCTTCTTCAAACTCAATACCATGGTCATCAATGCGAATAGCATACTCTTCGTTAGGATCTAGGTAAATCTGAGCTCCATGGCGATTAGTCTTAAAAAATGAGAGTATATGCTTATAGCGCACTGTCGTTCCGGTTTTTGAGTGAGTCGAATAAGAAGACATTTCAGATGTTGAATTTGAGAAAGTGTCTGAGACATCTTCAAGATAGTGTGCAAGGAATTTCCTTGATTCATGCTTTCTTTGGTGGATACTCTACTGGAGGTTTCTCCAAATATGCCTTGCTTTCCTAGTACACGACCAGATCTAAAGTTCATAAAGACTTGTGAAGCCTTGGATAGAGTACTTACCATCGGATTGACTTGTTGTCAATTTCCACTTGACTTGATTGCAACTTTTGTCAAGCTACCGATTTCTTGTCTGCAACCTGATTCCTGTATAAATTTTGATCAAGTTAGCTATTCTTTCACAAAGACTGCATAATTTTTGTTAACTATTGTGATTGGTCTATGTGTATCACTTCAATTCGAGCTATGCGAGTCAGCAATTGAGATTTTTAAACTCGTCTTTGGCAAAAATCAGAGGATTAATCTGCAACCTGGAAACTGAGTGAACATGTACCGATTTGGATCCGACTGAACCCAAAATTGCCCAGTGGCTTTGTATTATGCTGGTCTAACACTATACAAGTTGGTTTTCCAAGTATACAACCTGTTAAGGTCCTTGGACAAGTTTCAACAAGTTTGGACAAAATCTGTTCAAGTTTATCAATTGTTTCGTATCCGCAGACTCTGATTTCAAGAATCTGGCTTAAGTCTCACTTTTGTGATCCAAATTTCACCAAAATTGATTTGTGTGGTCTACTTGATATGCTTGACCTTGTGGTATGCTCAAATTGCAAGATTGTCAATTTTTGAAGCATATGTTAATAATCACGATTATTTACTCTAGCTAATTTTTTGCAAGTTTTTGTCCCAATCTTGACATAGATCTTTTAAGCACCTCAACTTGAGGTCTCTAGCCAAGTTTCATCAAGTTTGGACAATTTTTGGTCAAATGGTCATTAGTTTTCTGTCCATAGACTGACTTTGCAAATTTGGTCACAATTTTCAATCTAATGATCCAAATCTTACCAAATTTGGTTTGTGGGCTTATTACAACATGGTAAAACTAGTGGTATGCTAACTTAGTCAAAAAAGTTAAAAAATAGAATAGATGTAAATAATCACGATTATTTACTTCTGGCAAATTTTTGCATCTTTTTGATAAATTGAGAATATACACATGTCTATCACATCAATATAAGCCTATGAATCAAATTTCATTGAGTTTGGATAATATCTTTCCCAATTTACACTCACGTTCTCGAAAGTCAGTACAAACTTTAGTTTTTACCCATTTTTTTGCCAGTTTGGTGATCCAAATTCTATGTGCCTTTACAAAAGTTGTTTGTATACATGCAATGAGTCATTGGTATCAAGCTTGGTCAGTTTTGAGCTGAAAGTAAATAATCATGATTATTTACTTTATGCCCAAAATGAACATTTTTTTGCACTTTTTCAATGGATAGTCTTTCTAGGAGCTATTTTAAGCTTAGGAACCAAGTCAAAACTTAATTTGGCCAAAAATATCAAGAAAAAGTAAATAATATGAGTTTTTGCAAACTCTTGAAATTTTTACCTCAATGTGTCCTTGAGCTTACCCACTGGTTCATACAACTTTTAAGCATACTCTCCAGTCGGATTGAGTGGTTTTGGAGTCTTTTTGTGCTATTTCTAGCCGTAGACCTGAAACTCTGCAACTTCAAATAACAACTCACAATGATTCTTTCAGAGAGAGCAATATTCTGAAATCCACCTCGGATCCTACTTACCCTACTCCTAGGTTCTCATGCAATGGGGTTGTGGAAAGTGTCCACAAACACTCGTCTTCTTGTTTTTTATGGTTTTTTGAGCATTGATCTTAAGACTTGTCCCGTCTATCAATAATTCTCAAAATCCTAATCTAGTTCTACAACTTCAAAATCCTAAAGGCACTCGACAAGTACGATTACTTCCAAGCTACCTCTACACAGCAAAAGACGATAATCTTAGGCTATGTGGTTTCTAAAAGAAAGTTTTTACTCTAGGAAATCCTAGAGGAAGTTAAAGGATAACTTCACAAAACGCTCATGTTTTTCCCTAGTTTAGGTCTCTTTGATTCCCGACAGCCACGCCAAATGTGGGATGGGTTTCTAACCTCACTCCTATCTTATTGCAGATTTAGCGAGAACCACGTTTAAATGTCAATCCATGGGACAAAGCTGACTTGACTAGTGCATAGAGGCTACAAATCTCGATTTATCAGAATAATAAGTGTTTTTACAATGAGAGCTCCAAAAAATGGTATCCAAGTTAGCTTGCTGCTAACAATGGCTATCATGACCAAGTGTCCTGCATACGGAGAGCTCGCTGCTGCTGTTGCGCTACCCACTCGCCATCGCAACCTCCCCCTGCCCCTCCCCCCCTTGCCCTCGCGTGCCACCACTGCCCATTCCCCCCTGCCCTCGCCGCCCGCACCTGCTGCGCGTACGCCAGCGCGCTGCCCAGCCTGCCCGCAGCCCTATGCCCGCCCTGCCCACCTGCTCGCCAGCTTTCCCCCACTCGCGCCTGCCGCCCGGTTTTCTGCCTCAGCCCCCCAGCCCTGCCTCCCAATCCTACCTCACGATGGCCATCCTGCTTGTCGGGCCTCGCCAGTACTAGTGACGGGTTCGGTCCTGCAAAAGCTTCGTTTTTCGACTACGTTTCTCCGCCCCTCCCCTACAGCAGCAGACACAAATGGAGGCTCCAGCTTCGCCACAGAGGGACTCTGATGAAGCCCCCTCGCCGGACCCCGCTGAGCCCACCATTCGACTTGCTCTCTCGCCTACAGAGCAAGCGAGCCTTGCCGCAGAGGTAGAGAGATTGCAGGCGACTTCGGTTATCTGCAAGGTTCTCGGCACTCGACCTAGCAGAGGAGGGCTGCGAGACCTTCTCCAGGCCCGCCTTCTCTCAGAGGTGGGCAAGATCTTGGATGTCCAGATTCTCGGACGGGGGTACTACCAGATTGATTTCGAGACTTCTGAGATGGCTTCCAAGGTCATTGCTATGAGTCCACTGGCCATCCGAGCATCACGCGCCCACTTTCGACAGTGGCGACATGGTTTTGACCCGACTTTGGATGTGCTAGTAGAGGAGGCAGACATCCCCATCTCAGTCTGCTTTCCGGGTTTACGGAGGGAATACCTTCCACTTCTCTCCAGGATTGGCTCCGCCATCGGGACAGTCCTGGAGACACCTCGTACGGCAACATCAGTAGCTGCCAAGGCGGTTGGCATCCCTTCAGTTCGAGTTTTGGTCAGAGATACCCACACGCTCCCGAAGGTCATCCTTTTGCCTCGGGTGAGTGGGGGTTGGTTTCGACAGAGTGTGGAGTACTCGGGTCTCCCGAACCAGTGCTTCATTTGCAGACAGATGGGCCACCTAGCGAAGGCGTGTCCACGGAGGAGACCACGACCCGCACCCCAGCCTCAGCCCCAACCTGCCAAGGCTGGGCCGCAGCCATAGCCAGCGACACAGAGCACAGATTCAGCGCCACCCTCCGAGCCTGGGGCTGCAGCGGAGGAGGGGTGGCAGCAGGCCCGTGGCCGTCGACGCTAGGGGCCACAGCGTCAGCCTGGCACTCAGAGTGGCCCCCAGGTGCCTACTCAGTAGCAGTGGGTTCCCACGGGGAACCGCTTTGGGCCTCTTGAGTAGGAGGAGCCTCCTTCGCCAGCCTCCACCTCCGCTTCACCCTCGCCAGCCGCTCCACCTTCCGATCTCCCCTCCTCCTCCTCATGCCCTCCCTCGCCCTCTGCTACCGCTCACCCCCCACCTCGCCCCCCCCATGTCTCTGCCGCCCCACCCCGCTTCTCCTCTCCCCCGCCCCCCCCAGCCCCTTCTCCCCCTCCTCCTGCTTGAGTACCTCAGTGGGCTCAGGAGACTGGACCCTCGCTGGCGGCTAGGAGATCTCTTGGCAGCGCCTTTGCCACGAGTCGCCTAGCGAGAGAGGGTCAGCCCTTCATGCGGCCCCCTCTGCAGATTCAGACATCTTCTCTTGCAGCTATCCCGCGTGGTTTGACGAGCATTGACCTCCGACACCGCTGGGATTTCTTTGATTATGAGTTTACTCGTTTTCTTGGGGACTCCGCAGCAGACCACGAGGCAGCCTGCTTCAGAGTCCACACTTTGTTCCTCGCCGCTAGGGGGACAGAGGCCTTGGACTCAGCAGTTGGTTTCTCCTTCCCCCTCTGTGGCAAGATTGAGACAGAGTGGTCCCTCGACTCAGTGGTGGGATGGTTGCATACACAGGTTCTCGAGTTCTCTCACCACATGGGAGAACTTGGCGTTACAGATTTGCTGCAGACGTTGTGGCCACTGGCCAAGTTTGCGGTGACACCCCCAGACTCAGCAGGATGTAGACACATTGTGGTGTACTGTTTTGCTGATACGCAGTGTTTGCCTTGCTATGTATTCATTCATGAGGACTCCTGGACAGAGGAGGTTGCTTTACGCACGGCTCGCTGTGCTTGGGCTTGGACCAAGCACTCACTGCAGTCTTGCCTATCTAGAGGACGCTCGGATGCGGATTACTCCCCATCCAAGCCTGCTTCGAAGATAGCTCGTCTTGCTGCTGCGGCAGCATCTGTTCTCTCTCGCTCCCCATGAGGATCGTCTCGTGGAACATGCAAGGACTAGGTGGGCCCCAGTTTCAGCGACAGCGGGGCCGATTGCGTCAGGAGCTTCAGCGTTGCCTTGTGGGAGGAGAGATTGATCTCCTTATGCTTCAGGAGCACCATTTGTCTGAGAGCCGCATTCGGTGATGTGGTCAGATTTTGCGTGGACGCTATGATACCTTTTGGTCAGCTGCTTTTGGACCTGAAGGCATCCAGGGTGGGGTATGTATGACTATTGCGGACTCACTACAGCAGGCCATTGTGGGCAGAGGGATTATTGTACCAGGCAGGGCTCGGTGGATTACTATGCAAGTTCAGGGTAGCCTTGTGGGTTTCCTGAACATCTATGTGCCCAATGTGGCGAGTGCTCGTGCAGAGTTTTGGTCACAGATTGTTGAGTCTTTGCCACAGGTTGACCAGTGGTGTGTAGGAGGGGACTTCAACATGTTGGAGGACCCTTCTGACAGGATCGGAGGCAGCCATGCTACTATGCATGGAGCCGAGTTAGCAGCTTGGGAGAGGTTTTGTATGACGCTGAGGGTCTCGGATACATGGCAGCATTCTGGCTTTGTGAGGCCTCCAGAGAGTCTTGCCTTCTCTAGATCGGACCGCAGAGTGGGAGGAGTGAATCTATCGCGCATAGATCGCTTCTACACTAGTGACCACTTCAGTGACTTTGGGGGATCAGTGGGCATCCTGGCAGGGACATCCTTCTCGGACCATGCACCAGTGATTCTCACATTGGCAGATAGGCAGAGGAGTGGGAGCACGATGCTTCGCATCCTAGAGCGGGTCTTGTTGGACTCAGCACTCAGAGAGAGGGTCGAGGCTCTATGGACAAAGGGCATGGACAGCCAGGCTCCACCTGCAGACAGAGTGGCCTCAGGCCTAGCTCAGCTTAACCACTTCTTTCTCCAGGAGTCTCTGGCTCGATGGGCTGCAGCGAGAGAGGAGGAGCAGCGTCTCAGACGAGGCATTGCTTCACTACAGAGGATGCAGGAGCAGCATCCAGACAGTCCATGGTTGGAGGAGCAATTACAGAAGGCTCGACAGGAGCTTGCTTGCACAGAGGAGAGGCGCCATGAGTCTGCCTTTCATCTACAGGCATCTCAGTGGACTCAGGTGGGTGACAGGGTGACAGGTGGTTTTTTTGAGACAGTGGGACCTCGGCACTCGCATGCCAAGGTCAATCAGTTGAGGAGACCCGATGGGTCAGTTGTTTGTGAGCCTGAGGATATGCGTGCAGTCGCTACTGACTTTTATCGTGAGCTACTGTCGGCTGAGCCCGAGTCAGAGAGATAGGATGTATGCAGGGAGCAGGTTTGGGCACAGATGCCCTGTCTTGTGACTCAGGAGATGCGGCAGAGGCTTGAGTTACCTCTTCAGCTTGAGGAGCTGCACACGGCTCTTAGGGCCCTCCCTCGTGGTAGCTGTCCAGGTGAGGATGGGCTGACTCCCAGCTTCTTCTTGGAGTACTGGGACCTGCTTGGCCCAGATCTTTGTAGTGCCTTTCAGTACATTCTGCACACAGGAGTGATGCCGGATAGCATGAGTGAGGGACTGATTTACCTCATTCCAAAGGAGGGTGGCTCCTTGGATGAGATTCGACAGTGGCGCCCCATCACCATTCTCAACTCAGCCTACAAAATTCTTGCCAAGGCTCTGAGTTTGAGGATTCAACCACTTTTGGAGAGCCTTACACATGGGACTCAGACAGGTTTTGTCAAGGAACGCAGTATCCTTGACAACATCTTCACTTTTTGGGAGGCTTCTGCCCTTGCATGGCTCCGTGGGGAGGACCTTGTGATTCTTCTTCTCGATTTTGAGAAGGCATACGACAGAGTCGACTGGGACTTTCTAGAGGGCACGCTACGCAGGATGGGCTTCTCAGAGGCTTCGATCAGAGGGGTGTCAGCTTTGTATAGACAGGCTCACAGTCAGGTGCTTTTGGCAGGAGGTAGAGGTGAGCGCTTCATGCTCACACGATCGGTCAGACAGGGTTGTCCTCTTGCCCCCTTTCTCTTTCTGTTCTATGCGGAGGCGATGAGCAGATTTTTGGTGTCACAGCAAGTTGGTTTGAGGGGCTTAGCACTCCCTCTACGGGGAGATGAGCTTCTGGACGCTGAGTTTGCCGACGACTCAGCCTTGTACTTAGAGGGCCAGGAGGCCAATTTACACAGATGTGGGCAAGCTTTGGAGACCTTCTGCTATGCATCGGGCGCACTGATCAACTGGAGAAAGACAGTGGCTTTCTCGGCTGGTAGTGCTCCTGTGCCAGATTGGATGCTAGGAGAGGGTTTCAGGTGGATTCCTCCAGGGACTGCAGTTCGGTACCTGGGTTGTCAGGTTGGTTTGGATTTGTCCCCCGAGCAGAAGATTGCTCCTCTTCTCCTGTCCATCAGGAGAAAGCTGTTACATTGGAGCTCAGCCCGACTTTCGCTGGCTGGTAGAGTAGTAGTTGCCAACCAGGTGTTGTTGGCGACTATGTGGTACATCATTTCTTGCTGGATCTTCTCGAGTTCTTGCATCAGCCAGGTACAGAGGCTGATCAAGAACTTCCTTTGGTCAGGTCGCGACACTCAGATTGCCCGAGCCAAGGTGGCTTGGTCGGTCATCACACTTCCTTGTTCTCAGAGAGGGCTTGGGATCATTGATCCAGCACAGCAGAGCAGAGCCCTTCTTGGGAAGTTCGTCGTCAGAGGACTTCTTCCAGGCAAGGAGCCCTGGAAGGAGTTCTTGTTGCAGAGGCTTAGTGCCAGGGTGCCTCAGTCAGGAGGCCCTTGGAAACCTTCGACCAGATGGATCTTTACAGAGTTGCGTCGAGTTGGTTTGAGCAGGAGACTGGAGGACCGATTCGCTGTGAGTCTGCTTCGTTCTTGGGAGCTATTACGGCGTGGCCTAGAGCAGAGACAGCCGACGTGCACGGAGGAGCGCCTACGGTAGCCCCTCGTCTGGAACCCCATGGTTAGAACTCAGCGAGGCCACTTGGTTGGGAGTAGGCCTCATGTTTCTTGGGGTCCCATGGCAGCAGGTCCAGGGCGCTCTCTAGGTGACTGGCTAGAGTTCACAGGTTTGTCAAAGGAGGTGCAGGTTGTCCAGCTACAGGGCATGAGAGGGGTTCAGAGCATGTGTCAGGACATCTCAGAGTCAGTTCCAGCTGACTGGCTCACGCCTCTCGAGCCAGTGGCACCCCGGTGGATGGGAGCCTTCACACGACTGGAGGTTCTCATTTCAGTCAGGGCTTGCTCAGAGACTGTCCCAGCCCTGTTCTTCGAGCTTCAGGGTGGGGGACGACTACAGAGAGTTGCAGTAGAGGCCCTGCAGGTAGCAGAGTGTTGTTTCTAGAGGATCCGAGTTGTGGGCATCTGTGGGAGGACTTGCGTCATAGACCCTGACCCAGCAGCTCTTGAGACAGGACACTCGAGGCTCTGGGCTTGGGAGTGCTGTCCACTGGCACGAGTACAGTGGGATCCTGGTGAGTGGCTTTGGAGGGACCCATTCTCTTCTGCAGACCGCCCAGGAGTCCCTTTCTTTCAGTACACTATTCGGCTTGGACGTCATATACTTGCAGCACAGAGTGAGGCCCGCCCCGCTGCAGCACGTCATTGGCAGGAGGAGGGTCTCACAGTTGAGTTCTTGGCAGCTTTTTGGCAGAGGCTGTGGGACTCCAGACAACCGAGGCGTGTCACCTTGTTCCAGTGGTTGGTTGCACACAGCGCCACAGCAGTAGGGAGCTGGCTTGTACATAGTGGTCTCTCGGCCGCATGTACAGCCTGTGACCAGTTGGTGGAGAGTCAGCGTCACTGTCTTTGGGACTGTCTCTCGGCCCAGCAGGTGTGGCTACGAGTTCTTTGGCTGATGCCTGCCCTCTCCACGACTCGACAGTACACTTGGGGGGCAGCGGCTTGGTCCACCCTCACGGGCCCGGCACTTCAGTTTGAGCTATCTTCCACCAGCAGGATGATAGTGATACAGGGGGGTCGACCTACACTCCAGCCTGCTACAGACGTTACTCCACAGGAGTGGAGCAGTGAGAGAGCGGAGTGTTGGGAGCTCATCAGCGGCCTAGCTCTCTGGTTCATCTGGCGGGCCCGTTGTTTCCGCATCTTTGAGGCTCGCCTTGTACCACCAGCAGAGAATGTTCGTGACTTTTGGCTAGAGCTAATCCATACTCTCAGAGGACAGCTTGAGGGACTACAGGGTAGCTCCGACCACATGCGGGAGCGCTGCGAGGCTTTCCTTCGACTCTGGCGCCCTGGGCCGTTCTACTCCATGGTCCAGGGGGTGCTCAGATGGCACTACTATCCACCTGTGTGGCTTTTCCCTCCTCCCATCTCTTGATTTAGCCCCATTGTACATATGCTGTTTTTTCATTGGGAGAGTCTCCCCACCATGCTTGTTGTAGCCCTCTCTTGCAGAGGTGGATGTAGCCCTATGGGCAGTTTTCATTAATTAATAGAAGGATCTTTTTCTTTAAAAAAAAAAAACAATGGCTATCATGGTTTGGAAAAATTGCATCTCTGGCAAAGGGTTAGACCTCTATCTTTAAAAAAAAAAAAAACCCTTATCTTGTTTTCTTTGTTCATAGCCTACTTACAAATTTTGGCTTGATTTGGACTTGTATTTGACTTTACGAGATAACTTTTTGGATTTCAATCTCAAAAATGATTGATGGACATCTCTGGCACCTTTTGGCTACCAATCACATGTAGGAGCAATGACGAAGACCAAAATTTGGCTTGACCCCTGGTTGCTCCTACAGAAATTTATCACGGTAGATGACTGAACTGTTTTTTCTTCCCCTTTTGTTCTTGTAAGTTCTATTAGTCCCTTTTGTTGGTTAGGCTTCATTAAGTCACATACAAGATAGAATATTTACAGTATAAAGATCTACTTTCTGCACACGGCCTTGTAGTCACACGAAGTGTCTAATAGGCAATTTTCCACTTGATGGGTACGTTCATCTAGTTGCATCACCAACTTTCTTTGTCCTTGTAGGCCACCCCAGAGTTTGATGATTGTTCACAGTCATTTTTTGCCTCATGTTGTTGTTGAAGATTGATCAACATTCTTTTCTTACTCTCACATTATAACCTTGTGCACATGGCTTTTGAGACATACCTTGTGAAGTTTCATCATTTTCATGTACCTTCTTCTCTATGTGCTGTCTGGCATCTCTTGAGTCTTTTCTTCATTTGGATTACGGATTTTTTCCTCTTTAAAAAAAAATACAAAATAAAATCTCAAAAAATAAGTAAATAAAACCAAAAATCAACTCAACAAAAAGCAAAATCATCCTAATAGAATTCTAAATGCTATGTACACTTTACACATGTTCCTAGGGGCTCATATATGGCTTTTGTCTCCGTATTCCTCCTGTAACACTATTATGAGGGCATATACTCTGAATGTTGTCAAAAAATCATCAGAATCAAACGCAAAAAATCAATATAACTCACAAAACATTTCCCTCTAATATTCATAATATTAGGTCTGTATTTAGAATGCTACCCCCCCCCCCAAATTTGGAGTCCACATTGACGACAGGGTATTGTCAAGGGTATGTGATGTGCTTGGGCAATTAAAAATGGTGCCTATGCAGGCCTTGTAATGTACCCCTATTATGCATACACAATCTTTCCATGGAAATATTTTGTGATGTGCAAGATGTAGGTATAAGAAATTGTATTATTGGCATTTGCTGGGGCGACGCTTCCTATTCTAAGCAATGTGATGGTCTTTAAAGCTCCTATGATGTTTTCTTGATTGAAGGTTGTAGGTATTTTTTGAAGGCTTATTTATCTGTTTGATGCTTCTTTGGGATCCATTTAAGCCTTGTTGTTGTTTGTTGTGTTTGGCATTGTTCCTTAGTAGTGGGCTCTTGCTTTATCTTTGATATCCATATGTTGACAGTTGTGTCTTCTTGAATTTTCTGTGCTGGGATCACGTTCTTTGGAACCCATACACGTTTTCAAAATCTACTTTGTCTCAAAGGTTTTAGATTACTTGTTTGAGATTTGGATTTCCTCTTTGATTGCCTCTAGTTATTTTGATTCTGTGCATTCACTTCATCTCTTGATCTGTAAACCTTGTGCAACATATAGTGGTGAAGCGATCAACATGATCTCTTGTAACTGTACTAAAACCATAGGAGGAATTGAAAGAATTCAAGTGGTAGTGAAAAGACAATAGCTTTATTGGTTTCCTTTGGGACCCACTTCTTTTTTATTACCAGAAATTTCGTTGGTGCTACTCGTTTCGGAACCCATACTTGTCCCTGCTTCATTTGTGTTTGAAGAGACTTCTTTGGGATCCACCTTGTCTTTGTGTGAGTTAGCAACAGCCTTTGCTTTAGCCCTTGTATGCTTGGTTGGCAACAAGATTCAGACTTTGGGAGTTGACACTCTAACCATTTCGGAATCCAAATAAACTCTTGAGCTCTTTGTGCTTGAATCAACTTCTTTGGAACCCAAATCTGGGTTGCAAAAGCTTGTGACTTTGTGATTTTCTTAGTTGTTCTTTCACACTTCAATTGTTTTCCTTTTGGTGTTGTATCTTGTGATTTTTCATCAGAGATATTAAAGGCTTTTTGATCCATACCTGCTTTTGGCCAATTTTCCTCTTTGGTATCCAAATTTGTCAAACATTTTGGCTTTGACTTGTTCTTTTGTTGTGCCCTCCTATGGTTGCTACGGAAGCTGCTAGTGATAGTGATGACCTAAGTTCTTGGAGGGGATGTCATAAGAATCATCATTGTTGCTACTATCCTCAGCAAGGTTGAATTTTGACACTTTCACTTGGTGGTTTGGCTGGTTAGGGAAAGTTACCATCTATTTTCTCTAAGATTTTATTTTTCATAGTGACTTTTCTAGCCAATTGATTAGAGCATTGTTAGCCGGTTGACATGGCTGTCTTCTTCTTGGTTGAGTCTTTTCTTCCTATAGAGGATCCACGAATGAGGATTCTACTTGCGGTTGCGTCACCACCGAGGATTTTTGGAATCCACTTCTGATGCACTTTATTCTTGTAGCACGCTGACATTGGTTTCAGGTCTTTGATCTAGACAATCATAAAACCGTGCATTAGTTAAAGTGCCATTCGTGTCATCTCTTGGTTATCTACATTTCCATTATCTGCATCTACTTGAAGCTCCTAGTGTTCTATGGAGTCATAGAGCTCATCTTCTTATTTGTCTTTTGATTCACCGCACTCCTTTGTTTTCTCTTCATCTTGGGAACCTGTTGATGCCTAGTTCTCTTTGTTTTCATGGATCACACTCATAGAAAAGTAAGGAACGACGTCAAAGCCATTTTTGTCACAAAATTTCATTGTTGGTTCATCTCAAATAGCGCACACAGCTAGAGTAGCCAAGATGTGTTCCCGTTCGGGTGGATTTAAAGATTCCTTAAGAAATGGTTCTGAGATATAGTCCTTATCTTCATTTGTCCTTTCTAGGATACATTCTTCTCGTTTTAAACTTTTGCATTGTGAAGATCCACACATCCATAGTTCTTTAGGCTTACCTAACCATGCTGGAAGTTTTGATCCCACTATTGTAGAGGAATCAAAATCCTCCATAGGGGTTTGGTTCATGTCCCTATAACTATGGTTCTTTAAGATTATCCTTGTCGTGGTTTCCATGTGTCTAAGTTAGATATGGTCATAATCCCAATCTTTGACCAATTTCAATTGTCGCATGAATGGTCTTCCCAATATTATATCGTAATTTTTTTTCTAGATTAAATCAACAATAGAAAAGGTTTGCTCGTATTCAATGCCACAAGAAGTAAAAGTACTTTTTCTAGCAATCCTATGGGCTTTTCCATGTGGCCGTTTGCAAAGCTGCAGTTTCATCCTGGTAGCCCTCACTATTGGTTTTCCCCATTGTTTCCAGGTCTCTTTTGTTGCGATGGAAATGCCAGCTCCACTGTCAAGGATTGCCATGGTTTTTACACCTTGGAACTCCACAGGAAGAGTGGTGTTTCCATCTTCTCCCTCATAGTACTCGCCTACCTTGTTTAATGGCACTAGCCTGGTGTTTAGCTGAGGCATTTCAAGCTCTTTGATCCCTCCCTCGTTTTGAGTCATTGGTTTTTTCTGCCAAATTTCTATAGGAATTTTCCCACAGTAGTCCACATGTTTGGTCTTATTCTAAGAAACGCGGCTAGCATTATCGTAAATGTGACTAGGGTAGATAGAATATCAATTAATCCTTTTCAATCAATGACCTTGCTAGAAGACAGCCGACTGAAAAAACATCTGACTTGGCCTTGTTCTCTCCTGTATAGGACGATAGTGTTTTTAGTGAATGGGGTTGACTATCCATAGACTGTATGAATCCTTTGTCTTACCAATACAATTGCACTTCTAGATTTATTTGAGATCCAGTCTCAAATTCCTCTATTGGTGGAAGAGACTCTCCTCTTCCATTATCAGTCTGGTTTACATGTCTGCTTAGCTCACTCGCTCCACAGTTTGTCAAGACCATCTATTTCTTTACAACCCTCAAGTATAGCTAGGTTAAATCCCTCAAAAGAGTTATCCGTGGTATTCAACACTATCCTTGGCTTTAATTATAGGTCCTTGAGTTTTGGTCCTTTCTTGTGACTATAATCTAGCTCTATTTTTTCTTGGTTTGGTGGGATTATTGGTGTAGGTGGGACAAGGATCAATCCTCAGGTTTTTCAACTTGTGGTTCTAGTAGAGCTTAGGCTATTTGAATCATTTTCTAGCACATTTCAAGCCTTTGTTTTTCTAGTTTTGGATACGGATATGTCATCCACCTCTATTCTTGGGTTTGAGCCATGTTTGAGCCATGTTTCATAGGCATATATTGGCTCATTAACCTACTTGACCAATACTGATCCTCTTCAACTAGTACTTCTTGATTTTTCTTCTGTGGATGGTTCTTTTGGAGGTTGAGACATCTACATAAGAGGTGGTGCAACCCTTTCCTCATGTTGTCTTATCTTCTCTTTAGCCTGGGTAAGCTCTTGAGCTAGGGATTTTTGCTCTTGTTCCCTATGTGCTTTCATCCTAGCCTTTCTAGCATTCCAACTATTCCATTTTCTCTTGGTTTTTTGACTAGGTGCATTGATCTTTGGTTTACCTGTCCTTGGACTCACGTCAGTTTTTGTTTTCTCCATCTCTGGATTCTCATGATCTTTCTTTTGAGCTTGCACTCTTGTAGCTACTTAAATTGGTACGACGTTTTTGTTTTTCAGCTAGTGGGTAGCTAAACGATTCCTGATACATTTGTTGTGATCTTTATGACTCGGTTTGGGTGAATGATGCCATAGTCAAGACAATAGGCGTGTACTTGAGTGATCCCTACCCAAGGACATTGTTTGACCAAGTGGTTGTCATAGCTTCTATGACAATCTATCCCTCATTGAGAAGCTTCTTCTTGCATTTCCTCTTAGCTGTAAACAAGCTTTGACCTAGCTAAGCCGTTATTCACAATGAACCATAATGTCCTTTCTTCCATATCATACCTTATTTATTCAGGTCAAAACGTAGGAGGTGAAGGTTGTACCAACCTCACCACTCCATGCGTTTCTCTCATCTTTTGTCGCTTCAAAGGGTAGTACCCTTTTTGGTGGTTATAATACATTGTAGTTAGTACTAGCACTCATTGCCATGTATCTCATTCTACAGACATTCTAGCACCTAGCAATGGAGGCTATTTTTCTAAGACAAGCTGTGGCCTTGAAACTCCTACTGGACCTGGTGCATTCCCCGAACGTATCTAGGTGAAGTAGGTGCTATTGGAATAGGTTGTACATACCTCTCCCTAGCATATTCCATGATATAGTAGCACTTTTCCCTCATATGGTTTGTCCATTTTCTCTCAATTTTGCACCACTTAGGCTCCTGGGTGAAAGCATGTTAACCCGTCGTGCTTTTTGTGCTAGTTAGCAGTTTCAAGTTAGCACATCTTCGAAAAGTTGGGCATCCGGCAAATTTTTTACAAATAATATCAAAATTTGTCGGAGGTTGTACATTTGGATTCCTTGTTTCAAGTGCTTTCTATTGATATATCATATGTCATAGATCTTGGAGATGTAGCTCAAGTTATTGTACTAGTTAGCATATGTCAAAATTGTGCTAGTTAGCATTGTCCGGGACATGAAAAAGCATGACAGGTTAACATGCTTTCACCCTCCTCCAAATCAGACCTTACAAGAGGAGTTAACCTCTTGATCATTTTGTCAATAAACTTTTCTTAATCGATAGGTGACCTTGGTTTTGCAATGGACTCAGGCATATGTGAATCACTGTGCTGAGAGAATGTGTCATCCTCTTAACTCTTACAATACTTTTCTTTATATTCCTCACAGCTATCCACCAGATAAAGAGATTCTTTGATTAAAATTTTTAGTGTCAGGCTCATTATCATATGAAAATTCTTTTAAAGACCCACATGTCTTGTTCCAGAGTACCTATACGTAGCTTATGTTACCACGATTCTAATGATTACTTGTACGCAAAAAACAAACATCATTTGATACACTTATGACCACAAATAGCTCGTAAATATGTTGGCGCGTGTGCTCTGTTTTGCATGGAATCTTGGCGCTGTTTTGTAGCTTTCTCCGAGCTTATCACAATGGTGCAGCCGGATCTCCAATGTGATGAGGAAGATGAATCTCACACTCTCTCTCTCTCTTTCTTTCTCACACACAGTCAATGACAGCTCAAAAATTTGATTATGATGAAGTTCTCAAGTTACAAAATGACCTAGGTACCTTATATACTAAGGCTACCATAGGTTAAACAAAAAATAGAGTTCAATGGATCAAATGTCTTTGTACTTACAATCTAAAAGTGCCATTGCATCCCTGCTTCTGCAACTAGAATAGATACTCATTACAAACAATGTTTTTAACCATAATTTCAATCATTTTATAACTCTCAAAAAATCATCCATTGGTACAAAAATTGAGTTATGTCGTAATGTTGACCTGTGGGTCAACAGGTACACAATGCAAAAAAGGATGAGGTTGATGTAGAGACTCAAGCCAATCCAGCCAATGCATGTGAACTTGGTCAAAAGATAGAGGTAGAACTACTCATGGAGAGTGTTCTAGCCTATTCACATGATCCACTCAATGCCAAGCACTTCAAGAAAAATCATGACCACAATACTCAAGAAAAGGTAAGGGTATGTCCATCTTAAGACCAAGCCAAAGTCAAAGATTAGTAAAGTGAAGGCTTCTAACAGCAAGCGCTCTACTACTATTAAGCCATATTAGCTACACCAATAGCTTCACCAACTAGTTTAGGATAGTTGGCTTAGATGTAGTAGGAGTGGTTGGCTTAGATGCAGCAATGGTAGCATAAGTAGCAATGAAATAGGTGAGTTCTTTTCCAAGATTTATGGAAAGAGAACCCACATTTTTAGAGATGGCTACCAAGAGCCAGATGGCTAGCATAGGGAACTTTGGGTCTCTTGGGGCCAATACTTCTTGGGGGTTTTGGGTCCTTCTAGGGCTAAATTCTAGATATTTTTTCCTTATAGAAACATGAACACATATTTAGGAAAATAGGGAAAAATTCACAAATTTCGGGGTGTCTCATGGACTTGAGGTAAGGTTGTATTGTGCTAGGTTGTTGCACATATGAAAACCATGATACAATGTCTAGTGGATGCTTATGAGTTTGCAAGATCCAATACGGTCGGTTTTCAACAACCATACTAAACACTAGAGTGTTTTTGAAAATGATAGTTAACAAATAAACATAGACACATAGACACACACACTGATGCACCCAAAATATTTTTTTCTTCCCACACATGCTTCATTTGATAAAACATTTAAAATGTAAGTTGCAAGAAAAACTTGGGTGACTAAATTGAAAAAAAATCACCATTCATATTGAATAAAATTTCTTAAAGATTACAAAGGTGGGATTCCAATATCAATATTGATAATGACCCTAGCTATGGGTGGACTAATTTGAACCATTGCTAGAAGATTACAGAGGTGAAAGGCCAATGCTAAGCAATCATTCCTCCTCATTTGCATTGACATTTGATTGTGCCTCATCTTCATCAAGTTTCAACTAACTCTCTTTGGCCTTGAGGATTATTGCCTTTGGAATCTTGAATTTTCAGGAATTTGTTCACCCTTGGGCTTCCATGCACAAATGATGCAGCTAGTGTCTTCCCAGTGTTGAGGATCATTGATGTTCACTCTCCAATACTTGTTCCAACAATCCTTGTAAACCTTCACATCACTTGCATTCTTCTTCTTTGAAATTGGTGCCCAGTATTGTATCTTGACTTGAAGGTAGGTTGTCGAGTCATTGTTTTGATCAATATCTATTGGTGTCACTCCTAACCGAACCGGGTAATTTTCATCACAAGGTTGCACAAGTACAAAGTCTACCTTTGCCACATCAAGAGTTGGGTTGAAATCCTCAGCAATTTTTTTCCGCATTGGATCACAATAGTGGTCCTCGATTACATCAGGTACTTCATCTAGACCATCTTCCAATGGAACTTCAAGAGGATGATCTTGTTCACATATAGTCCTTGGCTAGAATTTATCAAAGAAAGTGTTTTCACTTTCTCTAGGGTTCCACATGTCTTGCATGAGATTCTCCCAGTACATAAGTACTGGGTTGATCCACCTAGCATACTCACTTTCATCTCCTTTCTCTTGTAAGTGCTCTTTCCACCAACTAACATACTTCTTTAATCCTTCCATAAATTTATCACTATCTTTAACATACTCAAAGGGTCATAATACTTTTGGAACACTTTCAGGACGCTTGGCTCCTCCTTGGTCATTTCTCTTCCATATCTCTATACCATTTTTGGGTAACCAATCCACATTTTTAGGGTGTACTTTGAACTGCATCAAAGGTATTCCATCACTATAGAACCTAAATTGCAATGGATTTGAATGACCCACTAAGCTATATGCTCCATCATGTAAGAACCCCTTTACAAATCCTTTAAAGTTTGCCACCTTTTGAAGGAGAAAAGGTGTTGGATGCATGCTAACACACTCATTGAAGATCTTCATCAAATGTGGAAATGTAAAAATGGATTGTTTTCTAAGCCTTCTTAGAAAAGCAACTGAATAATGCATCAATGTCTTCATGAGTGTGAACAACTATAAGAAATCCAAGCTGCATTGTGTCAAATACTCCTCGTGCAACCAACAGTGATAGGTATGCAAACACATATCGATTCTTATTTTCTAAACCACAATTGTCAAGTTGCAACAACAATGTTCTTGGCAACCTCTTGAACCCAAATACATTTCCATCCTCCTGTACATGTGCATTAGTAGCAAAGATTATGTGGGGCTATATAAATTCAATAATGGAGAACATACACTCTATTGTAGATGCAATGAACATCAAGGAGATGACTGACCGCAAAAAAACTTATATTTTTTGCATACACATAGAGAATAATTATTCAAGTGGTCATAATGAATAAGCATGGCCAAAAATACTCTCCTATGGATCATAAGGAGCTAGAGAGATACACATGTTTTGGTGGACCACTCCACAAATACTATGTAAACTCAGAAGCAGTTAAAACCACAACTACTCAAACAAGACCAGAAACTAGGTATGTAAGTCCAGTAAGAATCAGAGTGGAAGATTCATTTGGGCACCAACGATTCTCAAATACAGGGCCCATGGGATCAATGGGGTCTAGGGCTTCTATGAACACACACAAGGACAGTGTAGCACCTCATTTAACTTACACAACTAGAATCCCTCCTACTAACAGAATGACCTAAGGAAAGTATTTCGGAGAGGGTACCGATTGTAGTCCCAAGAAAATAATATGAAGCCAGAGATACCGCATCAGGAAGACTAGGGATGTCTAGGATGGTTGTGGAGTCTAGACGCATGCGACCATCTCAAGTGGCAAAGTGCGTACCCAAAAAGTATAGCGGATCGGGAGATCCTTATGCTCATGTATCAATCTTCAAACAAGTGTTGAGGGTTGAAAAGGTAACCAATTTCCATACTCAATATGAAGGATTTGGATTGACCGTAGAAGGAATCGCTTTGACCTGGTTCCAACCATTAAACAATCGAGAATTTCCAAGCATCAAGAGACTTCTCCAAGAATTTGCTGAGGAGTTCTCAAAGAGAGGAATTAAGAATAATACGGTCTTCTAGATCTATGCATTTAGACAAAAGGAGAAGGAAAAGGTGAAGGAAGCCTCACTTTGATTTAAGAAATACAGAGAAAGATGCCCTGCTAGAGAACTACCTCATGATTGTGAAATGACGCTCTCAAAAATGAATTGCACTTAAAGGCATGTGTTACTTTTGAGCAAGTCACGAAAGAGGTGTTGTATTTGGTAGACAATTGTAAGGGATATGGGGAGGTGACGGAGGACACAAACCAAGGTACACGTAGCACCTCTTCAACCACTAGTGAATCCACAATGAAACTAGGTGGACAAAACCCAACTGTGCTAGACGTTGATCAAGTGATTGAGGAAGTGATCCGAAGGATGAACCAAGGAACAAACACATGACAATAGCCCATACAAAAATGTGACACTTGTGGAGGAGATCATCCAGCTTAGTGGTGCAACATAAAGCCAAGGCTAAGAGAAAATGTACAGCGTGTAATTAAGTGGTGTGCTATTGAACATAAATGGACAAACCATGAGACCCACGAATGTTTCTACAATAGAAACTATGTTAGAGAAAGACAATATGGGCCACCTAGTGGGCAATAGTTACCACCTCCTCTAAGGTACCAAGTAGGACCAAACAACACAGTCCAAGGGCACAAAAAACCTCAACTTGTTCTGGGACAACAACCTTCCTTACCCCAGGAAAATAGGGCCATGGTAAGAATTTCACAACCTATAGAAGTGCCTGTTGATTAGAGTATGGTCCATGTAGTTTCCTACCGAGAATATTTAGACAATTCCTATGAGAGAGGGTTTTATAGAAATGTCTATGCTTTGATAGAAAAATTCCATGGATAGTTTTTGAAGAGATGTCAAAATCATCATACATAGCACAACAAAAAAAAACCACTACTTGGTTGATGAAAATATGCTTATGTTCATGGCAACTCAGAACTACAAACGTAGGGGATATCCTCCTAGAACCGGACAACCGATGGGAGCTCCACAAGCCTCTCCACCACCAGCAGGACTCGGGGGGTTCACTATGTGTAAAACTACCATATCACGTGCGTTCAAGACATGTTTGTAAAACCCCTTATCTGTGAATTTTGTTAGGAATATAATGTACCATTTTCTTTTAAAATCTGTAATTTTTTTCCAAATTTAAAAAAATAATACCCTTCTGTAAGTTTCAAGAAATTTAAATACCCTTCTGTTGAACTCACGTGATAGGTTGCACAAGAGGTTGCAAGGAACATCCCAGTCAGCCAAACTGAGATATAGAATTTGTCTATTAGAACCCCTAGGAAATCTTGGAAGGCAAAAGGGGACAAGATAAAAGCCAAAAGAGTGAAAGAAAAATCAGCTTTAGAAACCAAATTGCAGCAAACAGAGGAACAATTGAGAATGGAAAGGGACCTTAAAGAAAAGAGCGATGTAGCAAAACCATCAGTAATACAGTCAGGAGGATCAGTCTTGGTAGGAAAGTTTTTTGAACCTTTGGATGCAATTTTGAAAGCTTATGAAGCTAGGCTAAAGCCCAACCAAACCCAGGAGCATAGATGGCTAATGTATCGTCACTCAGGGTATGAAAAAGACTTGGGGGGTGCACTATGTATACTTGTTAATGTATAACATGAGTTCAAAAGGAGGGGTTTTAAAATGCAAAAAATTGTGCAATTTAATAGAGATACATTAAAATAAAGGGTTTTTATATTCAATTTTGGAAAAATTTCCTAAAGAAGGGGTCATTTTATTCATTCAAACATGCTAAAAGAGGGGTTTTTTTAATACCCCATGAACGCACGCTATATAGGGAGGTAATGAATGGTGAATCCCCAGAGGAAAAAGAGAGGTTAAAGATGTGCAAGGAGCTCATCAGGCAGCTCAATCTCTTATGAAACCACTTGTTCTGACTGGTCCAAGGATTAAGGTGTTAATCTGTGAAAAAATCCAAGAGTTAAAGGAGCGAGGGATCAAAGATGGAGACCAGAAGGATTCGTTAGATGAAACATCTTTGGATACAAGGATGGCAACCAATACAATGGCAACCAATAGAACAGATGGGGTGTATTCATAGGCACCTATGCCAATTCTTGAAGTGGAAGAACCATGGCCGCAGGATCTCTGGGAGGATATTAGAAACAGGAAAGATGGAAGCACAACGTTTTAGTCAGCTCCTATCACTGAGATCCACCTCAGACATGAGCTCTATCCAAATGATATCCGATCATTGTATGGTGATGCAGGTACAAAAATGTCTGAAGACAGCAAACCTCAGTCGTTGAAAACATTACCTTCATTCATAGGCAACCATGAAACCAGATCAGAAGTAAGGATAATACCATCTCAATGGAAATTTGTTCCTAAGATGATGGATACCGAAACTCTTCATGAGCTGATGTTGTCCCATGTTCGTTGTACGCTAACTCTATCTGAGTTACTGCATATAAGACCTCACCTTTGGGAGAAGGTTGGAAAAGTTTTGGAGAAAATAGGTCTGGTAATTCTTTCACCAATTGTTTCTCCAAAAGCATTGAATAACAGTACCTCAAAACATACTAAACATGAGCGAGTACCTGTGAATAAGGTGGGAGACTATTGTGAAGGAGAAGAAGGGAACACTACCTTGCATGTGGAGTACAAAGGAGTAAAATTGATTGATATATTGGATAGTGGAGCAGGAATTTCCATAGCCACCAAAGAAATGTGGGAAAAATGGGGAAATCTTGCTCTAAAGAAATCTAGAATGAAACTTCAATTCTACCGGATGGGTACCTAGAGAGATCTATCGGCATTTTGGAGCAAATCATAGTAACCTCTTACAAGTGGAATCGCATATGAACACACCTTTGCTATTAAGAATTTCGATGAGAGTAGAAATTTTGATATCATACTGGGTAACCCAATTATGCGTCAGCTAAAAATGGTACAAGATTGGGGCTATGACTATATATACCTAAGACATAAAGATATCACTAAGAAGATCAATGTCATAGATCATAGTTATAGGGATGTGGAACAAACCGCGGGAGAAGAATAAAACTCCACAATTGACCAGGAAGGAGAAATACCTGCTTGGCTATAAAACAAAGCTCACAATTGGACGTGTGAAGCTTCTAAGGGCGACAATTTGAAAAAAGAGCATCGTATTCACAATAGGTCGGTATAGGACGAGGTGTATGCACTAGAGCCTTTTTCGGAAGAGATGTTCGAACCTTTTGGATGGCAACAAATACTGGCCACTCTTGATGTTTGTGTGAATGAGGTGACCCTGACTAAATTCTGTGATGAGGAAGGATATCATATCATTCCATTCCAGATAATGGGTATCAGTCTGAGTCCAAAATCAAGATCTGATGTCCCTAACATGGAGAGAGTTGCAGGCTGCACACACATTGTGGATGATATCTCTGTAAGGGACCTTGATCAAGCTGATGGGGAGGCATTCCAAGACTCCACGAACAAGCCTTTAGAAGACAACACAGACGACAAGCTTTCAGCAGCTCAGACCAGGACATTAAAAGGAAGGATCGACAGGTGGTCTGCTATGTTTTCCAAACCAAAATTCTCGAGGACAGCGTAGATATTTGAATAGACGCATTAACGGGAGCAAAGCAAACACCGAACCCCGACGGCCTCTAAAACACAGGGGACCGAATGGCGCGCCTTGATCCTGTCATGGTAAAGAAAACAGGGGCACCACCTAGCTTCAGCGGCTAGGACGCAAACAACACACCACCATAACAAATTTTTCATCCAAGAGAGATGGATTCTTGGGAGTAATGATGAAGAGGAAAGGGAATGAGATAGAGAGAGAGAGAGAGAGAGAGAGAGAGAGAGAGAGAGAGAGAGAGAGAGAGAGAGAGAGAGAGAGAGAGAGAGAGAGAGAGTGAGGGAGGGGGTATAGCGGCTTAGTACTAAGGCATCACAAAAGGATGGCGAATACGCACACCCTTCACACATGCACAAGCTCACTCCAAACACAAGATTAGGTGGCGATTCCGCACACCTCACATGGGCAAAACATTGCAAGAAAACATACTCACAAAACCTCAAGCTTTATTTAGAGAATAAGGCGATGAAATGGGGAGCATAGGGTAGGGGAATGAGAAGGGAGAGAGTGGTAGAGCACATGGTGGATAGGTGGGAGTTGATGGCGAAGACTCGCACGAGGGTTATGGACATCATCCTTCATTTAGTTGCCCTTCATCTTCCATAGCCAAGGGTGTAGAGGTCATGCTCAAGACAAGCATGGTGATTGCGGTGGTGGTGATGGTGTGGGTGTGTGTGTGTGTGCACTAGGCACACACAGTGCATAGTGTGTTCTTTGGTGATGTTGTGTGTGTCTTTAGTGTGATGGTGACCCCTCTTTATATAGGGGAGGAGGGGGGAGGAATTCTAGAATTTAGAAATGAAGAAATCATTATCTACATAGGCCATGTGACTGTGGGTCCCACTTGTCTGGCTGTGTGTATATGTGCCAGAACAGCAGTCTCATGAGAGAGAGACTAAGAGAGAGAGATGGGTTGATGAAAAAAAGTGAGAGGTGACATGGAGACTAAAGTAATTACAAGAGGGGAGAGAGGGGAGTGTGTTCAGAGGTGAATCTGTGTGCACATGTGTGTGAACACAAGAAAAATCAGGTAACCACCGGGTGGGGATGGGTCTGTGGGCACCTTTTTCAATGAAACTGAGTGTGTGTGAGTGTGGGGGAGGTTATTTATCTATAAGACAAGAGACATGGCGCCCTTTAGAGAGAGAGAGGGGGGTATTTGGGTCATGGGATATGATAGGAGAGAGAAAGAGGGGGTGGGGTATACTATTTTGGAAGATAGGGTAAGTTGCATGTGAGTTAGGGTGCATTATTGGTGAGTTATAATGCATTATTGGTGAGAGGTGGGGTAGCTTGAGGGGAGAGAGAAAGGACAAAGGACAAGGGGAAAAGAGAGGGGGTTGACCTTTTGAGTGGAGGAGAGGAAAAGGGACACACGGCGGGGCAACAGTGAAGAAGAAAGGAGGCAAGGTGGGGATGGGCTACCCCGCAGGCATGAGGTGGCCTATTTTACCTTTCTTATATATTTACATAATCATACTTTATTTTTTTCTTACTTTTTCCAATGCCTTTTATCACTCCCTCCCTAAGAGGGGGTTTTCATGGGGCGGGGACGAGAGAAGGGGGGTATGGGAGCTTGGCTTGTGAAAAGCCCCCATCATTAGCCCTCCCCTTTTGGCTAGAGACATTCATGTCTCTAGCTCATCTGTTTGATCATTATCGTCGGAGGTGGCGGCTAATGGTGTTTCTTTATTTGGAATGTAAATTGGTGGAGCCTGGTCAAATCAAAGAAAATAAGGTTTAAGTCGCCAACCATTTACCCTGGTTTTATGAAGTTTTCCATCAGCCTCCATAAGCTGGTAGCTTCCATTGGTATACTTTTTCCTGAAGATGAAAGGACCTTCCCATTGGAGTAGGAGTTTCTTATCCTTGCGTGTGTCGAAGCGATTGTCGTAGCGGAGCACCAACATTCCTTTCTTCAATTCTTTTTTCCGGAGATGCTCGTTAAAACTAAGCTGTCTATGCTCTGCTTGTGCTGCATAATAATTTATTGCTTCTTCTCTGTCCAGCAACAGTCTTTCCAAGTTGATGATGTGATCTCTCAAATGCATGTTGGGCTGTTGAAGCTGGCTTGCCATTACTCTGAGACTTTGTAGTTGCACTTCAATGGGCAAGATTGCTTCCTTACCAAATACTAGATGATACGGTGTGAATCCCAAGGATGTACGAAATGAAGTTCTGTAGGCCCATAAATCTGGTAGTAGATACTTATCCCAGTCTCCAGGATGATTGTTTACTTGCTTGGTAATAATTTTAGAAACCATTCCATTTACCTTTTCAACTAGGCTATTACATTGAGGGTAATATGGTGAAGAGTGCCTCCTTGTAATGCCCAGTTTCTGCATTAATTCTCCTACCAAGTCTGCTCTGAAACCTGGCCCTCTATCAGAGATGATCTCTAAAGGTGTGCCAAACCTACAGCATATGTGCTTGTAGATAAATTTAGCTACCTCTACCGCTGTGATTCTAGTGGTGGCTGTAGCCTCTGCCCATCTAGTCATGTAGTCGACCCCCATGATAATGTAGAATTTTCCTGAGTTGGCCCTAGGTAATGGCCCAATGGCATCGATACCCCATTTTTCAAATGGGATATATGAGAGAATAGGTGTCTGTGGTTCAAGCATAAGTGACCTAGTGCCAGCCTTTTGACACAACTTACACATTTTGCACCAGTGGTGTACATCACGGTTGAGGCTAGGCCATATGAAGCCTGCCTGCAAGATATTCCTACTTGTTATGTCTAGGGCAAAGTGTAACATTTAATGGCCTAATAACTTATGTGTAGCGGAATTTAGCATGAACATAGTGGGCATTTCATTAGAATAGATTCCTAATGAGAATTACAAGAGTGCTTGGGTGGAGAGAGCAACAAAAAGCATAACACCTAGTTAGATAGCATCGACAATACTTTCAAAAGAGAGAGAAATTAAGCTATTGACAACAGTTGAGGACCGGATTTGCATGGAGCCAGTCCCCCCTCCAAAAGGCTTTGTATTATGGTTTCTCCCATCAAGAGAGACATTGTACAATACAATTCTTTGTGTTCCTTCAAGACTAGCTAGTGCAATGAAGATGGAAGCTTCATGCACTAAGCAAAAAACTTAATCAAACACAACTTGAATTATCCCCGTTCTCAGACCCAAGACCTCACACACCTTTGAAGATGGTGAGAGCTAGCAGGGTATGAGAGTAGATTGAGAGGAAGAAGGAGTATCTTAGGAGAAAGATGTACATCTCCTCACATAATCACTTATATTAGCATATCTTAGCTTAGTAATTAGCTTGGTAGAGAAGATGAGCATGCATGGAAGCTTGGCTCTTGGTTTGATTTGCATCCACATGCCAAGAGAGTGTTGATGTAGGCTTCTATCTCACAAGCTTGGAGTAGGTGATGAGCTCTCCATTAAAGCTTGGGAGGAGATAGATTATTCTTTCTTCACACATGGTCTAGTGTGAGTGTGTGTGTGTCAATGCCAAGCAGAAATCAGCCCCCTCTCTCTCTTGGGCGAGCCCTTCCTGCTAAATTGGTCTTGCTTTTGCCTCATTGGACCTCCCCAAGTCAAGCCAATGGGTGTTAAGCAGCATAAGTGATAGCCTTCTGACATGTGTCCCCCTTTCCCCTTTTGTGAGAGCTTTAGGTAATTAAATAATTAAACTAAACTCTCATTGGACCCCTTTGCCTCCTGGACAATAGGAATCAGGCAAGCCATTGGGCTCCTGAATGCTCATTGGACCCCTTGGGAGACTACCCAATAGTCTTCTAGGAGACTTAATTCTCATTGGTTTCTTTTATTAAATGTTTTTAAATTAATTAAACTAGATTTACTCTAGCTTAATTCTCATTGGTCCACTTCAAGGGTCTTCCAATAGGAATTGGGCACACCTTGTGGGCATCTGGCCTAGGGAGCTGACATGTGTCCCTCATTCCCTTTGTGTAAAGGGAGCCTGTGTGTGTGTGTGTGTGTGTGTGTGGCTTTCTCTCTCATCCCCTACCTTTAGGGCTCGCCTCCTCCCATGTAGGGATGTGCAAAGACTTTTAGGGCACACACAAAGCATCCAATTTTCCCTAGGGTTGACCTTTGGACACAACCTTTGAATTTTGGAACCTTAGCATTTTGGAAGTCTTAATGGGCTGAACCTTAGGGTATTTTTAGCCCATTGTTGCACATGGCTCTTTTGCAGATGGCCCCCCCTTTGGATCCCTACTGTGGCCGGTCTGCTAGCTTAACCAATATTCTAGCTTTTTCTCCCCTGGCCTTCCCCACATTAAATGTTTAGTTTAATATGAGAAAATCATTTAGGAGAATTAGATATTGATTATTATGACACAAAGTGACCACCACAAACCCCATCGTGACAACTAGCAATTACTCCCGTGATTTCCTAAGAGAGAGGGACCTTCCTGAGTATTTGGTCCTTACCCTTACAATACAAACCGTCATTGATGAGTCGATACCTTGCGGCCTTCCGCGTCAGCCATTGCTTCTGTCCCTTTGTTAAATCTGATGGGCATTCCCCTGTTTCCAAAAAATGCATGATGTCTGGCAAGGCATCACTTCCTTGAAATAGAGGGAACTTTAGTTTTATTGCTCCAACCACCACTTCCTGTAGTCTTTCACTTGCTAGGGCATCTGCTTCTTGGTTTTGAGCCCTTGGGATATGGTGTATTTGAACTTCTTCAAACTTACCCAACAAGGTTTTTACACCACTTAAGTGAGTCCTTAAACTAGGATTCTTGCATGTCCATGCTCCATTTACTTGCCTTACCAGAAGTAGAGCATCCCCAAATACATTAAGGCGTTGTACACCTTGCGAGACACACCATTGTAGACCCTTGGTTAGTGCTGCATACTCAGCTTCATTGTTAGAATGTGAATCTAACAATTGGCCCAACGAAAATACCTTTGTCCCTTTGTCATCAAAGACCACTATGCCTGCAGCTGCTTTGTCGGACGCTCGCTTGTAGGCTCCATCAAAGTAGAGAGAGTATGCTCCTTCTACCATCGGTGGTACTGGAGGTAATCACACTTCTCCTTCCTTAGATTGCTTCTCCTTCCCTTCAAAGACTTGGTAGGTCATGAGTCCCCCCAAACTTGCCCTTGTTGTGCTTTCTACCTGTACCGTGTAGTCAAACTCTTGCAGACGAACTAGCCATTTAATAATTCTAGCAGACACATCCATGTGTTGTACAACATAGGGAAATATTTCATCCGTGGTTAGAATCACAAATTGCTTAGGCAGCAAATATGACCTAAACTTTGTAGTTGCAAATCTAAGGGCTAGGACTAAGTGTTCCACATGGGTGAAACCTTTCTCTCCTGCTGTCATCATTCGACTAGAGAAGTAGATTGGCCTCATGAAAGATGTCGTCGTATCCTTTTGGAGTAGCACAGCCCCCAATGAGTCATCACCAACACTTGAGGTGACATAGAATTTTTCATCCCACTTAGGTGGTGAGATAGTTGGCAGAGTGGCTAAGACCTCCTTTACCTTGTTGTAGTGATGTTCGCTTTCCTCGTCCCAAGTGAAAGTTGATCTTTGAGTGAGTTGTTGCAGTGGTAGAACAAGTTGTGATAGTAGATGTATGAATCTACTTAAGTACCTCACCTTCTTTAGAAAAGAGACCAGTTAACGTGCGGTCGTTGGTGAAGGTAGGGCTATGAGTGCGGACACCTTACTTGGGTCGGCGTTGATACCTCTTGCTGAAATTTCATGGCCTAGTAGAATGACTTTACTCTCCCCAATGTGACATTTATCCACATTTAATTGCCCACCTAGGCTCTACAACCTGGCCAAACCTTCAGTTACCTTTTCTAAATGTGAAATACGGGAGCTATATATACAAAAATCATCAATGAACACTCTTATGGATGTTCCAAAGAACGGTTGAAAAACATATGTGACATATCTTTGGAATGTGGCAGGTGCATTTGTGAGACCAAATGGCATAACCCTGTATGCAAAACAACCCCATGGCGTGATAAAAGTGGTTTTTAGCTGATCTTCCAAGGCTATGCGTATTTGAAAGTATCCAGAATAACCATCACAAACGGTATAGCATTCAAAACCCGCTACTTCATTCAGAATTTCATCCAAGAAAGGGAAAGGAAAGTGGTCTCTCTTTGTAGTTGCATTTAGTGGTTTGTAGTCAACACAGACCCTCCACTTACCATTCTTTTTAGGCGTCACCACTACAGGTGACACCCATTCTGAGTTTTCTACAGGATAGATGAATCCCGCCTCCAGCAGTTTCCTTACCTCGGCCAAGAGTGCCTTTTCTTGTATGACCCCCAGTCGTCGTAGATTTTGCACAACTGGTTTTACCCCTTCCTTCAACTTAATATGATGTTCCACCACTGTAATGCCTATGATTCTTTCATAGTTGTCAATGAACAGGTTAGGAAATCCCATCAACATTTGCAAAAAACTATCTTTCTCCTCAAGTGTTAATTCTGTAGACAACATACCCTTCAACCTACTTCCTCCTAGGCCAGGTGATTTGCTCTCCTCTTCATTGGGTTGCCCTTTTGGTGATGGATCACCAGTTGTGCTTACCCTTTGTGGATCCTTCATAATGATACCCATCACATCAATGGAACTGTCACTTTCGCCGGTGGATGTGGTCTCCTCCTCAGAACTGGAAGATTCGCTAGTGGTTTCATCTGCCGATGTTTCCAGATTCATTTGCTTCTACTTGCCAATCCTCATGTCGTAGTAGATTGTCTCCCCTTTCTTACCGGTCATGCATAGAAGGCCAGTACCCCAGTCCTGTTTTGCCTTCATGTCCATCAACCATGGCCTTCCCAAAATTAGTGGATAGCCCTCCCCCTTAGTAGGCATTACAAAAACATCTACCTCTACCTCAGTGTTGAAAGCTTTGATTTTCACGGAACTTACCACACCCACACACTTTACTTTTGCGTTGTTTGCCATCTTGGCCTTGCATGGAGAAGGCCTGTCAACCTCGAGCCCTAATCGAAGCATCATAGCTTCGCTCATTACACAGATTTGTGCACCTCCATCAATGTAGGTGTTTCCAACCCTCTTTCCTTTTATGTTTACGTCGACAATTGGAAGGATGTCATCCATGTTGCATCCCGAAATTGCTCCGGCTACCTTTGTTTTGGAGCGTCTTGTACTTACCATTTTAGACCATTGTCGCCTTACTTTAGGTACAAGATGTAGCAACTGTGGCCATGTAATCTTCGGTCCTTGCTCTGCCACATCCAATGTTAGATCATAGGGCTTAGAACTTTCCCCTAGCTGAAGTCGGTGATGTCCAATTTCCGTCGTGGCCTGGATGGCCTCTTGCTAGTTTCTCCTCTCATGCTTCTCTCATCATCTGATTGTGTAGCTTTCTCCCTCCTAGCTCTTTTCACAGTCATGGCTTCAAGTGGTTCTAAAAAGGTTACCTTCTCTTTACCCTTGTCCCTCTCCTTTGCTCTGGGTGGATCCACTACTACGGCTTTTCCTTTCTCTTCTAGCCTTATGATGTTTACAGGGCGATCAGGTGGTGGGGCTGGTGGAAGAGGTGGAATGGATGCTTGTAGTGGTGTCTCGGGTGGACGTAGAATTTGTGTTGGTGGGGGTGGTGCTCGGGGTGGGGGTGTTCTTTCTCTAGGGGGTGACAATTGGTTCCTCCTACCTCCTCTATTATAGTTTTGTCGTGGTTTGGGACAGTAGTACATACCGTGACCGTCTTCTCCGCAGTTGTAGCAATGATACTCCGTGTTTTGTCATCGTGCTCTTCCAGGGTCTTGATCTCTTTCTTGACTCCTCCCTTGCTATATTAAGTGGACAGACAAATTCTGCAGTTGGTCAGTAATATGGGCCAACATATCTTGTTGGTCATCTCTTACCCCAAGAGCCGGTGGTCGTGGTATGGTGGTTGTCGTAGTTTCTGGTCGACGCGATGTTCGTGCTTCTGTTGACTCGATTTCTTTGGCTTTCATTCGCAGCTTCTTGTCCTTAAGGCGAGCAATCTCAACGGCTAACTCGTACGTAGCCGGGAATCTACCTTTCACCTTCTCCTTGAGAAGCGGCCATAAGCCATGCGTGAACCGATGTTTTTTTAGGAAATCGGGTACGGCTTCCCTCCTTGGCAGTGACTCAACCCACCGTTCCCACAAATCCACAAATTTGGACTCATAGGTGGCATATTCTAAAAGACCCTCGTGCTTCAAGTCTCTCAACTTGTCCCACAACTTTTTTGAAGTGGTACCTCCCCCAAAGCGCCTCTTAAAAGCGATTTTTAAGGGTTCCCAGTCATCCTTGGTTGCTTGTGGAAGTGCATTGTACCATGATCTAGCTTCTAGCTTCATGAGATGCTTAAAGATTCTAACCCGGGATTCATCCGTATCTTTGTTGCTCACTACACATGCTACTTCAAAGTCATCTAGGAAGTCTGTTATCAAATCCTCCCCCTTCTTTCCTTTAAATGTTGGAAATGCTACACTTGCCATGATTACTGAGAGAGAGCTAGAAAGACACACTTCTTAACTTGCAAAAGTTTTTTTCTTCTTTACAAGGAGGCGTGTATACCCTCTTATACTAGGACATAGATTAAAACTTCAAACGGTACATTGCCTTGTACGAAAGGTAAGACAAATGGCTGATCTGATGCCAGAACCTCAAAAAACCGCTCCCCACCCAGTATGGTGTCAATGACGTGCTGGTAGTGAGCCTTCAAGTCCAGTATTACCTTGATTGAGCGTACACGTGTTGGTATGTGCGATCTGTCTTGAGGTAGGTTGCACTGATTCATGTGAAGCTTAGAGGTGCTTAGTCACTGTCCAAGCTTGTGGGAGAGGGTGGAGTTCTTTCTTGAAACAAACTCAGTAGATCCCTAGTTTCTCTAGTGAGAGTATGAGCCAATGATTCCATTATCTGTGCTGCAGCATCAGGTGCGACTTGAAAACTGACTGTGATAATTACCTCGGTGACTTGAGTTACCCGATTCTCAAAGTAGAATAGTGTTGATTCTCTATTGTGCAGAGCTCCTTCCATTTTGTTGTTGTTGGTTGGTTGTAGGTTGCGGACATGGTTTCAACCTTCTCTTTCTTCTTCTTGGCACTTGGCCTATGTATATCCACTGGGTTTGGCGTGTTGGTTGACTCTCCCACTGCAAAATTGATTAGCGTTACACCTGGCACTCGAGCTTCGATGGAGATGCGGAGTTCGTCTAGTTGTGCTTGGAGCTCTTCTTCTTCTGTCGTCCAATTAGCAAATCCTGCTAGCCATTTATCCATTCACAATAGTTTAGGGGTTTCAGTCTTGTAAACTGAAGGGTTTCATGAAAAGATCCTCCGTGGGGGCACCAAATGACGGGAGCAAAGCGAACCCCGAACCCCGACGACCTCTAAAACACCGAGACCGAATGGCGCGCCTCGAGCCTGTCATGGTAAAGCAAACAGGGGCACCACCTAGCTTCAGCGGCTAGGATGCAAACAACACACCACCATAACAAAGTTTTCATCCAAGAGAGATGGATGCTTGGGAGTAATGATGAAGAGGAAAGGGAATGAGATCGAGAGAGAGAGAGAGAGAGAGAGAGAGAGAGAGAGAGAGAGAGAGAGAGTGATGGAGTACTTAGGCATCACAAAAGGATGGCGAATCCGCACACCCTTCACACATACACAAGATCACTCCAAACACAAGATTAGGTGGCGATTCCGCACACCTCACATGGGCAAAACATTGCAAGAAAATATACTCACAAAACCTCAAGCTTTATTTAGAGAATAAGGCGATGAAATGGGGAGCATAGGGTAGGGGAATGAGAAGGGAGAGAGTGGTAGAGCACATGGTGGATAGGTGGGAGTTGATGGCGAAGACTCGCACGAGGGTTATGGACATCATCCTTCATTTAGTTGCCCTTCATCTTCCATAGCCAAGGGTGTAGAGGTCATGCTCAAGACAAGCATGGTGATTGCGGTGGTGGTGATGGTGTGGGTGTGTGTGTGTGCACTAGGCACACACAGTGCATAGTGTGTTCTTTGGTGATGTTGTGTGTGTCTTTAGTGTGATGGTGACCCCTCTTTATATAGGGGAGGAGGGGGGAGGAATTCTAGAATTTAGAAATGAAGAAATCATTATCTACATAGGCCATGTGACTGTGGGCCCCACTTGTCTGGCTGTGTGTATATGTGCCAGAACAGCAGTCTCATGAGAGAGAGACTAAGAGAGAGAGATGGGTTGATGAAAAAAAGTGAGAGGTGACATGGAGACTAAAGTAATTACAAGAGGGGAGAGAGGGGAGTGTGTTCAGAGGTGAATCTGTGTGCACATGTGTGTGAACACAAGAAAAATCAGGTAACCACCGGGTGGGGATGGGTCTGTGGGCACCTTTTTCAATGAAACTGAGTGTGTGTGAGTGTGGGGGAGGTTATTTAGCTACAAGACAAGAGACATGGCGCCCTTTAGAGAGAGAGGGGGGTATTTGGGTCATGGGATATGATAGGAGAGAGAAAGAGGGGGTGGGGTATACTATTTTGGAAGATAGGGTAAGTTGCATGTGAGTTAGGGTGCATTATTGGTGAGTTATAATGCATTATTGGTGAGAGGTGGGGTAGCTTGAGGGGAGAGAGAAAGGAGAAAGGACAAGGGGAAAAGAGAGGGGGTTGACCTTTTGAGTGGAGGAGAGGAAAAGGGACACACGGCGGGGCAACAGTGAAGAAAAAAGGAGGCAAGGTGGGGATGGGCTACCCCGCAGGCATGAGGTGGCCTATTTTACCTTTCTTATATATTTACATAATCATACTTTATTTTTTTCTTACTTTTTCCAATTCCTTTTATCACTCCCTCCCTAAGAGGGGGTTTTCATGGGGTGGGGACGAGAGAAGGGGGGTATGGGAGCTTGGCTTGTGAAAAGCCCCCATTAGCATGAACAAACAAAATAAGACAAAAGAAAATTATGTACCTCTTTTAACCGACAAAACGCAATATTAAAGGCTGGTTGAAGCAACTGACTGCCTTAAAGATCAGATATCAAAGAGGTTCATGAAACCCGACTCAACCAAAAAAAACTTGAAGAAGAAGAACAAACAAAAACCACAAAATGGAAGTATCTTGCAGAAGTCAACAAAATTATCCAAAATTATCCAAAAGGAAGGATCGACAGGTGGTCTACTATGATTTTCCAAACCAAAATCCTCAAAGAGAGCGTAGATATTTGAATAGACGCATGAACAAATGAAATAAGACAAAAGAAAAATTTGTACCTCTTCTTTTGACAAAACGCAATATTTAAGGCTGGTTGAAGCAACTGATTGCCTTAAAGATCAGATAACAAAGAGGTTCATGAAACCCGACTCACCAAAAAAAACTTGAAGGAGAAGAAAAAAGTAAAACCACAAACTGGAAGTATCTCGGAGAAGTCAACAAAATTATCCAAAACCGAGCGCAAACACAAATACAATGATTTGAGACAAACTTTGAAAGAGGTTTGGACAACCGAGTTGGAAATGGATGATGAATCAAACGATGATAACTTTGATGCACCTTCCCACTACAAATGGTATACTATTCAAGACATAAAAATTGTAGTGCAGAAACCCAAACGAGAGCCAAAAGAGCTTGGAACCTCATATGATGGGCTTGAAAAAGCCAAATGCATAAACTTAGCATAACCAAGTGAGGAACCTAAACCGGCATACATTGCCATGGACCTCATAGAAGAATAAGAGCGTATTGATAGCATCACCCAGATAATATAAAGATGTGTTTGCTTGGTCATACAAAGACCTAAAGAGAATAGATCAAGAAATCTATCAACGCATAATACCCCTTAAAAGTGGTGACGCCAGACCACGCAAACAATGTCCTTATACGTACAATGAGGCTTTTGCAAAAAAAATTTAAGGAGGAGATAGACAAACTAAAGGATGCAGAGTTTATTTATGAGATTGAACACACTAATTGGGTGACCCAATTGTGGTAGTACCCAAAAAGAATGAAAAATTATGGGTCTGTGTGAACCTTAAACAGGTAAATGCTGCCACCATTACGGAAACTATCCACTACGGATAACAGACCACGTCATCGCGAGAGAGTTGCAGGGAAGGAGGCTTATAGTTTTTTAGATGGGTTCTCAAGCTACACCCAGTTGACCATAAAACCAAAAGATCAACATAAGACAATTTTTGCAGCAGAGTGAGATATAACAAGGTAATGCCTTTCGGCCTGAACAATGCCCCTGCCACTTTTCAAAGACTAATGAGTCACGCATTCAAGGAAAATCTCAATTGATTTTTATAGATATATATGGATGATATTTGTGTTCATTCCCATTTGAGAAGTGAGCACATAGCACACCTAGAAAAAGTCTTCTAAAAGTACAGAACTTATCACATATTCTTAAACCCAGAAAAATATGTCCTTTTGGTAAGACAAGGTAAAATCTTGGGCCACATTGTGTCAAAAAACGAAATTTCCACGGATCAGGAAAAGATACAAATAATTGTTGCACTGCCAAGACCAACAAAAATGAAGGAAGTGCAGGCATTTATGGGTCATTGTGGGTATTATAGGCACTTCATATATATGTATGATGTAATAACTAAGCCTCTGTATGCCCTCATCGCTAAGTTTGAGTGGACAGAGGAATGTGAGAAGGTTTTTTCACAGGTTTTTCACAATGTGAGAAGGTTTGCTCCAATTTTGTAGGACCCTGATTGGAATAAGATCTTCCATGTTCATGTAGACACATTAGCCTATGCCATAGGGTGCATATTAGCCCATCCAAGAGAGAAGAAAATGGATTTTCCCATTTGCTACTGTAGTAGGCAGCTAAACAATGCAGAGAAAAATATACCGCTATTGAGAGAGAAGGTTTAGGAATCATATATGCTCTCAATAATTTAGACATTACCTTCTTGAAAACAAGATTGTTTTCTTTGTAGATCACCAAGCACTGCTATATCAGGTTAACAAACCTTGCAACACTGGAAGAATTGCTCACTGGTTTATCATATTGCTTGAGTTTTATTTCATAGTAGTTGTAAAAAAGGGGACTACGCACACGCGAGTAGATCATCTTTCAAGATTGTTCCATGGGGAAGCACCTGAAGGTGTTGATGATGATCTTTCAGATTCGTACTTGTTTAACATTGAAATGGTTCCAAGGTGGAGTGAAGCAGTCATTTCTCTACTCACAATAGGATCATTACAGGTAGAAAGACAACCATCAATCATACATCGAATGAGAAATCTCCAATTTTTAGCTTAATGACTTTGCGAGAAGGATAAGGATGAGGTTTTGAGACTGTGTACAATCAAACGAGAATGAATACCACCTCAAAAACACTCATATACAACACATGGGGTTTCACAATGAAAAAACACAATCATACCAAAGATCACAGAGACTTGGGGTCTACTGGAAAAGCATGGAAAACAGTGTCCACAATTACGTAAAATCATGTGAAACCTGTAAAAAGCAACCGTCAGTAGAACATGCAACCCTATTAATACAAGCGCCCAAATGGAGTACTTACATACTCGAGTACTTAAAAACCAAGACCTACCTAGAGGGATGGGTTAAGGCATGAATGAGAACTGTAGAGGAAGAAGAAAACAACTATTTGTTGATTGCAAACCAACTGTATAGGCGGGGAAAGGACGATCAATTACGATTGTGTGCCTTTGAAAGCGATATATCTCTATCCTACATCAATCACACTTGGGCCAGCCAGGGGGGACATTTTTTTGCTGATAAAACTGCAAGGCTAGTACTTCATGCAGGAATATGGTGGCCAATGTTATTCAGATACACATAGGCATATGTTAAAAGGTGTGATGAATGCCAACACACAAAAGCCCCTCTGCAAAGAGATGAAATTCCTTACAGTCGATGATGGGAGTACGAGCCTTTGCCAAGTGGGGCATAGATTTTATAGGTCCCATCATACCTCTAGCATACAAGATGCATGCATAATACATCATCGTAGCCACATATTATTTGACCAAATGGGTGGAAGAAAAAGCAACACAAAAAAATGATGCACAAACTATGGCTCAGTTCCTTTTTGAACATACTATTTTCCAGATACGGTCTACCCATTGAAATTGTGAGTGATAGAGGAACACACTTCGTAAACAATTTCATTGAAAGCTTACTTGATGAATTCATGGTGATCCATCACAAATCAACACCCTATCACCCCCAAGCTAACGGCCAACCTAAGAGTACCAATAAAATCTTATGCACGGTGCTCACCAAAATAGTGAGTGACTCAAGAACTGATTGGGACCAGAAGCTACACTCATTACAGGGTAGCATTTAAAAATTCCACAGGAACCACTCCTTTTAACCTTGTGATCGAGATTAATGCAATTCTACCCATGGAATTGATTAACACGCTTTGAGTTGCAACACAATTAGGATGGATGGGAAACAAACTGTTTGAAAGACTAGACATTTTGGAGCAATTAGATGAAACTAGAATGAGAGCAGTAGCAGGAATATATACTCATAAATGACAAATGAAAGCTTTCCATGATCAACATGTGATTAACAAGGAGTTCCAAAAAGCGAATTACGTTTTGGTGTATACCCTAAAGCAACATTACAAAAAACTAAAGAAGCGAGGGATGGGGTCTTTTGTAGGACATGATATTTTTCAAAGTGGCGCCATCAAGCTTGCAACATTGGCAGGTGAGGAGATGCCTAATTGGATGAGTGGCTGCAGGTTAAAGAAATATCTTCTCCCACTGACAGCAGAAGAACTCCAAACAATTCATGCAGCAAATCAATGAAGAAGTTGAGCCCATGATATTCAGGAACAGGCTAAGGAAGGGGCCAAGATCAAAATATTAAAGCGGAAGGAGCTAGCAAACCTTCAAAGAAATTGCAAACACAACAATTGCATCAATTCTTCTCCAATTGCATCCATATAAACGGAGTCTACATGGTGGTGGCATCAGTCTATGAATTTTGTTGCAACTTAATGATGGTACCATCGAGCGAGCATTATGGAGACTGGGGCAAGAGAAAATTTTGTCAACTACTCCACCTTCATAAAATTGACAACCTTTATTGCCAAATACTATTGGGTTCAAAGTGGCTAACAAAGGAACAATGAACAACTTGGGACATGTCAATTTCCCAATAACTATTGATGGAATAGTTTATCCTCATCAATTTCATGTGGTGGCAGATACAAGCCTTAATGAAGCAATTATTCTAGGAGTGCCGTAGATGCGGACTTATAAAGACACACATAATTGGCAGGATAATACCTTACAACTCATGCTAGATGACAGATCTTTTGCCACACCATTTGTACAATCTGATTACCTATGGGAACCTCTTCAATCGACCCCTCACTACAACATAACCCAAAGTTATCGACGCACTATATATTGACGGTCATACCTTTCCATGCGGATATCGACGTTCTTTGATCCCGTCTGTATACGCGTCAAAATAGCCGTTGATATGCGCGTGGAAATATGCGTGGCAAGGCATGCTTTTCCATGCGTATATCGACGGACATTACCACGCGTATATTGATGCACATTTCGACGCTAAAAAATTGGGGAAAAAAAGGGGAACCCGCGCATAGGGGTCATTTTTGCCTTCAACACGCGCGCTCATATCTTGGCCGAAACCTGCTGCGTTCTCACAATGTGTTGTACCTGTGTTGCTTTAAAACCCTTCATCAAAGCTCTTACACTACTAAGCCACTTAAACAATGTACGATTCTTGCACCTCCAAGTCCCTTGGATTTGCCTGACCACTGGCAAAGAATCACCTTTTATAATAAGTCTTTGTATGCCTAATTCTTTGCATTCTTCTAACCCAAGGGTTAGAGCAGCATACTCAGCCTCATTGTTGGAGTGAACATTGGGTAGAGTGATACCTTTTCTAACCATTACCTCCTTTTGTGGGTTCAAAATGATGATCCCCCCTTCTGCTTTGTCTTGTTGGCGTTGATAAGCTCCGTCAAAGCATAAAGTATGGGCATTATCAATCTCCTTCACTTTGAACTGTTTTGAGCTTTCCTCTCTTTGTAGTCGTGATCCTTCCCTTTCTCTCACTTTGTAGGTGAGAATGTCTGCAAGTCCCACTCTTGTGCTATCTTTTGAGTTCAAGCACCCACTTTTCTATTCTAGATGAGAGGCTCATGTGTTGTACTACATATGGTAGATTGTGCTCTAAGGTGAGAAAAACAAATGGCACAGGGAGAAGATACGATCGAAACTTCCTTACCGCAAACAAGATTGCAAAGACCACTTTCTCCATTTCAGTGTGTCCCTTCTCGGCCGGAGTCATCACCTTGCTTGCAAAATAGATCGGCCTCATGTATGATGTTTTAGGATCTTTTTGCATCAAAACAACACCAATTGCTTCGAAACCTACACTTGGAGTGACATAGTAGGTCTCCTTTGGATCCGGTGGCATTAGGATTGGGAGAGAGCTAAGAATGCCCTTCACTTCCTCAAAACAGTTTGCATGTTCCCTCCCCCATTCAAATGTAGATTGGCTTGCCAACCTATGCAAAGGGGTGATGGCTTCTGCTAGAAGATGGATGAAGTGAGACATGTACCTCACTTTGTGGTTGAAGGTCATTAGATCCTTAGTTGTTGTTGGTGGAGATAATGACAAAAGGGCCTCTACTTTAGAGCTATCCACTTGAATTCCTTGTGAAGAAACCACATGGCCTAGCAAAACCACCTGAGATTCACCGATATGACACTTCTCAGGGTTGAGTTGTCCCCCAAATTGACGGAGCCTCTTAAGCCCCTCTTCAACCTTTTGGCAGTGAAGTGATCTACAACTATAAATACAGAAATCATCCATAAAGACTCTTATAGATTTTCCAAAGAATGGCTGAAATACAAATATTGTGAATTTCATGAAGGTGCTAGGAGCATTGGTGAGCCCAAAAGGCATTACTCTGAATGCAAAAAATCCCCAAGGTGTGATGAAGGTGGTTTTTGGTTGGTCCTCTTCTGCTATTCTAATTTGAAAATATCCTGAATACCCATCACACACAGTGTAGCATTCGTGACCTGCTACTTCATTCAAAATTTCATCTTGGAAAAGGAGAGGGAAGTGGTCCCTCTTTGTCGCAGCGTTGAGGGGTTTGTAATCCACGCAGACCCTCCACTTACCATTCTTCTTGGGAGTGACTACAATAGGTGAAACCCATTCGGAGTTGGATACTGGATAGATGAAGCTAGCCTTCAAGAGTCGATTCACTTCTTGTAGGAGAGCCTTTTGTTGCACAGATCCTAGTCGCCTTAACTTTTGAGCCACGGGTTTGGTCACTGGTTTCAATTCAATTCGATGCTCTATTACATCTACACCTCTTATTTGTGAGTAGTTAGTGATAAACAAATTGGGATACCTCCTTAACATATTGATGTAGGACCTCTTCTCCTCACAAGTAAGATCTTTTGCAAGCATCTTCTCAAATCCTTCTTCAAGGTGGTGGCATCTTTCATCCCCTCGTGTGTGATTGTCTGTTGGCTTTTCTTCTACAGAAACATCTTGGGTGTTGGCGTTAAATACAATTCCCATTACCTCCAAAGAAGACTCCTCTTCACTGGTTGATGCACTGGTTGATGCTTCCTCATCACTGGTTGACTCTCCTCCTCGCTCTCTTCATCTGCCGTGGTTTCATAGTTGATATCTAGTTGCTTTTCTTCTTGCCAATCATACACCACCGGTTGACCCTTCTTAAGAATCAAATGACCACTTCCCCATTTTTTATCTGCATTCACAGCAATGAGCCAAGGCCACCCTAGGATGATGGGATAGCCCTCCCCCTTAGCTGGCATGACATACATATCCACTCGTGCATATATGTTACATACAGAGACTTTTACATTTTCAATGATCCCCAAACACTTCACACTTGAGTTGTTGGCTAGCCTAGCTTGACAATTAGAGGACTTTGTAATTTCAAACCCTAACCTGTTCATTGATTTATCCGTGATCACACACATTTGAGCTCCACCATCAACATATACATTAGACACCTTTTTACCCCTTATGTAAGCATCCACAATGGGTTCCACATCTTTTTGTAGCTTTGAGGCCACAACCTTAATGGAAAGATTTGCTTTCTTTTTTGGAATTCTTGTACTTACCAACTTTGGCCATTGCCTTCTTACTTTGGCTGATAGGTGTAGAAGTTGAGGCCATGAAATGTTTGGCTTTTGGGTCTGTAAATCCTCCAGGATGTTGTAGGGTTCTAGCTCCTTTCCCAATGGGAAGTCGTCGATACCAATTTCCCTTCGCTTTGATATTTTCTTCCTGCTACTTTCAGCTTCTTCCATCTTTGACTTCTTCTTCTTGTCCCTTTTGGCTGAATTTGTTCCTTCATTTCTCATGTCTTCATCCTTATCATGTGCTCTTGTGCGTTTTTCTATCGGCATAACATCAAATTTTAGAGTATGCTCATCTATTACCTCTTCTGGCTTGATGATGTTGACTCCTCTTTCTTCCTCCTCATGTGGGACGAGAGGTATATTTGTTGGTGGTGGTGGTCGACGAAGGATTTGTGGGCCTTGAGCTAGTTCTTGCTGCACAGTGAGCTGAGGCGGTCTGGGGGGATATATGTCTTCCGGAAGTTGCCTTGGATGTGGACAATTGTACATGCCATGGCCCATTTCATTTCAATTCCAACATCGCAACTCTTGAGCTTGTCTTCGTTGATTGCGATTACCTTCTCTTGGTTGTTGTTGTTGAGGTAGGCCCTGTACTAGTTTCAGAGTGAGGTTCTCAAGCTGTTGAGTTAGCCTTTGTAAAACCTCTTGTTGAGAGTTATCTCCTATTTGTGAAGATTGTGCAAGAGGGGCCCTAATTGGTGCTTCCATGGTTTGTGAAGACTCCCTCTCACTCACTTCATTCAAACCCCTTGCTCTATGTGCTTGGAAGTGTAGTTTTCTAAACTTGATGATGGCTACCTCACGTGCTTCTTCGAAGGTGGATGGGAATTTTAGCTCTACTTTAGCCTTTAAAAGTGGATACAAGCCAACCATGAATCTCTCTTTTTTTAGAAAGTTAGGTGCACCACCATGATTTTCTAATGTAGCCTCCCACCTACCCCATAGATTGACAAAGGTTGCTTCATAAGAGGGATAGTCTTCAAGTGATACCTGCTTATGTCCAATAAGACATTTCCATAGTCCTTCAGAAGTATCACCTTGCCCGAACTTGGAGAGGAAGCTTGCTCGCAGTCTCTCCCAGTTGGACTTGATTTGGGGTTGCAAGGTCTCATACCATGCTTTAGCTTCTGCTTTTAGAACCAACGGGAAGGCTCGTAGCTTTACTTCCTCTTCATCTCTCCCGCATATGAGATGTGCCATCTCCAAGTTGTCAAGAAACTCTTGAACATCTTCCCCACTTCTTGCATAGAACGTGGGAAAAGAACTTGACATTTTGTTTAGACTTTTTGAAATTTTTTTTTTTTAAAAGAAACTTTTCTCTTACGGGCTGCACAAGATTGTTGACACTATAAATCTGATTACATTAAATGGAAGATGTACACATCCATTGTTAATCCGTACTTTATCATAGGTAGAATAAATGGATTAATTGAAGCAGTGATTTCATTGAGGCGAGTGGATCCAAATATCCTCCTTATGATAGATTTTGCAATGATTATATGAATGGATTGCCGAGCAATAGGCCTAAAAGGTTCATTGTTTTGATCATGATTCATGTGCTACTCCTCGTTGTTGGTTTGAAGACCTCATTCCTTCATATGGCCCTTGAGCACCCCTTCACCACTCCTTGTTCCTGCTTTTAAAACAAAATGAAAATGTGAACATCAAAAGAAGTTTCATAGTTGATGATTGGAAGTATAATTGGATTGGGTGATGCCAGTATTTCTCTAAGTCTTTCTGCACCAAACATAAAAACAATGCGTTGCTGGAAAAAGACTGTTCTATCTATGTGAACATTTACTCTAATGTGTCGTGCAAAATGAAATGGATAGATGGGAACTCCATTGTTCATCACTAAAAAGTTTGAAGGTAACTTGGAAATATATTCCTTAGTGGGGGCACCACTTTATGAGGGCGAGATTTTTGAAATGGGGCCTCTAAACCCAAACCAATGGGCCTACCCTCACAAAATGTTCGTAAAGAGGTACACACACTACTTGGGGCACCACCTTCTTTTGGGAGTGGAGAAGGAAACCAATCAAAATAACACTTGCACTCACCCACTCAAGCAACACACTTTGAAAACCCCCTTACTCTATATACACTTTGGACACTTGAACACCATCAACGATTATGCAACCCAATGCCGTGCATCAAATGAAATATGCAATTTGTAGAATAGCATTCACCTTCTCCCCATGAGAATACCCATATACATCCAAACTCCTCCTCTCTCAAGCACTCATCAAAAAATCATGCGCACAAGACTTGCCTCTCAAACACACAAGAGAATCACTTAAATCAAACTAACACACTTTGCATAGAGAGCTCGTCTCCATCTATGCAATGCCGTGACACAAATAAAATCACCATGAGAGGTAGCCACATGCATATGTAATGAAGCAAAAGAGAGTTGGAGTGAGAAATTTCTTTAGAACAATTGAATAAGTGTGGAGAAACAAACCAATGGTAAATTGAGAGTAGAACACTTACTTGATTTCTCGCACACCTTTTAAGGGGAAGACAGACGCTGGCTAACCATCACGAATTGCGACACTTGAATGTTTTGGAGATGATTTAATGATCATTAACATAACCATGAGAGAGATCATGATGTATTTACAAGTTATTGAGGTGCTACAAATGATTTATTGGGTTGATGGAGTAAGAGATTGTAGAATAGAAAGAGTGGAGGATAGAGTTGTACTTCCTCCAAAGAGGAGGGTTAGGAGGGAGGATGTGAAAGAGGGAGAGTTGGGGTTTTCTCTACTATTGATCAAGAAACAACATGAAGTTGAAAATATAGGTGTGTGTCATTGAGTCTCTCCAAGGGGGCTATTTATAGTTGTGTAGGAGTGGGATTATGCTACACTTAATTAGGGTGAGTGATTAGCCCTAATTAAGTGTCCTTTGATCACTCATTGAATATTGGACATAAAAGGGACTATTTTTTCACCAAAAATATCATTTTAGACCGTGAAGGCTCCATAGGGGTGCATAATGTAGGTGGGCCCCACCATGAGGCCCTACGGGTGGCTCCTGCGGGGTATCTCAACTTGTCTGTCTTGGCATTTAGAAAGCATCTTTAGGTTGGTCCCATCACATACAAGTGACCTTGAACACTCATTGCTCTTCTAGAAGATGAGTAGGAGAAAAATAAAATCTCACTCTCTTGATTTACTTGATTTACAGTTCCCTTTTTCTGCGAATTTGACAGATTTACACTATTTTGACCATAACTTTTTACCTGTAGCTCGGAATGACATGCTTCAAAAGGCAAATTTGACCTTCTCAACATGTTTGATATGAGTTTGGACTATTCTTCACACCCATGCACCAAGGAATTCGGTTTGGAAGATCCACACTAGGCTAGGGAACCTTTTGCTTCCAAGTCTTCTTGTATGGGCCCTTTGCTTGTATGCATCCAAGGGGAATCATGCTTTTTCAAAAGGCTATGATGATTAAACAAATAGAGGAGGGCCCAATATTATTTCCTTGTGAAAAGAATATACAATTGGAGTCTTTTTGAAAAGAGAAAAACTATATGTATATTCTTAAGAGATATTGGGCCACCTATGTAGGGGGCATAGAAGACTTGTAGAGATGGACCATAATCTTTGGTAAAGACAAGTGGAGAGTTGATTTCCATGGTAATTTATCTATATGGGATGGAAGATGGATATATTATTTTTCTACTACTAATTCACAAGAGGTAAGAAAGTTTGGGGGTAGATACTTGGTTATTGTATGCTTAATTTTATTTACAAAGCAAAAAAGAAAAGGGTGGTAATATAAATATATGACTAAGGTGACATTTTTGGGAAGAGTACAATGTATGTGTCGCCACAAAGGTTAAAAGAAGAGGGAGAATTTACTCTAGATAACTTAATAGCGTAGAAAAATATATACGCATATGAGGAAGAGGACGTTGAGTAGGCTGAAAAATGTTGCAAAAAGATGGTTACCATTTTATGCCACTCACTTTGAACCTACTTGAATGGCGGTGGAGATGATTCCCCATCATTTTTCTCATTTGTTTCCAGATATGCTCACAAATTTTGGTGCATCTTCCAGTTGTGGTTGGCCATATTTTTTCCAAGTGCACAAAGACATGAGGTTCTTGTCTAGCTAAAATATAACTTCATTTGATAGCTTCTCTTTGTTTTCACCAGTAATGTTGCACTTGATGTTCTCGGGATTTCTTTCTGAAATGAATGACTTTGATATGGTTGTGTCCTTGTATTGAACTTTTTGTCATCTTCTTTGCTTTGATCACCTACCTCAATCGATGTTGACTTAGTTGGCTACAATATTACACCTTTTGCTTGCAATTGTTGAGCATTGTTTTCTTGCATCTAGGTAACCTTTGATCTTAAAAGATCCACTATACTTTTTGGCAGAATCTGCCTCTTTGGAGGAGATTTTGGTGGTTACCTTTGTGTATCCTTCTAGACTTTAGCTTTCATTGATTTTGACTTTTTTGTCACGTGTTCTGACAGCTTGAGGCTTTGCATCATCTTCAAATAGTCTTTGACTTCAGGTTTAACATTAGTAGGGGATTGTAAAAGGTCATGAACCTACTAATATTCATTACCATGTGTATCTCAATTTACATATGCATGCAATTTCTTGAACACTATTGGGTTGCTCGGCTTTTGGCTTTGACTTGTGGAGATCAACTGAAGTTCTAGGGCTTCTAACTAGAGTATCATTTCCTAGTACTAGAGCTGAGCTTGATGGATTTGCAGCTCCCCCCTTCCTAGGGTGAGAACCAAAGCATGCTCCATTATGAGAGTTCAAAACTGTTTAGCTATGTTTTATTCTCATCTTTTGGGATTGTGAAGGCACCCTTTGGGTAGCTTTGTTGATGTTTGGAATCTGTAAACCTTATGCATAGTTTCCTATGTATCTCTATGAAACATGACAAATTATTCCCCAAGTTAAGCTATAGATAGCATTATCTTCACTCTCATATTGTCTATCTCTTGTGTCTCTATGATATGAGGTTCTGTGGTTTCAGGACCCAAGGCATCAGAGATTTTAGACTCTTGTCTCTATCTACATCCGTTTTGATCAAAGAATATGCTTGTTTGGTCACAACATCGAAGCTTGATTTTCAATGGAGGAGAGTTTGGATCTGAACAATTTTTTGGGTTCACTTGGGTATGTCATTCAGCTCTAGAGAGGATGGTCTATAATATATTATATCCTTTAAAGTGAACCATTCTTCCCGATCTATCACTAGACGCACTTCTATGAGCTGGTATGTGGGCCGTTCAAACACTGGTTGATCCTTTTTGTACAATTGCCCTTCTCAATCTGCATAGTGTGCATATGAATTATATATGCCATACAATGCTAACATCATTTGCATTGATATGTCCCTAAGACTCGTAAATGATTGCACACTAGTGGTAGTGGAAGCAAAATCATTTGCAAACCTAACACTCTTTTTTACCTCTGGTGATAACTGAACGTTTTGACCGAATTCATGCCAGAATTTCTCTTTCAGAGAATCAGTTTCAAGATTTTCAGGTGCATGTGCATCTTTATGAAAATTTCAACTTTGTCGTGATTTTACTGGAGCTTCTAATGGTAATTCAAAATCATCTGATTGCACCAAAAATGATGAGTTAGATGCACTTAAATTGCAATCCGTATTTTCAATTTTGTCCATGCTTTGCTTTGTAATTGATGTGTCCCTTTTGTCTGGATTTTTTGGACAATCTTCAAGAAAATGTCCACTTTTTCTTCCACAGTCTAAGCAATACACCATGACGGGTGGTATTTCACTTGGTTCTTTCATCTCAAGCTCTAGCTGAGAAGTTTCTACTTCTATGCTGGCCACGTTGTTAGTATCTTATTCTAGACCACTGAGCATCAAGCTGTAGACTGCTCCATCTTTACCTTTGTACCATCTTTGACTTGGTTCTCCAATTAGACTGGCTCCTATTGGTTGATTAGTTGGATCTTCCATTTATGGCTCTCGACTATAGATCAACCACTGTAATCCATGTACAATGATCTTGATTGCATATGCACCAACTAGATGGTTTGCTGACTTGTGCAGATATCTAGATAAACTCTTGGCTCTATTTTTTGCACTTCTATCTGCACTTCGTCTTTGAGCTTGCAATACCTGGCTCCATTGAAGTCTGTGAACATCTAGGAGTTCTCTGAATCTGGATTTACTCTGATCAATAGGATCTTGGCTCCTATGTTGATTTTGTTACTCTTTAGGTATCTATGGCCTTCTGAATCTGTATACAAAACCTTATCTCCACTCTAGCCATAGAGCTGTAAAATCTGGTATGTTGCACTTGTGACTGTGTTGCCACTGATACTGGCTAGCTCTGTTGTACTTGAACTCTCAGCTCAATTTGATTCCATGTTGTCTTGGTCAGTAAAACCTGTTTCCTAGCAGCTTTTGGTGTTGCTTAGCAATACTGCTTATGCCAAAGCAATTTTGGCAGTTGATTGCTCTTAGACTCACAAGAGTTGATTAACTCTAGCTCGAACGTGTCAGACTTTGTTGTAGTCCTTTGAAGCAATGAAAACTTGTGCTCGTAATAACCTAATCTATAATCCAATGATTAATGCTTTTGTTCCTTTGATTGGAAGCTCAATTTACATTGCAATTACTTGTACTTGCCCGTTTCTGGTCGATGTGATCAATTCTAGCTCCTTGATTGAATCACGACAACTCTTTTGAAAATTGTCTAGAACAATGATATTCTTGGCCAAAATAATTCAGTCTCAGTTCCCAAGGATTTTCCCTGATTCTAGGTCAAATTTTAGGCTTTCACAAGACTTACGACTCAAATGTTTGCCAATTTTTACCAAAGTCTGCTAATCTCAGCCCCGATTTGCAATTACGGCGTGTGAACTCTGCCCTTACGACCAAATTTTGGTCAAAATTCAATTTCGGATTGAGCCTTTGTGTGAACGTATCCTAGCTAATCAGCTCTTGATGCAAATCCAATTTCTTGATTACACTCGGTTCGTTTTTTTTCCTTTTTTTGACAATTTCGGACATCTGCGGCTCACGGCTCACTTTGGTCTTTTTTCTCACTTTTTAATGGTTGCTCTACTCTACTTGCTCTCTTTTGCGGTGTGTGACTCTCTCGACGACGTTTTTTTTTTCTTTTTTGCCCTTTCTTCCTTTTTCGACTCCCCTTCTTTTATTTTTATTAAATTTTTTAAATTTTTTATGTTTTGGTATTTTTATAATTTTCTACAAATTGTACTGTGAATTATTTTATTTTTATGGATATTTTTATGTTTTAAGAAATTTTTTGAGTGTTTTATGTATTTTACAATTTTTTGTGATTAATCTGATTAATTTTTTATTTTTAATGGACTTTTTCTCAATTTTAAGAATTTTTGTGATTTATTTATGTAATTTTTGAAATTTTTATGAGGTTTTTAAAATTTTGTTAGTTTTTTGTGAAGGTTGTGATTTTTTGTGAATTTTATATTTTTCTTATGATTTTTAATATTTTTTTCCAAATTTTGTTTATTGGTTTTATGTTTTTTCCTAGTTTTAATGATTTTTTTCTAATTTTGTGTGATTTTTTTTTGTTTTTGTTTTTGTAAAAAATCAGCTTTTTTAAATATTTTCCATCTTTTTTATCTCTGTTTTTTTGTGGGTTTTATTAAATAATTATAAAAAAGTCAAAATTACCTAACAATCTACTCTAAACATAAAATAAAATAAAAATTACTACTACCTCTGCAGTCATCAGTGATGTCGACATGGGCCTGGCGGGTAGCTGACGAGGGTGCAAGCGAGCAGAAGCAGCAAAAGATGAGGGTGCCCCGGTGCGTGTGTGTGCGTGTTGATGGCGGGGTCTGGCGCACAGAACAGAGAAAGAAGGAGGGCGCGTGGTAGAGTGTGATGAGGAGAGAGGGAGCGAACTCGAGTGGAAAGCGGGATGCAGCCTGCAGGGTGGGGTCACGCACAGAGAGAGAGAGAGAGAGAGAGAGAGAGAGAGAGAATTGGGTGTGTGTGTGTGTGTGGCGTTGGACAATGAGAGAGCTCTAGAGAGAGAGTGCACTGGGCGGCGGGCGTTGGTAGAGAGAGAAGGTGTTTTGGCGCGTAGTGCTCGTCAACGAGAGAGAGCGTGGTGAGCTTGGCACGTAGCAACACAATGATGGTGCTGACAATAGAAAGCTTTGAGCAGAAAGCGACGAGCAGAGTGAGGTGGTGCTCACATGGCAGCTGTCAGTGATACAAAGGGAGAGAGAGAGAGAGACAATGAGAGAGGGGTGTATCTGGTGCGGCATTGGGCAGGGGTGTGTGTGCTTGTGTTGTGTATGTGTGTGTGTCACGCTTCCATCCAATCACAGGAAACGACAAAGCATTCCGAGGGTTGACTGTGGTGCCACATGAAGAGAGAGAAAGAGAAAGAGGGGTTCTTTTATCATGCGCCTAGAAAGGCACACAGAGAGAGGTAGAGAGAGAGTATCTCTAGTGCCTCAAAGTCATCTTCAACATTTGACTAAGGGGAGAGAGAGAGAGAGAGAGAGACAGAGAGAGAGAGAGAGAGAGAGAATCGGTGTCCAAGGATGAGAGAGAGCATCTTAACCGCGCTCAAAATGGATTGCAGGAGGCTTTTGTTTAATTAATTAATTAATTTATTAACCTTTAATCACCGCAAGGTACGATTCTCACGTGCACAAGCCACGAAATCCGGTTTTTATGACAAAAAACACCGAAACTTACCCGTTGAGTCTGCACAAACGTAAAAAACTTTCAAGAGCATACGCCCAAGCTTGTCATCAAAAGCCGGCGCTCACGTCAAAGCAATTTTTTTAATTTTTAATTTTCAAAAGCCCGAAAATGCCAAAATTAGCTCGAAAATTAGCCGAAAACATTAAAAATCACCCCAAAATCCAAAAAATTTCTTTAAATCTCAAAAAATCATTGGCAATCACAATGAACACTTTCCACTTGCATAAGCACACCAAAAATAGCAATTTTTGTTGAAAATATCAATTACAACAAAATGAACAACTCGGTCTCCGAAAATAGCAAAACACTCAAAACTCAACCAAGAAGGAAACAAATGCACTCAAAATGATGCTGTAAATATGCACACAAAATAGCTTGTCAAGATAAGATACCCATTTTTTTATGGAATTAAACAAAAAATTAGCAAAAAATATAGAACTTATCCGGTAAATATCGCAATTTTTTTTGAAAATTATGCACACATAGGGGATTAGTGCAGCCAAATAAAATCACAATTATCACATCGATTCAACTGCCAAATAATTTCATCAATAAAACCCAAAAGTAGGCAATTGAATCAGCAAAATTAGGTAAAAAATTAACACATTTGGAATGTGTAAAATCCTCTTTTGAGCTAAAAAATGCAGCAATTAACCATTTCACACTTCAAATATGCAATCAAACATGAAATTAATCATGCACATTAAGCACTTTTTAGGCACACACACACACACACACACACACACACACACACATACACTAATAATTGGTTGTTTTTACCAATTTTTAGGTGCTCACAGACAAGGGTTAATCTTGTCAAAATTACAATTTGAATTCACAAGTCTCTAATTAGGTATGACCACAACACAAATCAATCATTAAATTTGCAAAATCATTATGCACACATTGATTTTTAGGTGCACTCACAATGGCAAAATAGGGCACACACACTTAAATTAACCATACACACACTCAAATCGAATGCACATACACTTGATTTTAGTGCACACACTTGTAATTGACCATTCAAGCATGCAATTAGGCTAATTAACATTGCACATGAGCCATGAAACCATCAATTTGCACATTCGATTCTACGAAAATTTCGGCATTATGACAGCATGCAAACGAGCAAAATGAAAAGTTCCAAATTATCAATTTGACAATGGCTAAGCATAGCGTACAATTATGAAGCCAATAGCACCATCCAATTGCCGATTACACCATGTGTAGGCCGATTTTGTCGATGCTCCAAAGCCCTGATCTTGCATTCCAAAATCAAAAAATTATGAAGCGATTAGCACAAACCGGCAATGCCAGAATGCAATTCGAGCCTCTAATTAGACAAATATCAAAGCATAAGCACAAATTGTTAGTCCAATTAGTAGAAAATTAGTGTGTAAGTTAGCAAAAATTAGTGAAATTAGAAAGGGATTAGTGTGAAGTAGAGTATGTAGGCACACAATTAGCAAGATATGGTATCAAATGAAGGCAAAATGAGCACGTTGCTTCATGCACACACATCCAAAATCCACAAAACCATAAACACACAAGTGACATTAGTAAGGAAACCATTCAATTATGCCACAATTACAGTAGCCATTAGGAGAGTTCGGAGGTCTTTTGGAGGGCCTTTTAAAAGAGAGAGGAAAAAGCTCTCCTCCAATGAAAGAAGAGCTTACGTTACGTAGAAAAGATGCACTTCTTGATGAGTATAGCAATATGCATGATCACTCACAGGCATTGATCAAAGACCTACAAGACAAAAATTAGAGATACACAGAAGAAACATAGACAAAGGCCACTATTATGGAATAGCAATCTACTACTACAAAAAATCAAGAACAAAGTCACAAGAGGCCAAAAACAATCTTGTGGATACAATGGCACATGTCAAATGGTTGCAAAAACAATTGGAAGTAGCTAATCTATAGGTGACTCAAGAAAAAGCCAGAGTGAAAGATCAAAATGAATTCCTTAACAAACTCAAAGCGGATCCCATAGTCCTAACACTACAAGTCTTAAACGGAGACTACCAAGCAGTGGAAAAAAGGAACCAAGATCTAGAGATGAAAGTAAAGATTGAGAAAATGTAGTAGAGAGAGCTGGCAATCACTTTCATGCAAAAAGAGAAGGACTACCAAGCTGAGATAGAGAGCTTGAAGAGTTTGCTTAAATTTGCATTGGTAGACAAGGGAAAGCAGATCGACAAATACAAAGATGCAGTAGAGCAACCCATGGGGGATTTGGAAGCACATCAATTTGTGATAGAACCAAGCGGTAACTCCACCTGGCTAGCTGAAATTACACCTATGAAAGTAGAAGCAGAGACCTGATCAGTGCCCCATCTTAAGTAATATGGCCTCACGGATATGATACCTAAGTAGTTTGGAAAGAGGCCATGCAGTGGGAAGAGTCTCCACTCTCTTAATGTCACCATGATCACCCACGAGATGATTAACAAAGAGTGGCACCAACAGTCTCTACCTTATCCACTGATTAAATTTGAGCTTCTCTCCATTAAAGAGGGATTATTAAAGAAGCAAGAGGTTGATACATCACTGACAAAGAATCTGGTTCTCAAAGTATCCAAGGTACCTCATACTTCATACAAATTCTCTAAAAAATATGGGGAAAGATCCTACTCAATGTCCGGTACCATGCATGTATAGCTAGGAAAACCACAAAGTATTCATGAGAAGCATCCAACATGGTTGAATAACCCAAGGTTGGCACTACCCAAGGATGGAAGTTGTGGGGCTCCCCTAATGTCAAGCTTCGCTATCTTATTGTAGCGATAGCAAACATAAATGTCATACCGTGGGATGGAATCAACTCAAATGGTTCATGGAAGCTACAAGAGGTTTTCATTCCCTCATAAAACACACTAAATCCCTCTCTTACTCAAAACAGACTCAACTACCTATCAAGTAGCAAATGCTAACTACGACACCGCAAGCAAATCACGTCAATTTACTAAGCGAACAAAGTCCAACCAAGACAAAAATTATAGTATGGGTAGGAAACATCCAAAGACACTTGCCCATGCTCTCAAATCCTCCTTTTAGTCACTTGCCAAAATTGTGTCTTATCTACATGGCAAATTTGACATAATCGTTTTCAGCCTGTAATGCACCCTAGAGCTTACCAATCATGCCCCAACACCCCTCCTATGCATAAAATGCAATTTTTTTTTGTAATCTTGAGTTATAAATAGATTTAGAAGGAGGTTAGCTGCAAGAAAAACAAAATTTTACCATGAGAGAAGAACAATGTCGCAAAGAGCTTTCACCTGTGAACACAATGAAGCAAACGGCACTTCATATAGACACTTCACAAGGGAGTTATGATCTAGAGAAAGAAGAAAAAGATTACACAGTGCTTTGAGAAACAATTGTAATGCTTATTATCCAAAAATACTCTCTTAAGTTTTACAAAAATTGGCTTTTATACCTTAGCCAAAGGTTTTGAGTTCAAAAATCAAAAACTTTATCCCTACACTATCTGGCTCATAATCAGATAACTGCTTACAAATTAACTCAAAAAATTAAAAAATTACAAGGTCTTAGGGCTATAGATGTCTAGATTGATAAAAAAATGAAAGATTACATCATGGGCTAGATATATAGGCTCCAATAATAACAATGTGCTAACATTTCTCCCCTCCCATATTCGGTTGTCCCATGATGCAACTTTAAGGAATTGGGTAGTCATCCGGGTTGTGGGATTTCCTTTACTTCTTCAATGCATCTAGAGCATCATCGTACTTGATATGTAACTTCTTGCCAATTTTGGCTAAGAACTGTAAGTCAAGGGGAGTGTTGAGCTCCATTTTTGTGTATCCGACAAACCTGGCGCAAAGGTTTTTCGCCATAGGGCCAAAGATCTTGAATCTGAAAGTAAAGAACCCCATGTAGAATGCCTCTTCAAAGGTATGCATGTAGTAAGAGGTCAAGAACATAACTTTGGCATAAAATCCATAGAGGATTTTATCGGGTAGTTGATCTGACAATTCATAGCATAGCTCATGGTTACCATCAAGGAAATCCATCTAGGAAGCCTCTGTCTTCTCTACAGGGTGGAAGGTTTGGATTCACGTAAAGAGCATCTTTGTGATCTTTGTGAACATGATGTAGGCAAGAATTGGTATCCTAGCTCTTAAAGATCTCTATAGCTTTTGAGAGTGTCTTGATCATGTAGTCTTTGTAACCTTTGCTTTTGGGTGGACTCAATCTAGGGTAATTGAGCCATGTTGGATGTTTCTTGAGAATGAGTTGATGGCTTCCCCAAATATGAATTCTTGGCACTAAATAAAAGGTGGGATCTTCTTTGATGTCTGGCAAAGCTTGAGTATAGAGGATGAGCTACTTTGGTGGGTGTCTCTTTAGCTAGTACATTCTCCAAGATGGTTGTTGATCTACATTATCCATGTCTTGGTCTTTGAAAAGAAGTTATTTTACCTTAAGAATTTCATATATGACTAATGGATAGTGGAGATATTGTCAGTACCAGGTTTTGGTGATCTACTTGGAAGTGAGTTGAGCCACATTAGTTGAATGTAGATCCTTTGGTCACAAACCATGGCCTCTTTCCAGATATCTTCAATCTCGAATTCTATATTCACCTTGAGAGATTTTTCTACCTCAATTTTGAAGCTATCAATGGGTCCTTCTTCTATCTGAAGCTCAATTGTAGAGAATTTTGGTGGCATTGCGGTTGGATCAACATCCTCATCTAGTTGTAGGAACTCAAGTGCCCTAGTCTCTATTGGCACTTCTTTTGGCAGGTCTTGTATCTTCTATTTACCCTTTAATTATTCTTGAGATGCTACTAAGGCAGCTCATAGGTCAGTTATTTTCTTTTGGTAGTTCTCCTCTTTTCTCATAAAAGAGAGAAAAACCTCTCTCCTCTGCATGTGCTCTAGATTCAACTCTTTCTCTAAGTCTTTGTTTCTTTTCTCCATTGCTTGGTAGGCTAGATTTGAGCCTTGTAGTGTGAGGAGTTGAAAATTTTTCTTGAGTTTTCCCAGTAACTCACTTTGATCCTTTAGTCTGGCTTTTTCTTGTTCCACTTATAGGTTTGCTATCTCTGTCTAGGTCTGTAGCCATTGGGCATGTGCATTAGCATCCAACAAAGTTTCATTGCCTCTTGTAGCTTCTTTTCTTGGCCTTCACTTGCAGTAGTCAATTGCTCTACTAATTTAGTCATGTTTTATAATTTTGTCATCTTCTGAGTGCTAGTCTCCTTCAAGTTGGCAATCTCCACAATCAAGGATTTTTGGTGTATCCATAACCTGGTGCTATGATAGAAAACCCCCCTAGAACAGATAGGGTGTAAGTCAAAAAATTAGCTACCAATGAGTGGAGTTTTTGGTTCACTACCAAACCTTGTGTTTAAGGTGTACCCATTAACCTCATGAAACGTAGGACAAAATAGTATTTGAGCAAAAAATTGATAATTTGGGAAGTCTTACCACTCATGTGTGGCAGTGTCTCTAGCTCATACAATTTACTTTTTGACTAAAACAAAAACATGAAAAGATTTGAACTAAAAAGCTTCATTGTCAACAGAATATATTAGAGGTTCGGTGTCTTCCTCAATCATATGAATTTAATTTTTACCCTTTTGAAAGCATCTATTTGACGGATGATTTGTTTTACCACAGTGAACAGAAGGATTCTTCTTGAAACAATCTTTTGTATGATGATTGTTGCACCCACATTGGCACAAGATCTAGTACCAACACCATATTAGTAAATTTGGGAGTTTCCCAATTTCCACTTTCAAAGAGAACTTAAGATTTGACCACATGGTCAAATCTTAGACAAAGTTTTGAGAGCATGACTCGAAAGATCTTTTCAAGTGCTACCTTGTGGAAGGTTTTGGTCTTTAAAAACAGTCTCAAATTTGTCCATATGGCCAAATCGTCAAGATATGGGTGATTCCAGAATCAGCTCTAAAGTCTCAAACTCTCTAATATGGTGTTTACCACTAAATGGTTGAGATGAATCTTACGTAGCACCACAATTAGTGACTACATAGTCACTGGAAGTATCATAAGAACTAATGGGGGTACTGCATTGGAGACTATATATGCACTAGGAATAATAGGAGAATTGGTGCGGGGTACCCTTCGTTCTTCTTCTTGCAATGAATTGATAATGCCATCCAAGGAGGGAAACGCATCTTTCTCCTTTAAAACAGTAACAATCTGATGGAATTTATCAGGAAAACTTTTTAACAAAATGGCTATGAGGTCTTCTTTTGGTACTGGGGCTTCGACATAAACAAGTTGAGTTTTAATACTCTTCATCCGGTTAACTAAAGATGTAATAATTTCATTAGCATGCATAGCAAGAGAATACAACTCCATCTTTAGACTCATCATTGAATACTTAGCTTTAGCACCAAAAACCTTCTCTAGCTGTATCCAGGCAGCACTGGCAGATTGCATGTCATCTAGATAATGAGTAAACTCATCTTCAAGAGATGTCAAAATAATACCTAATGCTTGCTCATCCTTGCGTTGTTTCTCGACAGATAATGCTCTGGTAATTGCAGCGGATGTGCTTGATTTGTCGTTGGCAGATAGTGGCTTGATGACGCTCCACAAATTCTTCCACATCAGATATCCCTTCACTTTGATTTTCCAGGTGTGGAAGCCGGATCCATTAAACTTATCCGCTTTTGATGCCATGCTGGATAACATTGTTGCTATGGTCACTCTCATTGAAGTCAAAAGATAAATTATTGTTGCTTGCTACAACTATTATTGTTCATAAGTTTCACACTCAATTTATCCTTTGGATAATCAAGTGTTGCATAAATCCACAAATCAAATGTTTTCTTTCCTTGAAATAATTCAAACTCAAAAAAATATTGCCTTGATGTTACTGTTGGTCTGAAACTTACTGTTTAAACCTTCAAGATTAAGGACCAATATGATATCCAATCACCGAGTAGAGGATGTGAATAAGCTACTGGAAGGACCGAGGGTGTGAATACCTACTTGCATAAGGCCTTAAGACCAAATTGGGTGCCCACTTTAAATAATGTATGAACACAAACAACTAAAACGAGCTCTGTCAATGGTAGCATAGACAATCGACAGCGTTGGAGATGGTTGCACTCACAGTAGGCTGTAGAGGCCGAACAAGAAGCCAATGTAGTATCAAAATATAGTCAACATGCTAGGGTGAATCTTTTGTTGCTGGTTATGGTTGCAACCATGCAGATCGCCAAAGGCGAAATTTCCTCTACAAGCAACTATTCTCGAGATGCTGAGTCGAGCGAAGGACGATGCCAAGCTCAGATACTAGGTGATGGGTTGCAGGCCTATGGTGGATGGTGCCTTGCAGCCATGGCAAGGAGCTGTGCGAGTAGAGAAACAAGAGAGAGATTCAACATAGCAGCAAAAACAACAAGCTATGATTGAAATGATATTTTTGTGTAAACAAACTTACAATATATAAAGCTAAACTCGCCATGCACAGTAAAAAGGTAATTGAGTCTTATCTACATGTTCTAAGGGAGTATCCCATGGTCTGACACCATCAATCAAACAAGGGCTTGAACCCAACAGTAGTCTAGGAAGCCTCAGGATAAATTTTTAACTTGGCACCGATAGTCTAAATTTAAAAGAACTAAATTTATTAGGTTTTGAGACCAGCTTTGTGGCAGCTCCAAAACACTATGCTAAGGTTTTGTATAGGAAATGAAGCTTTAAATACCAAGGGTGAATTTTATTTTTACCAAAATTTATCCTACTTTATCATGTCCTAAATTAACAGGTAGGCTCTAGCCTGAGTCAGCTTCATAACTTCTCCAAAGGAAAGTTCTTGCACCCGAGCTAGTTACATTAAAGGGTAAGTTTATGGTTTCAAATAAGTAAAAGGGAAAAGCTAAAGTCCAAGGTTGGATCAGCCCTTCCTTATTTAGAAAGTTGACTCTAGTCCTTCGCTAGGCCACATGGCCAAAGTAGCTCATACTTGCTTTATGAGAGGTTGGACAAGTGTGTGTATGTGGTGTGTGAACTTGCCAAGTCAAGTCCAAGAGAGCGGGGGGGTGGGGGGGGGGGGGGGGGGGGGGGGGGGGGGGGGGGGGGGGGGGGGGGGGGGGGGGGGGGGGGGGTGTGTGTGAACATGCATGAGTTTCATTTTTGAGTGTTCACTTCTTATTGGACCAAGTTGTAGGCCTTCCATGTAAAAAGATAGCAAGTTTGCATGAATACAAAAGCAAGATCTTGTTGGATTCCTCCATCTCTCCCTCTCCCTCCCTCCCCCCCCCTCTCTCTCTCTCTCTCTCTCTCTCTCTCTCATGGAAGCCCTAGAGGCAGATTCTATACTCAAGAGCTTGGCTATGGATAAAAATCCAAGAAAGAAAGATCTTCTTCATCTTCTACTAATCTATAATGTAAATCCATACTGAGATCCTACTCATGGAGTAAGCATATACGAAGTACTTTTTCTTTTGCTTGAAAAATACTTCTTTCACCCTCATCTACCTCTTACATCGCACTTCTTTTTCCCCGTTGGGGTGTTTAGAGCTTGAGAAGGAGGGTTACACCATGGAATCTTGAATAACATTATCTTCTTTTTTTGAGGAAATCTCCACAAGAGCACAAGCTGTGTTGCAATCAAATATTTTTTTGAGAGAGATGGAGTTCCTTTGCTTCTTTACTCTCTTCACATGATTTCCTCTTTCTAGGCTAGAGAGAGAGAGAGAGAGAGAGAGAGAGAGAGAGAGAGAGAGAGAGAGAGAGAGAGAGAGAGAGAGAGAGAGAGAGAGAGAGAGAGAGAGAGAGAGAGAGAGAGAGAGAACACTCCGTAATGCCTTATTCAAAGATGGAAATGTAATGGGAATGGTCATGCTAAAATCTAGATGAGTTTTATGTTTTGGAGCATACAAAATACTTTAAGAATATATGTATGTGATTAGTAAATAATTTAAGATGAAGGAGTAAATGTACTTAGATAATGCTTACAAATGATTTGCATCAACATATATGGGTTACAAAAGGTAATGAAGGATAAGATTTTTTAAAACTTGTTTTGGTAAATTCTCCAGGCATTTATGTTTCAAATGTTCCAAAGTATATGCATACCAAAGGATACACACTTGGGATAGCTATGTCTTCAAGTATTAATTATACTTGCTATCTATTGCAAAATGGTGAGATAGCTACAACCTACAATGATTAGACACACTTGTGTGCAAACCCTACATTTCAAGAGCCAAGTAGACTTGTCATCTACTATGGAATAGTGTCAATGTGCTAAAAGTAGCTCCTTAGCTGAATGCCAATAGACGTAGTTCCCTTCTCTTATATATGTGCATAGTCAAGGAGAACTATGATTCAAGGGTGAGGTAATGTCACGTAATTCAACTTGGTATACTTATTTGATTTTTTCTCTCGATAATTGGAAATTCTAAAGAGAGAAATAAAACAGTGTAAGGACCAAAATTATGAAAATTTCTGTAAGGGTGTCTCAGTACCTTAGGGTACCAAAAGGGTGAGTCAACATCAAAAGTGCATATGAAATTAGTATAAGGTGCATCTCAAGACCTTAGGGTGCAAAAAGGATGATACAACTTGATCAAACAACCTCTAGAAGTGCTAAAAGGATTATTTTGTGAATCAAATGTGCCTTTACAAACAGGTCTTGAATGCCTCCAAAAGTGTGTGGGAGATGTGGGCTAGCTTGAGAGGACCCCTAATTATACATGCATACACACCTCGTAAGGAGGAGTGGTGGATACTCCTCAAGAGGAAAGTAGTGGGTAAGTAACTAAAGGAAAGGTAAAAAGTGGCTAAACTACCAACAAGAGACCTAGTGACACTATTTTGAAAATATTTCATGGTACTAGAGAGCCGATCTCTAAAAATGGCCCACAATTAGACTAGACACGCCAAGATCTATAAAGTTAATTTGTGTTGATTTTTTTTTGAAAAGAGGAGCCAAAGAGGGTGAAAAATGCAAAGTACTATTTCACAAGAGGCAAATTGCAATCTGCACAACAAGGCTTCTTCCTCTCAAAAGGTTAACTCCTCTCTCTCTCTCTCTCTCTCTCTCTCTCTCTCTCTCTCTCTCTCTCTCTCTCTCTCTCTCTCTCTCTCCAACAAATATCTCCACAACTACTATACTCCACTATAGGTCTCTTTGAGATTTATGCGTCGATGGTATCACTTTCATGTCTGAATAATGTCCGCTAGCTTTTACAACAACATGTTTGCTTACTAGTAGTCTTGGAGAAGATGATAGAGAATTTATTTTTCATGCATAAACCATGCATTGAAGTTTGTAAGTACGTAAAACTCCTAAGCATGCACATGTTTTGAAAGAGTTTTTTGCATTTTTGTGATGCTTAAGAAGAGATATCAAAGAAGGAAGAAGATGATTCTTCTTCATAGAAAGGACTCCATGAGTCTATGTTTTTTATCAAAGAAGGACAAAACTGTTGGATTCATCAGAGAAGACCATTACGCTAGAAATATGAAAATGTCATGTTATGGGAAAATTGATGTATATTGATTTTATTTAGCTTCATTGAAAGCTTCTTAATACAAAAATCTCTATTTTGGGCGGGCAGCCTTGTCACTACCTCACACGGGCCCTTCAGAATGGATCTATGGCTCTTATTATCAAGCATGATGCAAGAACAATCTATACCATCTGATCATTTCGTGAAGTAGTGATGAACTAGGTCAAGAGGAAAAAAATTGTGCAGTTTACCCCTACTTCACCATCCACTCCCCTCGAGGGATTCAAAACAATGACCCCCATGTTGCACGGAGGGGGGCTTACCATCACACTATCACATGCATCATGCCATGGGAGATGTGGCTTGCCCACATAATCCTAGTTCACTAGCCTCGTTAGTTTATCCTTAGTTCACCCCCAATTTACCCCTACTTCACCCCAAAAATATTTGATGGCCCAGATTTTCCTCAGTGTGTATGAGTGATGGTAGCCATAGATTCCCCTTGGGGAGGGACCTGTGTCATATAGTGATGAGGGGGGAGAGTTTGACAATTCTCACCCTTGATATTATGTTGTATCTCTTCAAGTTTCTAGTTATGGCTATTTGATTATGTTATGAATCTCTTAATTTATCATGTTCAAGTGATGGTAATACTCTATTTGTCCCAAGTTTATTACATTGGTATCATAAAACCTGTCAACTTCTTCTATGGAGTGGCCTACCTAAGAGAATCCATTATCACAAAGTGAGGTTTAAAAATCTCAAAGGTTTACCCATTTTTCAATCAAGAGATTAATTGAGGTTAAAAAGATAATTTTTATCATCACAACAAGATATTTCTTAATTTAATTAATTAAATGTTTCTAATCAGAGAAGGGGAGCTCTCACTGTTAGGTTTGTGAAGTAACCTAGACAACATGAGTAGCTCAAATCCCAATAAGTTTTATGAAGAAGGGAAAGTGATGTAATGAATCTATTTCAAAAGCGAGTATGCACTTCTCATGGAATGTTGTGTCTAAGAAATTAATAGAAAAGAGTAACAACATAAACACCAAGAGAATGCGAGGCAAAGCATTTATACTCATAGAATTAATCCAAAGAATAGAACCATAAACATCAACTTGAGCATCCCAACAATGAATTGCTCACAAAGATTTTGATGTTTTCTATGCGTGAACGTTGAAATCAAGGAGACAATTCAAAGAAATCATACTTGATCTTCTTTTACAGAAGGAAGAACTGTTGGAAACATATATGCTTCCATTTAATAAGGTCAATTCATTTTTTATTGTGTATTTGATGTTTTCTTTTGCTTACATTTTGGGCAAGCAAAGCTATGTAAACTCTGCTTTCTCATAATGCACAAGTATTCAAATTATTTCAGTAGAGTATGTCAATGGCGACCTAGCATGGTGTATAATGTAGATGCTACTATTATAATTGACACACAATGTTTTGTGTGACATGAATGATGAGAGAGAATACTGTGCTTAAGCCCATGTCTTACTTGCTAAGAAGGGACACTGTGGTATTTAGCCGATATTTAATGTTATGATGGAAATGTTTTAACCTGCAATAATCTAGAAGAATACATATTCTTGAATAGGTTTCTCAATGCTTGAAATGTCACACAGTGTAAAAATTTTTCTACAAACAAGTATGGGTGTGATATTGGACCTAAGTACTAAATATAAAAGATACAATCTCAATATAGAAAAAAGAGAGTAAGTAACAGGGTTCCACATTGGGAAAATGATAACATTAGGAAAATTTTGAGCTCATTTTTGGGCCTTTTAAGGGTGCCACATCATCAAAGTTTCACACAAGAGATCAACCTCGTAAACCCCTCTAAATATTTCTCAAAACCCCATGATCTGACCTATCATTGAAAAGCTCTTGCAAGATGTAATTTAAAGAGCCAAAGTTTGAAAAGTTTGGATGAGGCCTATGAAAGTTATGCAATTTTTTTCAATCAACTAATTCTTGTTACCGTTATGCTAATCTAAAGTCGCCTTTTGCTAGATCTATATGAAGGCAATGTCCAATACATGCATGCTATTATCAATAGATAGCATTTTAAGAGTAGATTGTAAATATCCAACCTCCGACAAATTTGGATATATTTGCAAAAATTTAATGGTCCCCACTTTTTGAATGCTATGCCACATCAATAATTTCTTACAAGGCCCAAAAATGAGCTCAAACTTTTCCTAATGTTTGCTTACTTTTGGCAAATGATTATTTGCATAGTCTTGCTGTCATACTTCACATGTCATGCACTTCAGATCATACTTACAGGAATAAGATTTAGAATAAGGAATTTTATTTTAGACACAAATACAAGAGACAACTAGAATTATGTATTACTAGATTGGAATGTACAACCAGAAATGGTAACACTAATCACTTAGCTAGATAGCATGAAAGTACAATGAGCATAAAAGCTCAATGGCTAATGTCTAGATACAAGATCTTGATCATAGAGCTTAGATTGTATTGAGGTTAATTTTTTACCACAAAAATGGAATTAACACCCCATCTTTATAGGTACCTCGCGGGGGGGGGGGGGGGGGGGGGACTATATGTGTTCAAGGACTATCTCTAGAACCCCTTACCTATGAAATTTTCACCAATAAAAGGGACCCGTTTTAAATGCCTTGTTCTAAATGCCTTTCTCAACAAACCCTTTTGGCTGCTGTATGTAAATTTCCACATCTAAATCACCATGCAAGAACGTTGTCTTGACATCCATTTGGTGCAACACCAAATCTAATATGGCAACCAATGCAAGAAATCATCTTAATGTAGTCATCTTGACCACCGGAGAGAAGACTTCATTGAAGTCAATGCCTTGTTCTTGCTTAAAGCCCTTGGAAACAAGCCTTGCTTTGTACTTTGGCTGACTATCATGAGTGGTGATCTTATACTTGTAAACCCATTTACAAGGTAGAGCCTTTTTGCCCTGTGGTAATTTAACTAGCTTCCATGTCTAGTTTTTATGCAGAGCTGTCATCTCTGATTGCATGGCCAATTGCCAATTCCCGGAGTCCTTCATTTGCACTGCTTCCTTGTAACATGAACGCTCATTGCAATCAGTCAACATGACATAGTTCATAGATGGAACAAACCGATCAGGAGGTCACATGATACGTCCAGATCTATGCAAAATAGGTGGCTTAGGCTCATCCACAACCTGTGGTTGCAATCTATCCTGTCCTTGCTCCTCTTGAGCCCTGACATTTAGTCTTGCACGTGCAGGTCCATCTTCTTGGAATACAACTCTTCTAATCTCCCCAACCCTCTCTGGTTTAGAATGATATTTGGATTCATTAAACTGAACATCATTGTTGCGGATAACCTTTCTGGATTCGAGATCCCAAAGTCTGTATCCCATCTCACGAGAATTACCATAGCCTAGAAAGATGCACTTTCTACTCTTTGGCTCAAGTTTGTTCCTAAATTCCTTTGGAACGTGAGTATATGCCTCACAGTCAAAGACTCTGAGATGCTTGTATGAGGGCATTTTGTTTGACCATACCATCTCTGGCACTGAATCCTTCCCCAAAACCTTTCTAGGAGATCTATTTATAAGATGAACAGCTGTTGATACAGCTTCAGCCCAAAACCCATTTGGCAGCTGTGCATTAGACAACATACTTCTGACCTTCTCTTGTATGGTCCTATTCATCCTCTCAGCAACACCATTTTGAGGAGGATTTTAAGGAGCAGTAAGTTCACATTTTATACCTTTTGACTCACAAAAGTCCTGAAAGGCCTTTGAAACATACTGTCCACCATTGTCAGTGCGTAAGCATTTAAGCTTCTTGCCACTCTGATTCTCCACAAGTGTCACAAACGTTTTGAAAACACTAAACACTTCATCCTTGTGCTTGAGAAAGTAAACCCATACTTTCCTCGAGTAATCATCTATAAATGTCATAAAGTAGGAAGCCCCCCTTAGAGATAGGTTAGGCATAGGTCCACACAAATCACTATGAACAAGTGCCAACTGTGTATCTCTTGTATTGCTTCTATGCTTATGTGGCTGCTGTGTTTGCTTACCATACAGACAATGTTCACAGAATTCAAAATCATTAAATGAAAAGCCAGGCAAATAACCAGAACGAGACAAGATTTCCATTCCCTTCTTGGACATATGTCCTAACCGGCTATGCCACAAAGAAACGTTCAGCTGCTCGGTTACATTGATTACATTTTTAGAGACATTTGATACATAAATCATGTAAAGTCCTCCAGACTTTACTCCATGTGCTACTGTCATCGAACCCTTGGATATCTTCCACATGTTTTGACCAAAAGTGGTGACGTAGCCAGCATCATCAAGTAAACCTGTGCTGATCAAGCTCTTTGTAATTGCGGGAACATGTCTCACATTCTTCAGCGTGAAAGAAGATCCATTCTGAAACTTCAATTGAACATCTCCAACACCTAAGATCTCACACGTCTGCCCATTGCCTAGCCGAACATGATCTTTAGTGGTCACATAAGAGGTAAAGGACTCCTTGTTTGGAGACACATGAAGTGATGCTTTTGAGTCTATAATCCAGTTACTTAGTGCATTTCCATCAAATGTTGTAAGAAGAGCGGAGTCCATTGTATTCTTCAAGAAGTAGATGTCTCCTGACACTAGACTGTCATCCTCTGCAACAGTGTTTGTCACATTTTTTTCTTGAATCTTCATTGAGGACTTGTTCTTCTCACCATGGTCTTCAGCTTTCTCTTTTCCTTTTTCTGCTTTCCATTCTCTGCAGTCTCTTTTCATGTGACCCTTCTTGCCACAATGGTAGCATTCTATGTCACTCTTGCCTTAAGTACTGCAGGACTTGCTACGAGACTGATTCCTCTTTCCACCTTTGTACTTTTCTTTGGTCCTTCCCTTGACAACTAAGGTTGTTCCTTTGCCTTTGTCCATTGTCTTTCTATTGGTTTCTTCAGTAACCAGACTTCCTTCTACACCTGCTATGTTCAAACCATCTGGAGGTGTAGAATTACTCAAAGGTGTGCAAAAAGTGTCCCAACTTTCCGGCAGTGTGATCAACAGGAACATAGCTCTAACAGGTTCATCAAACTTGACACCTTGAGCTTACAAATGACTGTAGATGGTGTTGAATTCATTCAGATGATTGTACATAGGTGTCCCTTCTTTCATCTTCAAGTCAACAAGCTTCTTAAGCCAGTATACCTGTGAAGCTGCACTCTGCTTCTCATAAAGATCACTCAGCTTTGTCCATGCTTCATAAGCCGACATCTCATTTGCTACATTCAAGTAAACGCTTTCTGCCAAAGTCAGCATAATGGTAGAAAGTTCCAATTCATCCATTTCGCTCCATTCATCTTCGTCCATATCTTGTGGTTTTATCCCCTTGAGCTTTATAGGTTTTATCTGCTTCTTTTGTACCAACACGTGCCAAATCTGCTTCTTCCACAATGGGAAATTGGTTCCATCCAGCTTCTTGATATTGTAAAGAGCAGTGTCCTGTGATCCAGCCATAGCTACGCTTCACAATGGTTTACTTTCCTGGGAAAAATTCGGCAGAGTTTCCCCTGTAAACTGACCTCTGAACCAATATCAACCTGTCAAATGAACCAAGAAAGCTTCAAATTGTGCAGAAATTTTGGCAGAGTCTCCTTTGTAAAATGGCTCTGGTGTACTCAAAAACAGACCAAAAAACAGCTCAAAAAACACTATCTCTCTGGCACTGTAAGCTGTGGGTAAACCTGTCCTGCACCTGTACTGTCTCTCACTGTCTTGTCACTGTCCTTTAAGCATAGAATGCGACAATGCCTCAACGGCAGTAAAGCAAAGATGCAATCCCAACTGTCTAACTCACAGTCAATACATCCTAGCTGCCTATCTAAGGGTGCTCGAGGGATCGCTCCAAGACCTGTATCACCGAAAGGATCTCAACATTCGAGAATCCCCCAGCTCGACCCTCAACAAAGGCTACAGTGAATCTGACAATACATATACTTCCCACAAAATCATACATCCACAAATTTCCCACTATATGTTGTAACTGTTGCGGCGGTTGTTTGATGCGTGACTCACAGCCAGCAAACCCTCAACAAACATACATCATCTCTGATAATACATCCCATGTGGAAGTACCTGCAATGTCAGGATGAAATCTGGAATATCAAGCAACAAACACAAGCTACCTGATGAACTAGTGGATGTCGCCTACAGTCTGTGTGTAGATACGCTCGTGTCGTATGTGACACGCCTCCAAGAACAGTGAGCCATCCTTCGATGTGTAGATAGCCACAAATCAACACTCTGGGAGTGCCGATATCCTCAGCACCTGCAGTCGTAGGCCGAAACCCCAAATTTCCAGAGTCGGCGCTAAGACCACGTAGTCGAAAATGGCCTGCGCAGAACTTTGTCGAAGCCGAACGGTGGCCGAGATGACCTCAGAATGAAATTCTGAGAACACCAAGTCCTTCGGGCTTCCCCACAAGATTTGGGGCTGTGTCTTTGCCTGTCGAATCTCACTCCAATCTGAGCAGGTGACTCTAGCTTCCTGCAGTGCTGCCCCGAGCCTCGATCTGAGCTCTGATACCAGTTGAAGGAGTACGAGCGGAAGTGCGACGCGAGAGAGAGTGCGAGAAGAAGAGCACGACGATATGGTGAACTCGCTCTATTGTAATGTACAGAGCATAGTGAGTTCTTATTAGGTTTTTACAAAAGAATATGTGTACATACCTGGCGGCCCGCCCACTTACCTTGGCGACCACATTGGGCTTTATACCCCAACAAAAGGGAAAATATCCTTGCCCTTTTTCCTTCTTGAAGGCTCTTCTTGAGGCCCTTCCTTTTTTATGGAGGTTTCTTCTTGGTTTTTGTTGTATGGCTCTAATTGATGGCATCCTTGCTACTACAATTGGAAGTTGTGACTGACTTGGGCCAGCATTCTCTTTTTGAATAATCTAATAAATGGCCTCTTTCTCTAGTTGATCTCTTCTCTCTGTCGTCATCTCTGTTTCATATGGTGTAAGGGGAATACCATTGTTTGTGTCAGGATCATACAAAGCATTCTTCCCCTTGGTGAGCGTGGCCCTTGCTAACTCATGATAGATTGTGAATATAGGATCCAACTAACTGAATTTGGCTTATATGTCTTTATCTGAGCTTCGAACAGAATATTGGACATCTCTCTAAACCATGGTTCTAAGATGGATTTATTTGCCGAATCCTTTTAGGATATTTTGGATGCCTCAAGTGACAACTGAAGGAGATCATTAATGAGTCTAATGAGTGCACTTATTTGACTCCTCCATTGCTGCATTGTACCTCTAAAGTTAATAAGATCATCCTTAAGCTTTGTGTCTGTTGTCTTCTTTTTGATGTCATTCATAACCGATTTCCATGCTACCCATAGAGCTTTGCTTTTTTCATACCATTCCCAAATCTTTTCCACAATCCCTCAGTAGTGTTGCTGATCAACAGGTTCATTAAATTTTGGATATATTGTAGGGTAAAATCAAGAAATTTCTTCCTCCTTCATGGGAAAAGCATAGATAAGTACTTGAGACTCGGATATTGCCTCAATATACTTCATCACAATATGATTTTCTTGCATCATCATCCTCCTTAGTATGTAAACTAAATGGAGTAGGCTTTTCAACGCTTGCTCCTGCTCTATAAGGTTCAATCTGGTTTTTGGCCCTTTACTAACAGATCATTATTCTCTAGCAAAAAGATGGCTTCTTGATATAGCAATGATCTTGCAATTTCATAGTATGTGCTAACCTCTTTGTTAGTACATAGTTCATAGTTGAGTTTATAGTACATGGTTCATAAATCATAGTTGACTTCACAATACACATTTCTTACTTCATAGCTCATAACTCATACTTTGTAGTTTAGTAGAATGCAGGTAAGTACTCTCTTCTTGGCATTTTTTGCTTAGAGTATTATACATGATTATGCTCATGTCATGTCTATACTCTTCTTTGTTTACAAATGTTTGTGAAATGCTCATGCAATAGATTAATGGAATTTTTATACTTAGTGTTTTGTACACAATTTTTGCTTGCTGCATTTTGCATAAACTACAAAGTATGGAATACAAATTATGAGTTATAAACTTTGCACAATGCACTATGGACTATGGACTATACAATATGAACAATGAACTTAGAATTTTGAATTAACTTTATCTAGTACTTGAATAACATTGGGATGAGGAGGCACTGTGCATGAGGCCTGCTCATGGTAGCTAATATTGTGCCAATGTTGAATCCTCGGGGAATGAGTCACTTAAAAATTATGTGACTATCACGTGAGTGTAGTAGAGGGGTTAATTAAATTTCATTTTTTCTCACAATTTCAAATACATAAGGGTACTATAAAAGGAATTTGGGAAAATAATTTACAGATTGAATAGGAAATGGGTGAGTTTTATTTGTCAAAAATTCAAAGATAAGAAGTTGTATAAATAGTCCTTGAACACACGTGATATACATACTTTATACATAGTGACTCCCCCGAGGCTGAACCGTTCTTCTTGCTCCTACAAATAGGATTTGGAATCTTTCTGAATGCTGCCTTCGAAGTCTTTCTTACTACACTCAATTAATCCAATGGCCCCCTTAACTAGCCTAAACGTGCACTAATATGCCACTTACTTACTACTTCCAAGCCCATTTTAGCAGATTTATGAATTAGCGTTCGTAACTTACATATCTTGCTAAATTTTGTAGTCCAACTAGACCAACAGCCCCTTAACTAACATCTAAAGTACTTTAATTTCTGCTAAGCATCTTCAACAACAATCCTTTTATAAACAATTTTGACATATTCACGAATAATAAATTTTCTTTCTCTACTTTATCAATTTTGCAGCAATGTTCACTACTCTGAAATCATATAGATTTTAAATTTATTTGCGACCACACATATACCCATTTCATCATGACACAGTGGATTTCACCAACCAAAATATTTGTACTGAAAATAATCAATTGTTCACTTCCCAGCCCAATGCTTCTACTATGCATTATTTTTCAATTTAAATCTCTAGCAAACATTCCTACTTATGCAAAATCATTTAGACATATACAAATTTGATTCATGTTCAATTATGTTCCAACTTTTATGCTCAATGTTCAAATTTTATTGTTTATTGTGTAATTTATGTTTGTATTTATTTTATATTTTAAAATATAAACCAACCTTTTACTACTTTAGATCTTCTCATCATGATTTAATTTGTTCTATTTGCGACCTCAGTGCTCCATAGCTTGGCTTCAGCATGCTTGTCCATGCCTTTTTTTTTCAATTATCCATCCACTCTACTCCTCACTTATGCATCCTCAAACTCTGACACTTCTCTATCTAGTATCTTATATTGCTATCACTTCTCAATAAGGCTTTCTCTCTCTAGAGCTTAATTTCTCTCTCTTATTCCCAATTACACGGGTACATACATACTATCTTTTTCTCTCTACTCATTTACAACATGCAATCACCCACAAGCATGCATAAACATGTTATGTTTCTCTTCTTTTTGCTTTCTCTTCTGCCCTAGTTCTCTCTCTATAACTCCTTCTAAAACTCTCTGTTACAGAGGGATTCTTCCTCTCCATGTACTACACACAATATTGTAAATACACACCCAACTATGGTACGCTATTGCTCCTACTTTTTCTCAACTATGCTACACCATCACTCTTTCTCCCTCTAACTTCACAAACACGCAACCTCTGCAATCTAGTTCTCTCTCTCTCTCTCTCTCTCTCTCTCTCTCTCTCTCTCTCTCTCTCTCTCTCGTCGAACCCTAACTCTACAGCAGCTCTTCTCTCTCGTCTCTCGTCGAACCCTAACCCTGCGCAGCTGCTGGGTACGAGGGCTGCACTTGGCTTCCCATGGCTGCTCGATAGCTTTGCCCACCCACCTCGCCAAGGCAACCTCGCAGCCCTGCAACCCGTCGCCCTGTGTACCCCGCTATGCTCTGCGACCCCACCCTATGTACCACACTCTGCTGTGTCCTACGACCCCGTTGACCCCACTACCCTGCTACACCGCTCTGCAGTCGGCAGATCCCTTGCTCTATAGTCTGCAAGATCCCGCCAGTCAAGTTTTTATCACAAGAGAGGTTTCCCGCGTAGTGAGAGGATAATCGACGGGCGCACACAGTCCCACACAACAAATCTACATTGTACGTTCCATGGCAGAACACAAAGGGGCATCCCCGACACCAAGATGTACTCGTTCCTTTGTGGTCTTCCCTCGGGTGGATCCACTAGACCGCATCCAAGTCAAACTCAAGGACTTGAAGGTAGAGAATGCCGAGCTCAAAATGCGTCTCACTGCCCTCGCAACTGGACTCCAATCTCCCGAATCTCATAAACAAATAGACACAGATCTCATTTTAGCCAAGGCCAAGGAGGTAGAGCACACATTTACCCAAAATGTGGCCTCATTAGCCACTCAATTCAAGAGAATGCTGTCGCTGTTTCCTACAAAGTGGAGGAGTGCTTGCAAGAGCGCCGCCATCGCGAAGGTCTTGCATTGACTGTTCACATTGGTGGCTTGCCCTCCACTTGGTGGGAAGAGGGTGACAACTTTCCTGAGATACTAGTCAAGCTCAACGAGGCCATCCAATCCGTCAAGTTCGATACCTCGACCATCGAGTGCATACACCGTGAACACTGCACAACCAAGGGAGCCTTGTCTTCAAAACCAAAGAGGACCGCACGGCACTCCTAAAACAAACTCACCTTCTAAAGGGTCTAACCATCTGGATTAGTGAAGCTCTAACGCCCATGCAACTCAAGATGAAGAAACAAGAGTTGCAAAAAGTAAGAGAAGCACGGGCTACAGGTAAATGGTTGTCTACCGTGGTGGTAGAGCTATCATTGAGGAGTTTCAGACACAAAAAGCCCCATATTATTCTCTTGGATACTCTCCCCTCCCCTTCTTTTTTCCCATAGCCACCTTTATCACATAAGCGACATGTGTTCCATTTTTGCGGTAAACACTCCCAACAACTTTTCCTCCCCCTCACTTTTCTTTCTTGCCACACTAGCCTTGGCCGTTGTAAATTTGACACCCTTTTTGTTAAAGGAGTGCTTTTGTATGCCCGTTTTCTCGGTCCCATAGGTCATATCTGACCTCCGAGGACGATAATGAATCTCTCTCTCTCTCTCTCCTCGCTCTCGGCTATTGCCCACTATAGAGAGTCGTTCTCTCTCTTGGACTCGCCCCTGGTCGAGGAGGGGGAGAGAGAGAGAAGTTTCTCTTTGTGCATAAACGGTGAAAGAGAGAGAAGTTTCTCTCTGTGCCGGCCGTCTGCAGTGGTCGTCTATAGGAACAGGCCAGCAAGCGCCCTGATACGCCGCCGCTTTCTCTCTCTTTCTTTGACTCTTCCCCACTTGCTCTCCAAGTGACTACATCTCGGTTCTCCTCAGTGCAAGGCGGCCCTCTGTCTCCCTTATTTCTGTGCTACATTAGAACGGCTCTCTCGTCACCATTTTCTCAGGCAACACCCGCTCTGGTTGGCTCCTCTCCTTTTCCATACAAGGCGTTCTGCCCTACTCATGGGAGCATGCACACCCTGCAGCCCCCTCGGTTCACTCCCTTTTCTCTACTCACGCTCGTGCTCTCTCTTCTCGCGCTCAGGCGACTCCCTTCTCGTGGCTCCTTCCCTTGCGCTCACTCTCTCGGCATGGGAGGTTGCACACATACCCCCTCAGTTCTCTCCCTGGGCTCGCGACCCCGTTGCCATCCCCTCTCCTGCTGCACACTCGCCCAACCTATGCGGCGGTTCAGAACTGTCGACCACCTTCAATTAAATTTTCCCATAAAATAATTAAAACCATTTCCCTCTTTAGGGTTTTTAAGCCTTTGTTCACCCACTCCATAAAATAAAAAAAACTTTTTAACCTCACAAGGACAATCCTGCTCTTTCCTAGAGACCTCAAGATCTATCTGATAAATCTTAAGCTCAAAACCTCACTCTCAATCGATTTCCCTCTTGCTATCGACCGTCGCTAATCTCTCTCTCTTTATTCTCGAACTTCGTAAAGGCACTCTCTCTCGTCACCTTTCTCTCAGGCAACACCCGCTCTTGTCGGCTCCTCTCCTTTTGCATACAAGGCGTTCTGTCCTCCTCATGGGAGCATGTACACACTGCAGCCCCCTCGGTTCACTTCCTTTTTTCTACTCACGCTGGTGCTCTCTCTTCTCCAGCTCAGGCGACTCCCTTCTCGTTGCTCCTTCCCTTGTGCTCACTCTCTCAGCATGGGAGGTTGCATACATACCCCCTCAGTTCTCTGCCTGAGCTCGCGACCCCGTCGGCATCCCCTCTCCTGCTGCACACTGGCGTGACCTACGTGCCCTCTCTCTCTCTTCGCACGGCGGTTCAGAACTGTCGACCACCTTCAATTCAATTTTTCCATAAAACAATTAAAACCATTTCCCTCTTTAGGATTTTTAAGCCTTTGTTCAGCCACTCCATTAAAACAAAATTCTTTTTAACCTCACAAGGACAATCCTAGAGATCTCAAGATCTATCTGATAAATCTTAAGCTCAAAACCTCTCTCTCAATCGATTTCCCTCTTGCTATCGATCGTCGCTAATCTCTCTCTCTCTTTATTCTCGAACTTCGTAAATCCTATTCTCACTTGGTCTCTTATCTGCTACCGGCCATCAAAAGAATATTTTTCTATTACCTAAGTGGCTTTAATGACCTATTTTGGCCAAGGTTTTCAAAGAAAGGTTTTCATTATTGTATTTTAACTAGCCAAAATTGCAAAATCTGTCATCAAATATCTAATACCTAACCAACCCAAATGATTTTCTCATAGTAAACTGAACATTTAATATGGGATAATAAACAGGAACAAAAGTTAGAATATAGACATGTGCTTACGGATCTATCTAAACACGGGGCCAGTGGTAAAGGGGCCCAAATAAGAAATGGTATGCCAAAGAGCAAGGTTAACTAATGAAGCTTAAAAGACCTTAGGGTTAGCTTCATTAAAGACCTCCAATGGTTAGTGTTAAACGTCCTTTTGACCTTAAGCAAGCTAGGGATGTGCTTGAGGTAAGGACCTTAGGCAAGCTAGGGCTGTGCTTGAGGTGGGAACCCGATCTAAACTTAGGCAAGCTAGAGCTGTGCTTGAGGTGGGAACCCGACCTAAACTTAGGCAAGCTAGGGCTGTGCTTGAAGTGGGAACTCCACCTAAGGTGCTTGTCATGCTTGATGACTAAGGTACTTGAGATACTTGTCACATTTAATGAGGAAGTTGCTTGAGAAGCTTCCTATGCATGGGGGGGTAAGATGCTTGAGTCAAAAAGAGAACCTACTCACTTAATGATGAAGTTTCTTGAGAAAATTTCCTATGCATAAAAATCTCAAAGTTAGGGGAATTCTAAAAGAGCACATGCGACACATGTCAGACTCTCACTAAGCTTAACAACATGGGTGCTTGAATGCTATTGGTTGGGCTAAAGAGGAGTCCAATGAGCTTTTACTTCCATCTAACAAATATCTAGATATTTTCAAGCTCTCTCTCTCTAAGGGGTAAGGAGGACGCTTGTCAAAAGACTACCCATATGCTTCACTGCATGCTGGATGTGATTGGCTAAGGGGAGAGGGGTCCAATGAGCTTGTAGCAAGTAGAATTTTCGCCCAAAGCAAGAAAGGGGGGTGCTAGGGGGATATACGCCATCACACACACTCATTGGAGACACCATTCTCACTTGGTGAAAGTTGAGGAACACCACCTCCTTCTCCAAGCTTGTGAGAGTGAAAGCTTACACCAACACTCTTGGCTATGGAATGCAAATCCAAACAAGAGCTATACTTCAATGCTTAAGCTTGCCATCTTCTCTATCTTCATCACTATGCTATTATATATGCTAGCAAGATGAGTAATGATAAGTGAGGAACTATTTCTTTCTCCTATGGAATGTTTCTTCTTCCTCTTCCCTATCCTCATTCCCTGCTAGCTCTCTCCACCTTCGAAGGTGTTTGAGGCCTTGGGATAGTTAATGCTTTCTTCAAGTTTATGTTATGCATGTTATGTTTGTGATGCATGCAGCTTTCCATCTTCATTGCATCACCAAGGTCACAAGGAACACAAAGATTGTATTGTACCAAGTCTCTCTTGATGGGAGAAACTATAATACAAATGCCTATTGGAGGGGGGACCGGCTCCATATGAAGACGGTCCTCAACTATTGTCATGTTCTCTAAACTGTAAGACCGCGGGGGACTAGACCATGCAACTCTCCACCCAACCATGCCATATATAGACTCCTAGCCCCTAAATATAGCGCCCCTTGACCGCATGTCCGTCCTGGCCCTTGGCCTGACATTACTCCCCCCTTGGAGAAGCGTTTTCATCCTCGAAAACACAAGTGGTAGTATCTTCGTAAGAACACTGATGTTTTCCTTATTGGCAACCTCTACACGGGCCAATTGTCCATATGACCGATACCTGGTGCAGTGAGGAGGTTCAATGAAACCAAGAGCAACATCTTGATTTTCAACATTGTTGTCCTTTTGCAACCACCCGTATCTAAATGGTAACCCATGATAACTCATGTGAGTATCTTGAAAAGCTCATAGGTACTGAAAGATAGAATAGGGAGTGTCCTCATGTCAGACTTCTGAACATTTTGGAACACACAAAACCACATGTTCACCCCTAACAAAGGTTACATGCCAACATACTCTGTCAGCACACCTACTGACGGGAGCAAAGCGAACCCCGAACCCCGACGGTCTCTAAAACACGGGGGACCAAATGGCGCGCCTCGAGCCTGTCATGGTAAAGCAAATAGGGGCACCACCTAGCTTCAGCGGCTAGGACGCAAACAACACATCACCATAACAAAGTTTTCATCCAAGAGAGATGGATGCTTGGGAGTAATGATAAAGAGGAAAGGGAACGAGATCAAGTGAGAGAGAGAGAGAGAGAGAGAGAGAGAGAGAGAGAGAGAGAGAGAGAGAGTAAGGGAGGCGGTATAGCGGCTTAGTACTTAGGCATCACAAAAGGATGGCGAATCCGCACACCCTTCACACATACACAGGCTCACTCCAAACACAAGATTAGGTGGCGATTCCGCACACGTCACATGGGCAAAACATTGCAAGAAAACATACTCACAAAACCTCAAGCTTTATTTAGAGAATAAGGCGATGAAATGGGGAGCATAGGGTAGGGGAATGAGAAGGGAGAGAGTGGTAGAGCACATGGTGGATAGGTGGGAGTTGATGGCGAAGACTCGCACGAGGGTTATGGCCATCATTCTTCATTTAGTTTCCCTTCATCTTCCATAGCCAAGGGTGTAGAGGTCATGCTCAAGACAAGCATGGTGATTGCGGTGGTGGTGATGGTGTGGGTGTGTGTGTGTGTGCACTAGGCACACACAGTGCATAGTGTGTTCTTTGGTGATGTTGTGTGTGTCTTTAGTGTGATGGTGACCCCTCTTTATATAGGGGAGGAGGGGGGAGTAATTCTAGAATTTAGAAATGAAGAAATCATTATCTACATAGGCCATGTGACTGTGGGCCCCACTTGTCTGGCTGTGTGTATATGTGCCAGAACAGCAGTCTCATGAGAGAGAGACTAAGAGAGAGAGATGGGTTGATGAAAAAAAGTCAGAGGTGACATGGAGACTAAAGTAATTACAAGAGGGGAGAGAGGGGAGTGTGTTCAAAGGTGAATCTGTGTGCAGATGTGTGTGAACACAAGAAAAATCAGGTAACCACCGGGTGGGGATGGGTCTGTGGGCACCTTTTTCAATGAAACTGAGTGTGTGTGAGTGTGGGGAAGGTTATTTAGCTACAAGACAAGAGACATGGCGCCTTTAGAGAGAGAGGGGGGTATTTGGGTCATGGGATATGATAGGAGAGAGAAAGAGGGGGTGGGGTATACTATTTTGGAAGATAGGGTAAGTTGCATGTGAGTTAGGGTGCATTATTGGTGAGTTATAATGCATTATTGGTGAGAGGTGGGGTAGCTTGAGGGGAGAGAGAAAGGAGAAAGGACAAGGGGAAGAGAGAGGGGGTTGACCTTTTGAGTGGAGGAGAGGAAAAGGGACACACGACGGGGCAACAATGAAGAAAAAAGGAGGCAAGGTGGGGATGGGCTACCCCGCAGGCATGAGGTGGCCTATTTTACCTTTCTTATATATTTACATAATCATACTTTATTTTTTTCTTACTTTTTCCAATGCCTTTTATCACTCCCTCCTTAAGAGGGGGTTTTCATGGGGTGGGGACGAGAGAAGGGGGGTATGGGAGCTTGGCTTGTGAAAAGCCCCCATCATTAGCCCTTCCCTTTTGGCTAGAGGCATTCATGTCTCTAGCTCATCTGTTTGATCATTATCGTTGGAGGTGGTGGCTGACGGTGTGTCCTCATCTGGAATGTCAATTGGTGGAGCCTGGTCAAATCGAAGAAAATAAGGTTTAAGTCGCCAACCATTTACCCTGTTTTTATGAAGTTTTCCATCAGCCTCCATAAGCTGGTAGCTTCCATTGGCATAATTTTTCATGACGATGAAAGGACCTTCCCATCGGAGTAGGAGTTTCTTATCCTTGCGCGTGTCGAAGCGATTGTCGTAGCGGAGCACCAACATTCCTTTCTTCAATTCTTTTTTCCAGAGATGCTCGTTAAAGCTAAGCCGTCTATGCTCTGCTTGTGCTGCATAATAATTTATTGCTTCTTCTCTGTCCAGCTGCAGTCTTTCCAAGTTGATGATGTGATTTATCAAATGCATGTTGGGCTGTTGAAGCTGGCTTGCCATTACTCTGAGACTTTGTAGTTGCACTTCAATGGGCAAGATTGCTTCCTTACCAAATACTAGATGATACAGTGTGAATCCCAAGGATGTACGAAATGAAGTTCTGTAGGCCTATAAAGCTGGTAGTAGATACTTATCCCAGTCTCCAAGATGATTGTTTACCTGCTTGGTAATAATTTTAGAAACCATTCCATTTACCTTTTCAACTAGGCCATTACATTGAGGGTAATATGGTGAAGAGTACCTCCTTGTAATGCCCAGTTTCTGCATTAATTCTCCTACCAAGTCTGCTCTGAAACCTGGCCCTCTATCAGAGATGATCTCTAAAGGTGTGCCAAACCTACAACATATGTGCTCGTAGATAAATTTAGCTACCTCTACCGCTGTGATTCTAGTGGTGGCTGTAGCCTCTGCCCATCTAGTCATGTAGTCGACCCCCATGATAATGCATAATTTTCTTGAGTTGGCCCTAGGTAATGGCCCAATGGCATCGATACCCCATTTTTCAAATGGGCCATATGAGAGAATAGGTGTCTGTGGTTCAGGCATAAGTGACCTAGTGCCGGCCTTTTGACACAACTTACACGTTTTGCACCAGTGGTGTACATCACGGTTGAGGCTAGGCCATATGAAGCCTGCCTGCAAGATTTTCCTACTTGTTATGTCTAGGGCAAAGTGACCACCACAAACCCCGTCGTGACAACTAGCAATTACTCCCGTGATTTCCTGAGAGAGAGGGACCTTCTTGAGTATTTGGTCCTTAACTTACAATACAAACCGTCATTGATGAGTCGATACCTTGTGGCCTTCCGCGTCAGCCATTGCTTCTGTCCCTTTGTTAAATCTGATGGGCATTCCCCTGTTTCCAAAAAATGCATGATGTCTGGCAAGGTATCACTTCCTTGAAATAGAGGGAGCTTTAGTTTTATTGCTCCAACCACCACTTCCTATAGTCTTTCACTTGCTAGGGCATCTGCTTCTTGGTTTTGAGCCCTTGGGATATGGAGTATTTGAACTTCTTCAAACTTACCCAACAAGGTTTTTACACCACTTAAGTGAGTCCTTAAACTAGGATTCTTGCATGTCCATGCTCCATTTACTTGCCTTACCAGAAGTAGAGCATCCCCAAATACATTAAGGCGTTGTACACCTTGTGAGACACACCATTTTAGACCCTTGGTTAGTGCTGCATACTCAGCTTCATTGTTAGAATGTGAATCTAACAATTGGCCCAACGAAAATACCTTTGTCATCAAAGACCACTATGCCTGCAGCTGCTTTGTCGGACGCTCGCTTGTAGGCTCCATCAAAGTAGAGAGAGTATGCTCCTTCTACCGGCCATTGGTGGTACTGGAGGTAATCGGACTTCTCCTTCCTTAGATTGCTTCTCCTTCCCTTCAAAGACTTGGTAGGTCATGAGTCCCCCCAAACTTGCCCTTGTCATGCTTTCTACCTGTACCGTGTAGTGAAACTCTTGCAGACGAACTAGCCATTTAGTAATTCTAGCAGACACATCCATGTGTTGTACAACATAGGGAAATATTTCATCCGTGGTTAGAATCACAAATTGCTTAGGCAGCAAATATGACCTAAACTTTGTAGTTGCAAATCTAAGGGCTAGGACTAAGTGTTCCACATGGGTGAAACCTTTCTCTCCTGCTGTCATCATGCGACTAGAGAAGTAGATTGGCCTCATGAAAGAGGTCGTCATATCCTTTTGGTGTAGCACAGCCCCCAATGAGTCATCACCAACACTTGAGGTGACATAGAATTTTTCATCCCACTTAGGTGGTGAGATAGTTGGCAGAGTGGCTAAGACCTCCTTTACCTTGTTGTAGTGACGTTCGCTTTCCTCGTCCCAAGTGAAAGTTGATCTTTGAGTGAGTTGTTGCAGTGGTAGAACAATTTGTGATAGTAGATGTATGAATCTACTTAAGTACCTCACCTTCTGTAGAAAAGATACCAGTTGACGTGCGGTCGTTGGTGAAGGTAGGGCTATGAGTGCTGACACCTTACTTGGGTCGGCGTTGATACCTCTTGCTGAAATTTCATGGCCTAGTAGAATGACTTTACCCTCCCCAATGTGACATTTATCCACATTTAATTGCCCACCTAGGCTCTGCAACCTGGCCAAACCTTCAGTTACCTTTTCTAAATGTGAAATACGGGAGCTATATATAAAAACATCATCAATGAACACTCTTATGGATGTTCCAATGAACGGTTGAAAAACATATGTGACGTATCTTTGGAATGTGGCAGGTGCATTTGTGAGACCAAATGGCATAACCCTGTATGCAAAACAACCCCATGGCGTGATAAAAGTGGTTTTTAGCTGATCTTCCAAGGCTATGCGTATTTGAAAGTATCCTGAATAACCATCACAGACGGTATAGCATTCAAAACCCGCTACTTCATTCAGAATTTCATCCAAGAAAGGGAGAGGAAAGTGGTCTCTCTTTGTAGCTGCATTTAGTGGTTTGTAGTCAACACAGACCCTCCACTTACCATTCTTTTTAGGCGTCACCACTACGGGTGACACCCATTCTGAGTTTTCTATAGGATAGATGAATCCTGCCTCCAGCAGTTTCCTTACCTCGGCCAAGAGTGCCTTTTCTTGTATGACCCCCCAGTCGTCGTAGCTTTTGCACAACTGGTTTTACCCCTTCCTTCAACTTAATATGATGTTCCACCACTGTAATGCCTGTGATTCTTTCATAGTTGTCAATGAACAGGTTAGGAAATCCCATCAACATTTACAAAAAACTATCTTTCTCCTCAAGTGTTAATTCCGTAGACAACATACCCTTCAACCTACTTCCTCCTAGGCCAGGTGATTTTCTCTCCTCTTCATTGGGTTGCCCTTTTGGTGATGGATCACTAGTTGTGCTTACCCTTTGTGGATCCTTCATAATGATACCCATCACATCAATGGAACTGTCACTTTCGTTGGTGGATGCGGTCTCCTCCTTAGAGCTGGAAGATTCGCTAGTGGTTTCATCTGCCGATGTTTCCAGATTCATTTGCTTCTACTTGCCAATCCTCATGTCGTAGTAGATTGTCTCCCCTTTCTTACTGGTCATGCGTGGAAGGCCAGTACCCCAGTCCTGTTTTGCCTTCATGGCCATCAACCATGGCCTTCCCAAAATTAGTGGATAGCCCTCCCCCTTAGTAGGCATTACAAAAACATCTACCTCTACCTCAGTGTTGAAAGCTTTGATTTTCACGGCACTTACCACACCCACACACTTTACTTTTGCATTGTTTGCCATCTTTGCCTTGCATGGAGAAGGCCTGTCAACCTCGAGCCCTAATCGAAGCATCATAGCTTCGCTCATTACACAGATTTGTGCACCTCCATCAATGTAGGTGTTTCCAACCCTCTTTCCTTTTATGTTTACGTCGACAATTGGAAGGATGTCATCCATGTTGCATCCCGAAATTGCTCCGGCTACCTTTGTTTTGGAGCGTCTTGTACTTACCATTTTAGACCATTGTCGCCTTACTTTCGGTACAAGATGTAGCAACTGTGGCCATGTAATCTTCGGTCCTTGCTCTGCCACATCCAATGTTAGATCATAGGGCTTAGAACTTTCCCCTAGCTGGAAGTCGGTGATGCCCAATTTCCGTCGTGGCCTAGATGGCCTCTTGCTAGTTTCTCCTCTCATGCTTCTCTCATCATCTGATTGTGTAGCTTTCTCCCTCCTAGCTCTTTTCACAGTCATGGCTTCAAGTGGTTCTAAAAAGGTTACCTTCTCCTTACCCTTGTCCCTCTTCTTTGATGTGGGTGGATCCACTACTACGGATTTTCCTTTCTCTTCTAGCCTTATGATGTTTACAGGGCGATCAGGTGGTGGGGCTGGTGGAAGAGGTGGAATGGATGCTTGTAGTGGTGTCTCGGGTGGACGTAGAATTTGTGTTGGTGGGGGTGGTGCTCGGGGTGGGGGTGTTCTTTCTCTAGGGGGTGACAATTGGTTCCTCCTACCTCCTCTATTATAGTTTTGTCGTGGTTTGGGACAGTAGTACATACCGTGACCGTCTTCTCCGCAATTGTAGCAATGATACTCCCTGTTTTGTCATCATGCTCTTCCAGGGTCTTGATCTCTTTCTTGACTCCTCCCTTGCTGTATTAAGTGGACAGACAAATTCTACAGTTGGTTAGTAATATGCGCCAACATATCTTGTTGGTCATCTCTTACCCCAAGAGCCAGTGGTGGTGGTATGGTGGTTGTCGTAGTTGATGGTCGACACGATGTTCCTGCTTCTGTTGACTCGGTTTCTTTGGCTTTCATTCGCAGCTTCTTGTCCTTAAGGCGAGCAATCTCAACGGCTAACTCATACGTAGCCGGGAATCTACCTTTCACCTTCTCCTTGAGAAGCGGCCATAGGCCATGCGTGAACCGATCTTTTTTTAGGAAATCGGGTGTGGCTTCCCCCCTTGCCAGTGACTCAACCCACCGTTCCCACAAATCCACAAATTTGGACTCATAGGTTGCATATTCTAAAAGACCCTCCTACTTCAAGTCTCTCAACTTGTCCCACAACTTTTCTGAAGTGGTACCTCCCCCAAAGCGCCTCTTAAAAGCGGTTTTTAAGGGTTCCCAGTCATCCTTGGTTGCTTGTGGAAGTGCATTGTACCATGATCTAGCTTCTAGCTTCATGAGATGCTTAAAGATTCTAACCCGGGATTCATCCGTATCTTTGTTGCTCACTACACATGCTACTTCAAAGTCATCTAGGAAGTCTGTTACCAAATCCTCCCCCTTCTTTCCTTTAAATGTTGGAAATGCTACACTTGCCATGATTACCGAGAGAGAGCTAGAAAGACACACTTCTTAACTTGCAAAAAATTTTTTCTTCTTTACAAGGAGGCGTGTATACCCTCTTATACTAGGACATAGATTAAAACTTCAAACGGTACATTGCCTTGTACCAAAGGTAAGACAAATGGCTGATCTGATGCCAGAACCTCAAAAAACCGCTCCCCACCCAGCATGGTGTCAATGACGTGCTGGTAGTGAGCCTTCAAGTCCAGTATTACCTTGATTGAGCGTACACGTGTTGGTATGTGTGATCTGTCTTGAGGTAGGTTGCACTGATTCATGTGAAGCTTAGAGGTGATTAGTCACTGTCCAAGCTTGTGGGAGAGGGTGGAGTTCTTTCCTGAAACAAACTCAGTAGATCCTTAGTTTCTCTAGTGAGAGTGTGAGCCAATGATTCCGTTATCTGTGCTGCAGCATTAGATGCGACTTGAAAACTGACTGTGATAATTACCTCGGTGACTTGAGTTACCCGATTCTCAAAGTAGAATAGTGTTGATTCTCTATTGTGTAGAGCTCCTTCCATTTTGTTGTTTTTGGTTGGTTGTAGGTTGCGGACATGGTTTCGACCTTCTCCTTCTTCTTCTTGGCACTTGGCCTATGTATATCCACTGGGTTTGGCGTGTTGGTTGACTCTCCCACTGCAAATCGATTACCGTTACCCCTGGCACTCAAGCTTCGATGGAGATGCGGAGTTCGTCTAGTTGTGCTTGGAGCTCTTCTTCTTCTGTCGTCCAATTAGCAAATCCTGCTAGCCATTCATCCATTCACAATAGTTTAGGGCTTTCACTCTTGTAAACTAAAGGGTTTCCTGAAAAGATCCTCCATGGGGGCACCAAATAACGAGGGCAAAGCGAACCCCGAACCCCGACGGCCTCTAAAACACAGGGGACCGAATGGCACGTCTTGAGCCTATCATGGTAAAGCAAACAGGGGCACCACCTAGCTTCAGCGGCTAGGACGCAAACAACACACCACCATAACAAAGTTTTCATCCAAGAGAGATGGATGCTTGGGAGTAATGATGAAGAGGAAAGGGAATGAGATCAAGTGAGAGAGAGAGAGAGAGAGAGAGAGAGAGAGAGAGAGAGTGAGGGAGGCGGTATATCGGCTTAGTACTTAGGCATCACAAAAGGATGGCGAATCCGCACACCCTTCACACATACACAAGCTCACTCCAAACACAAGATTAGGTGGAGATTCTGCACACGTCACATGGGCAAAACATTGCAAGAAAACATACTCACAAAACCTCAAGCTTTATTTAGAGAATAAGGCGATGAAATGGGGAGCATAGGGTAGGGGAATGAGAAGGGAGAGAGTGGTAGAGCACATGGTGGATAGGTGGGAGTTGATGGCGAAGACTCGCACGAGGGTTATGGCCATCATTCTTCATTTAGTTTCCCTTCATCTTCCATAGCCAAGGGTGTAGAGGTCATGCTCAAGACAAGCATGGTGATTGCGGTGGTGGTGATGGTGTGGGTGTGTGTGTGTGCACTAGGCACACACAGTGCATAGTGTGTTCTTTGGTGATGTTGTGTGTGTCTTTAGTGTGATGGTGACCCCTCGTTATATAGGGGAGGAGGGGGGAGGAATTCTAGAATTTAGAAATGAAGAAATCATTATCTACATAGGCCATGTGACTGTGGGCCCCACTTGTCTGGCTGTGTGTATATGTGCCAGAACAGCAGTCTCATGAGAGAGAGACTAAGAGAGAGAGATGGGTTGATGAAAAAAAGTCAGAGGTGACATGGAGACTAAAGTAATTACAAGAGGGGAGAGAGGGGAGTGTGTTCAAAGGTGAATCTGTGTGCAGATGTGTGTGAACACAAGAAAAATCAGGTAACCACCGGGTGGGGATGGGTCTGTGGGCACCTTTTTCAATGAAACTGAGTGTGTGTGAGTGTGGGGGAGGTTATTTAGCTACAAGACAAGAGACATGGCGCCCTTTAGAGAGAGAGGGGGGTATTTGGGTCATGGGATATGATAGGAGAGAGAAAGAGGGGGTGGGGTATACTATTTTGGAAGATAGGGTAAGTTGCATGTGAGTTAGGGTGCATTATTGGTGAGTTATAATGCATTATTGGTGAGAGGTGGGGTAGCCTGAGGGGAGAGAGAAAGGAGAAAGGACAAGGGGAAGAGAGAGGGGGTTGACCTTTTGAGTGGAGGAGAGGAAAAGGGACACACGACGGGGCAACAGTGAAGAAAAAAGGAGGCAAGGTGGGGATGGGCTACCCCGTAGGCATGAGGTGGCCTATTTTACCTTTCTTATATATTTACATAATCATACTTTATTTTTTTCTTACTTTTTCCAATGCCTTTTATCACTCCCTCCCTAAGAGGGGGTTTTCATGGGGTGGGGACGAGAGAAGGGGGGTATGGGAGCTTGGCTTGTGAAAAGCCCCCATCACTACTAAGTCCTTGACTTATGAAACTATCGGTATCCAACCCCACCACAACAGGTGTTCAAAGTTGAAAACCTAACCTAAGAAAATTCTAGAATAAGGAGAGAATCACCTATTCAGAATGCATTGTGCTAACGTATGGTCTTAGTAGATCCTTTAGCACAGTTTACTAACGTATGCGCTTAGCATATCCTTTAGTACTAAATAGAATACTTGTAAGCTGCCCATGGGATGAATAACAACAGTAAGAGTGAGGTACTTTCCCCAACCACTTACAGACAGTCTTCCACGACTGACGACAAACTATGACTCAACCATTGAGTATCCAGCCATATACTCGATATGGAATGGAGACAATCAACTAGGTTGAAGGTAGATTGGAGGTTCCAGCAACCAATCACTAACATCCATACTCAGCCATCACCTTGTATGGCAGGGTGTAAACTCATACGAAATCTGCAAGAGAGATTGCACTAGCAGTGGAAAAGGGTGCAGAAAGAATAAAGTCCATGGATTTGCATGCCGCTCCAAATAAATTTGTGTTAAACACTAGGGCCCATAACACCTAGTGTGTATGCATTTAACACAAACATATCCAAACCGCAATTCCATGATGAGACTTTCCAAGATACTTACGTAAAAATCTTGCAACAAAGTTGGACCATAATAGAATGTGACAACCCGGTCACACCTAAGAACCAACCATGAGACCTTCTCATGAACGTAGCAGACTGTGCAGCAAAAGTTGGACCATAATAGAATGTGACAACCTGGTCACACCTCGGAACCAACCATGAAACATTCTCATGAACGTAGCATACTTTGCTATATGTAGAAACGACCCTCCGTTAAGGTGGTTTCACAGCACTTGTAATCACAACAAGTCTGTACTTAGTACCCGACAATTTTTGGCCACTGAAATTGTTCCTGATACTGTGTGCGTCAATTGGTCTAATGAATGGATGCGACCAGCACCTAGGGAATTCATCGCGACACATCATTTCGAATTGGGCGCTAGTGTCAGTCCCAGAGACTCATATTCTCCACATGTGGAATATGTCTCAAGTAAGGATGCTAGGAAAAGTGATATCCATCAAGTACGAGTTGTACTTGTGTGTGGAGGTAACTACAAACACTCTGCGACGTGAGTGAGAGGGACCCTCATTATCATGCTCCACACTGGCTAAACCAAACTCCTTGAGTTCCTAGACCATGTTGTATCCCATGTGACAACATGTGCCAAATCGAGCCCTACAAGTGGGTTCGTAATAGCATAAAGCAAAAAGGTAGATTGGACACTTGGCCCAAAATACTTTGTGCCGACATGCCCTTGGCATGGCTCTGTAACATTCAAGCGTACTTATACGTCTTGAAAAAAAAACAAGCAAAGTATACAAAAAATGGAATAACACCAAATTAATAGATGCGTACCTGGAGGTTTGAACAGAATGTTCACTTACCAGTATTCAAACGGAGAGGAGCACGTATCCTACCATGGCTGTTGACCTCGCAATCCAACCCCTTTGGATAAAATCGACATAGTCAAACCCTTTGGTAAGACCCTCTGTAGAAACTGCTCAACTAGCAGGCAACGGTAACCAACATAGTTAACCATATACATAATGATTGGAATCAACTTGAAAAATTGAATTCGTCCACTACCGTGTGGTAGATTGCGAAATTCTTTCCTTGAAAGTAACTAGGAGAGATCAAATTGTGATCCTCGATGCCTATGGGATGATTTAGCAGTCACCCTCCGGGTCGTACCCCAGACAATATGTCCGTAGACACTCTGTAGTGCTATAGAGAGAGCAGGGAATCCACACAAGTGAACTGCCTAGCTCTGGTGGACAGCCATGCTGTAGCAACTGATTGCTGCATCCATACTTCCTTGTAGAGATCAGCGGATGTGAGCTGAAGATTATCAAAAACTCAACTTGAGTGTCGCTCTGAAAACATGTAGTGCAAAAATGACACTGTAAACATCCTGAATGACAAAACCCTTGCTTGTCCATTAACGTCGATGTATACTTCCCTGGGTAGATTTGTTCACTCTTGAAAACAATCACCCAAAGAATGCCAATAGTTGGGTCTTACCCTTGGCCTGACAATGGCTCTTAGCCTGTGTGGCTCATAGCCCTTGTGCAAATTAGTGTTCAATGGACGAACCGATGAAGACTAATTTGAGTAGCATCATAGCCATGTGCTAGCTGAGAGTTAGAGCCCCTTGGCTCAGGCTGACTCACGAGCAAAACACGTATCAAAAGCTTTGTAGAAGATTTTCATTAGCTATGCCGTGCATACATAATCTTAAGCCCTTGGAAAAAGTGATGGCCTCAAACGTGAGAGCCCAAACCATAAGTGCCTTGCACAATCTAAACTGGTAGGAATTCTGTGAGGTGATATTCCCTATTTTGCCAATTTTTTCAAACTCGTGTGCCACGGCCCTTGATGAAAAGTCATTGGGCAGTTCCTTGGCACAAGGGAGAAGCCTTGCTTCATGTAAAATCGTCAAAGCACTTTGCTTTGCACAAAGAAGTAGTTTTCCAATCAAAGGTGTAAACATGGAAAAATAAAAAGAACATAAAATTGGCTAACCTGGTCGTTTCTGTAACCAGTTGGCCCGAGATTCCGTGGAAGAAACAAAAACTCGCGTAAAAATGGCTCATAGCCATATCTGCTACACGGGTGGGAGCTGTCGTATGTACAAATATGTCCCTTGTATCATATACGCCCTTCTGTCACGTAATAAAATAACTTGCAAGCATATTGCCAAATCCTTCCCAAGTTTGTATGCTCATAGCATATGTCGAACGTGGGGAATCTCAATGCAAGATGCGTAAATTGAAGCTCTGCTTCACATAAATTGAAGCCTTGCTGATAGCCAATTGATGTTGCTGGTGAGATACAGATAGCATGACGGAAAGAATCGACCTTGTCCAGTGATTACAACTGAAATTAGCCATGCCTATCTCCTTGAGATACTGAAAAATTTGCCCTTTGCCTTGCCTTTGAAGCAAAATGTAACCTTTGATGAGCGTGATCTATCAAGGTACTTAGGAGAAGCCATGCTTCAGATAACTATGTCCGGTACATTGCCAATAAACGTATTGACGACAGATGTCATAGCGAACAGAGTCAACAGTGTCGACCATGCACAGAGAATGGACCTTGTCCAATTGTAACTTTTATTGAAAAGTAGAAAAATACTTATATGCATACCTACGTAACTTGATTACGGAAAGCAAAGAGACTCCTATCTGTTTTGCAGGCTGTGATAAATGGTCGGCCATGCCGAGCACTTTGTCCTGATGTGCCAATGAAAGATAGGCGAGAAAGAAATTTGCATGACAAACTATAGGCCTTGCCTACACTTTCCGTACTGTAACTAGAAGTCGTCCTATGCACCCCCATGAAATGGTCATACCATACAATTGTAAAAATTTCCCCAATGAATATGCTCCTAGCATACTCCAAATGCTAGCAGGACAAAAATGAAAGCCTTGCTTCAGACATTGCCCTTGTAAGTATATACATGCCATGCATGATAAAAAGTCACAAGGGTTAACTCTGGAGTGGTGTACTCAACACCATAGTGGTGTATGCACTTAATGAGCCTTGCTCAATGATCAGAACAACAGGTTGAAGACCAAGTGAGCCGTGTTTGAGCATACATTTAACAGCTGCACACTGAGAATGAATCAAACAAGAAAAGTGCAACAAATCATCGTACCTTGCCTTTGAAGGTCAGCGACGAATATTCATCATCGTAGCTTCTTGAACGCAGGAGCTACATCACCATTGATGCTTCGGCAACTCGAAAAAACCATAGAAATTCCTAGAAAACACGACCTTGCCGTGCATGATACTGACTTGCATGTCCTTACATGCCACAATGATGGCGATCGTGCTTACCCTTGTAAGTCGGATTGGCCACATGGCTAATGCTTTACTCAAGCTGTTGCCAGTCTGCCTTCTGAAATTCTGCAACCCGAATGACCTTCCTTGTCCAACTGAGTATTGTCGATATCGTGTTGCTCGCCTTGCATGCTTTGACAAGTCGATGTCTTGTCAAAATTGTGGCTGGTGTGTCAAATCCATGGTAATGATGTCCTAAGAACCAGAAAATTTGCTGAAGGGAGGATCGTGCAATATGAAGCCCCTCCTCCTAACAGCTCGAAAATAGTTAAGCTTGGCTTTGCTGTGGGTGAACGGCCTCTTCAACACTTAAGTCCTTGGCCCTTGGCCAAGTGTGAAGGTCAACCAAATTAAGCCAGCGATGGCAGCGGCCGCCTGCGCAGGAAAAAAAACAGAGAAGACAGCGCGCCATGCCGACTTTGTCTACTAACAATGCTACAATAGGATGTGTTCCCCATGAGGAGGCGCTCCCGTTGAACCCAGCCATGCAGGCTTTTTTGCAGATCGACACCTTGCCCTGTTGTGTGCAAGGGACCGTTCTCGCGATGGTTGGAGACCCTATTCGGTGCATCCCGTAGGGACCTTGCCCACGCCATGGTTGCTTAGCTCCAAGCAGATAGAGAGAGAGAGACCCTTAAAGAGACAGAGAGACCAATATGAGAACAAGGGGACGTCTGACATGCAAGAAGCAAGCCCCTTCTTCTTCCCTCCTCCACGGCCTTCCCCTCCCCTAGCTTTGATACCAATGTAAGACCGCGGGGGACTGGACCATGCAACTCTCCACCCAACCGTGCCATATATAGACTCCTAGCCCCTAAATATAGCGCCCCTTGACCGCATGTCCGTCCTGGCCCTTGGCCCTGCCCTTGTCCTGACATAAACTCTCTCTCTCTTGCAAAAGTATTGTTCATGCCAAGTTAACTAAGTACCATGTTTACGTTGCTACCATCAATTAAGTTCACACGCTATGCTCACAAAGTAATCTCTCAAAAGTGCTTTACCTCATTTCCTAATTCCGCTACTCTCAAAGTTCATAGGCCATTTCCATTACAAAATCAAACGGATTTATGAATTTTCTTTGAAGGAAACTAGTAAAATTTTACAAGTTTTTAGCGTAAAAACCTTGCTAAACTATCAAGTCTTAACCTAAAATCCAAGTGTTTAAGGAGCCTTGATCAACTAGTTTTGAACTGCAAGTCTCCTATGCTATGAAGATTTTACGTCTGTCCCGAGCTCGGTAGAGAACAACCAACCTAAATTTTCCTTGAAAAAACTGACGAGCATTAAAATTTTAATGAAAATAATACGAACAACTACTTCAAATCCTATCCAATCAGTCATATGCTACAGACATTAAATCATGTTAGACAGGCATTATTATGCAATGATTTTTATGCAAATGCTCCTAACATGCCCATGCAGGTTCCCAAATTAACCCGAAATTGTTACAAAATGTCAAAAAGTCTTGGGGTCTACATTTCTCTCGCACTGAAACGTGAAGTCATCCTCAACAAACAATAAAATATCTTCTACAGTGTAATGAACTTCTTTAAATTGTTGTAACTCCTAGCTTTACAGCCTCACTTTGAAAAATAAATGGCTCCCCTCCTTTCGTGAGCACAATATCTTAAAACACAATACACCAAAACTAATTGTAATATGTCTATTCTCATTTAACACATTACACTTTTTCAACATTTCAGTCAAGTAATAACATAGTCAGTGATGAATTAATAAGCAATAAACATAATAGAATAAACCAACTAGCACTAGTAAATCTATATACTCACACTAACAACTTTTATAAACATTTACCGATCAAAAACCCTAACCTCCCCAATAGGCAACTAAGTAGTACATAATAAAAGAGATTAATTAATAGAATAACTACAACCTATCCTAATCCAGACAATAATTTATCACCACTAATAACAAGAACATCTCCCTTCCATGTTGATAGAGCTCTAGAGAGGTAAAACCTGTCAACCCCTATATTATAGAGAGTATAACAATATGACAAGTACGTGGACGTCTAGTTTGAATTTTCATTCCCTTTTTTTCATTTTTTATTTCCATTGTTGATTGCTTTTTATTTCTTCATACATTCATTCTTTTGTTTTTGCAAGTCACGTCGGACTTGAAATTCATTTATTTATTTTTGTATATATATTTTTGAAAAAAAATAATGCATTCCACACTCACTGATACGTCGATTAGGAATATCCTTTCACATTCACTTACCAACCCGTATAAAACTTGGCTACAGCTCGTGACTCTGTACGTCACTGGAGACAAAGTTGACCCCACCCACCTACCAAGCTTATACAGTGATGGTACACAACATATAGCATATAAGTTTCCCTACCCAAGCTTATCACAAGTGTAATATTTAACATACCAGCCATAATCTAGAGTTTAACACTAGAATGGTAACCTAACAGGACATAAAAGTGTCCTTTCAGTGTTTTGGGAAAAAAAATCCAAAACCATAGTAGATCCACTCATTTTGAAAAATCCTTTTATGAGCTTATAGTTCAATAACTACTACATATGGAAAAAATGAGAAACTTGTAAATTTTCTTATCCCTTGGTCACTACAAGCCTCCGAAGTTGATGGACCAGTGCATTTTGCCCAAAACAACAATTTCTTATGGTTGATTGCATATAAATAAGAGTGGAGATTTTTGTAGGACATGAAATAAAATGCCCCGTTAACCTCAATGGTTTGGTGACCAAAACATATGGTTGCTTTTACCTCACTAATGTTTTTTTGGGCAAAAAAAATAGGTACAAAAAAGTTGCATTTTTGCCATTCTGCGGACCTATCATCAAAGTTTCTATAGTCACGCTCAATACAAATACTATATACATGTTTTCTTAGTTCCCTTTGGGCCTCTATATTCAAAAGGAGCCATGGAGCATGCCAAAAGGATAATGGATCTCTTACAATTGGAACCTTGGGGGCAATGATAAAGTGCTAAATACAACAAACATGAAAAAAATGGGTTTAGCATTATGACCTCTAGAAACCCATAGAAACTACTCAATATCTAGCCAAGTTTTTAGTCTATGATTAGATATGGTCACTACCTACAAAATACACACAATTGGCCTAAGAAACTAGCAATATTGAGAAAGTTATACTTGCTACTCTAAAATGTATGGTATTCTTCAATCAAAAAACTCAACCATCATCATATACTATGCTATATAGCATATTAGGTCCCCCAAAACTCAAGGAAGATTAGCTTTATGTTATACATTACAATTACACAATCAAAATTGAATTTGGATATTAAGAAAGCCACCAAAAAAATCATAAAAGTACTAATTTTGGCCAAAAAAGAGGATTATGCAATTCTTGTAAATTGGTTATAACTTTCAATTTTAACACTTAGCTCTCCCTACAAGTATCAAAATATGTTGAGAATTATGAAGGCCTAACCTCTAGCCATCTAAACCTCACAAACATGAAGTTTAGAGTGGTATAGTTGCCAAAAATTAAAAAAAAAAGCCAAAAACAGGACCCGTTTTTTCACACAGTTTAGGTTCGAAAATGTGGTGCAAGAGTAAGGTTAATGGTGAGATCGATACTCAAAAAAAAATGCTAAGTTTTTTCAGCTCATAAGGCAGCTTTGTGGATATATAGCACCTAGAAATTCATTTTCATACTCTTCAAATAATTTAAGAAAAATGGTCACTTAACAGGACATAAAAGTGTCCTGTTACCATTCTAAGGTCTCTCCTAACCACATAAATCTATGACACTACAAAGATTTGTTTTTACCATGAAGGGTATAAATGTACTATCCAACACTAGATTAGCTATAGTGATTATATTAATTATTACCCTTTACTACTTCCTGTCAGACACTAAACAGATCGGTCAAAATTATTGATTAATAATTCTAGATAAATACTGCTAATAAAACCATATAGATTCCTAATCTAGCCAGCTTAATAAAACTATGCATGACCCTTATTAATTCTTCATTGACTTACAGGCATTAAAATGAAAAGATGTTAACAATTTGAAATAACAACTTGGAAATTAAACACCTATTAAGTCTTTCTGGAAACTGTTGCTTTACTTTGAACTGCATCCCCAGATACAGCTTAACATCTCTTTACTTCACAGCAACTACTCCAATCTTCTCTTTTGATCACACACTCCAACTTTGCTTACTGCAAAAGGATTAGAGCTACACACCCACTAATGGTATGTAGTATCCTACTCCTAATTTTTATGGGTTTTTGTTGTTTTTGTTTTGTTTTGATGATTTTTCTTGTTCTTTTTTTAATTGTTATTTTGAAAACATAAATTTGCAAATAAATAAATAACCATTCAGATTTCGAAGAATAGTGCAACGGATTAGAGGCATCTATACGTGGTTCGATCACCTACATTCTAAGGGGATACAATGTCCTACACATAGACTGTTGGAGCTATATATGGCTCACTCTACTGAACTTGGTCTCACCTATATATTTGTATCTTGTCCTCAATATGAATCAGTCTTTGGGAGCGTATATGGTGTGTCTCTTGTCTCGTCTCTCTCTCTCTCTCTCTCTCTCTTTCTCTCTACATCTCAACATGGTATCAGAGCGGTAACGACCACGCGCCGATTCAATTCATGGTGACATCAGTATGTGTATGCGATTCTCATGTAAGATTCAAAATTGTTACAAATTTTATTTTTGAGCGTTGATTCTTGTTAACTGTGGTTGTTTTGTGTTAAGAAGAATATGATTAGTGTTTTATGTGGCGTTTATTTATAATCAATCTAATCGTTGATTACATTTTCTTGTTAATGACACCCTGAACTTCATCTCAATTTTTCTTGCTGTTCTGCTCAAAATTTGGAGAAACGGGAAAAGCACAATGGAGCGTAGCGCAATGGCCCTTTTCATCCAAAACTTGTTCATCTCCTCGAGCTCTTCGATTTGAGTTCTAGGTTTGCGTCAATCGGAGTTCGCAGCAGAAAGTTATGCTGTTTTTACTGCAATAGAGCTTGACGCAGCTTTCTTCGTCCTACTTCTTCGTGAAGCGTCCGCGATCATTTTTCTTATTTTGGCGTTAACTTTTTCGAGAAGATTTAGCTTTTTGCTATTCGTATTGTGGCCGTCAATCTTGCGTCTCACGCCACTCTATTTTGAGGACTCGTTTATTATTAACGTCTCCTTTACCCTGTCTTTTTTGGGTGACGTCTCTCACATCTTTGGACGTTCCTTGAGCATCCTTCTTACGTTTATCATTGACAGAACGCAATACTCATATCTCTCTCATTCTCAATTGCGGCCTTCACCATATATGGTGTGCAGATTCTGCGATCTTATCTTATACGTCTTCTCGTAACAAGATATGGCTATGAATATTCTCGTCAACGGCTTTCCTTCTGGCCAGCGTTCTGTTCCTCCTTTCCAAGGTCAAGGATTTCCAGGCTGGAAAGCAAAGATGTTGTTAATTCTTGAAGGCGATGAACTCTCCGATGTTGTTCTTGGAAATCGTGTTTGTCCGCCTCAGCGTGTTGATAGAGATAATGATAACATGCTTATCACTGAAGGACCTATATTTGAAGATTGGAATGTTGCCTATACGGATTGGAAACGACGTGATAAAGCAGCTCGTCGGTATATTCTTTCTGCTCTTACTGATTCCCTTTTGCTTGATATGTATGAACTGCCTACTTCCCATGACGTATGGAAGTACTTTATTGCAAACTTTCAGAAGAAATCTGTTACAGAAATACTTTATTTGAGAGGGTTGCTTAACAAGTTACAATATGAAGTTGGTACTGCCATGACGGGACATATTGAGTCTTTCAAATCTATTATTAATCAACTTGCTGCTGCCGGTGATCCTGTTCCACAAAAGCAACTGATTACACTTCTCCTTGATACGGTGAAGGACTCTTCTTATGATAACATTGTTACTATTCTCTCTAATAAAGATGGTCTTGATTTCGACCAAGCTTGCATGTCTTTAATTGAATACTCTCAACGTCATGAACGTCGGAATGTTGGTCACGATACAGCTATGATTTCACAAGAGGAGACTGAGTCACAACAGATGGAACGTGCTTTTTATGCTCGAAGGCGTCCATTTCAACGAGGAAACCGCAGAGGTGGCCGTCGCGGTAATATTTTCTCTCGTCTCAAATTTCCTAATAAGCAATGTTCTTACTGTAATAGAAATGGCCATACTGAAGATGATTGTTGGGCACGTCAATATGATGAAGAACACAATATTACCACAAAACAACCACGTTTATCTAGAGACTCTTCTTCTTCTTCTTGTGAATATTGTGGACAATCTGATCATCCCACTCATATGTGCTATAAGCGTCGATTCGACATAGATCGGAATAGAGCATATGCTACTGAACATCGAAACAACATTGTACCAGAAACAAGCTACGTCCTATGTTCAGTTGCTCCAGACAGAATACTTCATGTACGTGATGGATCACTTTTTATTGTCGATTCTTGTGCTACAAGAAATATGACATATCAGTCTAAGTGGCTCCATAACTATCATCCACTGCCAGTTCAACGTGTTGTTTATCTTGCTGATGATACTACTTGTCAAGTAAAGGGTATTGGAGACTTATATCTTGGTACCTTATCTTCTTCCACTCGAATTTTGCGAGGAGTATTACATGTACCAGATCTTCAACGTAATCTTCTTTCAGTTGCTAGACTTGTTGATCTTGGCCTGTTTGTTGGATTTGATTATACCAAATGCCGAATTGAGAAAGATGGACAGACTATAGCCACTGCTCCTCGAAACGGTAATTTGTTTGAACTCTCTCTCAACGATGCTATAGCAAATATTGTCACTGCTCCAGGTGATCATGATTGCAAAGTATGGCATCACCGTTTTGTTCATGCTGATTTCTCAAAACTCCTTGATCTTCAACGTCGTGATCTTGTTCATGGCATGGATCTTAAAGCCCATCCCCATATGGGAATTTGTGAATTTTGTGCTCTTGGGAAACACAATCGTAAACCCTTTCCTCTTTCAAATATAACTCATTCTCATGACATATTGGATCTTGTTCATACTGATATATGTGGACCTCTACCTTCTTCGAGATCACAATATTGCTACTTCATTACTTTCATTGATGATTTCTCAAGGTATATGACTGTATTTCTACTTAGACAAAAATCTGAAGCCTTATCTGTTTTCAAACAATTCCACAAGGCTGCGGAACTTCAAACTGGTCGTCGCCTTAAGAAGCTTCGTAGTGACAATGGAGGCGAATATGTTTCTCGAGAGTTTGTGAGTTACTGTGCTGACAGTGGAATTCATCATGAACACACTATTCCATATTCGCCTCAGCAGAATGGTGTTGCTGAACGAAAGAATCGCACTATTCTCAATGCTGTAAAATGTATGCTGATTCATTCTGGCTTATCTCGTGTTTTTTGGGCTGAAGCTACTTTGACAGCAACATTTATTCAGAATCATCTTCCTACTATTGCACCCTGTGGTAAGATACCCATCAGAGCATGGACAGGTGACATTCTTTCTGTATCTCATTTTCGAACCTTTGGATGTATTGCTTATATTCATGTTCCCAAAGAAACACGAACAAAGCTTGATGCTCCTGGTCTTAAAGTTATTTTTATTGGATATTCTGACACTTCCAAAGGCTACAAATTCTATGACCCTTCCTCCAAGAAAGTAATTGTGAATCGTGATGCTACTTTTAACGAACAGCTTATGGGAGGCTCATGGTCCATGGATGATTCTGATGATACTAAATCATTGCTTCAGGCTTTTCCATTTCTTTCAGAAGATGAAACTCTTCCTATAGAGCAACTTTCCTCTTCACAACCATCCATTCCAAATGTTGCCAATGATGATATTGATATTTTTGTTGATCTGCCTATTGATTTTGAACATGGCTCATGTCATGTTTATGATGACGATATTGTTGATAATGCTTTTTCTACTTCTGAAGATCCCGTTACTTATGATGAAGTTATCTCTTCACCACAAAAGGATCAATGGCAAGAGGCTATGGAAGCAGAGTACGATTCTCTTATCTCTAAAGGTAGATGGATACTAACTGAATTACCTCCTGGTCGTACAACTATTAAATGTAAGTGGGTGTATAAAACAAAAGTAAAAGCAGATGGATCTTTTGACAAGTTCAAGGCGCGTTTAGTTGCAAAAGGTTACTCCCAAGTAGCTGGTGTTGATTATCAAGAGACTTTTTCACCAGTTGTTCGCATTACAAGTGTTCGAGTTTTATTGGCATTTGCTGTTCAATTTGATTTAGAAACTCATCAAATGGATGTGCGAACTGCTTTTCTTAATGGTGACTTGGAAGAGGAAATTTATATGGAACAACCAGAAGGGTTTGTTATTCCAGGTAAAGAAGACCTTGTTGCTCAACTCCATAAGGCACTATATGGTCTCAAACAAGCTTCGCGAGTCTGGTATAAAAAATTTGATCTTTTTCTCACCTCTAAAGGATTCATCTCTTGCTCGTTAGACCCCAACTTATACATAAAACGCCAAGGTAGCAGTTTTGTGATTCTTGCTCTTTATGTGGATGATACCATCCTTGTTTCCAATGATTTGGGATTTCTTCAGCAAGTGAAAAAGTTATTGTCTTCTGCATTCGATATGGTGGATCTTGGAGAGATTCACTCTTGTCTTGGCATTCAAATCCAACGGAACCGTACAAAAGGTATTTTATTCCTTCGACAGTCAAAGTTTATTGCAGATACTATTCAAAAATTTGGTATGGAATCTGCACATTCAGCCAACACACCTTGTCTTGCGAGCTCTACGAAGAATACTTCTGACAATGGTGGTCAACTTGTCACAAATCAACCTTATGCTAGCTTGATTGGATGTCTTCAGTTTGTTGGCATGAACACTCGTCCTGATATTCTGTTTGCTGCTAACTATCTTGGACAACATCTTGCATGTCCTTCTCTTAAGCATTGGTCTGTTGCAAAGCGTGTATTGAAATACTTGAAAGTCACTATAGATTTTGGTTTAGTCTATCGACGACAACTCACATCGGATTCTATGCAATCTCTTTCTCTTTTGGGTTACACAGATGCAGACTGGGCAAGCTCACATTTATCTATGCGATCTACTAGTGGAAATTGCTTCTTTATAAATGGTTGTCTTGTTTCTTGGACCAGCAAGAAACAACGTTGTGTTGTAGTTTCTACGACTGAGTCAGAATATGTTGCGGCATCACTTGCAACTCGTGAGTTGATTTGGCTTCGACAAATGCTGGTTGATATTGGTCACTCTCCTCTTTCTAGCACACCCTTGCGGTGTGACAACCAAAGTGCTATTAGTCTTGCAAAAGACTATGTTCAACGTAATAAGTCAAAGCACATTGCTGTCCATTATCATTATGTCAGGTATGAAGTATGCAAAGGAACCATTATGGTTGAACACTGTCCAAGTGACTAGATGATTGTAGACATTTTGACCGAAGGCCTCAATGAGTCACGTTTCATCCTCTTGCGCTCGGAGCTTGGAGTTGCTTCGGCCTCACTCTTTCTAGATTAGCTTCTTTTCTATTGTAATAGCTTTGTACATATGACATTGTAATCTTTTAGGTACCATGCACTATGCACACTCCACATTTGCACCTTGTGATATCTAAGTCACTTGAATATTTGTACATAGATGCACAATTCACTTTCACATCATCACCGGTGGTTCATATTTCACATTGTATAGGGGCTTGGGTTTTTCCCTTGAACTCCCCAAGGGTTTTTTCATCCAAAGCTAGAGACCTTTGTTTGAGTGGGGGTGTTGGAGCTATATATGGCTCACTATACTGAACTTGGTCTCACCTATATATTTGGATCTTGTCCTCAATATGAATCAGTCTTTGGGAGCGTATATGGTGTGTCTCTTGTCTCGTCTCTCTCTCTTTCTCTCTACATCTCAACATAGACCATACCCTAGGTCATAGACACCTATATGTGCTACAGACACCTACTTCCATAGTACAAAGCTACAGTTTCCTACACATAGACCACACCCTCTCCAATTTCACATTCTTCACATCATCTATATGTTTTTTTATTTTTGTTTTAGTTTTGATTTTCTTTCAAACATTTATTCAAATGCAATTGTATTATAAACTCTTGCTTTGAAATTGACACCACAAACAATGATAAACTAACATCTTGAAACTTCCTCACAAATCTCACATCTCAAAATCTTGTATAATTTTTAGCTCTCAAACATCTCTTATCTCTCAAACAATATCTCCACTAACGTCACACAAACATCTCACTTCTATAGGTTTCCACTCTACTTCTCAATCATCTCTCAACTTCTTAACATCTCTAACTCTCAAACATTTCTCGGTTTGCTAACTTCTCTACAAACATCTCCCACTTTTCTAATATCTTTTTACTTTACTAACATATTTTCACTTCACACACTTAAGCTTCCACACTCTTCAACTCACTCTCATGCACTTCTCTAATCCTTAAACACACAATTTCCTTGCACTAACATATTTTCACTTCACACACTTAAGCTTCCACACTCTTCAACTCACTCTCATGCACTTCTCTAATCCTTAAACACACAATTTCCTTGCACTAACATATCCATTTCAATTTTAAAACACACAACCCACCAAACATGGCATCTACTAAATCTAGATTGCTTTGTACCTATTTCAATTGTCGTAGAATTATACTACCTACCTTTTCTCATTTAGCCAACTCTCTTAAATACTTTTGCTAAAATTCCATTAGTTAAATTGTAAAATTTTTTCAATTATGTTTGAATTTGGACTTATTGGAAGTCACTTAAGTCATCATTCTTCCTACAATTGAATGTAAATGAAGTCTTGCATATGAGCAAGAATAAACAAGGAAGCCTCTCCTCATATCTTATCTCCACCACTCAAATCTCACTTACTCACTTCTACTCTTCACTCACTTCTCACTCTCCCTCAAACTCACAATCTTTATTAACTTATTCCCGTACTTGATAACTTAACCACTTAATCAAGTTCCATCAAAACATGGATTCTTATTCATATTGCACACACATAAAATCACTATACATCCAAATGAGAACAACAAAAACTCCTCAATGTAGCCCAAATATCTACACATAAATGACAATACATTAGAACTTCCACTCACTTTCCATATGAAATGAAATCACACCTCCTAGTTATATGTATCTCAATTAGAAATGAGCAAGCTATTTCATATAGCAAATAAGAAAATATTATGTTTTATTTTCATTTTTTCTAAACCAAACATTCATTATTTACTTTCCTCTATAATTCTCTCATCATTGAGCTAAGGTGATTTGATGTACTAATTTCAATTTTTTACCAAACTTTGCAATATGGCCTATCACACCAATATTTATACCGAGATTGTCTCTTTTCATATATTTTTCTATCCTTGTTCTCTACCTCATTTTTTTCTAGGCTCTATCGAAAACCTTGTGAGGACATTTTGTCTCCTAGGCATACTATTGTGGCAATATATTGTTTAATCTCATTCCTTAAAATGATCACATTTACTTGAAATACATATCTAATATGTCTCTTATATTTTTTGACCATCACCTCTAATATGTTTATTGTGATTTTCTCTCAATCTCTCAGATTCATTCAAAATTAAATTTTTTCTATGTTTAACTCCTCATAATCATGTCTAGTCTCAAAGTTAGAAGGACCAAACTCAGTTTCAATTTGAAAATGCTCATATGCAAAGTGCTTCATAGACATGTTCTCCTCACAATAAGCTATACTTTCTATACTACCTTTCACCAATATAGAAGTACATATCTCTTCCTCAATATCACACACATCATTTAATTCATAAGGTGATGGAATTTCAAAATAGATTTGCTCACACACCTGTGGATGCTCTTTATCAAGGTGTGCTTCTAAGAAGACTTTTCTTTTCTCAATATCTATCAAGGTACCTACATTATTATCTACTAGCTCTCTTTCCTCCCTTTCTACATCTCTCAGTAAACATGGGTTATCAATAGAAACATCTATATGGTTATTGATAGATTTGCTAATAGTGTCAATACAACAATCATTATTGACTATAGTAGTCATAGACTTCTCACTTGCATGTGGCCTCTCATGATTGGAAAGGACTTGGCATCCAAATATAAGCTGCCTATTCTCATCAAGCTCCTAGCTCTCCCATTGTATTAATGCACCCACTCATGGTTTTCACTTCCTCAACATGCGATTTAGGTTCCTTATCTAAAATTTCACAAGTTTTTTATATTTCTTCTTTAAAACATACTATATCTTCTTGAAAAAATATATATCATAACATGGCACTTTTTATCTTGTCTATCCTTCATCAAAGCTTGTCCATTTCTATCTTTAATCAAGTCAATTTTTGCCGAATTTGAGCGAAAACCTCATCAAGTAGTTCCTGTTGTTTTAGTAGTTCTACTTGAATAGCCTTTGCTTCTTCAAGTGCACTAGGATCTCCTACACACCCCTTTAAAACATGCACCTAGGTCTACTTCCACCAACTTCATGTTCCTCTCTATCTGTTCTTATAACATGCTAGCTCCAACAAGCAATTAAATCTTTCTTATATGCACTAACTAATGGCATTTGACAAAGAAATTCTAACAGTAAACTCAATATCATCAAGACCAAGGTTCAAGCATGCAAAGTCTATGCACTGGGATAACCCAAAGTTTATTTAAAACTTGTCTCTCCCGGTGTTACTACACAGACATTGCCTCTTCTTGATTGGCCAAACCCTGGGTACCAGCATGCAGAATATAATATGCACCGGGGTGCCTTGTAGCTCTAACAGCTAGCAGGTTCCCGAAGGACGCACCAAATGAACATTACCTTCCAAGTCTTCCTTACTACGTTCAATTAATCCAACGCCTCCCTTAACTTACTTACTACTTCCAAGACCATTTTAGTAGATTTATGATTAACGTTCATAACTTACATATCCTGCTAAATTTTGTAGTCCAACTAGGCCAACAGTCCCTTAACTAACATCTAAAGTACTCTAATTTTTGCTAAGCATCTTCAACAACAATCCTTTTATAAACAATTTTGACATATTCATGAATAATAAATTTTCTTTCTTTACTTTATCAATTTTGCAACAATGTTCACCACTCTGAACTCATACAGATTTTAAATTTATTTGCGGCCACACACATATACCCGTTTCATCATGACACAATGGATTTCACCAACCAAAATATTTGTATTGAAAATAATCAACTGCTCAATTCCCAGCCCAATGCTTCTACATGCATTATTTTTTCAATTTAAATCTCTAGCAAACATTCATACTAATGCAAAATCATATAGACATAAACAAATTCGATTCATGTTCAGTTATGTTCCAACTTTTATGCTCAAAGTTCAAATTTTATTGTTTATTGTGTAATTTATTTGTGTATTTATTTTATATTTCAAAATATAAACCAATCTTTTACTGCTCTAGATTTTCAACTCGTCATGATTTGCTTTGTACTGTTTGCGACCTCAATGCTCCATAGCTTGGCTTCAGCACGCTTGTCCATGCTGGTTTTTTTCTAATTGTCCACTCTACTGCTTACTTATGCATCCTCAAACTCTGACACTTCTTTATCTAGTCTCTTTTATTGCTATTGCTTCTCAACTAGGTTTTCTCTCGCTAGAGCCTAATTTCTCTCTCTCTCTCTCTCTCTCTCTCTCTCTCTCTCTCTCTCTCTCTCTTTCTCTCTCTCTCTCTCTTCCAATTACACGGGTACATACATACTATCTTTTTCTTTGTACTCATTTACGAGACACAATCACCCACAAGCATGCATAAATATGTTATGCTTCTATCTATAACTCCTTCTAAAGCTCGCTATTACGGAGGTATTCTTTCTCTCCATGTACTCTACACACAATATTGTAAATAAACACCCAAACTATGGTATGCTATTGCTCCTACGTTTCCTCAACTGTGTGCTACATCATCGCTCTTTCAGACACACAACCTCTGCAATCTAGTTCTCTCTCTCTCTTTAACTCACTCTCTCTCCATTTCTCTACAAACAAGGTCGCAACATCTCTCTCTCTCTCTCTCTCTCTCTCTCTCTCTCTCTACACACACATACAGACCATCCACGCTCTCTCTTCACTCAGGGCAGCAAAAAACTTATCTCTCTCTAACTGCTTAATGAACACTCACAGGCACAGAGCAGTATTCTCTCTCTCTACTTCTTGCTCGCCTCCATCCTCTCTCTCTTCGCTCTCGGCTATTGCCCGCTATAGAGAGTCGTTCTCTCTCCTGGACTCGACAAAGAGAGAAACTTGTCTCTCTCTGTCACCGTTTATGCACAAAGAGAAACTTCTTACTCTCTCCCTCCTCGACCTCTTGGCCGTCTGTAGGAACGCCGCCGCTCTCTCTCTCTCTTTCTTCGACTCTCGCCCACTTGCTCTCCAAGTGACTCATTTGCCAGGGACCCATCTTTCCATCTCGGTTCTCCTCAGTGCAAGGTGGCCCTCTCTCTCCCTTACTTCTGCGCTACATCAGAACTGCTCTATCGTCACCTTTCTCTCAGGAAATACCCGCTCTGGTCGGCTCCTCTCCTTTTGCATACAAGGCATTCTGCCCTCCTCATGGGAGCATGCACACCTCGGTTCACTCCCTTTTTCCTACTCATGCTCGTGCTCTCTCTTCTCCAGCCCAGGCGACTCCCTTCTGGTGGCTCTCGCGCTCACTCTCTCAGCATCGGAGGTTGCACACATACCCCCTCAGTTCTCTCCCCGGGCTCGCCACCCCGTTGGCATCCCCTCTCCTCCACACTCACGTGACCTACGTGCCGGGGTGCCCTCTCTCTCTTCGCGCGGCGGTTCAGAACTGCCGATCACCTTCAATTCAGTTTTCCCATAAAACAATTAAAACCATTTCCCTCTTTAGGGTTTTTAAGCCTCTGTTTACCCACTCCAAAAAAAATAAAAATCTTTTTAACCTCAAAAGGATAATCCTAGAGACCTCAAGATCTAAAAATAAAAATCTTTTTAACCTCAAAAGGATAATCCTAGAGACCTCAAGATCTATCTCATAAATCTTAAGCTCAAAACCTTTCTCTCAAAATTGATTTCCCTCTTGCTATTGACCGTCGCTAATCTCTCTCTCTCTTTATTTTCGAATTTCATAAAGGCACTCTCTTCTATTCTCACTTAGTCTCTTATCTGCTATCGGTCATCAAAAGAAGATTTTTCTTTTACGTAAGGGGCTTCAATGACATATTTCGGCCAAGGTATTGAAAGAAAGCTTTTCAATAGTGTATTTTAAGTAGCCAAAATTGCAAAAGTAAACCGATTTATGAATTTTCTTTGAAGGAAACCAGTAAAATTTTACAAGTTTTTAGCATAAAAGCCCTGCTAAACTATCAATTCTTGACCTAAAATCCAAGTGTTTAACGAGCCTTGATCGACTAGTTTTGAACTGCAAGTCTCCTATGCTATGAAAATTTTATGTCTCCCGAGCTCCACAGAGAATGGCCAACTTAAATTTTCCCCGAAAAAATTGACGAGCATTAAAATTTCAATGAAAATAACACGAACAACTAATTCAAATCCTATCCAATCAATCATATACGACAGGCATTAAATCATGCTAGACAGGTTATGCAATGATTTTTATGCAAATGCTCCTAACATGCCCATGCAGGTTCCCAGATTAACCCAAAATTATTGCAAAATGTCAAAAAGTCTTGGGGTCTACACTTTCTAGATCAGAGTATACATCATCATCTTGTAGAAATTGGTGAATCTAGAGAGCTTTTCTTCTTTGTAGACTTTGAAAATAAAATGAGACATTTATTAGAGTATTTGATATCAGAATCTAAGTCTAATTCAACTAATACATCTCTGTCCTTCTCAGACGTGGATAAAAGATAGCTCTAGTGCTGCTCATTGTGGTTTGTGGCAATTATCGTTCACCTTCTCACGTTTGTTTGTCCTGAGCTTTGGTGCCTTGCGTCCTCCTGATGCAAATCCTAGTTGGGATCCTCCAAATGCAGACCGTAGAGCTGGAAATGTGGAGGGGATTGATCATCATCATCATCATCTTTCTGTCCACAAGTGCCTTCTTGACTCCCCTTAGCCCCTTCCAACTGCAAACTTGAATGCTACTCTATTTGTAAGGTTAGATATTGGTATACCCTTTCCCCCATCCTTTCATTTCTTTCTATTTTGTGCACTTTCTCTAAAAAATTAACTAACTTTATCCCTAAGATTGGGTCTAGGCACTAGATTAAATGGTAACTTGAAAATGTTTGCAATAGTTGTTGTTGTTAACTGGAGCTCTCTATCTTGAATGGTGATAGTTGTAGTGGTTGCATCAAAAGTGTCCACCACTTGTGACATTGAGTAGCAACCTGTAAGCATCATAAATGTTGCATATTGAATGAGATCTATAACCAATATGAAATGATTGAAAAAAATTAAAAGGTATTCCTAATGGCTTCAAAAAAGTTAAAAGGTATTCCTAATTCAAAGATTCCCTCGATAACAAAAAAAAAAATGCGCTAGTCTATAGCACATAGCAACGCGCAATGACGAAGAACATAGAAGGATGAATACAACATTGTGTGTGTGTGTGTGAGAGAGAGAGAGAGAGAGAGAGAGAGAGAGAGAGAGAGCATGGATACTTTAAAGAG